>NC_047046.1:76323545-76933295 GCF_011762595.2 Tursiops truncatus | reverse complement strand
GAAACCCAAATTGCCTGTTGTACTTTGCTGATATCATAGTCCAGTCATATATTCACAATATCATTATTTCTATCATAGCTAAACTCTTCACGTAGGAGTGAATTTTACTAGTTTAACTCTAAAAATGCAGCCTATTTCCATGTTTTGTATTTTATTATGCAAAAAATTAAGGATAAAATAACATTTCCATGTATGCTTATAATTATGTTTGTACACGTTTACTAAATGTTTTCATCATATTTTTTATCTCTAATCAGACTTTACAATGGATAATTTTCCTTACCACCATCTAGATTGGGCTCACTCTCCTCACACTGTGTGCACACACTTAAAATAACCCAGACCAGGACCCCTCCAGGCTGTAGGTCTGTGGGAGAGGCCTACAGACCTGGCTGTAGGTCTGTGGGAGAGAGCTACAGAGAGAGGGATTTGGATAAGCTGTGCTTCGAACCTGGGGTTGAATGAAAACCTTTTGAGGTTTCCTGTTCTCTAACATCCATCCCATCTGTCTCTCCCTTATCACCCATGATGAACAAATTCAGCTGCTTCCTATTTTCTTGCTTTTCTGTGTGTGTTTGTGTGTGTGTGTCTGGGAAAAAGATAACGAGTGAGTAATATATTATTTAAATAAAATCCCTGCATATCTACATTGGAAGGAAACATGAGATGTAAGCACACTCTTTAAACATTTGGAGGAGGGCAGGAGAAGAAACATACCTGAGTAAAGAGCTCTGGCTGGATGGAAGGGTGAGAGTGTAGTAGCAATGGATTCTTCCCTCAGGATAAGCATTGGTTTCTCTACATGGTACACAAGGTCTTTACATGGTATACAGCTTTGCTGATGCTTGCCTCTCTTCAAATATGCTTACCTTGTATACCACAAACATATTGGGGCCCTTATATTTCCTGCACAAGATACCTTTCTTTGTACCTAAAATGTGATCTCCCTCCAACCCATAACTCTTCTTGGCTTGACCTACTTTCACTCTTGCTCCAGGCTTTCATTCTCTTTTTCTGCAGGTTGGGTGGATACCCCTGCTATGGCTCTCTTAGGACCTGTACTTCCCCTTTCCTAGGAAACACTGCGTTTGGGTTGGTTGTTGGATGCTGATCTCCTCCACAAGGCACTCAGTCCATGAAGGCAGAACTCTGCCTTTCTTGTTCAGACACATTGCTCCAGGGCCTGTCACATAAAGCATTTGTTACATAAATCAAAGTATTTGGTGGCAGAAGTAGGAAAAAGCAGGATGGAGAGGACATGTTTTATTTAGTATGAGAATAATAGGTGAAGAATTTGTATTGCGTTAGGGGCAGACATGGACACATACATTCTCTCAACGTTCAACTTCCCAGGAATTTTTCTCTTTTAATAATCGGTAACTTACACGAGCTGTCAAAAATATGTGAGACCAACAGCAAAAATGCAAAACATAGGCTGTGATTCTGTTTGTACTGGGGTAGCATGGAAGATTAAGTTGATGTCCCTCAATGCCTTCTGCATTTTGTAGTCCCTTACACACTAACTCTGGGCTGAGCATGTCACTTTCTTTGGCAAATGGGGAGTTACTAAATATTACACAAGCAGAGGCTTGATAAGTGCTTTCCCGTTACACCCAGCCCCCTGGAGTGTTCCCACACCCATGTTAGTAATTCAGTCTATCCTGCTTGATGGGTCACATGGAGGAAAACTAAGGCTCCCCAGCCAAGAGCCCCAGCTAACCAACAGACACCTGAGTGAGACTATCCAGCTATCAAGCCTCCAGGTGTCTGTAGTCACATGAGTGACCCCAGGCAAGACCAACAGGAGGACCACGCAGCTGATTCCAGCCCAAACTGCAGAACTGCAAGCAAATAAATGGTTGTTGTGTTAAACAAACAAACAAGAATAATAGAGTTGAGCAGTGATGAATAACTTGGACAAAGGAAGAGGAAGTGAAAGAGAGAGGGAGTTGGATAGGCTGTGCTTCGAACCTGGGGTAGAAAAAAAAAAAAGATGCTTTAGAAGGGAAGGAGAAAGGTCATTAAAAGGTAGAGAAATTAATTTTACTGACTTCACAGTTCTTCCCAGGATTATCTCTGACTGATCGAGTAGCAAAATCTCCAAAACAGTAAAACCCAATGACATCTAATTGACTGTCTGACTGAATTTCCCCCACTGGAAACTAATGTTTGGATGGAACCGACTAGTCGTCTTGGCCTTAAAATTTATTACTCACTTTTCAATGATGCAGCGCTGAGGAGATTGCTGAGAGATCCCTGTCCCGCCACTATATTACTGTATAATAGAAGGGTTCTTACAACTCCATGAAAACAGAACCTTTTATAGGCAGGATTGAAGAAATGTAATTCTTAATTATTATTACAATAATTAACTTTATTTAGAAAAATAAGAACAGCCTCAATGGTACTCTTCTGGTACCAAGACATTACCTACCCATCACATATCCCCCAAGAATTTCTGAATTCCACCTCACACATCCATTTTTATAACTTGAGGAAATCTCAAGGCACCCAAATTATTGATCTGAATATAAGAGATTATTTCATCCCCTTTCTCAATAATTGTTTACCTTAGAATTAAATGATTTCATTCTCAACACTTGATAACTGGATACAGAGGGGAAAAAAAAGTCCTTAAAGCTCTATCAAGAGATTAGTTCAAGATGGTGGAGTAGAAGGACATGCGCTCACTCCCTCTTGCGAGAGCACTGGAATCACAACTAAATGCTGAACAATCATTGACAGGAAGACACTGGAACTCACCAAAAATGATACCCCAAATACAAAGACAAGAAGCCACAGTGAGACGGGAAGAGGGGCGCAATCACAATAAACTCAAATCCCATAACTGCTGGGTGGGTGACTCACAAACTGGAGAACACTTATACCACAGAAGTCCACCCACTGGAGTGAAGGTTCTGAAGCCCACATCAGGCTTCCCAACCTGGGGCTCTGGCAACGGGAAGAGGAGGAATTCCTAGAGAATCAGACTTTGAAGGCTAGCGAAATTTGATTGCAGGACTTCGACAGGACTGGGGAAATAGAGACTGTACTCTTGGAGGGCACCCACAAAGTAGTGTGCGTGCATTGGGACCCAGGGGAAGGAGCAGTGACCCCGTAGGAGACTGAACCAGACCTACCTGCTACTGTTGGAGGGTCTCCTGTAGAGGCGGTGGGTGGCTGTGGCTCACCGTGAGGACAAGGACACTGGCAGCAGAAGTTCTGGGAAGTGCTCCTTGGCGTGAGCCCTGCCAGAGTCTGTCATTAGCCCCACCAAAGAGCCGGGTAAGCTCCAATGTTGGGTCACCTCAGTCCAAACAACCAACAGGGAGGGAACCCAGCCCCACCCATCAGCAGACAAGCGGATTAAAGTTTTACTGAGCTCTGCCCACCAGAGCAGCAGCCAGCTCTACCCACCACCAGTCCCTCCCATCAGGAAACTTGCACAAGCTTCATAGATACCCTCATCCGTCAGAAGGCAGACAGCAGAAAGAACTACAATCCTGCAGCCTGTGGAACAAAAACCACATTCACAGAAAGATAGACAATATGAAAAGGCAGAAGGCTGTACACCAGGTGAAGGAACAAGATAAAACCCCAGAAAAACTACTAAATGAAGTGGAGATAGGATACTGTCCAGAAAAAGAAATCAGAATAATGATAGTGAAGATGATTGAGCACCTCAGAAAAAGGATGGAGGCAAAGATCGAGCAGATGCATGAAATATTTAACAAAGATCTAGAAGAATTAAAGAACAAACACCTAGAACAATTAAAGAACAAACAAACAGAGATGAGCAATACAATAACTGGAATGAAAAATACAGTAGAAGGAATCAATAGCAGAATAACTGAGGCAAAAGAAAGGATAAATAACCTCGAAGACAGAATAGTAGAAATCACTGCCGTGGAACAGAATAAAGAAAAAGAATGAAAATAAATGAAGACAGCCTAAGAGACCTCTGGGACAACATTAAATGCAACAGCGTTCGCATTATAGGGGTTCCAGAAGGAGAAGAGAGAGAGAAAGGACCAGAGGAAATATCTTAAGAGGTTATAGTCGAAAACTTCCCTAACATGGGAAAGGAAATAGCCTCCCAAGTCCAGGAAGTGGAGAGAGTCCCAGGCAGGATAAACTCAAGGAGAAACACGCCGAGACACATAGTAATCAAATTGGCAGAAGTTAAAGACAAAGAAAAATTATTGAAAGCAGCAAGGGAAAAACGACAAATAACATACAAGGGAACTCCCATAAGGTTAACAGCTGATTTCTCAGCAGAAACTCTACAAGCCAGAAGGGAGTGGTATGACATATTTAAAGTGATGAAAGGGAAAAACCTGCAACCAAGATTACTCTACCCAGCAAGGATCTCATTCAGATTCGAGGGAGAAATCACAAGCTTTACAGACAAGCAAAAGCTAAGAGAATTCAGCACCACCAAACCAGCTCTACAACAAATGCTAAAGGAACTTCTCTAAGTAGGAAACACAAGAGAAGAAAAGGACCTACAGAAACAAACACATGACAATTAAGAAAATGGTAATAGGAACATACATATCGATAATTACCTTAAACGTGAATGGATTAAATGCTCCAACCAATAGACACAGGCTTGCTGAATGAATACAAAAACAAGACCCATCTATATGCTGTCTACAAGAGACCCACGTCAGACCTAGGGACACATACAGACTGAAAGTGAGGGGATGGAAAAAGAGATTCCATGCAAATGGAAATCAAAAGAAAGCTGGAGTAGCAATACTCATATCAGATAAAACAGACTTTAAAATAAAGAATGTTACAAGAAACAAGGAAGGACACTGCATAATGATCAAGGGATCAATCCAAGAAGAAGATATAACAATTAGAAATATATATGTAGCCAACATAGGAGCACCTCAATACATAAGGCAACTGCTAACAGCTATAAAGAGGAAATCAACAGTTACACAATAATAGTGGGGGACTTTAACACCTCACTTACACCAATGGACAGATCATCCAAACAGAAAATAAATAAGGAAACACAAGCTTTAAATGACACAATAGACCAGATAGAGTTAATTGATACTTATAGGAATTCTATCCAAAAACAGCAGATTACACTTTCTTCTCAAGTGCACATGGAAGATTCTCTAGGATAGATCACATCTTGGGTCACAAATCAAGCCTCATTAAATTTAAGAAAATTGATATCATATCAAGCATCTTTTCTGACCACAATGCTATGAGATTAGAAATCAATTACAGGGAAAAAAACATAAAAAACACAAACACCTGGAGGCTAAACAGTGCATTACTAAATAACCAAGAGATCTCTGAAGAAATCACAGAGGAAATGAAAAAATACATAGAGACAAATGACAATGAAAACACGACGATCCAAAACCTATGGGATGCAGCAAAAGCACTTCTAAGAGGGAAGTTTATAGCAATACAAGCCTTCCTCAAGAAAGAAGAAAAATCTCAAATGAACAATCTAACCTTACAACTAAAGGAACTAGAGAAAGAAGAACAAACAAAACCCAAAGTTAGTAGAAGGAAAGAACTCATAAAGATCAGAGCAGAAATAAATGAAATAGAAACAAAGAAAACAGTAGCAAAGATCAGTAAAACTAAAAGCTGATTCTTTGAGAAGCTAAACAAAATTGATAAACCATTAGCCAGACTCATCAAGAAAAAAAAGGAAGAGGACTCAAATCAATAAAATTAGAAATGAAAAAGGGGAAGTTACAACACACACCACAGAAATGCAAAGCATCCTAAGAGACCACTACAAGCAACTCTATGCCAATAAAATGGACAGCCTGGAAGAAATGGAAAAATTCTTAGAAAGGTATAACCTTCCAAGACTGAACCAGGAAGAAATAGAAAATATGAACAGACCAATCACAAGTAATGAAATTGAAACTGTGATTGAAAATGTTCCAACAAACAAAAGTCCAGGATCAGATGGCTTCACGGGTGAATTCTATCGAACATTTAGAGAAGAGCTAATACCCATCCTTCTCAAAGTCTTCCAAGTAATTGCAGAGAATGGAACACTCCCAAACTCATTCTCTGAGGCCACCATCACCCTGATACCAAAACCAGACAAAGATACTACAAAAAAAGAAAATTACAGACCAAAATCACTGAAGAATATAGATGTAAAAATCCTCAACAAAATACTAGCAATCAGAATCCAACAGCACATTAAAAGGATTGTACACGATGATCAAGTGGGATTTATCCCAGAGATGCAAAGATTGTTCATTATACACAAATCAATCAATGTGATCCACCATATTAACAAATTGAAGAATAGAAACCATATGGTCATCTCATTAGATGCAGGAAAAGCTTTTGACAAAGTTCAACACCCATTTATGATAAAAACTCTACAGAAAGTGGGCATAGAAGGAACCTACCTCAACATAATAAAGGCCATATATGACAAATCCATAGCAAGCATCATTCTCAGTGGTGAAAAACTGAAAGCATTTCCTCTAAAATCAGGAAAAAGACAAGGATGTTCACTCTCACCACTATTATTCAACATTGTTTTGGAAGTCCTAGCCATGGCAATCACAGAAGAAAAAGAAATAAAAGGAATTCAAATTGGAAAAGAAGTTAAACTGTCACTGTTTGCAGATGACATGATACTATACATAGAGAATCCTAAAGATGCCACCAGAAAACTACTAGAGCTAATCAATGAATTTGGTAAAGTTTCAGGATTCAAAACTAATGCACAGAAATCTCTTGCATTCCTATACACTAATGATGAAGAATCTGAAAGAGAAATTACGAAGCATTCCCATTTACCATTTCAACAAAAAGAATAAAATATCTAGACTAATATCACTGATGAGTATAGATGAATAAACCTACCTAGGGAGACAGAAGACTTATATGCAGAAAATTGTAAGATACTGATGAAAGAAATTAAAGATGATACAAGCAGATGGAGAGATATACCATGTTCTTGGATTGGAAGAATCAATATTGTGAAAATGACTGTACTACCCAAAGCAATATACAGATTCAATGCAATCCCTATCAAATTACCAATGACATTTTTTTACAGAACTAGAACAAAAAATGTTAAAATTTGTATGGAGACACAAAAGACCCCAAATAGCCAGAGTAGGCTTGAGGGGAAAAAAACGGAGCTGGAGGAATCAGACTCCTGGACTTCAGACTATACTACAAAGCTACAGGAATCAAGACAGTATGGTACTGGCACAAAAACTGAAATATAGATCAATGGAACAGGATAGAAAGCCCAGAGATAAACCCTCACACATATGGTTACCTTATTTTTGATAAAGGAGGCAAGAATATACATTGGAGAAAAGACAGCTTCTTCAATATGTGATGCTGAGAAAACTGGAGAGCTACATGTAAAAAAATGAAATTAGAACACTCCCTAACCCCATACACAAAAATAAACTCAAAATTGATTAGAGACCTAAATGTAAGACTGGACACTATAAAACTCTTAGAGGAAAACATAGGAAGAACACTCTGAAATAAATTACAGCAAGATTGTTTTTTTTTTTTTTTTTTTTTTTTTGCAGTACGCAGGCCTCTCACTGCTGTGGCCTCTCCCGCTGCACAGCACAGGCTCTGGACGCGCAGGCTCAGTGGCCATGGCTCACAGACCCAGCCGCTCCGCGGCATGTGGGATCTTCCCGGACTGGGGCACGAACCCGTGTCCCCTGCATTGGCAGGTGGACTCTCAACCACTGCGCCACCAGGGAAGCCCATCAAGATCTTTTTTGATCCACCTCCTAGAATGGAAATAAAAACAAAAATAACCAAATGGCACCTAATGAAACTTAAAAGCTTTTGCACAGCAAAGGAAACCATAAACAAGATGAAAAGACAACCCTCAGAATGGGAGAACATATTTGCAAATGAATCAGCTGACACAGGATTAATCTCCAAAATATATAAACAGCTCATGCAGCTCAATATTAAAAAAAAACAAACAACCCAATCAAAAAATGAGCAGAAGACCTAAATAGACATTTCTCCAAAGAAGACATACAGATTGCCAACAAACACATGAAAAGATGCTCAGCATCACTAATCATTAGAGAAATGCAAATCAAAACTACAATGAGTTATCACCTCACACCAGTTAGAATGGGCATCATCAGAAAATCTACAAACAACAAATGCTGGAGAGGGTGTGGAGAAAAGGGAACCCTCTTGCACTGTTGGTGGGAATGTAAATTGATACAGCCATTATGGAGAACAGAATGGAGTTTCCTTAAAAAGCTAAAAATAGAATTACCCTATGACCCAGCAATCCCACTACTGTGCATATACCTAGAGAAAACCATAATTCAAAAAGACACATGCAGGGCTTCCCTGGTGGCGCAGTGGTTGAGAATCCGCCTGCTGATGCAGGGGACATGGGTTCGTGCCCCGGTCCGGGAAGATCGCACATGCTGTGGAGCGGCTGGGCCCGTGAGCCATGGCCACTGAGCCTGCATGTCCGGAGCCTGTGCTCCGCAACGGGAGAGGCCACAGCAGTGAAAGGCCCGCGTACCGCAAAAAAAAACAACACACACACATGTACCCCAATGTTCATTGCAGCACTATTTACAATTGCCAGGTCATGGAAGCAACCTAAATGCCCGTCCACAGATGAATGGATGAGAAGATGTGGCACATATATACAGTGGAATATTACTCAGCCATAAAAATAAATGAAATTGGGTCATTTGTAGAGAAGTGGATGGATCTACAGACTGTCATACAGAGTGAAGTAAGTCAGAAAGAGAAAAACAAATATATTAATGCATATATGTGGAACCTAGAAAAATGGTACAGATGAACTGGTTTGCAGGGCAGAAACAGACACAGATGTAGAGAACAAACATATGGACACGAAGTGGGGAAAGTGGGGGTGGTGGGGTACTGGTGGGATGAATTGGGAGATTGGGATTGAGATATATACAGTAACGTGTAAAATGGATAACTGTAAAAACCTGCCATATAAAAAAATAAAATAAAATTCAAAAAAAGTTCTATCAAAATATTCAAAATCCAAATATATAGATAAAATAAAAGTTTTTATTATCTTACAAGAGTGCCAACACTGGTAATTTTTTTGCTATTTTGTTTTTATTAATGGAGTACATGCCCATGTTTTTAATGAGCTAAATATAAATGAACTATTGAACTAAATATAGTACAGAGGAATTTAAAAGAAAAGCCACAGTCTCTGTTCTTTAACTTCCCCACATATAGTCCCATATCTCAGAGCCTTTTATGTGTAGTTATTCCACTAGTTTCTGCTTATACCTCTCTGTGTTGGGTAATTAATCAGCAACACCCCATCACAGAAGATAATTTAGTTGAGTTACCCTACCTGCTGCTAACTTTCTCTTTATTTCCATTTTTTGTCTTGTTTAATGCAATTACTTTCTGGTGTTTTCAGACTTTTAAGTAAATCAATTAAGCCTACGTTTGTTTTTTTTTTTTTCTTTTGAAACAATTTCAAATTTATGGAAAAGCTACAAGGATACTACACAAAAAATTCTAGATACTCTTTAATTCACCAATTAATAACACTGACACATTTGCTTTCTCTCTTGTGCTCATGATCTTATTCTTATATATTCATATATACATATATATGTACATATGTTAGTATATCTATATACCTACATAAGTATATAGATATAACCATTTAAAAGTAAGTTGCAGATATCATGACTCTTTACCCCCTACATAATTCAGTGTTCCAGTGTATTTTCCAATGTTTCTAAAAGAATATTCTTGCTATAAAATAATCAAATTAGGGAAATTTAACATCGATATGCTATTTTCTAATATAGAGTCTATATTTAAGTTCTGAGAGTTTTCCCAATAATGTCTCGTAAGCTGTGCCCACCACCTGCATGCTTCAAGATCTAATTCTCCTTTAATTTGGACAGACCTCTTAACCTTTCTTTGCCTTTCCTGACAGTTTTGAAGATGACACAGGCAGTTGTTCTTTAGAACGTCTCTTAAATTGAATTTGATGCATCCTCATGATTACATTCAGGTCATGCGTATTTTTTAGGAATACATACAGGTGACATCTTTTCTTTCTTAGTGCATCCCATCGGAAGGCACTGCTTTGACCCATTATAGATCATGTTACCTTCAATTCTTTGGCAAAGGCTTTTTTCAAAAAAAGTGTCTTTGACTTGCAAGTATTAAATAGCATGAGGCGATATACTATGGAACTCTATATAAGTATCTTGTTCCTCATTAACTTGTATTCAGTAATTTTAGCATCCATCAATCATCCTTGCTTGAAATAATTATTTTCATAATGGTTGTAAAATGCTGTGTCTAAATCTATCATGTCTTCTGCATCTATTCGTTTGCTTGCTTGTTTTGTTATCACTCTGGAATTATGGAATTGTATTAAATGAATTATAATCCATTACTATTAGTATTCACTGTATGTTGATTTTTTCCACAGATTTGGTCAGTTGGAAGGTTTTCATGCTGGCTGGTTTCTGTATGTTCTGAAATACCTTCATCTCCTTTTTTTATTTTTTAGCACTTATTTTCTGGCACAACTCATCATTTCCTTCCCTGTCTCTGGTATCAGTCATATCACCAATAAGCCCTAGTTTTCTTTGAAGCAGAATATTATTTAGAAACAAGGCTCTCCAGGTAGCAGTTTTTTTACAATGCTATCTGCGTTTAATGTGTATGAGGATCAAGGAGAGGGGAAAAAATGGAGAAAGGTGTGGAAAGCCAACCAACACAGTTGTTCTGTAAAGACTGTTTCAGCTATCACTCTTGCTGAATCCTTGTTCTTACTTCTGTCCTTGGGAGTCAGTTGACTCTGGTCTTAGAGACTCTGAAAGGTTCTGCTGGCTGTTCAATTAAATCCTTCACTGAAGCGCTTTCTGTTCATTCTGAGTTGTTGCCTCTACTTTGTGTTATCCTTTGGCAGGTATCTATCCGTTTCCTATGGTTTAGATAAATGTTGATGTCTTCTGTGCACTGGTGTCTTCTCTATCACTGACCTATTCTTTTTGCTCTTATGTGGGCTGAGGAAAGAGTGGAGAACACTTCAAAAAACTCACCATCATTGTGAAGTAGAAATATAAAAACACATTTTGAAATTGTATCTACATATGCATGTGTACACACACATAGACCATAAACAGTGTCTCAATAAAATGCTACACTTAGAAATTATGGATGTTGGTAGCTTGGAAAGATGAGAAAGTTTAAAAAAAGAACAAATTAGTTTTGTGTCTTTTTCATTACTATGAATTTGAGGTCATGAGATGTTTAAATTAAAATAGTATATATATTAAATGAAAATTGTAAATTTAAATAGTATCTTGATAAAGCTAAGTTTGTGGTCAATAGTTACAATGTGGAAAGGAAAACTGATATTATACACTTTGATCTGATTCTTTGTTTCTAACTGTCTTGCTGTTGAAAATTAATGGATAAAAGTTGGGCTAATTTTACATGTATCTCAGTTCATTTGGGCTACTATATCAAAATACCACAGACTAGGCAACAACAGAAATTATATACAAAAGTAATTTATTTCTCACAATTTTGGAGACTGGGAATTCCAAGATCAAGGCACCAGAATGGTCCAGTTCTGGTAAAAGCCCTCTCTCCGGTTCATAGCCAGTGCCTAGTACCTTCTCACTGAATCCTCGTATGGTGGAAGGAACTAGGGATCTCTGGATCCTCTTTCATAAGAACTAGTTCCACTCATGAGGGCTCCATCTTCATGACATAGGCATCTTCTAAAGGCCCCATCTCCTAATACCATCATCTTTGGGGGTTAGAATTTCAACACATTAATTAGGGGGAAACAAAAACATTCAAACCATGGCATTGTAACATAATCTTTTCTTAAGATAAATATTGTGTAAAAGCATTGTATAATTACAAAACATATTAGCCATTGAGTTGATTCATTTATACATTTTACCAAAGCACTGATTATATATCCCTTTATTTTAGCTTAATTGTGCAACCCACATCATCTGTTATATAGAACAAATCAGATCTTTGGGTCTAGGTAGTGTAGAACTGAGCTCATCAGCAAATATCAGAGCCAATATATTCATTCCTAATTACCATTTTATTAAGATAAAAACATGTCCAAATCATAAAAATACTAAGATTCCTGGAATATTAAGATTTTACCTCCCAAATGAAATTACTGTTATTTAAAATATACAGTATTTAGGTTAACAAAATTTAGACTTTAGCTGTGTAGTTTAAAGTGGAAAGTCAGAAGGAAAAATGTAACATTTGTAGGCGTGCAGTGGAAGTAAATTCTTATAAATGTAACTTAGAGTAATGCAATCGATTATTTCCAGGTTGACTATCTAACACAATATTGAAAGAAAATTACTGGATGCGTCTGCTAGTCTGCAATTAGATACAATCATGTTTATTAGTGTTTGCAAGTGAAAACTGTAATTTACCAGTAGTTCTTCTGAGAATGACTGTGTACAAAAGGATTTCTAACAAACCCCTATGTCTGATCGATTTTGCCAGGTTATACTACAGGGAAATCAAGTTGCACAGTTTTTTCTTATAAAAGGACTCTGCTATAAATTGAATATTTATGTTCCCCCCTAATTCATATGTTGAAACCCTAATCCTTAAAGTGATGGTTTGGGCATGGGGTCTCTGGGAGGTAATTAGGTCATATGGTTGGAGCCCTCATGATGGGTAAGTGCCCTTATAAGTAGAGAACTTATGCTTACTTCTCTCTCTCTTTCCCTCTGCTATGTGAGGACACAAAAACAAGGAGGCAGCCAACTGCAAACAGAAAGAAGGCCATCATCAGAACCTGATCTTGGACCTTCCAGACTCCAGAAATGTCAGAAATAGATTTCTGTTGTTTAAACCACCTGGTCTATGGCAATTTGTTATAACACCGCAAGCTGACTAATAGAGGCTTCTACCTCTGTAATGTGATGTACCACTCAAGAGGATAGGGCTTAGATTAAGTACAGAAGCAGGACTTGTTCTGCACGAGATAGGAAAGTAGTGAAAGTTCATGCTTGCCATTTTTCTACCAGGACCCCCTAACTCCTCTACAATTCTAGGTAAGAGCTAATCATAGACATACTTCAATGATCCAGCCAACCCCTAGCAATATCTTATACATAAGATATGTCCTGTCATTTTTCAGCCTTAACTTTTACTTTACTTAGCAAGCTTACATAAAAAGTACATATTTTCTACAAATAAATTTAATGGGTAGAGAAAAAATAATTTTATTTGAACACCTGCTTTATTGAATAAAATAATAATTTTATTGAATACCTGCATTTCCACTTGCATCAAACAATCTTGCAGTATTAGCTTGGTGATAAGAAGGGAATCTGGATCTGACTGCTTGGGCCTGAATCTAGTTCCACTACGTATGAGCTGGGTAACTTTTAACAATACATTTATGCTATTTGAAGTTCAGGCTATTTACTTGTAAATTGGGTATAAGCCTAATAAGAGGATTGTTGTGAGGATTCAATGTGTTAATATTCATAAATTACTTGGGAAAATACCTGGTATATAATATAGTAAATGCTCAAAAATGTGCAATTCTGAAATTGAATTCCCACTCCGTGACTTGCCAGCTGTGCCTTAGTGTCCTAATCTATAAAATGGAAATATTAGCTGTACTTACCTCACAGGCTGGCATAGCTTTACAATCTCATGATAACATGAGACAGGGACCCCTTCATCGGCATGGGACCTGCTCAGGGCCCCATTCTCCAAAGAGCCCCAAACTTCATTTAATGATCTGTTGTTGCCATATAAAAATTCTTATAAATTTTATCTTTGAACTTGTGTTTTGTAATGAAGTCCAGTGGGGCGATGGAGAATCCATGAGAGTAGAGAAAACATACACAATGCTTGTGTGTGCTTTTCCTTGCCAGCCCACTCACAGTAGCATTTTTGATGCCCCATGAGCAAAGAATTCTGGGGGAATTATGGTGTATGGGTGTCCAGCAAGACTCAAAGTGAGTACAAGGGAAGTGTATTACATTCACAACTGAGTAAGCATGGGCAATGAACAACCCCATAAGGCTACACTTCCCATTAGAATCAGAACTTAATTATAACGCAAAGAAGTCAACATGTTCTAAAATATGCAGTCAACCAAGGAACCCTACATATCCTCTTTTATTAGTATTGTTGATGCTGAAATTGATGATGTAGAAGGAAAGGGAAAGATTATTCATTTATCACCTGATAGGTGATAGGCATTGTGTTCAGTACTACGTTTTTACAAGGTGAAAAGATACTCTACAATTTAATGGGAAAACTCACAAACTTGAAATTGCAATACACTAGGGCAGTATTTTTCAAACTCCAATTTGCATCAGAATCACCTTAGTTAGGGTTTATAAAGACACAGATTGCTGAACGCAGAGATTCTGATTCAGCAGATATAGGGAGGGGTCCAATTATTTTTATTTCTAACAAATTCCCATGTGTTGCACTGCATTCTCATCTGTGAGAACCACTACCCTAAGGTAATTGTTATTAGGGGCATTTGCACATTGAAATGGATGACAAAGGAGAGCTACCAAGTCTTTTGGGTGAAATCAGAAGATTAACAAAGAAGGAAACATTTATACAGAGACTTGACGGGTCTGGAGTTGACCAAGTGAAGAAGGGGGGATGGGTGAGGGGGGATGAGGAAGGCATTACAGGTAGAAGAATTTCACACACCCTTTCTAGAGCTGCAGTGATAAATCACTCGAGTTATACTGTTAATAACACATCAAGTTCATTTAGCTTCGCCCAGAGATTACAAGGTAGTCAGTGATTGATTAGCACTCTACAGGCATACCTTATTTTATCGTGGTTCACTTTATCGTGCTTCGAAGATACTGAGTTTTTTACAGATTGAAGGTTGGTGGCAACTTTGCATCTAGCAAATTTATCAGCACCATTTATCCAACAGTATTTTCTCAGTATCAGGTTGATGTGGCAAAGTCCATTTCTTGGTTAGTTGGCTAGTATGAAGAAGCAGAAGTGACTTAAAATAGAATGCTTCTCATATCATCAAAAGAGGAAAAGTAAAAGCAAAAACAAACAAAAATAAAGCCCCGACTAATTCTTACAGAAGGATTATTATTTAATCTAAAATTGATAATAATGTTAATAATACATTTTTGTTAACATCCAAACATTCTGCTAATCACAAAACATGCATTATTTGGCTTAATCCTTATAAAAATCCCCTGAATTAGGCATTAATATACCCATTTAACAAATAAAGAAACTGAGTCTTAAAAACGTTGCATAAATAGTGAATAGTACCCAGTTCTCTTTTCCTTATTCATCTGACCCCAACCAATACACACAAGTGACAACTCTGTATTTATTTTTTACACTAATAATACAGATAATGTCAATATTGGAAAAATAAGGACCATGGTCCAGAATATTATAATGATTTCAGATGTCTGTTTTCTGCTGGATCTACTGTGTAATAGGATTCCTTAGGTATCCTGCTATAGAAAACTCTCCTAATTGTGTCCGCTGAGAAGAGAGGGTTATCATTTTTATCTTTTATTTGTTTGTTTTTAAGACTTCATTTTTTTTTAGAGCAAGTTTTAGGTTTACAACAAAAACTGAGAGAGGAAGGTACCACCTTCCTGAGGTGAGGAAGGCATCACCATACCCAAGATCATTTCCTCCCAAACCCCGGACTACATGTATGCATAGCCTTCTCCATTATCAACATCACTGACCAGAATGGCACATTTTTTAACAGGGATGAACCTACATTGACACATCATTATCCAAAGTCCATGGTTTACCTTAGATTTCACTCATGGTGTTGTACAGTCTATGGGGTTTGGACAACTGTATGATGACACATATCTATCATTATAATATTATGCAAAGTATTTTCTTTACCCTAAAAATCCTGTGGGCTCCACCTAGTCATCTCTTGCCCTCTGCCCAACCCCCCCCATACACACACATCTAACAGCCACTGATCTTTTCACTGTCTCTACAGTCTGGCCTTTTCCAAAATGTATGCAGTTGAAATCATACAGTAAGTAGCCATTTCAGATTGGCTTCTTTCAATTAGTAATATGCGTATAAGGTTCCTGCATGACTTTTGTGGCTTGATAGCACATTATTTTTTTTTAAGATTTTTTTTTTTTGATGTGGACTACTTTTAAAGTCTTTATTGAATTTGTCACAGTGTTGCTTCTGTTTTATGTTTTTTGGTTTTTTGGCCACAAGGCATGTGGGATCTTAGCTCCCCAACCAGGGATTGAACCTGCACCTCCTGTGTCGGAAGGTGAAGTCTTAACCGCTGGACCAGCAGGGAAGTCCCTGATAGCGCATTTTTAAGCACAGACAATAATATTCTATTGTCTGAATGTACCATAGTTTATCTGTCCTCTTACCGAAGGACATCTTGTTGGCTTCCAAATTTTGGCAGTTATGAATAAGCTGCTGTGGGCATCTATGTGCAGGTTTTTGTGTGGACACAAGTTTTCAACTCCTTTAGGTAAATACCTACCAAGCAGCACCATTGCTGCATCATATGGTAAAGCTAGGTTTATTTTCTTAAAAAACTGCCAAATTGTCTTCCAGAGTAGGAATACCACTTTGCACTCCCACCAGCAATCAGTGAGCGTTCCTGTTGCTCCATATCCTCACCAGCATTTGGTGCTGCTGGTGTTCTAGATTTTGACCATTCTAATAAGTGTGTAGTGGTATCTCGTTGTTGTTTTAATTTACATTTACCTGATAACATATAATGTGGAGTATCTTTTCATATGCTTATTTGCCATCTGTATATCTTCTTTGGGGAGGTATCTGTTAAGGTCTTCGACCCAATTTTTTAACTGGGTTATTTGCTTTCTTACTGTTGAGTTTTTGAGTTTTTTTGAATATTTTGGATAACAGCCCTTTATCAGAAGTCTTTTGCACATATTTTCTTCCAGTCCTTTAGCTTGTCTTCTAATTCTCCTGATATTGTTTTTTCACAGAACAAAAGTTTTCATTTTAATGAAGTCCAGCTTATCAAATATTTCTTTTATGGACTGTGTCTTTGGTACTGTATCTAAAAAGGCGTCACCATACCCAAGATCATCTAGGTTTTCTCCTATGTTATCTTCTAAGAGTTTTATACTTTTGTGTTTTACATTAAGGTCTATGATCCATGAGGGTTATCTTTTTACTAATGTTGGAAGGAGAAACCCTCAGCCCACTTTGCATATTTCCACCAAAAACCGTGGTGGAAGCAATTAAAACAACTTGGAGGAATTTGGTGGTGTGAATTTGTATGGTCCTTGCCTCTCTTTCCCCACTTGAGGGAAGCAGCTAGTCTGACTGATGAGAGCATGGGCGAGGTGTGTTAGAATCACAGGCCAGACCAGAAGATCTGAGCTCAGTCTCCAGTTCTGTTGCTTACTCTTTCGTGAACTTGCATACTTCAGTTGACATCTCTATATCTCATTTTTCTTTATAGCAAAGTAAGGTTCAACATTGTACCACCTTGTAGGTTTGTTGTGAGAATTTCATGAGTCAGTATTACTAGTGGGCATTGCTATTGTGCTTTAAAATCAATAGTCAGGCCAAAACCCACCTTTCTGACTCTGCTAAGGTACAACATGGTACCTGATCTTACCTTTTACATTCTGAGGTCAAGGGAAGAAGTTCTGATTATGCTTTGGCAAGCACAAAGATGCTCACCATTGTCTCTATTCTTTGATTGCTGTGGTGGGAAAAGAACAGAAGGAGGCCCAGTTGAGACACTCTTTTCAATCAAGTGTTTATAAGGGAGACTTGTTTTAGATGTAAATGTTTCCTAATTGGGCCATTCACATTATGCCTACAATTTAATTTTCTTTTAACTTCTGATTCTTGTATGTATTCTGTCCTCGGTAAAAAGCCAGAACAGAAAAAGAGGATTGGATTAGGGGAAGAATTCGTCTCCTGACCAGAGGAGGTCACATAAGCAATCTGTAACATACAGAATATTAATTTTTTCCAGTTATTTTTCCTCAATCTTGAAGAAACAAAGTGTCATTTTATGGGATTTAAAAGGGTATGTTAGAGGTGAAAGGCATTGTTGTCATCAGCTAGCCTAGGAGTTTCCTATCGTCAGAACCATGGACCTCTTTTGCAGTATGAAGTGTATGGACATTTTTACAAATTAACGTTTTTAAATGTGTAATGTAAAATACGTGGAATTATTAAAAATATGTGTAAAGAGATTATAATTTATCTTTACTAATACATAAATGACAAGATATACCAGTAGGTCTAATAACTATTATAATTTTGAAGCAGTGATGAGCTTAAAAGATGTTTTGAAGGGCTTAATGTGATATGACAATATCTGTGATTTCTATTATTGATAAAATCACAAATACTGCTAAATCCTCTGTGGTTTATTATCTATGCTCAAAATTGAAATAAATGCTAACTTCTAGATGGAAATTCATTAACGTCGAGTAGGTGTGATTTTCTGTCTGAGATCACATTCTCCTCACCTCACCCACAAGGGGTACATTGGACCATGGCCAGTTACCTTAGATCTCAGGTTAAGGGCCTCTGACCTAGGCCACCATGGCCTTAACAGATGTGGAAATTGAGGCTCAGAGAGTTAGAGCTTGCCCAAGTTCATACATTTTAATTTCAGGCAAAGTTGAATTCAGAACTAAAACCCCTGATTGCTAATCCATTGTTCATTGTCTCATGCTGTTCTGTCTGCTGTAAAGCCATTTCAAATGAAGATAAATATTTCTTTTCATTATTTTCTAAATATTAACTTTATTCTGAATGGAATATTACTAAAGGACTTGTAAAAATGGACAACTTCAGCAGTAAAAACTTAGTTTAAAAAAAAAAGATCATCTCAGGAGAAAATCGGTCAGTTTTTTTGAGGTTTTCTTATAACCCTGAATTTTCATCTCACCAAGTTCAAATTAACTTTTGTTTTAATTTGAAAACACTGAGTACAGCTAAATTCACCTTGCTGAAAAGTTGCTTGAGCTTTGGGAAAACAACTACTGAACTCTCCTAATTAACATGTTAAATTTTGAGGTAATATTTCTTATCAGATTATTTTTTTTCTGTTTTTCTTTTTCCTACCAATGCACCCTTCTGCTTTATTCTCTTTCACTCTCTTTATTTCTCCAGCTAACCTGGTCTAATAGTTATGTGATTCCTTGAATGTCCTTTATTGTTAAATGTATTAAGTGAAAATTTTTGATTCAGAGCAAAATGTGAATTCTTATGCTCATGCAAGAAAAAAAGACAGCAGCCTAGTTAAGCCTCTCGGCATTAATAAATTAACTAAAGGTTGAGTATTAAACTTGATATTTAATCCTAAACGACACATTCTCATAGAGGTCATATTTTGTTTTGTAACTGAACAATATATAAACAGGGAGCATCTCGAATCCAAAGTGTTCCCAGGTCACACTTGGTAACAATAGCTCCTCATACCCTAATGATGGAATCCGAGTGCAGAATTGTTGGGTCCAATGTGGTGTTTAAAATGGGGACTAGGAGGGACTTCCCTGGTGGTCCAGTGGTAAAGAATCTGCCTTACGATGCAGGGGATGCGGGTTCGATCCCTGGTCGGGGAACTAAGATCCCACGCGTCGCAGGCAAATATAAATAAATAAATAATAAATCTTTAAAAAAAAAAATGGGGACTAGGAGATTCATATTTTGGTAAAATTAATGATTTGGGGGTAATGTTTATATGATTTTTTTTTGCAGAGCAGCAATATTACTTTCTTTTAATGAGTTTTTCTTATAAACGCTTACAGCTTAACTCCTTATATAAACTACATGGTAACTAGTGACTGGAGATAACGCTCAGAAAGCTCTTTTTTTAAAAAAAATGGCATTTTTATTTCAGCTTTACATATAAATTATACATTCTTTGCAACTAGACAAGAATTGGAAAAGTTAATAGGAAAGGGAATGGAAGAGTTGTGAGCAGAAAACCAAAGCCAAGCGACAGGTCAACAATCTGTACGAAAACAGTGAAAGTGGATGATAAGCAGTTGGTGAAACAGGATGTTGAGAGTCATTGCCTAAATCCAGTTATTCGTCTGGAAAATGTGTTGAGATGTCTAGGACTGCCAGGCAGCTCAATCCACCATGAACTCAAATGTTGCAAGTGTTGGAATAAAGGTTGCTTTAGAAGCAGCGTTTACTAGGAGTGTTGGATACCTAAAGATGTTATTGCTAGATAGTTGGTAGGCATGAATATTGTTTCAGTTTTTCTGTCTCACTTGTTTTCTTCCTTTTATCCCTAAACACACACTTGTCCCCCTCTCAACATCCCAAACAACAGAACACCATTCTAATGTGTTATGTGTGTGTGTATTTTTATGTCTTCTAAAATGTTCATTGTCTTTTAGTTTTCATTATTGCTATTATTTTGAATATCTTATTTTCTTTGCTTTTTTCAATAAACACTACATTTTTAAGGTATATCTGTGTGTTCAGCTAATTTTCTGCTCCTTCTAGTTGTGTGGTGCTCCATGGTGTACACCCAACACATTTTACCTGTCTCTGCTCTTAGCAAGGATGTAATCCCATATTGCTTTCAACTCCTTGCCATCAAAAATGATGCTGCAGTGAACATCCTTGTATATGTGAGGATTCTAACTTTTGCACTAAGGTTTGGGCGTCTGGTATTTTGCATCTGAAGTGAGGGTGCTGGTGAACACACCCCTTTTTGTCTGGGGTCTATTCATAGTCACGATGGGGCAAAGGTATATTGATAGGAGCCCAGGTGGAACACCTGGGTTCAACTTGTATTCCAGCCTCTCACATTCCTCCTCTTGTTGATTGGGATAAATTACTTCTGTCAAGTTGGGTGACTCCTCTTCTTGGACACAATGAGTCTAAAGAGCCCTGCAGGAAACCATAACTTGTAATGCAATAGGAATTTCATATGTCCTGTGACAGGTATTATGGATGGAATTGTGGTCCCCCAAAATTAATAGGTTGAAGCTTTAACCTCCTATTGTGCTGTATACGGAGATAGTGCCTTTAAGGGGGTAATTAAGGTTAAATGAGGTCATAAGAGTGGGGCCTTAATCTGATAGGACTGGTGTCCTTATGAGAAAGGAGGAGACACCAGAGAGATAGCTCTGTTTCTCCCCCACACAAAAAGAAGAGGCTATGTGAGAATACAATAAGGTGAGAAGAGAGGCTTCAATAAAAACCAACCCTGACACCTTGATCTCAGACTTCTAGCCTCCAGAACTATGAGACAATAAACTTCTGTAGTTTAAGCCACCTGGCCTGTGGTATTTTGTTATAGCAGTCCAAGAAGACTAATACAGAAGGAGTCTATCCCTTTTGGGAGCCAGAAATGCCAACCCACATAGTTCCAAGTTGTAGGTACTGCTTCTACCCCAAGGTCACCAGATCCTACAGAGAACACCACACCATGTAGAAATCTTGGATTTGATATATACGCTGCATCCTGAAGGATGACACCCATTTTTTCAAAGTATTACCTCTGAGTTAGTGTTTCAGCTGAGCCATTATAAGGCCATTTCAGCATTCTTTGAGACTGGATACCTTCAGATGTTCACCATATCAATGGCCATGTACCATACCTGAGACCTCTTTAATCTTCTCCAGCAATGATACTGCATCTGGCAAAGCAAAGATGACCAGGCCTTCTGCTTGGTTAAGTTTGTAGTAGCCTGCAGTTATTCTCCAAGATCCATTCAATGTCTGTGTGGGTCAGAGCAACAAGTTAAATGAATATATCATAGGAACTAACACCTCTGCATCAATTATGTTTTTAATAACAGCAGTCCTCCATGGGTACAATATTGTTGTTGTGTGTTTTTAATTTACTGCCTTGACTGGGTGGGGATTGGAAGGCGAGGAGGATTGTGCAGGTTCAGAACATTTCACTTGGCCTTTCCACCCTAATAACTCTTATCTGACAGAATAGAGAACCGACATGGTGGCCATGCCAAATGCCAAGTACCTCAGTTCCAGTTACACTTTCAAGGACAGAGAAATGACCACTGATGGGTTCATGGATATACCTGACCCAAAGTCAGTGGACCTTAACAATATACCCATTGTTAAATAGAACGGGGTTCATGGTGATGCTTTAGGACTCCAGGTCCCAAACCTTGTTAACCAGATTTTGTAACCAATAGTCATCAAAATTCCCCTAATACCTGGTTAGTCCCCTTTCTCCACTGAGTAAATGTGTTTAGTGCCTTTGCAGCAAAACTGGAAGAATTATCACTTACCATGGTCTTGAGGATTCTTCTGCCAGCTGCCACTTCTGGCAATGGATTCTGAATCTGACTGTTGATTCAGGCCTGTGAGTTAAGAAGGGAGCTTTTTAATTTTTTAATTGGGGTGACCAAGCTCAGCCTCCTCCTCCACTCTTGATTTTTATTTGTTTTATAAATATTAAGCAGCACCTGCGATAATTTCCTGCCTGTCTATTTTATTCCAAAGGACACCATGATCTGTTAAGCATCTACACACCTCCATGCAGGTCAAACACCCTGGCTACCCCTCCTATTTTGCCAGGTAACTATGTTTTCCTGGCTTTTTTGTGGTTAAGTGCTTCTACCTGGTCTCAGTTACTTTTGGAGGAGGGCATCAAGCCCAGCTCTGTGACTGTCTCTCACTGTGGACCCTCATCTGCACAAGAAAGCCACCACTGGAATTACTGATACTCCAGCCCTCTGTCATTTATAGTCACTGTACTCAAAGATCTGAGCAGCTCATCCTCATGGGCCTCTCACTTCCACAACCCTGGGCTATAAGGACAGAGAGAATCCTTCTCTTTATGTTCCTAGAATTAATGCTTAATATGCATATGAAACATAAACATAAAAGCAATAATTGGCATGTGTTGAGGGAGAAGAAAAAGGTTTGCAAATGTACATACATTTCATCTATCTTCATCTTAAGTTATTTATGGGATTATATCAGCAGGTTCTAAAACTGAGTTAGGTAGGGATTTGATGACTTAATGTGGGTAAAACTACATATTGGGAAGACTGAATAAAAACCTGAGGAACAAAAAGGAAATCTTAAAAAAAAAATACTAGGTGTGTAGATATGTATATTAAGGGGAGTGAAAAACAGAAAAGGCAAATGGAAAGCAGAATAAATGGAAATGGATTGAGAGAAATGGGTAGACAGGGAGATGACAGAGAGCCCTGAAGGTCATAATTAATAATAATAATATTTAAAAAGGCATTTGGAACCTGTATGGGATTTGAAGGCTAGGGTCAGAGTAATATAAAACTGAAGTCTCTTCTGATGAAAAGTTAATGTTGTGTTAACTATGCTAATTTGAATCCTCTGAAGAAAGCAAAGGCTTCTAAACCAAAAAGTTAAACTCAAATTAATTCATGCATATTTCACACATACAGCGTGTTCTGATATGACATTTATTAAAGTCACTAGTGGGTGGAAGCAGTGAGTAAGCTGCACTTTTCCATTGCCTTTATAAATCCACGGTAATTAGCCAGAGATTTTGGAGACTACTCATTAGTAAATTATTTTTCACAGAATGCCTCCAAACTTCAAATCAAGCCCTTTTAATTTGAAAAAGCTATGTGTTATTCAACCCAGACATTAAGGAAATTCTTCTCTTATCACTGATTTCCATTAATTTTTTTAACCAGTTTCTATAATGTTTGCTATGTACTGGGCACTGTGCTAAGATGCAGGGTTGCAGTGGTAGACACTACAGATGTATTTCCAGTTCTCACAGAGTTAAATGATCTACGCTCACTGCTGTATTAGAGATTAAATGTTTAGATTGACTGATACGTATAAAAGTTGTGTGTATTCAAATATACATCAATACATACCCAAGATCCTTGAGTCATCCTTGACTTTTTTTCATATTTCATATCTTATCCATCAGCAAGCATTGCCATCTTTACCTTCAAAATATACCCTGACATAACCATTTTCTACTTCCTCCAGCACTATGCATTGTAACCCAAGTAGCCATTAACTCCTGCCCAAGTTGCAATAACTTTCTAATGAGTGTCCCTTCTTCCACTCTTGCTAATTCTCCTCCCCAGAGCCTTGTCTCCACACAGCAGCCAGAATTGTGTCAGGTCACATCACTCATCGGATCCCATCCCCGGTAGTTTCCCATCTTAATAGGAATAAATACTTGCTATGATTTAAAAGATCCTGTGATCTTGTCCCTATGCTATGATTTAAAAGATCCTGTGATCCTGTCCCTTGAAACTCCATTTAGTTCACTTTATACATCTACTCTTGCTCACTCCACTCAAGTCTCACTGGCCTTCTTGCTGTTCCTCAGACACAACAAACTCACACGTCCTGAGGTCCTTCGTACTTTCTGTTCCAGCTCCCTGAAATCCTGCTCCTCCAAGGTGGCTACTTCCTTCACTTCATTCTGGTCTCCACTCAAGTGGAGAACACTTGACAAAACGCCTTTCTGACAATCCTATTTAAAAATCTGTCTCTCCTCCTATGCAGTTATTTTCTACTTCATCATCCTGCTTAATTTTCCCTTATAGCAATATTTATATACTTTTTAGTTTATTTGCCTAATGTCTCTATTCTCCTAGTAAAATTTAAGCTCTATGTAGGCAAATACTTATCCCTTTAGTCTGTTTATTTTGGTAACTATTCCTTGTGATCTTGAAAATAATATGTATCCTGCCTTTTTTTTTTTTTTGGTGGAATATTTTGTAAATGTTAACTAGATGAAGATGATTGATGGTCCTGCTCAAGTCAACTTTATTCTTTCTGATTTTCTACCTGCTTGATTTATTGATTGCTGAGAGAGGTGTGTTGAAGTTTCTGACTATAACAGGGTATTTTTGATTTATCCTTTCCGTTTTACTGGGTTTTTTTCTCATGTATTTTGACACTTTGTTATTAGGTGCATATATTTCAGGATTGTTATGTCTTCTCAGAAAATCAACTCCTTCATCATTAGGTAATGTCTCTTTTATCCCTGATAACTTTCCTTGTTCTGAGGTCTACTTTGTCTTAATACAGTTATTCCAGCTTTCTTTTGATTAGTGTAAGCATTGTATATATTTCTCCGTACTTTACTTTTATCTGAGTTTTATACTTCAAGTAGGTTTCTTATAGACAACATATGCTTGGGTCTTGTTTTTGTTTTGTTTTTATCCACTTTGATAGTCTCTCTTTTAATTGATGTATGTATTCCATTCACATTTAAAGTGATGATTAATATAGTTGGATTAATATCAACTATATTTGTAGCAGTTGTCTATTTGTTGCATTCATTCTCTTTTTTTGCTCCCCTCTTTTTCATCTTTCTGTGGTTTTAGTTGAGCATTGTATGTTTCCATTTTAACTGCTTTTTGGCATATCACTTATACTTTTTTTTTTTTGCAGTACGCAGGCCTCTACTGTTGTGGCCTCTCCCGTTGCGGAGCACAGGCTCCGGATGCGCAGGCTCAGCGGCCATGGCTCACGGGCCCAGCCGCTCCACGGCATGTGGGATCTTCCCGGACCGGGGCACAAACCTGTGTCCCCTGCATCGGCAGGTGGACTCTCAACCACTGCGCCACCAGGGAAGCCCCAATTATACTTTTTTCTTCAAGTTTTATTGAGATATAATTGACATACAGCACTGTATAAATTTAAGGTGTACAGCATAATGATTTGACTTACATACCTCATGAAATGATTACGACAATAAAATTAATGAACATCCATCATCTCATATAAATACAAAATAAAAAAAGAAAAATATTTTCCTTGTGATGAGAACTCTTAGTATTATTCTTTTAATAACTTTCATATGTAACATACAACAGTGTTAATTATATTAATCATGTTGTATATTACATCCCTAGTACTTATTTATCTTCTAACCGGAAGTTTGTACCTTTGGATCACTTTCATCCAATTACCCCCCTCTACCCCCTGTCTCTGGTAACCATAAATCTGATCTTTTTTCTATAAGTTTGTTTGTTGAAGTATAATTGACCTACAGCACTATGTTAGTTGCTAGTGCACAGCATAGTGATTCGATACTTCTATACATTACAAAATGATCACCACAGTAAGTCTAGTTACCATCTATCACCATACATAGATATTATATTATTATTGACTCTATTCCCGCACTGTACATTATACTTCTAAAAAGTGTTTCTGTTTGTTGACCTATAATTTCCAATACACATTTTTTTTTTTTTTTTTTTTGTGGTACGCGGGCCTCTCCTTGTTGTGGCCCTTCCCGTTGCGGAGCACAGGCTCCGGACGTGCAGGCTCAGCGGCCATGGCTCACAGGCCCAGCTGCTCTGCAGCACGTGGGATATTCCCGGACTGAGGCTCGAACCCGTGTCCCCTGCATCGGCAGGCAGACTCCCAACCACTGCGCCATCAGGGAAGCTCTCCAATACCCATTTTTAACTAATGTATCTCTACTTTAAAATAACACTATATCGGGCTTCCCTGGTGGCGCAGCGGTTGAGAGTAAGCCTGCCGATGCAGGGGACACGGGTTCGTGCCCCGGTCCGGAAGGATCCTGCGTGCCGCGGAGCGGCTGGGCCCGTGGGCCATGGCCGCTGGGCCTGTGCGTCCGGAGCCTGTGCTCTGCAACGAGAGAGGCCACAGCAGTGAGAGGCCCGCGTACCGCAAAAAAAAAAAAAAAATAACACTATACCACTTCTAGGGTAGCACAGATACCCTATACCAGAGTATTCTTGATTTTTCCCTCCTATTCCCTGTGTATACATTGCTGTCTCTCATTTCACTTATCCATGTTTTTATCACCCAATATATTGTTACCATTATTAATTTTTTTTTTGGCCACACCCCATGGCTTTCAGGGTTTTAGTTCCCCAACCAGGGATGGAACCTGGGCCCCAGCAGTGAAAGCACCAAGTCCTAACCACTGGACCCCAAGGAATTTCCTACTATTATTACTTTAAACAGTTATTGTTTACCTCAATTAAGAATTAAATATAAGATATTTTTATTTATGCCACCATTTATCCCTTTATATACACTTTTTTTTTTTTGGAGATTTGAGTTACTGCCTATATCATTTTCTTCTTCCTGAAGAAATTTTTTTTTTTTTTAACATCTCTATTGGGGTATAATTGCTTTACAATGGTGTGTTAGTTTCTGCTTTATAACAAAGTGAATCAGTTATACATATACATATGTTCCCATATCTCTTCCCTCTTGCGTCTCCCTCCCTCCCACCCTCCCTATCCCACCCCTCCAGGCTGTCACAAAGCACCGAGCCAATATCCCTGTGCCATGCGGCTGCTTCCCACTAGCTATCTACCTTACTACGTTTGTTAGTGTGTATATGTCCATGACTCTCTCTCGCCCCGTCACAGCTCACCCCTCCCCCTCCCCATAACCTCAAGTCCGTTCTCTAGGAGGTCTGCGTCTTTATTCCTGCCTTACCCCTAGGTTCTTCATGATATTTTTTTTTCTTAAATTCCATATATATGTGTTAGCAGACGGTATTTGTCTTTTTCTTTCTGACTTACTTCACTGTGTATGACAGACTCTAGGTCTATCCACCTCATTACAAATAGCTCAATTTCGTTTCTTTTTATGGCTGAGTAATATTCCATTGTATATATGTGCCACATCTTCTTTATCCATTCATCCGATGATGGGCACTTAGGTTGTTTCCATCTCCGGTCTATTGTAAATAGAGCTTTTGGGAGGTCTGAGGTCTTCTGCCAGCCTTCAGTAGGTGTTCTGTAGGAGTTGTTCCACGTGTAGATGTATTTCTGGTGTATCTGTGGGGAGGAAGGTGATCTCCACGTCTTACTCTTCCGCCATCTTCCTGCTCTCTCTCCTGAAGAAATTTTTTTTTTTAAATAACTTGGGCAGGTCTGCTGGTGATGAATTCCCCCAGATTTTCTTTATTCTAAGAAGTTTTTATTTCTCTTTAACTTTTGACAGATAATCTCACTGTATAAATAATTTTGATGTGTTTTTTGTTGTTGTTGTTTCAACCATTTAAATATTTCACTCCATAGTTTTATTTGCTTGAATGGTTTCTACTGAAAAGACCTCTGTAATTCTTATACTTGTTCCTCTAAAGTAAGGTGTTTTTTGTTTTTCCCCACTCTGGTTTCTTTTAACATATTCTCTTTGTCTCTGGTTTTCTGTAGTTTGAACATGGTATGCCTCAATGTGGTTTTGTTTTGTTTTGTTTTGTTTTTATAACATCTTTATTGGAGTATAATTGCTTTACAGTGTTGTGTTAGTTTCTGCTGTATAACAAAGTGAATCAGCTATGTGTATACATATATCTCCATATCCGCTCCCTCTGTTTTTTTTTTGTTTTTTTGTTTTTTTGTTTTTTTTAAATAACCTGCTGGGTGTTCTCTGAGCGTCCTGGATCTCTTGTTTGGTGTCTGTCATTAATTCTGGAATAATGTCAGCTGTTATTACTTCATATAATTTTTTCTTCACTGTTCTATTTTTCTTCTCCTTCTGGTATTCCAATTAACCATATGTTATACCTTTTGAAATAGCCCTGAAGTTTTTAAATAGTTTATTTTATTTTTTCCCTTGTATTTCAGGTGAAACATTTCTATTTATATATGTTTTAAGCTCACTGATTTTTCCTTTGGTTGACTCTACTGATGCACCCATTGGAGATTTTCTTCATTTTTGTTGCAGTGTTTGTTGCAGTTGCATTTTTATTCCTAGCATTTCTTTTTGATTCTTAGGGTTTCAATTTCTTATATTACACATCTCTTGATGCTGTATGCTTTTTCCAATATAGCTCTTAACATACTGATCATAGTTATTTTAAAGTATCTGTCTGATAATTCCAATTCTATGTCGTATCTGAGTCTGGTTCTGATATTTGTTTTATCTCTTCAGAGTATCTTTTTCCTTGCCTTTCGACATTCTTTGTAATTTTTTTGCTGAAAGCTGATTATTTCGTGTTGAATAATGCGAAGTGAGGTAAATAGACCTTCAGTGTGAGGCTCTATGTCAATCTGGCTAGGAACTGGGTTGTGTTTAATGTTTGCTGGAGCTGTAAACGTCAGAAGGTTCCAATTCCTGCAATGTAAGTTTCCTTCTCTCCTCTCCGTGTTGGGTTTCTCTGTGTACTCCTCAGATGGAGCCTGTGTCTTGCTGTAATGCATACCTGTCATACTTGAACCCTGTTTGTTTGGCAGTAATGTGTGAGAGAGGGGAAGTTTTCTATAATGATTACATTTCAGTTTTCAGTGTGCCTATGTCTCAGACTTGTGACTTTCACAAGTGTTTCTCTAGTGGGGGAGCTTTTTCTCTCTTAGATAGGAAAGCAGGAAGTGTCTAAAGTGGGGAGAATGCGCTTCCTCCGACGCCCTGGTTAAGTCTTTTCCCCCAGAGAGCAGCCCTGTGTTACAGAGAACACTTCAGGTGTATTGTACAGTGATTTCCCTCCCAGTCCTCCCACCCAGGAAGCACTATTACTAGGGTTTTTGCTGTTAGAACCTGGTGGAGTTCCTGGAAGCAAAACCTATGAAACTGTGAGGGTTCCCCAAGCCTCCAGCTCCCTCCTTGAAGTTTCTTGCCTCGAGCTAGTGGACACTCTCCCCCCAGAAGATCTTGACTTTGACTTTCTGCATTGACCTGTCCCTCCAGATTTTGAGGTGGTGTCTTATGCTGTTCACCATAGTTCTCTGAAAGAACAAGAACAGCCATTGATTTTTCAGTTAGTTTATCTTTTACTTGTTTTAAGGATAGAAGTGATGACTTCGAAGCTTTTTATGTGTCAAAACTGAGATCAGAAGTCCCCAAAGTTTTTATATACAGTATTTCATTTTCCCTCTCAAAGTTCCTGTAAGCTCTACAGTGAACTGCTTCGTCTCAAAGATAGGTCACTTCTTATCACAGATGTGGATTTTTTCATTTCGAAGAACTTAGTGACGTGTAAGTCGATGGCAAAGAAGACACTAGAGTTCTGTTTTCCATATTCCATCTGTGATCTGTTTTTGTTACATTTCACTCTTTGAAGGTACAAATAAATTGGCTCAAATAGCTTGCTTTCACTGAATCATTCATTCACTCATTTATCAAGTATTTAGGAAAGATATACTATGGGCTGAGCATTGCATAAGATCCTGCAGATACCACAGTGAATACGGTAGGATCCCTGTTCTAAAAGACTCCAGGGTCTAGTGGGAGGGGCAAAAACCTAAACACATAATTTAAATACTTCGAGATAAGTGGCAAAACAGAGGTTTATACAGGGTACAATTCGAGTTTAAGGAGGGAGAAAATAAGTTTGTAAAATCGGACTTGCTTTCCCAAAAGAATTAATGTCTCTCCTTCCCAAAAATAGTGCCTAATATAGTGTTTTTGATATTTTAGCACTTAGCAAACATTTTGTCTCTTTGGCACTAATACACTAAAAAAATATATTTTACATCTTGGACTGTTAATGGAAGTACCATTTTCACTAGCAATTTAGTGTCTGAACAATAATAATTTTACTTTTTCTTAGAACTCAGAGGTCTGTCCCATTTTACAAACAGGTTATTATGTTTTAAAGGGAGCTTGAGAGGTCTAAGTGTACTGACACTGATATTTTTAACAACTCTTCCAAAATGTATGTGCTCAAGTGTTTTTGCCCCCTTTAGCACAGTAGTCACCTTCAGAAGCTATTCTGATATTTCAGTAATGTCACCATTGACCCAAAAATTTAAGGACTGTCTCTCTTGGAATTGCTTTCAGACTCTGTAACACATTATTTTGTGTACCTACAGTGGTAGAAAATCTTCATCCTCTGAATGTGACTTATGAACATAACTAAAGGTCAAATGTAAACTAAAGATTAGTTAGAGAATCTAAATGGATAAAACAAATTTTAGTCAAATTAAGGTTCTCTTGAAAACGGAAATAATTTTAACGTGGTTCATAAAAACGTTCATCTAGTATAAAACTTAAAGGGCATGGATCAAAACTTATCATACAATATCTAAGAGAATTATTTTGCAGGCCATATTATTTAAATTTATGTATTTTGAGACTTTTTAAAGCACTATTACTATAATGATATATCAAGTTTAAACTTGCATCCAAACCAAAGTCCTAGCATACGTGTTTAACAGATGGCAAACAAATTGGATAAAACATACCATTGCCCCAGAATTATAGGTTTCAATCAAAATTGGTTCAAATACTTAAAACCACAGTGAAAATATCATTCTTTCCTCTGAATACGTGCTTAATATCAGAGCCCTGAATCCTTCCTTCTCCTTTAAATACTTACGACAATGTTTAAGAATCTCATCAGTGTCTATTGTGTCAGCAGAACCACTTAAAGAGAAAATAAAGAGGAAAAAACATACATTAACATACAAGCAGATGATAAATATGTATCAACCAAGGCAAAGGTGAAGATAGAGATGGGAAGGAATAAAATAAGTGCTTGCTCTCACAGCCATTTCTTTCCCCATGGATTAAATTGCACTTGAAACACCTGACATTGTGCACATTGCTTTGAAATTGTATCTTGTGGGTGTCCCCATAGTCAAGGCAATAAAATGTGATGGATTTCCAGCCTCTGTCGCTTCAGGTAGGATAAATTTAGGAAACAATCGGGGTGTAATTGAGATCAATACCAGGTGCTGAGAAACTTTACAGCAGTCTCGCTGACTGAGGGGGAATGTGTACAAGCCCCAAGTAACTTGCCTTTTTGCCAAAACGTCTCTGTTTTTTGTTTGTTTTTTGTTTTGTTTTTGTCTCCCCTCTTAGAATTTGAGCAAGCAGAAAGGGGAAGAATCAGTTTCCTCTCAGTACAAGAGCCATCCGTGGTCTGTCAAGACTTAGATACCAGGATTTCTGTTAGATGTACGCTTGAAAGTCATTTAGTGCAGAATTATAGTTTAAACTGTACATTCAGCTGAGTATGTTTGTGCAGCTTTGTCTGTAACATTGTTGAAAAATGAAGTCATTCAAAAAGAAAACCATCTTGCCGCAGAATGTGATGAATAATAATAATACCTAATATTTATTGAGAACTTATGATATGACATTTAATCATAGCAACCTTTCAAAATCAGCCCTAATCCTATTAACCTTTTTTTTTTTAATATCCATGAGTTAATTTCAGCACAGAGAAGTTAAACAAATTGCTCAAGCTTTCACAGCTGATAAGTAGAGATACTGGAAGTCAAATCCAGGTAGATGGAGTCCAGAGTTGAGTGTTTAAATATAATGCTATACCAAAAAGACTCCATGTGGGCTGGACGAATTGCAAGACGTTCCCCCAAAAGCCGTGATTTTGACCCCATAAATACCAGAAACTGTTTTAATCTCTTTCATTGTGTTTACAGGTATAAGAAAAAGTCTGTCTGCATTAATCATGTTTAAGAATGTAGCCTTCTTTTTTCTTTTAAATGTTGGTACACACTGTTGAAGTTATCTATCTGGTTGTTGGTTTCACAGCTGCAAGGGATTCAGCTTATCTTCATGTAATAAGTTGCTGAGTTCAAAGAGCAGAAATGTAATGGCAGTGCCTTCAAAGGGTCTAGTGCTGTACATTCTGGTCTATCCTCTACTTCCCCTCCTTCCCTGAATTTCTCTTTGATCTCAAGCTAAACATCAGAATCTGCCTTTTAAAAGGACTGGAAGTGCCTTTCACTTTCCCTCAGCTGCCTGAGGAGCAACAACTTCTGCATCTTACATGAACAAATGAATTTCTCCCTAAAAGTAACTTTGGTTTCAAATGCCCCCTGCAAAGAGGTTGAAATAATTTATCTTGAATTCTGAGAAGACAAAAGAAGGTAATTGCACGGGTGAGCCATTACCTGCAGCATGGGAGGCAGGCGAAGGAGTCATTACCAATCCTGCAAAGGCAGTAACAGCATTTCCTGCTTATGGCTTTGCGGGAGAAGAGGTCTAAGTGCAGGCAGGCTCCTCTGAGCCATTCACATCCTTCTTTGGATTATGAACACTCACAGAATCAATGTACGCTCCTGGATGTACTCTGGTGGTTTTGTTCTCCTGTGGTTCTCTCCTTCCTCCCGTTAATGCTGTAAGTGCTAAGAGTAGCAAGTGCCTGAACAATTAATTTCCTTGTTCCTTAGCTAAAAGTAAGCGTGTTCAAGGGAAAATGCATATGAAATGGTAAATGATGTTTTAAATTAGTAGGGCAATATATAAAAATGTAAAGACCAAAAAAGGAGTGTATGATACACAGCCAAATGCGTTAACACCTTGCACATAGTAAGCACTTGCTATAAATTAAATTTGAAAATGAGTTAATGCATTAATTTGGACTTAAATTCTCTGTTGCTGCAAAAAGTCTGAATGTTCACAGGAACTCCATGTCTGAAAAATACATTTTTTGCAATGGTCTATTGGTCTTCCAAGAATAAGTTCTTCTGTATCAAGCTCAGGCCATTTAATAAAAATGTACTTTTACAGTTATTGAAAAAAACAATGTGTGTAGCACTAACTATGGCACATTAGTCGTTCATTGTAATCATACATTTCCTTTCTCTCTCACATTTCTCAGCCTCTCTGTTTCTTTTCTACCTACTGTTCTAATCCTGCCTCACCTACTCAGTTCTTATTTTATTCCTTTAGTGGATGAGGTAGTAGTGGGTTTGTTTTTTGTTTGTTTTTGTTGTTGTTGTTGTTATTTTTAACTTTTTACCACATACTTTCCTGCAAACACAATGATATAAACAATAGTTATATTCCCAAGCAAGCCCACAAAACTCCATAATAAACCTGAAATACTACATATTTGCAGTGGTAATTTTTCTTGCTATTGTTCATTGAAAGTCATTTAGGCAAGTCATTTAACCTCTGTGGGCCTCAATTTCCTCTTCTATAAAATTAGGGGGCTGGACTCTGTGACATCTGTCTCCCTTTCAGCCTCAACCATCTGTGGTGACATTTCTCCTGCATTGTGAATTAGGTGGAATGAACTGTCAGCCTAACCATAATATCCAACATTGTTTCAAGTTTCTTTCTTTGAAACTCTAATTGGCTTCACTTTGATAAAGGAGCCAGTTGGCAAACTTGGCACTTACTACAATCTGTTTTTTGCTTTTAAGTTGCCTTTTATTATGTAAAACTAGAGAAGGTGAGGTATAGATAGGAAGGTCAGAAGGCAAAACACTCTCAGGTCGACTCAAATTTAAGTCAGAGTAAGAAGAGCACAGTGCTGCTGTAAGCATGGCTTTTGAGGTCAACCCGAGTTCAAGGTCCTGCATCACCCTTTACTATCTCTGTGACTTTGGGCAAGTTATTTAGACTGACTATGCTTACCCTATGAAAAGACAATAATGACAGCGCTTACCTTATAGGGTTTTTATTAAGATTAAATGAGGAAGTGAATTCAAATACCTGGTGAATAATTAATAAACTATAGCCATCATTGTCATGAAAGGTAATACTTAGGAATTAATCTTCTGGTTAAGTCAGAAAGAACACTGGTCCACTGTATTCTAATCCATTATTTTTAATACAGCCTACTCTGATGCTTGTCTTAGATTTAAATTTATTTTTATTTCTTACATGCATTTTTTTTCCTAAAGTTTTTCCAGCTTTATTGAGATATAATTGATGTATAACATTGTGTATGTTTAAAGTATACAATAAGATGATCTGATACATGCATGTATTGAAAAATGATTACCACAAAGGTTAGTTAACACCTCCATCACTTCATATAGTTACCACGCTGTTTTGTTTTGTTGAGAATGTTTAAGATCTACTCTCCTAGCAACTTTCAAGTATACAATATGGCATTGTTAACTACAGTCACTATTCTATGCATTAGACCCCCAGAATGTATTCCTCTGATAAGAGGAAAGTTTATTTCTTAATAAGAGTAAGTGGATAAACAAAAATTGTTTACACTACTACTATTAAGTACATATTCATTTATTTTTACTAAGTATACGTCATGTATACAAGCCTGATTTACTGTTTGAATTTTGGATTGAAATAAATGTTTCAAAATGAAATAAATATTGGATTGGCCAAAAGTTTTTTCATTTTTTTTCCATAAGATGGCTCTAGTAGCATTTAGTTGTCTTTAACTTCATTTGAAACAATTTTGTTAGATTGTATGTGACAGCTATCATATCAGCGTACATTTAAAAAAAGACTTACCAAATTGGTGAATTTTCGTGTAGCCATTTTAATATTGAAGGTGGAAGAAAAAAAGCAACGTTTTCAACATATTATGCTTTATTATTTCAAGAGAAGTAAAAATGCAAGTGAAATGCAAAAAAAGATTTGTGCAGTATATGGAGAAGGTGCTGTGACTGATCAAACGTGTCAAAAGTAGTTGGCGAAGTTTTGTGCTGGAGATTTCTTGCTGGACGATGCTCCATGGTCGGGTAGACCAGTTGAAGTTGATAGTGATCAAATCGAAACAATAATTGAGAAACAGTCAACATTATACCACGTGGGAGATAGCTGACATACTCAAAATATCCAAATCAAGCGTCCAAAATCATTTGCACCAACTTGGTTATGTTCATCGCTTCGATGTTTGGGTTCCACATAAGTTAAGGGGAAAAACCTTCTTGACCGTATTTCCCCAAATGATTCTCTACTTAAATGTAATGAAAATGTTCCGTTTTTAAAACAAATTGTGACAGACAATGAAAAGTGGATACTGTACAATAATGTGGAACAGAAGAGATGGGGTAAGTGAAATGAACCACCACCAACCACACCAAAGGCTGCTCTTCATCCAAAGAGGGTGATGTTGTGTATATGGCGGGATTGGAAGGGAGTCCTCTATTATGAGCTCCTTCTGGAAAACCAAACAATTAATTCCAACAAGTACTTCTCCCATTTAGACCAACTGAAAGCAACACTCAATGAAAAGCGTCCAGAATTAGTCAACAGAAAACGCATAATCTTCCATCAGGATAATCAAGATTGCATGTTTCTTTGATGCCCAGGCAAACACTGTTACAGCTTGGCTGGGAAGTTCTGATTCATCTGCCTTATTCACCAGACATTGCACCTTCAGATTTCCGTTTATTTTGGTCTTTCCAGAAGTCTCTTAATGGAAAAAATTTTGATTCCCTGAAAGACTGTAAAAGGTACCTGGACCAGTTCTTTGCTCAAAAAGATAAAAAGTTTTGGGAAGATGGAATTATGAAGTTGCCTGAAAAATGGCAGAAGGTAGTGGAACAAAAGGGTGAATACGTTGTTCCATAAAGTTATTGGTGAAAATGAAAGATGTGTCTTTTCTTTCTACTTCAAAACTGAAGGCACTTTTTGGCCAACCCAATAGATATCTTGTTACAAATAGAGTAAAATCTAATCAGTTTTCAATACATTTTCTAAAAATAAGTGTGCAATGCATGTTGTTAATTGGATAACATTTTAAAATAAATGTAGTTCTCTTCAGTCTACTGCTTCCTCTCTCTTTCTCTAAAGTGGCCAGGCCAGGTGAATGAACTTTGGGCATTAGGGTGTGTAGGGGTTTCAGGGAAAATGGAGACTCAGGCCTCATGCACTGTTGTTGCTTCTGCTCTGCCCAGGGGAGCCAGCACATGATGTCATCTTCCAATAATGCTGCTCAGTCATGAAAATGCTATTGAGTACTAGTATGCATGGAGTGTTAGTCAGATTGCTTTGAAAATATAAGAGTAATTCATGGGATATGCCTTCTACAAAACACTGGAAAATCAAGACAGAAAATCAGAATTTCTGAGTGGGAGAATGTTAGGGAAACGTCAACGTATAAAAGTGATAGGGAACTGGATTTTTTTTTTTTTTTTTTTTTTGCGGTACACGGGCCTCTCACTGTTGCGGCCTCTTCCATTGCGGAGCACAGGCTCCGGACGCACAGGCTCAGCAGCCATGGCTCACGGGCCCAGCAGCTCCGCAGCATGTGGGATCTTCCCGGACCGGGGCACGAACCTGTGTCCCCTGCATCAGCAGGCGGACTCTCAACCACTGCGCCACCAGGGAAGCCCCGGAACTGGATTTTTGAATGGATAAGGAGAGGCAGAGAGGAAGGAAAGCTATGATTACAAAGCATGGCATATGTATCAGGTCCTGTAAGACAGGTCACATATGTCATCTCATTTAATCTTGAGAATAATGAGATTTTCAGCTTTTGGATGAAGAAATCACCAGTCAGAAAAAGTTAGATAATTTGGCCCAACATCACTAGCTATAAATTATACAGATAGAATTTAAACGTATGTAAAGCCTGTGATTTCTCCTGTGTGTGCATCAGAGTAGGAAAAGAGCTAGAGAAGATAGTGAGTAAATATCACTGTAAAGAGCTTTTATAGTAAGAAGTTACCTACAAGGTGATTGATTCCCAGGATCAGGACTTTTAGATAAGTTACTGGCAGTTATTGAGTATCAAATATGTACTTTAACCTGTGCTTGTGTTCTTGGGAAAGAAAATGAGAAGACTGTTATTATTTTTATACTTTATAGAGGTTATATTCTAAATTTCTAAATAAAATGGTAACAGAGCATTGCTATAATATTAGAGTCTATGTGAAAATTGCTACAGAATTATGGTGGAGAGGAATTTGAATTCTACTTGGCAGATCAGGAAGTAATTTACTGAGGCGTTATTTGACATAAACTTTGAAAAATGACTGGCAATCTCAACAGATATAGAAAGAAGATGAACATCACAATAGGAAAATAAAAAAAAAAGAACCTAACAGGGCAAGGTATTTTCTGAGTGAAGTATGAAGTTTAGTGTAGAAAGAGTAAGGTAGAAGGAAATCAAGAGAAGGTCAGTAGATGAAACAGGAACAAGAAATTGGAGCTAGACGTTAGCAGCAGAATGAGTAGATCCTATCTGTGAAATATGAGGAAGGGGGCAAAGAGACCAGTATGAAGGTCGTTTATAGGATTTTTCCAAATTATGATAAAATCCTGAGTTAGGTAAATAATCATGGAAGAGGAGGAGATGGAGACATTTTAAAAGCAAAATTATTTGGGTTTGGTATTAGATGAAATAGCACCTCTAAAAGGAAGGAAAGGGCAAGATGACGCAAAACTTACTGGGAAGAGTGACATTACCTGATTTGGGAAGTGGGGGAATTAGCATAAGTTGAAGAACATACATTAAATTTGGGACATTTAGTTGAGGTGCCTGGTAGAAGGTCTGAAATGGAGTATGGAGCATAAGACATGGACTGAGAATTTTTGAGACACACATTTGAATTCTAAAAGAACAATAAATGGTAAGTTAAAATCAAGGGCAACTCTTGAGTGGTGTCATTCACATCCTCTTACTCAGGATGGAAGAGTCAGATGTGTCATTCATTAATATAGAGGAGATGTGCATTCATGAAGGAAACTACAATGCCTTTTGTTTTCAGAGAATAAAATCCAAAAACTGGTAAGGCCATGTGTAGACAAAAGTAGAAACTGAGGACTTCCCTGGTGGTGCAGTGATTGGGAATCCAGCTGCCAATTCAGGGGATATGGGTTTGAGCCCTGGTCCAGGAAGATCGTACATGCCGCAGAGCAACTAAGCCCGTGTGCCACAACTACTGAGCCTGCTCTCCAGAGCCCGCGAGCCACAACTGCTGAGCCCACGTGCCACAACTACTGAAGCCTGTGCATCTAGAGCCTGTGTTCCTCAACAAGAGAAGCGAACGCAATGAGAAGCCCACCCACCATAACAAAGAGTAGCCCCTGCTTGCCGCAACTAGAGAAAGCTCACATGCAACAATGAAAACCCAATGCAGCCAAAAATTAATTAATTAATTTTTTTTAAGTCCCTTTAAAAAAAAAAAGTAGAAACTGAAGTGTTATTTTTAGAAGTGAAGAGGGGTGTCATTTTTACAAGACAACATAAAGGAAATTATAAAGAGATGATGATAGATAAATAGGTAAATAGATGATGGATGGATGAGAGATAGATACATAGATAGATACATAGATGGATAAGGGGGAAGAAGATCACAGCTGATTCTTCTGAATTTCAAAATAAAACATAGTAATATGGACTCTGGGTGATTATGATGTGTCAACATATATTCATCAGTTGTAACAGATATACCCCTCTGGTAGAAAAAGTTGATAATGGAGAAGACTATATGTGTTGCAGAAGGGGGTATATGGGAAATTTCTGTACCTTTCCCTCAGTTTTGCTATGAACCTTAAACTCCTCTAAAATCTAAAGTCTTAATTAAAAAAATAAAGTTAAAATCAGCAATCAAGGATGTGATTGGAAGTACAATTAGTTATAAAATTAGAGACATATAAATGTATAAAAGTATGAAAACAGATAACAACCTGAAATAGACGTGCAACACAGCAGAGTAGAAGGAAAATGAACTTTGAAATCATAATGACTTGTACTCTAAGTCCCAACTCTCCCTCTTAATTAGTCATATGACTTTGGGCAAGTTATTCAACCTCTCTGAACTGAGTAATAATATCCATCTTACAAGGTGTTATGAGAATTAACTAGATAATATGCATAATACACCTCAAAATTCCTGGCAAAGGATCAGTAATTAATAGACAATATTATCATTATTATAACACCCACACTATATAACATTCACACTGCCTAAATTAATATTCTTGTGGATATCTATCGCTAGTCTTCTATTATATGTGGTACTTTCCTAGACCCTGAAGGAAAAGGGTGATGGAGGAGGAACTCTCTGCCATTTTCTTACCATTACAATTGCTGAATTACCGTGAAGCTCAATTTAATTTAGAAATTATAAATATCAGCACATTTCCAGAACTTTATTGTAGCCTGGGAAGAGGATCAGAGAAAAGCAAGGGTCGGTAACACAGCACTGGGCTCTGAGACAGTCAAATAAAGCAAAAGGTTAAGTTGGAAGGGGGACCAAAGATATTAGAAAGGTCACGACAGACATGGCTTTATCCATCGCTCCTTACTCTGCCCACTTTAATCAGCAGATCACATTGACAAAACAGAAGAGAGGACACTGTGTAGCTTAGAGCTGCCTAATGAAGCTTAGGCTTATTTTTAAACACACGATGGGCAAATCTAACATTTTATGAATGTCTGATGAACTGAATTAAGCTGAACACTTTCAGTGTGTTCAGCACAGTCCTAGGTTCCAGGTAAAATGCAAAATAGGTGATCTCTGCCTTAAAGTAGCTTGAATGAAATGTAGTTCATACTAAACACAGAAAAAAAAAAGTTAAAGTAAGAGTATGAAATAAACAAATATTAATATAGAATATAATACTACTAATAGTAATAATGATGTTGATGATGATAATGATGATGATGGTAGGCAATATTTGTTTGCAACGTCTATGTTCCAAGTGCTGTTAGACACTTTATATATTTGTAAGCATCTACTTTTCACAACTACAAACAAGTTAGAAATCATCATTTTGATTTTAATGATGAGTAATGTGCACTAAAGGCTGTATACTTGTATCTCAGATGCACAGTATTCTTATCAAAATAACAGGCCAAGAAAGAGTTTATAATCAAATACCATAAAAGTTGGAAAAATTACTTTGAATAAATATACACATTTGCAATTGTTCTTCCAATGCAATTCACAAATATATAAGTACAGGATAGTACTAGTTTTAGTAACCCCTGGTACAAGAAATTTACTTTTTTATGGACTCGTAAAAATGTGTTTATACCACCAGTAATTTAAAATAACAATGCTACATGAAACAGCTTTTACAGTAATACATAATTTCAATGAACTGATAATTAAATAACACTTCAAGTTATTTCAAAACTTCCGTCATGTATTTCTAAAATGAATTGCCTTATATCATCAAAGACTCACTTTTCTTCATTATTTGGAACATTTTCTGAGACTAGGATTTCTAACAAGTGTGTTATAGTGAAAGTGCAGTGTATATTTCTCTAATTCTCTCTCTCTCTCTCTTTTTTTTAATCTTGGGTATTAAACAAACAATGACAGTAGTATATAAAAGCAAGACTGTCTTCCCACAGTGCAGTCAGTTCAAGATCATGTTCCAACAGTGATTAGCAAAGTTCTTTGTTCATCATATTCAGTTGAAGAGGGGCTTGGGTTTGGACAATTTTTTTTTACAGGGATTAAGTCTGAGTATGGAAATGAATACAGTGGCAAGTCTGCCCATAGCATTATCATTCAAATTAAAGTTAATGCTTTAATGATCACCTTATAAATATTAATATACTCATTAGTTCACTTTGGCAACTGTTACTTTTCATACCTGTGTCATATCCTACCCCAATAAAAGGAAAAGAAAATGTCAGTAAGGGAGTTTATATTTGACAGTCTCCTGCTCACTGGGGGGTCCTTCTTCATTTATTTTACCTAAATTTAGGGAAATTTTTTTGGAAGCAATAAATATAAAGGAAACAGTTTAGCTACCAAATATAAGCTTCTTGGACAATACGCAGAATAACGTAATTATTTAAACTTCTGAACGTTGAATCTAAATAGTCAGAAAAATGCAAAATTATGTGATTTAGATAATATCTGTTTTATAAAAGTTGAAGTAATAAACTGAAAGATAACATAAAGGCAGAGTAAATTAAGAGTGAATAGAGAAAATGGGAAAGTAGGAGAGAGGAAAGAAGGGAGAATGGAACAAAGGAGGCCACACAGGCAAGAGAGGCAGTTTCTTCCATTATGGTCTGTGAGTGAACAGTGGGCTGCACTCCCTCAGGTTAGGCCTGTAATATTTGTCTGTTTGTTTTCAAGGTCCGGACGAAAGTTTTGGCAACGTAGTGATGCCAATACAGAAGTTGCTGCATTTCTTCTTTCCTGTTTCTTCTGGTCCACTGTGTGTGTCCTGCAGTGGGAAGCACCTTTGGCCAAGTCAGGGTAAGTGAGTACATTCTGGATTATATTTTTCTATTAAAACAAGAATCTGCTGAAGGTTTGGATGTGGGACGTGAAGGAAAGACAGGAATCAAGGCTTAATTTCATTTTTGAGGCATTAAGTGAACGGAATGGGAAGAGGAATGTTGGAAAATAAGAGAAACCAGATGCCTGTTTTCAGAGGTATCTCTTGTTTCTTGTATCAGAGCCATTCTAACAGGTGTCAGGTGATAGCTCGTTATGATTTTGATTTGCGTTTCCCTGATGACTGGTGTTGTTGAGCATCTTTAAAATGCACCTGTTGGCCATTTACATGTCTTCTTTAGAAAAATGTCTATTCTGGTCCTTTGCCCATTTTTAATCAGATTGTTTGTTTTTTTACTATTGAGTTGTGTAAGTTCCTAATAAATTTTGGATCTTAACTCCTTATAAGATATATGGTTTACAAATATGTTCTACTGTTTTGAGGTTGCCTTTTCATTTGTTGATTATCTCTTGTCATGCAGAAGCTTTTTAGTTTGATAAAGTCTCACTTGATTTTTGCTTTTGTTGTGCGTGCTTTTGGTGTCATATTCAAAAAATCATTTCCAAGGCCAATGCCAAGAAGCTTTCTCCCTATGTTGTCTTCTAGGAGTTTCACAGTCTCAGGCATTACATTTAAGTTTTTAATCTGAGTTAATTTTTGTGAGTGGTATAAGATAGCAGTCCAGTTTAATTCTTTTGCATGTGAATATCCAGTTTTCCCAACATCATTTATTGGAGAGATCATCCTTTCCTCACTGAGTATTCTTGATTCCCCTGTCAAATAATAGCTGATGATATATGCCTGGGTTTATTTCTAGACTCTGGATTCTGTTCCATTGATCTATGTGTCTGTTTTTATGGCAGTACTATACCATTTTGATTACTACAGCTTTATAATATAGTTTAAAATTGTGAAGTCTGTTGTCTCCAGTTTTGTCAAACAGGTCATAGTTTATACATGTGGAATTTATTTACTTATTTAGTCAACAAATGTTACTGTGGCTTCTGTATACCCGTCATTGTGAACTAGTCTTAGAGACATGGGCTTGAATGGCCAGCCCATATAAGTCTTAACTTGCAGCCCAGTGAGGAAGCAAACATCAAGTTAAAAAAGAAAATAAACGTTAAATAGGATAACCACTGTGGAAAATATCATAGCAGTTCCTCAAAAATTTAAACATAGAATTGCTAGTGTGTCACCATCTACAATGTGCATTCAGAGGAGTAACCCTCCATTGTACCTATGCCACACCTAGAGTATAAGCATCCACACAAGGGCTGGCTAAGATGCATCTCCCAGTGATTCCCCCATAGCCCCTCCCCTCCAGGTGCATTACCTTCTTGGTTGCAGTACCTGATGCTCAGACCCAGAGATCGCTTTTTCTCCATAATTCTAATGCCTCCCGAGGTGAATCAGAGAGAAAACCCTGTTAACCTTCTGCTATTTTCATCCACATCTGTTCTTCCCACAAAATTATTTTTCTTTACCCTGTCTTAAATCCTTTCAGATATTGTGTAAGCCCTTAGAATAATACAAATCAGTAATTCTCCCCAGGAAATTTTTTTGCTTTCGTTTTCTGCCTTTACAAATACATCTTCCTAGGCAGGGATGACAGAGAAGCTGCTATGATGGCAGAAAGAAAAGCAAATTGGGACAAGAAAATATACCTCAAACAGTTTATCCAGGTGCAAGCAGCATCATCATTCCCCATCTGTGAATTGACTCATTTCCATCTCTGAATACATCATATGCCTTATTATCAGGGCACACTAGAAAGGTAAGATACCTCCTCCCAGAAGACAGAACAGGTTCCCAAACTCCCTCTCATGCTGACTGACACTCTGAATCCTTTAATACTTGGGAGGAATCACAGGGAAAACAGGGGCAAAGTCAAAGGATTGCTTTGGAGCACTTTGGAGAGACTTAAAATAATTCAGTAGTTAACATTTCAGAATCACATCTTTCCACTGATGGTATATGATGCTCGCTTATCATTTATGGCAGATTCTTGAGCTATATTTTGGAGGCATTGCATTGCTGGAAACTAATGAGTGACAGCAAAACAGGTAGGGGAAGTTTCAACGGTGGCAAATGCCAACGTTCCTTGATGATTGTGGGTGTCAGTATATCCACTTAGCAAACAGCAACATAATGTAGTATTGAGCGTGGGATGTGCAGCTAGCCTGCCTGGATTAACTCACCATGCCCTAGTCCTCTCCTGTGTAAAATGAGGATGGTAATAATACCTACGGCAAAGGGGATCCCATGAGATTTGTATTGTTTAATATATGTTAAGTAACATTAGTGTTAATACATGTTAAGTAGCAAAAATTAAGTGCTATCTTAGTGCTTATGTTATATCACTTTCAGGTGCCAAAGGATGAACTAGACATAGGAGATACAAAGATGAACACAAGGAGATTTCTAACACTAAGAGACTATGGTAAAATGTGAGGGATTTGCAGAATGTGATGAGAACTGAGGGAGAATATGGGCCTGGTACAGTCCTAGTACAGTCCTAGCACATACTCATTCCTCCTATATTAGCTTTTTATGCTGCTGGAACCAATTATCACAACCTTAGCAACGTACAGCAACTCATATTTATTGGAACGACACATTTCTATCGGTAAGAAGTTCAGGTTGGCTTAGCTGGTTTCTCCACTCCCAGGTTCACAAGACCAAAATCGAGATGTCAGCTGGCTGGGTTCTGATCGGGAAATTCTGTGAAGAATCTGCTTCAAAACTCATGCATGTTTTCGCCTGAATTCAGTTCCTTGCAGGTATAGGACTGGTGTCTCTGTTTCTGTGCTGGCTGTTGGCTAGGAGTCGTCCTCAGCTTCTAGAGTCGTCCTCAGCTTCTAGTCCCTTGGTCTATGGCCCTCTTCCTGCATCGAGGACTTGCAGTCTCTTCTCCTTCTGCTGCATCTCTCTGTCTCTTCATCCTCCTTCTGCCGGACACAGTTCTCCTCTTTTCAGGGTCATATGAATCTTCCCATTGAGAACCTGCCCATTTAAAGCCCACAACCTTCATTCCATCTGCAAAGTCACTTCACAACAGTGCCAAGATTAGCATGTGGTTGAATAATTAGGGGATGGCAGTCTCAGGGGGTCATCTTTAGTACTTTGCCTACTACATCTCCCATAGTTCGAAAAAAATCACCCTTCCTCACATAAACCTCCCGGGCTGTCCATTTTTTCATTTTTTTTGGTAATCTTTCTCACTCCCGTGTGTAACCAGCAGCTTGTCATAGCCTGTGCAACAACGTCAAATGGCATGAGGACCGAGGAAGTGGAGGAGGAAAGGTAGAAACAAGTATCCACAGTAGTTTGCCTGGAGATCATGTTTTCAGTTAATGTGCCTGGTTCCGTTTCTTGCTTAGAGAGCTCCAGCCTCTGCTGCACTTCAAACCACCACAGTGGGCTTTTCTCACCTGTCATTTCTCTGCTTCCGCCAGGACTCTTAAAGAATTACCTAAAGTTCATATGAGTAGTATGATTTACATTTGTAGGTAATGAGTAAAAAAACACATCTCTGAACATACTAGATGAAGCAGTTAGGGGGAAAATAAGGTACTGTTTTTTGTTTGTTTGTTTGTTTTTGCGGTACGTGGGCCTCTCACTGTTGTGGCCTCTCCTGTTGCGGAGCACAGGCTCCGGACGCGCAGGCTCAGTGGCCATGGCTCACGGGCCCAGCCGCTCCGCAGCATGTGGGATCCTCCTGGACCAGGGCACGAACCCATGTCCCCTGCATCGGCAGACGGACTCTCAAGCACCGCGTCACCAGGGAAGCCCTAAGGTACTGTTTTAGGAAGCAGAATACATAGATTCTAAATCCAACTCAACTCACTGAATTTTTTTTACCATTTTTTCCTAATATTTATTAGTCATATTTTGCTTTCTTCAGTATCCCATGCATCCAGTTTTGTGATTATAGAAAAATCACTTCAGCTTTCTCATTTGTCAAATAACTGGATTCAGCGAGGGCACAGCAAATCTAGCATGCATATGCCTACTTCACCCTTCTATGTCTGTAAATGATGGACGGTGGAAAACTTTCTTATTACACATAAAGCAGTTTCAAAATAATAGTTGCATTTAAAAGTTTATTGTAAATCAACTATACTTACATAAAAATTTTTCTAAAATAAAAATTTATTTATAAGCAATACACATACACAAAAAGGACTTCACACACTGCCTGGCACAGAAGAACAGCAACCTCTGCCAATCACAGATGAAACTTATTCCAGGGATGGAAAATTGTATTTTGCATGATACTTGGAATAAGTCGTTAGTAGTTGCAGGCGGAAGTAAATTGTTCTAATGGAAGAAAAAAAGAGGAAATAAAAAAATAACACTGGCATTAAATGTTACTGCAGGGAATCTCAATGCGCCTCCCCCAATTGGAGTGGGAAAAGCAGATCCTTGAAATGTAAGTTAAATGGAGAACAAAAGTCAAATGTGGCAAAATCCGTAAAAATGCTGAAAACATGGGGGCTAATGGCGGACTCCGGGAGGACTCATGCCAAGAAGTACTTCCCAGAACTTCTGCTGCCAGTGTCCTTGTCTCTGTGGTGAGCCACAGCCACCCCCGCCTCTGTAGGAGACCCTCCAACAGTAGCAGTAGATTCAGCATTTTAAAAATAAAAGTGTTTTGGGTTTTCCTGGTGGCGCAGTGGTTGAGAGTCCGCCTGCCGATTCAGGGGACACGGGTTCGTGCCCCGGTCCAGGAAGATCCCACATGCCATGGAGCAGCTGGGCCCATGAGCCATGGCCGCTGAGCCTGCGCGTCCGGAGCCTGTGCTTCGCAACGGGAGAGGCCACAACAATGAGAGGCCCGCATACCGCAAAATAAATATATAAATAAATAAAAATAAAATAAAATAAAAGTGTTTTACCACTGGATGCAGTCCTGCCCACCAGAAAAACAAGATCCAGCCCCACCCACCAGGAAGCATAGACAAACCACTGAAACAACCTTACCCACTGGGGGCAGACCCCAAACACAGTAAGTTAAGCAAAATGAAAAGACAGAGAAATACACAGCAGATGAAGGAGCAAGATAAAAGCCACCAGACCAAAGAAATGAAGAGTAAATAGGCAGTCTACCTGAAAAGGAATTCAGAGTAATGATATGGAATCTCAAAAAAAAAAAAATTGTCATGAAGAACTAGGGGCAGGATGGGAATAAAGACACAGACCTACTAGAGAATGGACTTGAGGACACGGGGAGGGGGAAGGGTAAGCTGGGGCAAAGTGAGAGAGTGGCATGGACATATATACACTACCAAATGTAAAACAGATAGCTAGTGGGAAACAGCCTCATAGCACAGGGAGATCAGCTCGGTGCTTTGTGACCACCTAGAGGGGTGGGATAGGGAGGGTGGGAGGGAGACACAGGAGGGAGGGGATATGGGGATATATGTATATGTATAGCTGATTCACTTTGTTATACAGCAGAAACTAACACACCATTTTAAAGCAATTATACACCAATAAAGATGTTAAAAAATAAAATAAAATAAAAGTGCTTTAAAATTCAAAAAAAAATGCTGAAAACATAATGAAAAGATCTGGGGCTTCCCTGGTGGCACAGTGGTTGAGAGTCCGCCTGCCGATGTGGGGGACACGGGTTCGTGCCCTGGTCCGGGAAGATCCCACATGCCGCGGAGCGGCTGGGCCTGTGAGCCATGGCTGCTAAGCCTGCGCGTCCGGAGCCTGTGCTCCGCAACGGGACAGGCTGCAACAGTGAGAGGCCCGCGTACCACAAAAAAAAAAAAAAAAAAAAAAAAAAAGATGGTAGCAATAAATTTTGTTAATAAGGCAGAACCAGTGTTTCGCTTTAATGGAAGCATCTGAGCCTGTTGTGAGCTATTTTTTACCCCAAATACTGATGATTTTCTACTCTGAGATGTCATATTAAAATTTCTTTGTAATAAAAGTGTGTAGGCATTTTGAAGGCTTTCAGCGGTACTAGTCACTTATTATCTGCTTGTTGAGCGCCAACTGTTTTCCAGCATAAACAACAGAGATTATAGCCCTGATAAAGTGGAGCTTATGTTTACAGCATTTGACTCTCCAAGTGTGGTCTCTGGACCAGCAGCGGTAGCTGCAACACCAGCGACCTTGTTGGAAATGTAAATTCCTGAACTCTGGTTTCACCCAATACCTACTGAATCAGATATCTGGATTGAGCCCTGAGAATCTGGGGTGTTTAACAAGGCTTCTGGGTGATTCTGATGGACACTAAAGTTTAAGAACCCTTGATGTGGTTTATCAGTAAAAGAGCCTGGAACTTCACCTCCTCGTAGTAACTTACAAAGATGTTTTGCACATGTGAAACCTGTTAGACAAATGGGTTCAAAAAATCCCTAAGTAACAATAATCATTTATCAGCTTTAGATTATATGACAAATATCCATGAGCCATTTAAAAACTGAAATATTCCTCTTCTTTTAAATTACATTATTTGTCTTGCATTTTTACTCTTGTATATTATTTCCTAGATACTAATAGTTTCCTTTGATGTCGCTCAATCCAATATGCCAAACATTCTTATTTAGTAATACAAATGGTCCCATTTATGATAGGGTTTTTTGCCTTTACAATGGTTCAAAAGTGGTATGCATTCAGTAGAGACTGTACTTAAATTTTGCGTTCTGATCTCCTGGGCTAGGGATACGAGGTACAATGGTCTCTCATGATGCTGGGCAGTAGCAGTGAGCACAGCTGTGGATCAGCCACGGGATCACAAGCGTGAACTGTTACACTACAACCATTCTGTACTCAGTCAGATAGTCATTCTCTTTCTCCCAACGGAAATGTGTTAAATGATTTTGCCCAACTGTAGGCTCAGGGAAGTGTTCTGAGCACATTAAAGGTAGGGTAGGCTACGCTATGATGTTTGGTAGGTTAGGTGTATTAATGCATTTTATGGATATTTTCAACTTACAGTGGGTTTATGGGTTTGTAACCCCATCTTAAGTCGAGGAGGATCTGTAGTTCATTGTTAAACAGCCCTGAAAGGTTAGATATAGGCCAGGAAGATATATCTGGTTTGTATTGAAATTTGCAGATTCAGGATCCTTCAGCAGTGGAGAAGTACTTCGAATATCTATCAGCTCACCAATAATTTTTTTAGGCTGTCCGAGTGTCAGTCATTCTAACACCTGGGACAAACAGTACCAAAGCATCTGATAGTAAAAATGTAGGGCTCAAAGAACGTACAATTTTTCTGTTTCTAATTTTAATTATATTTCTTTCTTCCTGGCAGTCTGGTTTATGTCAAATGATTCTGGAATTATAAGCTCCTGATTTACGTCCTGGATAGGTACTTATGTCCCATGATAAAAACACTAATAAGTAAAGATATATTCCCGAGCACTGTGGCTATTCTGAATGACTGGAGCCCAAACCCTTTGCTGCAATATGATGCTTACTGATATAGGTGCATATGGTAAGGGAAATTTGGGGACCGGTATCTATGAATTTCATGCCCTCACATTCATAACCTTCATGACATGGCACATATCCAATCATTCAGGCAAATGAACATATAGAGATGCATGCATAATTAATAGCCAAATGCCTGAAAATAAATTGTTAAAGCTCATGGTGTAGGAAGGGCAGCCTTGTGGCATGATGATATTTGTGCTGCTTGCCTGATAACTGTGCATCACTCAGAAGCGCACAGTGATTTTGTAATTAACGCTCGATACACATTAATTATATAAGGCAGGCTTATTTGGAGGGATCTGTGGCTAAGTGTGAGTGTGTGCATATGTGTTCCTGTGCAGAATGAATCTTAGCCTCTAATGAAAGAGTGTTCTTCCTTCTGGTAAAGTGCTTGGCTGATCCAGTTCAAATTTTCTGCTTGATGTGAGGGCAGCCAGAATTGGAGGGAAAAACAGGATACAAGGGAGACAAGTTAAACCAAAAGGTGTCTCTGGATGCTCTTTAGGGAGAAATAATTTTATTGATAATGGACAGCAGAAATGACACCATGTTGAACCCCTGCAAGAAAAGCATTCTGTTTATTGCTGGACAAATGCTCTGATAAAGTGAATTCTATGAAGGTGTTCAGATTTAGTTAAGTGATCAGTAACTCTACTTTCAGGCCAGTATTTGTTTTCTCCTTGAGTATTTGTCTAAGAGGCACTGTAGATGATTAGAATTGATTTACTTTCTTGATTTATTTAATTTCCATAATAATCTCTAGCCATGCTGGCTAGATTGAAACAACGAGTCTAAAGCAGAATTGTATAGGAGCGATGTTCAGTTTCAGTGACCATTCATTCTCCTCCAGATCCCCAGTCACTTGTAGCCATTTTCTGGCTTTCTAGCACTTCTCACTCAACCTCACTTGGGCCTGTTGGATTAAGAAGCATGCTTGCTGTGGTCCAAAGCGCACAAACCAGAGCACTGGGGGGGAGTCCAGCTGATAGAAGTGTTCCTTTGCCACATAGGATGTTTCCTATAGTTCTTTTCTTTTTTCTTACCTTAAAAAAACATTGAATCAGTTACCGACAGTTGATCACTGAGGTAGTTCACATAAAAATCTAGATTCTTGGGGCTTCCCTGGTGGCGCAGTGGTTGAGAGTCCACCTGCCGATGCAGGGGACAAGGGTTCGTGCCCCGGTCCGGGAGGATCCCACATGCCACGGAGCGGCTGGGCCCGTGAGCCATGGCTGCTGAGCCTGTGTGTCTGGAGCCTGTGCTCCGCAACCGGAGAGGCCACAACAGTGAGAGGCCCACGTACCACAAAAAAAAAAAAAAAAAAAAAAGAATGGGAGAGTATAAATGGATACATGAAATACATATAACAGACACAACACATATATATACATATGTGTGTGTGTGTGTATATATATATATATATATATGTACACACATAGGTTTTATTGTAGGGGTTCTTCAGAATATACATGATAGAAAACTGCAAAAACAATGTAAAATGGGTAAAGAATTTTTCTACAAATATTTAACAGAAAATAAATCTAAATAGCCATTAAGTATTTGAAGTCTCTCAACCTTCATAGAAATTAGGGAAATATATTAAGAGGTACAAACTTCCAGCTACAAAATAAATGAGACACGGGGATGAAATGCAGTGTGGGAAATATAGTCAATAATAATGTAATATCTTTGAATGGTGATGAAGGTGGTCAAAAGGTACAAACTTCCAGTTATAAGATAAATGAGTACTAGGGATATAATGTACAACATGATTAATATAACTAACACTGCTGCATGCTATATAGGAAAGCTGTTGAGAGAGTAAATGTTATGTCATCATAAGGAAAAATGTATATTTTCTTTTAGCTTGTATCTATATGAGTTGATGGGTGTTCACTAAACACATTGTAGTAATCATTTCATGATGTATGTAAGTCAGATCACTATGCTGTACACCTTTAACTTAAACAGTGCTGTGTATCAATTACATCTCAATAAAATGGAAAGAAAAAAAAGGAAATTAGGAAAATATAAATTTCCACCACAATAAGACACCATTACATATAGGGTACCACATTAGCAAATAAAAGTACAGGATGTTCTATTAATTTCAGATGAACAATGAATAATTTTAGCATGCATATGTCCAATATAATACTTGGGACATATACATAATTATTTTTCTACCAAAAATTCAAATTTAACCATGCATCCTATATTTTATGTCAACCCTGATTAATTTCACACCCATCAGAAGGGTAAAAATTGAAATGTCTGATGATAACAAGATAAGGTGTGTAGTAACTAGCCCCCCTTAGCCTACTGGTACGGGATATGCACTGATACATCCACTTTAGAAACAAAATTTGGCACTATCTGCCAAAAGTGAAGATCAGTTAACCCTGTGGCCCAACATATATCCCTATCCAATACATACACCTGAGAGAAACTTCTTTACATACGTATGAAGATGCATATACTAGTATGCTTGTATCTATATTGTGAATAAAAGAAAAAAAACCCCACAACACTACCCAAATATTTGTTTTCAGTAGAATGATAAATATTGGTATATCCATATGATGGAATACTATATAGTAATAAAAATTAAGGATAATTGTAAACTCTGAGGTAAGGGGAGATTGTTATATGAAAGAAACAAAGGATGATTCTGGAGTACAATCTGATAATATTCTGTTCCCTCAATCTATCTGTAGGTTATATTGTATTTTTGTACTTCTTTATATGTGCATATATTTCATAATTTTGAAAGAATAAAAGCACTCACTGCAAAATGGCACACTCTTATTATGCAAACTTTATCTTAACCTTTCCCATCCAGACTAGGAATAGCTAAACCTATTAAAGTGTTTGTCAAACAAATAACAGCTGTCTCTATCAGAGATTCCCAGGTATGAAGTAAAATTATTAATATATTTTATAAGACCTAGGAATCATAAAGAATCCTAGGTTAACATGAATCAGTAATATGATTTAGTTATTTTTAAGACAAATATGGGACCTCAGCTGCAATAGCAGAAGTATTGCTATGAAAGAAAGTGTTGGTTGTTGACCAGAAACCTCATAAAACTACCAGTCCAGTTTTGGTCTATATAATTTTCAGTGGGCACGGTCAGGCTGAAGCATATCTGCATGAAAATGGTAAATATATGATTTAGTTAAACGACAGAAGGTAAACTCATATGAGGAAAGTCCATGACTTTTTGAATTCCTGGTGTTGCCTACAAATGGCACTAAACACTGAACAGTGATTTCTGTTGACCAAACTCAGCCCAGCAATGTTTGTGAGTCTAGTAGCTGTTCTCAGTGCAACCAGCATCCACTGTCCAGACAGAGGACCTGCTAGACGACCAGAAGGAAAAAGAAAGAGAAGAAATAACATGATTTCCTGAAGCACACTCCAAGCAGCATTGCTGCTGAGTTTTCAGAAACAACAACCAGAGGAGTCCAGCTGGAAGTGTAGCAGACCACAACATAATAGTTCTTTCTGTCAGATGGCTTCATATCAACTTTTAATCTGCAGCTGACACCTCAAATATAGCAGCAGACCCTCTGAATACAACTATAGCTCCACCCATCCTTTTTTACAGGTTGAAGATAAGCACTGCATTTTTGTACATTCAGATATACTCAAGCAAGGAGATCGGAGTACATAGCAGAGCACCATAAACTCTACAGCATGTCTACATGTATTACCATTTAGTTAAACTATACTCCCACCTACCATTTGATCCTGACTTCAAAACAGCCCACCCAGAACACCGCAGGTGGAAATCTAAGTAGTATCTTCTGGTTCTCCAGAAGGAAAATAATATGTTTCCTTCAACAACATCCCTCAACAGTGCTACTGGGAGCATCACTCACAGTTCTGAAGAACATAGTGAATAATTGGTCAGAGCTATTCAATTACCAAAGTTTTTGAATGATGTTGGTTTAAAAAATTAATGCTAGTTCTGCTAATTTTTATTTCAAGGATCTTCTGAGGTTCCAAAGAGAAAGTATATCTAACCATTGTGCAGTCATGTGCCTGGAGTCCTCATGTGATTATATAATACATATGAAAATAATCCTTCATACTTGTTAGAGATAAATAGTTGAGCTTATTTATTCTAAGATCTCTTGTCCCTTTCTGTCCATATACAAAGCCACCACTGGAAACAGTTGCCACGGTGAAAGCCTTGGTAATAATATTTCCAAGCAGTCTTGCAACATTACAAACGGCTCTGAGAAAAGATTTCACCATGAGCCTTCATACAGTTGGAGGTAAGCAAGGACTACACCAGGAACCCAGGTACAGCCTTTCGGGAATTAGAGACCTTCCCGTGAGAAACACACACACCTTGTCTTCTTCATGGGATGTCTCAAATGTTCTCTCCTCCATCCAAGATTCTCTGTGCATCACAGGAAAAGGCCACCTCTACTAATTTTAGCAGATGTAGAATCTTTCCACTGTTAGGCCTCGACACTGCCAGACGACTGTCAGAGAGTGCTGCATTCCCCATGTGTTTGCACCAGGTGAAGACAGATCATTGTGTGTTGCTAGAAGGGCCTGTCACACCTGCCTCAGAGAAACTTTTCAGAAAGCCTCTGAAGAACATTGTGATTGCTCTGGTTACCTCTGAGTTATATTTACACAAGTCCTCAGTGATGGGTGCAAATGCAAAATGCAAACTTATTGAGAGAAGGTAGAAGTTGCAATATTAGAGGCCTGGTTTATCAAGAATTGAGAGTTCATTGGGTACCTGCCATGTGCCCACACTTTGGGAAAGGGAAGTCTAAAACACAGTCTCTCTTCTCATGAACTTTTATATCTGGTTGGAGAGATTAGCCTAAGCAAATGATGGTAGAACAATAACTAAAGTTACTGTATTGCATGTGCTATCTCTGAACACTAAAGGAGTCTTGTGAGAGAGAGATGAGTAGTTACAGCCTTCCTGAAGGAGATCCAATTTGAGGACTCCACCTCTCCCAAGCCCATCTTCCTAAAGAGTGTGGGACTCCATAGTCACAAAAGGAGGACCAGCATGTTTGGGACGTGGGCATGGGAACCAGCCTAAGGTAGCCCAGGAATTACATATGCAAGGGGATTTCTAGGAGCCCGACCCCAGATGAGGGGTATCTTCTTCACAAGGGAGAACCTCTTTTGACTTAGGATTCTTTATAGCAGAGCTCTCCCTCTAGACTTCAGTAAAAAGAGAGATGAGGCTGTAACTTCCTCCTTCTCTTTCTAGCCATGCCCCCCCCCCACCAAAACCCCCTTTACACACTTTTGCGATCTTAGCATTCTGTGCACCTGAGCAAACAGCTCCAACTGTACACGCAACAACATTTTCAAATGCTTACGTCCTTTGGGGCTGATTAACCTTAGGTTCTATAAGGTGAAAATAGCAGCAACAGCCATTACATCATCAAAGATACATCAAACAAACTGATGTAAATCTGTAGAGCTAGGAAGCAAATACCTAGCTTTTCTGAATTAAATTGAGAATCTTCCTTGACATCTGAGGTGTGATATTGTTCAGCAGAGATGACAGCCCTGAAACTGCTCTCCCAGTGCCAAGCAGAATATAAAAGTGATTCACTGCATCATTTACATATTGCATAGACATCTCAAGCTGGCAAGCTTGTTGCTTAGTAAAAAAATACAAGCAAAGCATGGCTTAGGCAACAGGCCCTGGGACATTTGAGTTAGTATGGTAAGTGCCAGTTGGTTAATTAAGCAGTGTTATGCCTTGAAAGGGTTAAGGGAAGGAGCAGAGTTTAGTAAAGAGCTGTTTTCCTTCTCACTGATCTCCACTTATCACCTCTCACCATAAGACAATGCTCTGAGCAACCGGAAGCAATGATTGTGCAAATTATTTTCTTTCAAACATTGAAGTGGTGTTGAGTTGAGGGGCAGGGTGGTAGGAAAAGAAACAAGATCAAAATACACAGGTGTGTTTCTGTGATGCAAAAAAAAAAAATCAGTTCTAAAACTCCAAGTCAGGCTTCCCCAGTAATAGAATGATTTTCACTCTTTTAAATTTCATATTTCTGTAATTGATCCTTATTTGATTTACATTTCTTTCCTATATCTTATTATTTAATGTATTTTACCTTGTCTTCCTTAGGCTGCAATAATATTCCCTATTGCTAAATTAGTGTTCGACACATAGTAGATACTCAATAAACATTTACTAAATAAAATATCAATTAAGTCAGTCCACACACAATAATCTGGATTGCAAAGTGAGATTCATTATTTATTAACAAAGGGGAGGAACAATGAAATTCTGGAAAGACCTTTTTCATTAGAGTCATAAACAGCTTAATTCAAATCCTGGTTCTGTCCATCAATAACTAGATGATCTTCATCAAACTGAATCATTTAAGCTTTAGGTTCTTTATATTAGAAAGGACAGAAAGAGAGAAAGAAAAGAAGGAAGAAACCTCATAATAATAAGGAACATTGAGTGTTTAGTACAAGCACTGTTCTGATATATTTACACGCATTAGCTGATTTAATACTCGAAACACTTATCATCTTCATGAGAAAAGTGAGACACAGAAGTGAAGTAAGTAATTTTCCTAAGGTTACACAGAGGGTAAGTAGAAGAGATGGGATAGAAATCCAAGCAATGACTTAAGATACTGTTAATCAACTCCCCTCAGCCACATACAGTGCTCCCTCTCGTAAGACTACGATATACTACCTCTGAAGACTGTGGTGGGGATTGAATTAAATGAGACATCTTAAGGATATTGTTTGCCAGTGGTGTTTTTAGTGTTAAGTTCTTTTGATGAAAGTGCAGAATAGGCATTTTCATTCTACCTGGAGCATGAGACCAGTGCTGAGTCTTATCCCATTCCTCCCTCAACTTTGCAACCTTATTTGGAAGCACTGACATGTCTTCCCACACTCATCTTAGATCTTGTTACAGAACAGAACTTTCTGCAGCAATTTCACTTCTGGGTATATACCCCAAAGAATTGAAAACAGAATCTCAAAGAGATATTTGCACACCATGTTCATAACAACATTATTCACAACAGCCAAAGGTAGAAATAACTCAAAGGTCCATCAACAAATGGATAAAAAAATGAATGGATAAAAAAAAGGTAATATATGCATGTAATGGAATATTATTCAGCCTTAAAACGGAAGGAAATTCTGACACATGCTACAACATAGATGAACCTCGCAAATATGATAAGTGAAATAAGCCAGACACAAAGGACAAATATTGTGTGATTCCACTTACATAAAGTTCCTAGAACGGTCAAATTTATAGAGACAGAAAGTATAATGGCAGTGACCAGAGACTGGAGGGGAGGGCAGAGAATGAGGAGTTATTGTTTAATGCATGTAGAATATTCATTTTTGAAGATGAAAAGAGTTGTGGTTTGGTTGTACAACAATGTGAATGCACTTAATGCTACTGAACTGTACACTTAACAATGATTAAGATTGAAAATTTAATGTCATATATACTTTACCACAATTAAAAATAAAATAAAACGTTTAAAAAGGAAATTGTCACAAAAAAGCCCACACCAAAATGTCCTGTTTGATTAACACATAATAGTGTAGTAGGTGCTCAATTAATTTGCCCTGTACTTACTTTCTAGCTTCAGATGTTTGAAGTTAGTCCACAGCTAACTGTCCGTAGACTTTTGTTGCTAGTGAATTGGTACAGATACTCTGATTCCAGGATAGTTTGGCAGCTGCTGGGGAAATTTAAAAGATCTGGATGATTGTTATTGGCCTGGCCATACACCATCACATGAAAAGTCATGGCATAAGGGAATGATGTGTCTCCCAACACCTGCCTTTTCTGTTCCTTTCTTCCCTGGCTATATAATGAACCAATGATTCCCTCCTATTGCACAAATATTCCTTCTACCTTCCTTCTAACTACTCCCAATGAAAGAAACAGTCCTCTATGTCCATGGGTCAAGCTAGTTGAGAAAGTAATTTGATTTAGTAAATTTATGTCACGTATGGCATGCCTGATAACTACACACTGTTTCCTAGGGTTTTATATACAGTTTTAATTTGCATAAAATGGATTAGCCAGGGAAAAATTTACAATACGTAGGATTTAAGGCATTATGACAATGTAAAGCATTTTAGAGGTGTGTATGTTTACAGTGATCTGGGGATATCTCAGATTACATTACCTGGACCACACGCTGCTTCTCATGATATGGGGAATATTCTGGATGAATCACAGTTTCACAAAGTCTTAAATAAGAGACTCCCTAAGAATCCTGATGGACTTAGGTGGCTTTATTGAACCAGGTCTAATCAGGGCTCCACAGAAAGCCCTAGTGGCTGCTTCAAAATAAGTCTTATTTTAGAAACACCATAAAGGGAACTGAACCTAGATGTAAGAGAACTCAATCTTCTATTCCCCTTGCACCCTCTAAATCTAAATGACAGATTCCAGATGTTCCAGAACATTCTCCAATGTGCTGACATCACCAAACTGCTAATGCCGCAAATACTTCCTGAGCAGAGAAAAATTATAAAGGGCTACTGGGAGCTGGGAAACACGATATAGCAACAATGTTTACCTTCCAGTTATATTTCAGAAACTGAGATTTCTCAAGGACCATTACTAATTAGATATTCAAATTAAGTATAAGACAAAGCAAAGTTTCACTCAAGCAAATTAAAATAGGCAAAATTACTTTTCAGCAATTTTAACCATTTCTCTAAGGAACAAAGGAACTCCTTCTGGTCAATGCCCTTCATCCTTGTTACTGTCCTGGATAATTCTCTCAGCTCCAATGAGCTCTCCATCAACTCCTGATCAAACCTGTTCTTTGTTATGACTCTAAGAGGCTGTCAAATTAAGTCACACTATGAAGTAATGACTAATAGACTTAAATGCTATCCTAGGTAGTGAGGATCTCAATTTTATAATCAAATAACATTAGATTTGAAAGGGACCTCAAAAGTTGTCTTGTGGGCTTCCCTGGTGGCGCAGTGGTTGAGAGTCTGCCTGCCGATGCAGGGGACACGGGTTCGTGCCCTTGTCTGGGAGGATCCCACATGCCGCGGAGCGGCTGGGCCCCTGAGCCATGGCCGCTGAGCCTGCGCGTCCGGAGCCTGTGCTCCGCAACGGGAGAGGCCACAACAGTGAGCGGCCGCGTACCTCAAAAAAAAAAAAAAAAAAGTCCACAAAGCAGCTTCTGGGAGCTCATACAACAGCAGTTGAATTGAGGATGGAGAAAAAGAGAGAGAGATCTGAGCATTATATGAAGGCAACAGTTATACAACTTAGTGATTATTGTTTTTGATGAAGGAGAGGAAAAAATGAAAGGTGGGTGAAAAACTCAAATAATTCTGTGAATTAATCTCTCCTTGCAAGATTTTTCAGTGGGAGTGTTTCAGTCAGGTTAGGAAGTAAAGAAACAAAGCTGTGGAGGAGTTTGGGGTATGAATAGATGTGTATATTTGAATTGAGTAGCCTAAGATCCAGGAGCAGTGCCCAGTGGTGAATTACATCTGAAGCTCAGGAGAAAATTCTAGGTGGAGGTTTGAAAGTCGTCACATTATAAGTGATAACTGAATCCATAGGATGAGTGCCTAAAATTAAAAAGGTGGGAAGAGACAAGTGAGATGAGAAGAGAGCCCAAGACAAAACCTTGGGGGAAAAGTGACACTTAAAATTTAGGCAGTGAAAGAAGAGTTAGAAAGAAAGTGAATAGTGATCAGAGGTCGAAGGAGAACGAGGGTGGTCCCACAGACATCAGGAGAGAAAATATATTCACGAGGGTAGTGCTCAATTGTGTCAAAAGCTAGGAAGATTTATATCATAGCCATCAAGAGCTTCATATTGAAATGAGCCAGACTTTGAATCCCAGCTTTGCTGGGTGTGGAGGGCAATTTACACAACCTCTCCAAGCTTCAGTTCCATCCTTTTTTATTCGGGGGAAAGCACATTATCTCTTCTCAAAGAGTTAAATGCTTAACCCTCTGCTGATTACATAAGAAGCGCTCAACAGACGTACTTGCTATAATTAATTTTAACTACTATTTATATAAAGAGAACTGAAAAGTCACTCTTGCATTTTGTAATTAATATGTTACCCGTGTATCTTCAAGAGTCGATTCAGAGTGGTAAAGGCAGAAGTCTGATTCTAGTGGGTTGAAAAACACTAAATTGGACCAGATATGACTGCCATTTTGTGTATCAAAACCACCCAGTGCTCAGCAATGTCATAGCATTCACCTTAACAGGCAGTTAATTCATTGTGGAGATATTAGATGGACATTATTTTTTTTTTAAGTCTTGAGATAGGCTTATAGTAATTAATGGGAGCTTTCAAGGCTGAAAAGTTGGTTTTTATTTTTTTTTAAGGAGAGAGAGGTTTGAGCTCATTTTAAAAATAATGAGGAAGTGCAAAGAAAAAGCATAAAGTTGCACAAGAGGATTTTTTATTTTACAAAAAGTAATTTGAGGAAGCATAGAATAATTTTCATGAGCACAGGCTTTCTCACACTCTAGCTATGGACACCGAGGAACTTAACTTTTCTATCCTCCAGTTTCCTTATCTTTCAAAATAATAGCAACTACCTCACAAGGCTGAGATTAATACCTGTCATGGACAAGGAGCTCCCTAAATAATAGCACATTACTTTTATCACCACTATTACTGTTATGATCAACATGATCAAGGCTCTAAAGGAGAGTTTCCCATAATCCAACACAAACAGATCAGCAGGGAAGGTTTTACAAGTCAGTGAAAACATTTGTTCCCTCCATGCCTGAGGACCATAAATAGAACCACAGTGTAAACTCAAATACTACCACAAGAGATTCCATCACCTTTGAACCTCAAAGGCTTTCAGTTGCCAAAAGAGCTCAATTAGAATGAAAATGTGAGAGGGGATTTGCTACTTCCCTAGGAGTCCTGTAAAAAATACTACACACTTGAAGGCTTAAAACACGGAAATTTATTTTTCTCACTGTTCTGGAAGCCAGGAGTTCTAAATCAAGGTGTCAGCAGAGCTGTTCCTCCTCCAGAGGCTCCAGGGAGTAATCCTTTCTTGCCTCTTCCAGCGGCCAGTGGCTCCAGATGTCCCTTGGCTTGTTGGTGCCTAACTCCAGTCTCCGTCTCTGTCTTCATCCTTCTCCTCTGTCTGTCTTCTCCTCTCCTCTCTCTTTTGAGGACACTTGTCATTGGGTTTAGACCTCACCTGGGGTGGGGGTTCCAGAATTATCTTATCTCAAGATTGTCATCTTAATCACTTCTACAAAGGCACTTTTTACAAATTCTTTCACAGGCACAGGTACCAGTGATATGGTCTATCTCTTGAGGGTCCACCATTCAATATACTGTAGAGGATACATCTTAAATCGTTTCACTCTCTTCTCATTACTCTACCAAACACTGGATGAGATGTACAGGTTTTGCTTCTTCCTAGATGTCATGAACTCACCAAATTTACCTCTGTTTCAGTACCTTACACAATACTACGCCTATTAGGTACACAATAAATGTTATTAAATAAGAACATTTGAAATACGCAATATATGGTTCTACTCTCGAGTAGGTCTTGCTGTGTACAATATTTCAGAGTAATTCAATCTTTCGATTTTATTTAATTCTACTACTACACACATGATCACAGCTTTTGGGAACAGTGAGAGAAATGGTAAAAAAAGAATTGTCATAATACAAACATGCCTACCTTGAAAAAATAAAACCACAAGATTTTGCAGCATTTAGCATGTATATATTTTCTAAAATATGGTTTATTTTATTTACTCTACTTTGTACTAATGATCTCTTTACTGAAAATATGAAGTGCAAATGCTTTACAAATCTATATTTTAACACTGACATCGCAAAACATTTACATTATATTACTATTGTGATCCATAATAATCACACGTGTTATGTATTATTATGGCTTTACAAGGAATAGATTTATTCTCATAGACCCATCAAATCATGCATAGACAGAGTAATATATTTAGAGTAATATATTTAAGTCTTAATACTTCCTTAAAAATGGGACCCTTGAGCTGAATCCCCAGTTTTCCTATGGTTAAGCTAGCCTGAGGTTGTCACCCTCCAGTAAACCTTGGTGTCTGCAGTGCCTTAGATTTAAAGACATGAGATCTATTATGGGGTTATCATAGGATTGCTTCTGCATATTATGTGCTGCACATTAAGTAATTCTTCACTCAAAAATTATGTTTCTGGGGGGGGCTAGAAGAGACGGTCTCATATCCCTTCGGGCTTTCACACTCAAGTCCTCCAACCTACTATCAGCAGGTGTGTCTGAGTTAGTTTTCCTATCAGGAAATTGTGCTGACCCAGTCCCCTTCTGTCTCCAGATTCTTTCTGTGACACACGACAAACATTTACAAGATAAGTGATCCTGATCATGGGTGCAATCTGTGTGGCCTCTGAGCAGAATGGAGCTAATTGCCCTGCATGAAAATAAATCAATGATTTTGTTAACCCAGCACTCTAAGCAAATGTCTCTATACAACAGGTTCAGATTCTGTGTGCACACAGAGATAGATGCCGCTGTAAAATGTAAGACTTGTGATATACAAAACAAATCCAAAACAAATTCAGTCCCCTTTTCACTTTCTAGAGCCACTAATCACTTTAATCGAGGTGTAAAGTATCTTAACACAAATAAGCATTTCTGTGGTAACAGGAGCATTTCAAACTCTGTATTTGCATTCGTGGTATTTTTCATTCTTGGACAAAAACGATAGTTTAATCAATGTGTGTGTGTGAATATAATTGAATGTGAATATTCAGCAGATTAAATATTTATTATTACTTAAGTAAATGATACCATTAAAAAAACTCATCTGTGATCAATAACATTTTCTTAAAGTTGAATCACTGGTTTTCTAATTTAGTAGAAGGCAAACAAATGAGGTATAACCATATGTTCATTAATTTTATGATGTCCATCTCAAGGATCCAACATGCTCTCTGATAAAGTTTGGAAACAGCATTCCAGTTTTCAAAAAGGCTGGCAAATATATTGCCTACTAAATCTCAGTCTTCTATCCAAGTCCAGAGGCTCCTCTGGAGCTCAGTAATCCAAACAATATGTCATTCCTAGAGGGCCAGAAATATTGCTATTTGAACACAAAACAATCTAGAAAAAGATGCCTTTCTGCTATGATATATAATAAACCACGGGAACTTTTGTTGGCAATATAAGACATAAAGGAACTTTCACTACCCAGAATGAAATCTTGCAGCATCTACAGATTCATATGAACATGGGTTCTCTTCCTTAAATTTGCGTCGCAGACAGTTATATGGACATAGTTACACAATCTTCCAGACATCTATTGAAGTATATGACTTGTATTACATTTCTCTGAAGAAGTGAGACTTGCCCTATCCAAACTTATTTCCACAATGCATTGTGGGTTTCTCTTAATATTTAGGATATTATGCATTCCACTTACACAGAATTCTGTGATACTTAATGTTTTCAGGCTTGAAATTATATTTTGCTTTCAATCGTTTCTGTTTTGATTTGAATTAAATCCTAATCTTGATGACATATTTTTATATGAGCTCATTTGGAAAAAATCTTTCAGCTAAAGGAGGTGAATTGAAGTAGGTAAAAGAGAGAGATTTCATCATCCAAAGGCCCCAAGATATGAAGCACAAACCATTCTTTTTAATAATCTTTGTTTATAAAATTTTCACCCTGTCTGTTGTCTCAGTGCTGGTCAGTCAGCCTTGTGTGAGGTGAGGGAAGGGAAGTTTTTGGTCCAGAAGCACCAGTTAAGGACCTATACAAAGATGCATTTAGCACTGAGTCAAACTGGTTTCCTTTGCCTGCACTGAAATATTGTATGACCTGATCTCAGGACAGAAAGCAAAATGCTAGCTTCTCAGTGTGCACTAGCTTTAGGGATGCAGCAGTGGCTGAGATATAACATGGTGTTTCACAGACAGAACCATGCTGATTCACAGCACTGAGTCAGCTTGGCCTCACGACAGCCAGTGTCAGCTGGCCGGTCTCAGAAACCTTTTTCTTCTGTCATCTATAATGGGCCACTTCATTTATAGTATACTATGAAATCTCTTGTAATATATTACTGAGAGTTAGGGGTGTGTGTGTGTGTGTGTGTGTGTGTGTGTAGATATGGCCATACATGTGTACCAAATATCAACGATTTAATTACTCAGAAATTCCCTTAGCAGTTTGACTATTATATTTCAAATTCAGCAATATGTGAAGTTCCAAGAAATGTCAATACCAGCTTCTTGAGATGTGGTCATTTCAACAAGGTATAACAAACACTTTGTATGTAGCACCTTCCAATTTGATTACGCACCTTCCCATTCATTATCTGGGATTCTCACACTAATCCAGTGCTATAGATTGAATGTCATTAGCTCCACAAAAGTTCATAGGTTGAAACCTAATCCCCAATGTGATAATATTAGGAAGGAGGCCTTGGGGAGGTAAGTCTTAAAGGTGGAGCCCTCATGAGTAAGATTAGTGCTCTTATAATAGAGACCTCACAGAGCTCCCTCTCCCCTTCTGCCTGGTGAAGCTGCAGCGAGAACACAGCACCTATAGGGAAGGGGAATCCTACCAGACACTGGAACTGTCAGCCCCTAGATCTTGGACTTGCAGCCTCCAGAACCGTGAGGAATAAACTTCCGTTGTTTATAAGCTACTCAGTCTATGATATTCTGTTGTAGCAGCTGGAACAGACTACAGCACCCAACGAGAGAGCTGTTTTTCCTGTTGTCAGTGGCTCAGGCTGAGAAACAGATGTGAGATAAAGTCCGTGCACAGCCAAGCACCCTAGTCTAGACCACAGTAACGCTCACAGAGCAGGAAGAGGCGCACAAAACTAGGAAGTGGATGCAACTTGCCTTTGTTTCCTTCTTTTCATTTTCTATCCCCTTGACTTCTTCACAGAGCACTGCCCAGTGATTTCTCCTGTTCTGAAAGGTCCTCACCAAAAAAAGTGTACGTGTGAGGGACACTGTAGAATCAGATTTTCAAAACCCATTCACAGAAATATCTTCAATAAGAAATATTTTGTAATTTTGCAATGTCTTCGTGGGAGGCCTATAAAAACAGTGTGGTGTTGGTGCCTTTACAATTCTCTTTAGGAAGCGAGCCAGCATTCAAACATTTGCTGGGATCTGTGTTCAGGTAACATCCATTCATCTAAAAGATGGAATTTCAGCTAAGGATTCACCTAGTCATCCATTTGGCTCATGTGTTAACTATCATCATCAGGTGAGAGCTCCTCTTTGTTGTACTAAATTCTACTTGATTTATTACCTCTATCAGCGCCTGAAAGTAAGAGATAATGTGTTTGCATTTCACAAATATCTGTCAATTCTATTCCACTCTTTTCCCAGTCAGGTCTAAGCCTCGCTCAATAAATTTTACAAAATTGACAGTTCTCATCCTGGCAAAGCATCTTATTAGGGCTAATAAACAATTAAACATCACAGTAAAACTAAGGAACAGAAGCTTAATTAGTACATGTGCTATTGACGGTTCTCTGTTTATGAAGTTGAAACTTGATATAGAATCATAGTCATCCAATAGGGAAATCATTGGCATACTTTCTTAAGGAACTGTGCAGTGAATTTCATTAGTATTTATAAAATCTTTTGAGGGCCTCCATGGGAGAGCTGTTTTGAGGATTAATTGTTGACTTTAAAGCATATACGATAACATAGAAATGCTAACTAGTAACTCAGAAAGATAGCATAGCAGTAAAAATAATGACAAGTTGACATTCTTTAGCTCCATGGTTTAAGGACAGAAGATTATGTAACTTCAAACACAATAAAATGCTAAACATGAAATGATACTAGGAAATTAGAAGGATTTGTATTAGAAAACAAAGTATTTGTATTAGGTGAGTGACTTTAAAATGTATAGAAATAGAATGTTAGAGCAGGAAGGGATCTTGGGGATTCCCATATAAACAAATATCTTTATTTGTCAGAGAAATGAGATGTCTTAAGCAGATCTCATGGCAAGTGAAAAACATTCAGTTCTTTTGACTTCTAGTCTGGTTCTTCTTCCAGTAAAACATGTTGCATCATATCTGTCCTTAGACCTGATATAGAGGGCACATGTTTTTCTTTACTATTTTTTCAATACTTTTGTGTTGCTTTTTTTTTTTCTCACTTTCTTCTGCCCTCTTCTGCCAAAACTCCCAGGCACCAGATGTGTTGAGATGCTGAGTTGGGCACCTTCTGTTCATCTCTTCTTTCATCTCTGCTCTTCTCATTTTTAGGTCTCTTTACACTACAGATACATTTTCCCACCCCTTAAAATTTTCTTCTGCCACCCTTGGGTTCTTTTTATTTTTTTAATTTTTATTGGAGTATTGTTGCTTTACAATGTTGTGTTAGCTTCTGCTGTACAGAAAAGTGAATCAGTTATACATACACATATATCTCCTCTTTTTTAGATTTCCTTCCCATTTAGGTCATCATTGAATAGAGTTCCCTGTGCTAAAAGTAGGTTCTCATTAGTTATCTATTTTATACATCATAGTGTATATGTCAATCCCAATCTCCCAATTTGTCCCCCCACTTTCCCCCTTGGTAACTGTAAGTTTGTTCTCTACATCTGTGATTCTGTTTGTGCTTTGCCAATAAGTTCATCTGTACCATTTTTCTAGATTCCACATATAAGCAATATTATATGATATTTATTTTTCTCTTTCTGACTTACTTTACTCTGTATGACAGTCTCTAGGTCCATCCACGTCTCTGCAGATGGCACTATTTCATTCCTTTTCATGGCTGAGTAATACTCTATTGTATATATGTACCACATCTTCTTTAGCCATTCCTCTGTCGATGGACATTTAGGTTGCTTCCATGTCCTGGCTATTGTAAATAGTGCTGCAATGAACGTTGGGGTGCATGCATCCTTTCGAATTATGGTTTTCTCCAGATATATGCCTAGGAGTGGGATTGCTGTGTCATCTTGGGTTCTTTTTAGTTATTAACTAATTTACAACGCATCATTAACAAAAAATCTCCATGCCAAAGACATTTTCACTGGATGTTTACATTTTAATACATTTATTAACCCCAACAAATTGACTTTTGTAATGACAATTTAGTTCCCATGACAGGCATATAACATAGATGTCTTTGGCAAAACAGTCATTTGGTGAGTCACCCCAAACAAACCGTGTACCATAATGCTCCTGGCCACTTCCTGCATCCCCTCTTGAAGGGGAACAGGATGGTATGAATAAAGACCACAGTTTCTCCTAAGAATGGACTTTAGATGGCATGGTCCTATCTAATCAAATAAAACACTTTATTACCACAGAAGATTTCAGATGCATTTTAAGTAAACACAGTAAAGCATTTTTGTTTTTCTTAGAATTTTCTATTTTGCCTAAGTTTTCAAGCTATTGTCATAAATATTTTGTTTTCTTACTATTTTCTTGCTCTCTAATGTATCTGCAGTTGTGTCCCTTTTTTCATTTGCAATATTTTCTACTTGAGCCTTTCTATTTAATTTTAAATAAAATTTACCAGAGCTTTCTCAATTGTATTAATATTGCTCCAAAGAACCAACTTTTACATAATGTTTGTTTTCAATTTTACTAATTATTTTCTAACCTGAATATTTAATTTCTTTCATTTCCTTTGGATCTATTCTATTATTTAGTTTCTAACTCTTACCTTGAATCCATCTCCTTCATTTCAAGCTCTCTTATTTTCTAATATCAGCATTCTAAGCTATACCTTTTCCTCTAGGTTCTTCTTTAGCTGCATTCCATAATTTTGATATACAAGTCTGAGTATTCAAATTTCTTATTATGGTTTTCTTTAAACCACAAGTAATTTGGAAGCATCCATGTTTTATTGATAATTTTAAAGTGAGTGATTTTTTTTCAGTATTTATTTCCAACTTAATGGCATTTAATTCAAAGAACATACTGTATATTTTACTAAATATTTAAAATTTGTTGGACTTGATATATAGCCTAAAAATGATCAATGTGGGCATTTTCTAATTGTTAAGTTTAGCTTCTGTACATGTCTATTAAATCACATTTTTAAAATACTTCTTGGGCTTCCCTGGTGGCGCAGTGGTTGAGAGTCCGCCTGCTGATGCAGGGGACACGGGTTCGTGCCCCGGTCCGGGAAGATCCCACATGCCACGGAGCAGCTAGGCCCGTGAACCATGGCCGCTGAGCCTGCGCGTCCGGAGCCTGGGCTCCGCAACAGGAGAGGCCACAACAGTGAGAGGCCCGCGTACCGCAAAAAAAAAAAAAAAATACTTCTTATGCAGACTGATTTTTCTAATAGTTCAACCTATTTACTACCAAAAAAGGTGTAAAAATCTCCCACTATAATATGGATTTAAACATTTCTCCTTGTAATTCCATCTATTGCTGCTTTATATATTTTGAAGCAATATCATTATTGATATATTTGTGATTACTGTATCTGCATGGTGAATTCAACTTTATAAAGTGACTGCCTTGAAAATCATCTAGGGATGATTTTCACTTTTGTCCTTTTGGTCTGATATTAATTTTCTTACAGTAACATTTTCTTGGGTAATATAATATTTAACCATTAAGTCTTTTTATGTGCTTTTACTTTCAGATTTTCTGTATCCTCATATTTTGGAAATGGCTATAGTATAATATAGCCAGTAACTCTAACTTTTAATAAACAGTATGATGTTTTAACTCAGTCAGTAAAAACTTTGTCTTTCAACTAGGATGTTTAGTCTATTTACATTTGTTTTGATTACTTATGTATTTGGATTTATTCCTGCCATTTTATTTCACCTGTTTCACTTTTTAAATTTATTTTATTTTTATTTTTGCCTTTTTATGAATAGCTTAATTTTTTTCCCCAACTTTTTTTGTTTCTCTCCAGTAATTTAGAAGGTAACCACTAGATTTCTGGTTCTCTATTGGATATTAAGCACTACATATTATATTTAGTATTAGCCCATGTTCTAAATATAAATAAATGCTAATGATAATAAATAACTTCATCCTCCTCCAGAAAAATATCAAGGTCTTAAAACAATTTAAATCCAATGTACACCCTCTTAGATTACTTTATTATTGTGCTGTATTTTAATTCAGTCATTATTTGAAACCTCACATATTAGACACAGTTATTTTATACCATCAACTAATTACCAATATGTTTATAAAAAATTAAAATTATAATAATGTCATTCAGCTAACACTATCCATTGGGTATCATATTTCTGAAGTACCTCATTTAGAAATAGCATTAGTAAGGGTGGACAGAGGTAAACTTGTTTACTTCTTAGCTTATTTAAAATGTGTTTATTTCACTCCCAACTAGAAGCATAGTATTATGTGGTGTGTAATTTTATATCAATAGCTATTTTATCTTAGTATTTGGAAGATATCTTTATGCTGTTTTCTGACTTCTACTGTTGCCGTTGGGAAGTTAAGTATTGGTTTGTTGCCCTCACTTTGCGGAAGGTTGCTGTCTCTCTCTGAAGGATGTCAAGCTATTTTCTTGGTCATGAGTATGAAGCCGATGTAGCTAGGTGAACAAACCTTTTTATTTATGATACTTGGGACTCATTGTGAATCCTAAAATTGAGGCCAGGAAGCATTCACCAGCAACTTTTTCTTCAACTAATTCTAATCTTCAATTCTATCTTCTCTGTATAAACCTGACTAGATGAATGTCAGGTGTTTCCACACAATCCTCCCTGTCTTTTATTTTCTGTTGTATTTCCCATCTGTTTGTCTGCCTGTGCTTCATATTATAGTTTTTTATGTCTTCTAATTCACTAATGCTCTGTTCTGCTATTCCTGACCTACTATTTAACTCATCAGATGAGTTTTTGTCATCATTTTTGTTGTTGTTATTGTTGATTTATTTGTTTCAAATCTACCTGGTGCTTTTTTAATATATCATATCTTGCTCTTATATTATTTATCCCATACTTTTATTCTTTATACATTAATTTATTTCATATTCTATGGTCCATAGCCAGTAATTCCAAAATCCAAGTTTACTGTGTTTTGGTCCTACTGATTTTTGTTACTGGGAGGGAGACGCAAGAGGGAGGAGATGTGGGGATGTATGTATATGTATAGCTGACTCACTTTGTTATACAGCAGAAACTAACACACCACTGTAAAGCAATTATACTCCAATAAAGATGTTAAAAAATGAGAGAGATTTATAGAGCCAATGTGGAAGCTCATGTTAAATGCCAGACTTTTAGAATCTTAATCAGCCGTTGCTGCAAATAGGCCAAAGTCCCTGAGTGCTGGCTCTAGGGATGTAGAAAAAAAAGAAAAACTCTACATTCTGTGTTCTCTATCTTAAATTTTTGTTTGAAGCTAATTGAAACTACCCTTTGATATTGCCTTTCATGGAATTTAAATGTGAAATTAAAGCATGAGTGCATTAAGAGAGAAAGAAAGAGAGAAAATAGGATTTTACTTGCTTTATTTTGTCCTTAGATTGAAAGGCCACTTAATTTATTCATTCAGTGCTTCATTCAACAAAAAGTAAGTGCCAGTTATCACCAGGTACTGCCTCAGGCACAGCAATGAAACAGACAGGGAACCTGGCCTCACAGAGCTTACATTCTAGTGAGGAGGGAAGAAAAAATGAACACTTGTAAAAATAGTTAAAACCATTATTATTATTTTTTTAAGCATGGCAAGATAATTGAGTGTCTGAGAGACTAGTTTGGAATGGGTGGTCATAAGGCCTCTCAAAGGAGAAGACATTTAAACCTATCTAATAAAAAGGATTACACCAAGTTAATACTCTATGCAAAGAGCATTTCAGCAGGGGAAAGAACTAGGGCAAATTCCATGTGTGAGGAATGAGGTTGATGTGTGAAGGACATTAAGAAGGCAAGTGTACCTGGAAAGTAAAAAAAAAAAAAAGATGCCTGATACAAGATGAAGTCCAAGAGAGAGTCTAGACTGAGATCCAGTAAGGCCTCGTAGGCCATGGAGAGGATTTGAATTAAATCCAAGGTGATCAGAAGCTGTGGAATAATATCAAGCAGGGGACTGCCATTTAATCATATCTCCTTCGTTATTCCTACAGGCCCACAGGCACTGAAGATGTTTGTCTGTAAATTGCCCAAACAGTATCAACCCATCTTTAGTTTTATGCCACATAAAGTTTGACCTCCAAGGTATAGTTTGTAAACTACATGATATTATTCTTATACTGTGACCTGGGGAAAAGGAAATATTCAGTGTATCAGTTTCAAGTGCCTGGATGTGAGAAGAAAATCTAACGTACTCTAGCTGGAAAGATTACAGTGCATCTTGTAAATATTTCTCCAGTGTATAATTCCCTACTCAGGTGAGTTTTTACCTTGAATCAAACCTCAGTCCATTATAGCCAAAGGAAAATGGAACACAAATTATGAATTCTTTCAAAAATAAAGGAAAAATGCTATTCTTCAATAAATGCAGTAATCTGTGCTCTATATCATTGTTCTTTCATCCAGAGATTATTGTGGAATGACAACGTTGGTAACACGGCTTTTCTTGAAATAGAGCTATTAGGAAAGCAAATGATTCTCTTTAGCATCTTGGCATGAGTGGAGGTTTTATGCAGCTGTATTAATCTGCAGCTTCCATTGATACATAGGGACTCTTCTGAAGTGTTTTAAAAGCAAACCAGTGGCAGAAGTTATCATTCTCTTGCAATACTAAAGATCAACTAGAGTCATCAAATATCATCTACCGCAAATTCTCATTTGCCCAGCATCAATAGCTGATATTCTGATGCATCTCTATTAATTGTTTATCTCATTAAGTTTAATCTATCACTATTTTAAAGTACTTAGCATTCCATATACCTATGATTCCTAATTTTTTTTATGTTTTTGTTCACTCTTACTTAATAAATGAAGGTCCAACATGCACTCTAATAAAGGAAAAAATAATCTCTCAGGCTCTATTAAGATTTACTCTAAAATCATCATGTGAGGATGGCTATTTTTATCTTTTTAAATTTTATTTATTTTTATTTTTTTATAAATTTATTTATCTGCTTTTGGCTGTGTTGGGTCTTCGTTGCTGCTTGTGGGTTTTCTCTAGCTGCAGCTAGTGAAGGCTACTCTTCGTTGAGGTGCGTGGGCTTCTCATTGCGGTGGCTTCTCTTTCTTGCCGAGCATGGGCTCTAGGCATGCGGGCTTCAGTAGCTGTGGCATGCAGGCTCAGTAGTTGTGGCTCGTGGGCTCTAGAGTGCAGACTCAGTAGTTGTGGCACACGGGCTTAGTTGCTCCGTGTCATGTGGGATCTTCACAGACCAGAGCTCGAACCCGTGTCCCCTGCATTGGCAGGCGGATTCTTAACCACTGCGCCACCAGGGAAGTCCTAGGATGGCTATTTCTTCAAGGTAGATCAGAGTGATCTACCTTCACGATTGGGAAATTTTAGAGAGAGGGAGAGAAATTAGTTATAACAGAGGCTAGGATTTATGAAATGGACCAGAAATAATAGGATGAAGTGAAGCACACAAATTAGCTGTGACCAGCATACATTCTGTTTATTCACACCTTCAATCAAGGCCACATTCCAGGCAGGAGTAGGGACAGATCAAGCTGTTTGTAGTGTTTAAGCCAAGTATGGTCGGTCTACACCTGAGAAGCTCCTCCTAGGATATTAGCAAACATTACATGGACATGGCAGCTGTTTATATTGGAAAACTGTAAAAAAGCAAGCAAACAAAAGCCAGATTTTCTAATTCAGAATTTCTCATGATGGATTTCAGGAATATCTCCTTCAGAACACATTGCCCAGGTGGTTTTAAGTCAATCTTAAAATCTGAGCTTATTCCTCCTTCAAAAACAAAGAAACAGAAAAACCAAAAAATCCCTCAAAGCAAGCTTGTCAAATAGATTTTTATTCTTTATCCTTTTCTTGATATGTTCTTGTCATCAATGCTCTGCTCTATGTCTAGAATAGTCTATTTTAGATTTCCTAAAATCCAGGTCTTTTTGGTTTTCCTATATTCTTAAGATTAATCTTTCTTCCAGTCTCAATTTCCTAGTGATGATTTTCCTCAGACCCTTAGAGATAAAGCAAGTTGAGAAATAAGGAAAATAATGAGAAGCAAAAGCATATAGACTCTCAGCTGTGAAATGTACCCATCCTCTTGCTTGCTGCTGTTTTGTCTTTTAATTTATATTTTGTACCCAGAAGACTAAAACATATTTCATAATCTAGACCCTAAAATTTAGCTATAATGAATGCAGACATTTTCTTCTTCTCCAGGTATCTCTAGAGGTAATCGTGTATGCTTCACTCAGCCTCCAAATTTCAGTGTTCTTTTTTAGAAGATTTTTAACTGGTACCCTAGACTAACTCACTGCTGAACAGGGTTGAAGCAAGCTCACCATAGCCTTCAACCTTCTGCATGCTGGTGACTCAGAAACCTTCCAACTGGTTCACTCAAACACAGAAGCAGAGCTAACCGCACAAACCCATTTCCACTTGACAGCCAGAAACACATACAATTTCGCACAGTTAATTTTAGAATGTAATTCATGGGGTTCTTTCCCAGATCCCTCAGCACAGCATCTGTTCAGAGCTGGTCCATATGACACAGTCTGACAGTTTTTATTGCTTTCCCAAGAGGATGTCTTAATGATATCAACTCTACGGTCGTGTTTTGAACAGATAAGTGTTGTTTCATATCAGAGGATATGAAACCTTGGAATTGCTGCATCTCTTTCACAAATATCTATCACCAATTATATGTTGAAAGGCATCCATTCAATGAATGTTTACGGAGGGTCTAACACTTGCCTAGCGCCATGCTCATGACTAAGAATCAGGAAATGAAAAAAAATTCATAGTCTCTGCCTGCAAGGAACAAGTGGAATCAGAATTGAAAAATGTGGAAAAGGACCCTGAAGCTCACCATCTCCATCTTTGGCTTCACACAAGAGGGAGTTCTTCAAGTTTAAAGAGATCTGCCGCTCTCCTAAAGGTGTACAGTAATCCAGGAACCGAAAGGAGATTAGAGCCCATTCCTCTTAATTTTCACATTGGTGCCCTTTCTGCTATGCAACTGACAATAAAATGTATTCAACTACCATTTAAAGTTTTTTCTACTTTCATCCTTTATTTCAAACATCTTTCAAGATCCAGAGACATAATACTTGCAAATGAAAAAAATGGGCATTTAAAAAGAGACACACACTTTTTTTATGAGCCAGAAAGCTTAGTTACACAGAAGAAAATTGCAGTCGCACCTGTCTTCTGAGGAGTTCACCATATTTTACAGACAGCTTCCAATTATTCCTTGCAATATTCCTATGATGCATCGTTATGAGATTACATATATTATGTACAGCACCTTTCCTCCTTGGACCGTGAAGGTGCCTTTTACAGAATCTGACATAAAAGAAGGTAATTCTCATAGTGCTCCAGGGAGATGGAAAAATATATTAAAAACCATGAAAAGACCAAATTACTATTGGTGGCTAGGGAAATAAGAGTCACTGAGAGTTAAGGGGCTACATAACAACTACGGGGGAGAAAACCTTTGTTCTTGATTTTTAAAGCAACAGACGCCCCTGCAACATATATATGTATGCCTGTGTTCAGGGAGCATAACAGAAAATTCAAGGGAAGAAGTAGTTACGGGAAAAGAGAAACCCATATTGATTCAAGGTCTTCAGGAGTCAGGTCAAATGGAGGAGGTGGGAATACTCTGTTGCTCTCACCTGTTCATTTATTAGTTCACTCACTTCGTGAATACTTTTAGTGTATCCTGCTAGAAAAAGAGGATGTCAGAAATGAGTATGCGAGTTCCAGAAGCTCTTCATATCTGCAAGTCCATGTCCTTCAGTAACAATGACAACAAAGACAGAGCATGTGAAATCCATAAAGGCAGTGATGTTTACAGCCATGTTCTCTATGCCAGACACATTGTAGGCAACTCAAGAAATATTTTTGAATATATAAATGACTTCACTGACAAAGTTTCAAAGGATAGAGAGGTGAAGCTAGGCTGCTAAAAGCTCTGTTGACCTTCCCCATTTCTACCAAAAGTTCAAGTAGTTTTCAGTCTATAGAGGTTATAATATGATTGAAAGACACACACCCACACACCGCCCTCCACAAACACACACACACACACACACACACACACACCCATTTTGTGGATAAGAGAAATGATTTTAAAAGACTTTTCCCAGATTAACACAGGAAGCAAGGGACTTATCTCGACCACATATTGACATCACCCACAGTTTAGACATTTCTACACTAGAAGAGATGATTGCAAACTAAATGTTCTCCTGTCCTATTTGTACTTCTGCCCCTCCCTGAATGGTCAATAAAGCAATGTTTCTTAGTTATCAGAGACCACAAAATGTTGCTGCCTGCAGCTATTGATAAGTGTAGCTCTGCTCTTCCCCAGGTACCCTGGCATCCTCCATTCCTGCAGAGACAGAATGAACCATCACATCCATCTTCTACCGAGCCAACCTAATTAGTGTCTGATGAATCTTGGTGATATTTTATGCACTTAAACACTGATAATTTTAATTTATTTTCATATCTGCCATCTCTTTCTTTTTAATGTATATTGGCTAGAAACGATCTCTTTCTTCTTCTTCTTTCAGGCAGTTTCATAATATGTACCTGATAGCTGCCATTGGGATTTACACAATACATCTCTTCCTCCTGAAACTGTTCTTACTTCTACAAAGATATATATTAACCTTCCCATTTCTGAAAAAACACCATGTGACCTTAGTATCTGAATTTCAAGATATGTAATATCTGAAGATATTACCAATCCTAAACATAAGGGAAAATATCCCTGATCACAAGAACATAAACAGTTGTCTGAGGATCTGTCAAAAAACTTGTTCAGAGAGTACTTACAGCTTAAGGAAATCTCCAAGATGTATGTTTTGTATAACTCCCTGTTAATTTGCAGCAGCATGTAGCTAGAACTTGCTTTGTTTTTATGTAATCTGAGAAATTCTGCAACTCAAGGGGGTATTTAAACCATTTACATTTAACATAATTATGGATATGGTTGATTTTACATGTACCCTCTTTAACATCTTGCTATTTGTTTTTCACTTGTTCTATTGGTTCTTTATTCCCTTTTCATTCAATCCTTTTTTGATTTAATGGTATACTTTTTAAATATTTCTCCTTTTTAGTTCAGCTATCAGCATAATTTTTTTTTTATTTTAGTGGTTACTTTAGGGTTTATACTATACATTTTTAACTTAATCACAGCCCACCTTCAGGTGGCATTGTACTACAGTTGTCCCTTAGTATCCACAGAGGATTGGTTCCAGGACCCTCCACAAATACTAAAACCTGAGGATGCTCAAGTTCATTATAAAAAATGGCATAGTATTTGCAAATAACCTACACATATATCCCGTATACTTTAAAGCATCTCTAGATTAATTACAATACCTAATACAATGTAAGTGCTATGTGAATAGTTGTAGGCACGTGGGAAATTCAGGTTTGCTTTTTGGAACTTCCTGGAATTATTTTTCCTAATATTTTTGATCCATGGTGATTGACTCCACAGATGTTTAACTCTTGATTGTGCTTCGTGTATAGTATAATATACAGCAGTGTGATCCCATTTCTCCCGTCCTGGCCTTTGTGCTCTTGTGGTCATACATTTCCCTTTTACATATGATAAATAAAAATTTAATAGAAATAGTTTTTAAAAGCTATAAGAGAACATTTTAATATTTGTCCTTATAGTTACAGTTTCATGAGCCTCCATACCTTCATGTAGATCCAGATTTCTATCTTGTATCGTTTTACTTTTGTTTGAATGACTTTTTCTAAAAACTCATAGTATGATTAATCCTTTCAACTTCTGGGCATCTGAAAAAAATTTTTATTTTACCTTCATTTTTAAAAAATATTTTCACTGGATAATCAATTCCGGATTAGCAGGGGGTTTTTTTTCCCTCTTTCATTACTTAAAGATGTTGCTACATGCTCTCCTCACCTGCATTGTTTCCAATGAGAAATCTGCTGTCTTCCTTGTCTCTGTTCCTCTCTGTTGAATGTGCTCTCCCTGCCCTCCAGCTGCTTTTAAAATTTTCTCTTTTTCACTGGTTTTAACCAATTTGATTATAATTGGGCACTGATTAGTGGGTTTCTAGTTTTACTCAGATTTGGAAAATTTCAGATGCTGTTTACTTTATTTTCCTTTCCCTCCTCTTTTGGGGAGTCCAATTACACATACATTTGGCCTCTTAAATTTCCTCTCTGTTCATTGATGCCTGTTAATTATTTTTAGTCGTCTTTGTGTATTTTCATTTTAGATAATGTCTGTTATGTCTTAAAAGTTCACTTATTTTTTTTCTAATATTCTGATATCATCACCATTAATGCTGTCAGTGTGTTTTTTATCTTTGACATTGCAGTTTTCATCTCTAGAAATTCTACTTGGGCCTTTTAAAAATTATACACATCTCTTATTAGCATGCTTAGTCCTTCCTCTAGCTTCTGGAACATATGGAATACATTTGTAATTACTGTTTAAATGTTTTTGTCCACTAATTCTATCATGGGTAATTTTTGGGCCAGTTTTTTTTTTTTAATTAAATTTTTTTTTTTTTTTTTTTTTTTTTTTTTTTGGCTGTGTTGGGTCTTCGTTTCTGTGCGAGGGCTTTCTCTAGTTGCAGCAAGCGGGGGGTACTCTTAATCACGGTGCGCGGGCCTCTCACTGTCATGGCCTGTCTTGCTGTGGCGCACAGGCTCCAGACGCGCAGGCTCAGCAGTTGTGGCTCACAGGCCTAGTTGCTCCGCGGCATGTGGGATCCTCCCAGACCGGGGCTCGAACCCGTGTCCCCTGCTTTGGCAGGCAGATTCTCAACCACTGCGCCACCAGGGACGCTCTGGGCCAGTTTTGATTGATGGTTTTTCTCTTCATTGTAGAGAGTGTTTTTCTTCCCTTTGCATCTCTGTAACTTGCAAGACTTTGTAAATTTTACCATGTTGGGGAGCTAAATATTTTCGTATTCTTGAAATCTTTTCTGTACTTTCTTTGTGACATGATTAAGTTACTTGGAAATAATTTGATCTTTTCAGGTCTTGCTTTTAAGATTTGGTGGGTGGGAATCCAAGCAGCATTTGACCTAGGGTTAAATTACCCATTACTGAGACAAGACACTCTTCAGTAGTTTACATAATATCCCTTCAATTATGAGGTTTTCAGTCTGGCAGGTGAGAACAGGTCCTGGCTGGGTGCCCCCTCCTTACCCTGCAGCCTAGAAACTTCCCAGGCAGTATGTCGGGCAATCAGAGGGCTCACCTCATTTGTTTCTCTCAAGGACCACTGTCATTTTTTGCATATGTCCAATTTCTTGAAAGCCATTGCTTCATATATTTTTTTCCTGTTTATTGTTTTGAGTAATAGAATAAATCTGGTCCTTCTTACTCTACCTTGACCAGAGCGAGAAACCTGAGACCCATACTTTTTAAATTTGATTTTATTTCATTGATTTATTCTAAGAAAATTATTTATAAGCTTTGGTATTTTTGCTATTTGTAACATGTCCTTCACCATGAACCATGACCCATCATTGTGCTGTGATACCACATGCCAAAGGAACATAAAGCATGTATTGAACTAAATATATCCTCCTGGGAGAAAACAGAGAGGTCAGGAGTGTCTCAATACAAGTAGATTTTCATATGGGCATTAGCATTCTAAGACTGAGAACAGAATTTTGAAAGAACGGGCAGGAATTTGTTGGAGGACTGAGAATCCTGAAGGGTGAGGGTGATCACCTTATCACCTAAGGAAGGTTTTGGGGAGGAATTCCCCTGAATACATCTGATGTTTTCCAGCCTTTCTCACCCTCTGTAGACTTTGATCCCTTGTAGTCAGATTCACAAGGTGTTCCTGGTAAATTCCAATGAAGTTGGAGAGGATACAGAATATGAACTCTGGTGAGGGGTGTGGAAGTTGGCAACTCTAGGACTTAGCCCCAAACAAATCAAATATTCAGGCAAAGTGAAAAAACACTAATACAGAGAGAGTATACTTTCAGACTATCTTGAGCAATAGAACCTCTCCCAGAGAGAAAAATATCCTAAGTGCCTTTCTCGCTCTGGTCTAAGGACCAGGGGTTACCTTAGAAGGAGCCCTCCAAGAAAGAGGGAGGGAAGAATTCATACAGTGGTGAAGACAAGGCTAAGAATATGTATTAGTGGCACCTAGTGAACTTTTCTTGAGTGATTTTCAGTAACAGAGCTGACTTCAGGGCAGCAGTCCCCCAGTGGGGACAGGAAGTGGTTAAAGTCTGTCATAAGCATCATGTGACCTTAATGGGGACTGCTCAGACTAAATGCAGCAAGGCTTTCAGGGAGCCTGTCCCCTGGGGACAGAGTTTCTCCAGACCAAATAGGAGCGATCCATCTCTCCCTCTGTCTCAGCCCCATGAGCGGCTTATAGGAAGTCTTATTTCAGGCTTTGGAGAGTGAGGAAAGGGCCACCCCTGGACATCTGCCCTGCACACCGGAGACGCTTTCTTCATGGTAAACACTTCAGTAGGGGAGTTCTCAAGGTAGGACACAGGCTTGAAGACTGTAGAATCCACACCCTCAGACTGATCTGAACTTGTGTCAGCCGCATTCATGTAAGAGACTTAGGAGTGAGTTTGCAAGTTGTTGAAATGAAATGAAATTCAGGGACTCTCCTAAAAAAAAAAGAAGAGAAAAGAAAAGAAGGAAAAGGAGAAGAAATAATAAACAGCTGCAAAATAAATGAAAGATTTTTGAAGGAAACTAAACTGTATTTCAAAAAGGATTTAGTCTCTGAAAATATGCTTTGTGAGGACTAACTTTGGTCTCAAAAAGGAATAAAAAAAGTACTCTGCTTCTCACATTAGTAGGGAAGTGAGTGCAAGTCCCATTCCTTTTCTTTGTGGAATAGTCAGCCCACAAATAAAAATATAATATGTCAGAGAATTCTTGTTTCAATCTATTATTTAGTCTCCCTTTTATTTGCCTAGAAAAGAAACATAGCCACAATGCATTTAGCCAGGAGGTTTTCCTCTGCCTTTCCAAACAAGAAGTACATGGATAGGTGACAAAAATTCAGGCAGATTACTCAAAAGGAAGTGACTGAACTGACAGGAGTTCCCCTTCCCTCCCTTACTACCTCTTCCCTGCATCCTGGAATTCTGATGTGATGCAGGGTGTTCAAGCAGCCGTTTGGTACATGAAGCAACCTTGAGGATGTGTTGAAAATAACAGAGCAGAAGCTAAAAGGACCATGTCTATGACAATTCATAAAGCTCCTATGCCAACCCTGGATTGCCTGTTTCCAGAATTCATTTATGAAATGACTGTTATTTTCATTTTTCTCTTTGGGCAGTTGAACCTATTCATGAATGATTCAAAGTACAATGTAAGAAAATGTCAAGGGTCAAAATGCTGGAAAAGTACACATGGGATACCAGAACCCAATTGATGATGTGAGAGCAGAGCCAGGGTTTCACACCATTGTGAAGAGATCCTGAAATCTGGGCAGGTCCAGGGTCTGAGCCACTGTCCATGGAACAGTCTGGAATCAGAAGTGCAGAGGAGAGGACCATGTAAAGAGGGCGAGAAACATCTTTGTGATCTGGCCATTCAGGAAGAATTCTCACGAATATTAGCAACAGCCCTGTGCTCCCTTTATAGATGTGCAGTTCTGCCCTCCCCTCAGGGCACACTTCTTTTTTTTTTTTTTTTTTTTTTGTGGTACGCGGGCCTCTCACTGTTGTGGCCTCTCCCGTTGCGGAGCACAGGCTCCGGACGTGCAGGCCCAGCAGTCATGGCTCACGGACCCAGCCGCCCCACGGCACATGGGGCACGAACCCGCGTCACCTGCACCGGCAGATGGACCCTCAACCACTGCGCCACCAGGGAAGCCCTCAGGGCACACTTTAATCTGCTTTGTAAACCTTGATTTTCTGAGCCCAATTTCTGAAACTCTCATTCTACCTCAAGAAGAAAAGTAATAAAACATAACTTCCCTAAAACCACAATATTGTAGTACATAAACAAATGAAAAAGGGAAATGGAAAGTTATGTGGGTAAAGCAAATTCATGTCTATATTTCTAAACTGTAAATAAATGAGAAGCATGTATGCTGACATGCGTCATGTGTGTGTGTTTGTGTGTGTGTGTGATAGTCAAAGTGATGTCAGAGGCATTAAGGAATGGTCAGAATGGTCAGAAAATAGAAATGGAAAATGAGCAAAACCTCCACAGGTAAGGCAAAGCACAGGCAGTAATAAGGTGGCTCATTAACTGATTTGAAGCAGAGGAGTAGAACGTAGATGCAGAAGAGAATGGAGAAGACAGAACAGTCAAGGAGAATGGTAAGCTGAAAGCATCACCTTGGAAAGGTGGTAATGGGAGTAAAGACATGATGGGAGTAGTGGCCTTGTTTATTGTGCTATTTAGATGGTCTTTTTCAAGGTATAGCATCCTCTTATTTTCAGATCATCCTTCCTCTCCAGTGGCAGGTGAACAGCAGCTGGAAGAAGCAGCACTGGCTGTTCACCCGCCCTTCCCGTGTGCCTGGCTGGAGGAGCAGCGCCAGAGGACCTGAGATGGCGCCTTCCTCCTCAGAGGGCAGATTTCTCTATCCTCCAGAGCTCAAATATTCCATAAAAAAACCCTTGTGGTTTATGGTTCAGTCCTTCCTTATAACCCCTAGAAAACTGATTGAAGATAAATAAGTGGCAAGGACATACTAGTTTTTAAAATAAAAAGAAGAAACACATTTTTTATTTCTTTATCTGGAGTTCTTCAACATCATACCCCTAATTTTATACCCTTAGAGCATTTAACAGCTAAGGAAAATACAGAGACAAAACTAGCTGAAGTGAGAAAGGAAACAAACAAAAATATACTGACCATGGAGTTCATGCTCCATTTTGCATATTTTCTGAAGCTAATTGAACATCTTGAGCCTGAAAAAGTGGCTACTAAATACGCTGTGGGGAGAAGAGAATGAGAGAGAGTGTGTCGGAGTGAGAGTGAGAGCAAGTGAAAGAGCAGGGAAAATACACAGCTTATTCCACAAGGAAAGCACTCAACAAAGTCAATTTTATCAAATTAAAAGGCAAAGAGGGCTTCCCTGGTGGCTCAGTGGTTGAGAGTCCACCTGCCGATGCAGGGGACACGGGTTCGTGCCCCGGTCCGGGAAGATCCCACATGCTGCGGAGCGGCTGGGCCCATGAGCCATGGCCGCTGAGCCTGCGCGTCCAGAGCCTGTGCTCCGCATCGGGAGAGGCCACAACAGTGAGAGGCCCGCGTACCGCAAAAAAAAAAAAAAAAAGAAAAGAAAAGGAGAAGACTGGTCAGGCATTCAATACTTTGATACATTCTTGACACAGCTGGACTTTCAGACAATTGAGAGGGTAAAGAAGGAAAAAAAAAGTCACAGAAATGTAATAATTTAAAATGTGAGCTCCAAATTGTTGGTAAAGTGGAAAAGAATTTATAGAATTTTAATCTGAAAAAGTGGAACATTTAATTGATATGAATTTGTCATGGGCTCATGGTAATATAACTGTCTGACTTATAATGTATATATTATATAAATTATTACCTCTGCTGACTCATATAAATATAATATTCAGGAATTCTAAAAGTAGAATAGAGGAATACGATCCCTGATATTTTAAACTTTTCTGGGTCTATAGAAGTTGAGCAAAGGAAAAAAATTCCCATAATAATCCATAGTTAAAACTTCCTTAGTAGATAAAAATTATTGCTCTGGGCCATGAAAGCTAGGTTTTATATAACAGAAGAGATTAGCTATAGAAATACAGGAAAATACCATACTTTTCCCCTATGGTGAATTCTGCTTTTCACTGAAATGATGGAAGAGAGACAGGATTCAAAAAATCAAAAGCCATGTAGTTACTGTAAATTATTAGCCATGTACTAGTCTCATATATACTAAAACATTTATATTTATCTTACTGTGAGAACTCACTTTTGCTCCTAACCTGTACGATGTCTGTTTTTTAATGACAAGAATAAAAAGCGCTTAGAATTGCATTTTAAAGATTTCACCCTCATAAAACATATCATTTTGTAGAGTAAATGGTAAATTGGAGAAAATTTTGCCTAACATAAAACCACTTCTGCTAATGTTCTTATTCTATATTTCTTAATAAAACCAGGGGCAATATTCTATGGTCCTTCTGTACCAGCCTTCTCCTGTGGAGTGCTGGTTAAAGCATTAAGTTATTTTAACTAATTTTAGGATTCAGTGTTTGAATTACCACTCTCTACATCCCCAACACTATACGAAAATAGTAAATAACAACCAGGCATTAAGGGGGAAAAGAGTCGTGCTTGCAAATGCTCTCATATTAAAAGTGTCATTATTAGCAGACTGTGGAATATAACCAGGGTAAGAAAAAAAAAGATGCTGCATCACGTTCTTTTCTTTCCCTAATAAAGATAAGAGTTTTATGAGCTCTGTACTCCCCTTTCACACCAAAGCACATATGATTTCGAGGTCTCTGTGACATTGGCAAGATCAGTATTGTGCTTTGCTGGAGGCAGAGGATTTCATAGCAGGATAAGAACCCAGAAATTAAAGCATGAGGGAAAGAGGCACCTGAAAATAACTTGAGGGAGCATCTCACTAAAAAGCCAGATGAAGAGAAAATATGTATATGACTGAGCAACACACTGTGCTGCACGTTTTCTAACCGGATCTGACCTGGCAAGACTTGACATCTTCATTTTCCTGTCCCACTTCCAATATGGCTTTTCTGGGAACAGCCTCCTTCCTTACCTTGACTCCTTCCGAATCTCCCACTTTCTGTGAAAGTAAGAGGGAAATTAGATGGTAGTTCCTTGCTCTACATTCTCGCATAGGACACCTGAATATCCAAATGGCACCACCCTGTTTACCTGGCATGCTGAGTGTCACATGATCTTGAGGACCATAATCTTTGGGACAAAACTGACATGAGATAGCAGAGGTAAGCCCAAGTCCTGGCATCCTCTTCACAGTCACCATGTCTCAGAAACCCACATGGTCTCCACAGTCTCCCCAATGTGCTGTGTTTATTGCTATACACAGACCATGTGGTTTCCTTCTTTGGACCCCAGCTTCATCTTTATTTTCTTCAAAGTCCACAACCATGTATTTAGATTCAGTCAGTTGAAGTCATCTGAGTTTTTAAAAGCACATACTTAGATTTTCTTAAATTTTCATATGTGTGGTTATTCCTTTGTCTGCCTAAATCTTTATATTTGCAAACATATCATGTCAGATAAGAGCACTGAGCATGACCTGAATGGTCTAACAATCTAGTAAGGGAAATCCTACATGATCATAAACAATTCTAATACAGTGTGGAATATGATAAGTACCATAGGTAAGATTTATCTGTAAAATGCTTTTCTAACAGAGAGGCTGCTGAGTTATGTCAGCTTAGAGGGAGTATGCAAAAAAGAGGGCACAGAAAGAAGAAAGTAACATTTGAGCTAGGTTAATGGTTCTCAATCCTGGTTGAGAAGCTGTTAAAAGATCCAGTGCCTAGACCCCAGACTCTAATTCAATGAAGTTCAATACACAGAAAGTCACTAGCATACAACAGGTGCAATTGTAACTATTATAATTATTCATTTTCAAGTAAGATGAAATATTTCTTCTCAAAACAAAATATGGCATTTCAGTATTTTGGGCTACTCCAAATGAAAAGTAGCTGTTTTATTCCTTGAACCACTAGCTGAAATACTACCATAGTCTACAGTGGGCAAATTAAAAAAAAAAAAAAAATGAGAGTACAGTTGATTCTTGAACAGTCGAAAATCTGTGTATAACTTTTGACTCCCCAAAAAGCTTAACTACTAATAGCCCATGGAAGCCTTACCAATAACATAAACTGTCAATTAATACATATTTTGTATGTTATATGTATTATATACTATATTCTTAGAATAAAGTAAACTAGAGAAAAAATGTTAAGAAAACCATAAAGAAGAGAAAATGTATTTACAGTACTGTACTGTCTATATAGATACTGAAAGTTTACATCATCTGTTTATAAGATGAATCGTCTGTCAGTACCTTTGTCAATATGGTCTTATACAAAACAAAACACTATAGATGTTATATGTATTACCAATACAAGCCATCAAAAATGAAAAGATAATGTGAAAAAATTCATATTTATTTACAGGTATAATGATTAATGCATGGATAACGAAAAAGCAACAATATGATTGTTTTATGATAACCTAATGTAATTGATACAGTAGCTTCACAGTAGCTGTACTGAGTTTTTATAAAAACATTTTCAAGAGTTAAAGCAAGTGTTTATTTGGTAAGAAATACAGCCACTTTCCCTTTTTTATGTTTTTTAGAAATATAGAACCCAATAATAAAGCAAAGCAACTGTATTAATTTAAGTAAACAACCAACCATAAGTATTAAAATTTCAGTAAATTCAAGTGTATGTTTAAAAATATACATCTTGTGATTTATTTGACCACATCTAATGGATTTTATGCACATTTGCTACAAAATTAAATTCAGATATTGAATATTTCTGTTTAACTGCAAGAAGACATTGTTAGAACTTAACCGTCTACCACTTTTCAACTATAGACGTCAGTGCCATTGCAATCCAAGCTAACCCATCCTCTTAGCACAGAGCACTGACGTGTACTTTTACATATAAATAATAATATATGATAGAAGAAACATTTGAAGGCCCCTAAATTCAAGGAATTTGAAGTAGTATGTATTATGAAAAGGGTTATTGTTATGCACATAAAAGACAACTATGATCTCTTAAGCTGCTGCTGGGTAGTTTTCTCACGTTTTCTGTTCTTTTCCTCAGATATAAACTCTGTAGATATTCACTGTCTTATTGAGAGACATTTTAATCTCCCTGACCTGTTCATTCTTTGTTTGAGGACACCTAGGGGGTGGAAATTGTTTTTATTTTTCCTCAAAAAGAAATCCCTGTCCCTAAGGACCTTGATACATCAAACCACATCATTTCCAGACCCAGGTCACATTTGAAGGGATGTGTGGGCACAGTACAGCATCAACAAAAATAAGCTGAAATCTCCCTAAATCCTAGTCACTGTAACTCTCGGTGACAGATTCACGCTGCTACTAATCAATTTCACACCAGGGAGATGCACATGGTGGAAACATACAGATTGGGAACAGCATAGAAATCGCTTAGAAAACGTCTGAAAACCAGAGCTTTCCAGCATCACTTCTCTGTGCCAAAAATGCAAAACATATGCTTGCCCCTTATTGTTTTGCTTTTTATTTTTTTTAAAAAAGTAGAGAAATTAGCTCCTGTCAGACTGTTGCCTGCTCAGAGATCTACATCACTGGTAATGATACAGGATTTTGCCATTTCTAAGGACAATTAGGGAAAAATCATCAGTCTATTTGCCTATTACCAAGGCAAATTAGAAACCGTTTCCCACCCAGTTTTCTTTCCTTCTTTTTTTTTTTTTAAATGCAGTTTTCAGGGTTAAAATCAGCTTTCTGAATTATTGCTATTAGTGGCATAATCTTATGTTGCTATTCTCAGTTCCTAATAAAGAAATGCAGGAAAGAGGTAAAGTCTTTCCTTGGGTAAAATATCTCACCCAGGTAGGAAAGCTGGAACTTCAAGAATCAATTTCATGTAACATGAAGAAATGAGTTTCTTTATTAGCTTCTTTGACATGAGCAAACACTACAGTCTTTGAAACATATTAGTCAGAAATAAAAGATAGTATTTGATATGAGCTCAATATTTTAGATAATTAAAAAACTGAAAAGTTTAGGGACATGGGAATAAGTATTTTTCAAGTGACTTCAGTGGCATGGATGAATATAGTTGATCAGATTCACTTCTGTGCATGACTATCTGAAGCTTCATTTTTCAGGGTAAGGGGAGGTTAAAACGAAATTAACCAAATAAACCTCCACAACACAAGGAGAAAACATTGAAATAGCCACAGTCCAATATTTTTATCCGGGTGCAACAACAGAACAGGAAATGTGTGCTCGAGTATCAGTTATAATCAAAATCATCTGGCTAAGTTGTCTCACTTTAAAAAAGTGATGAAATCATAGGCAAAATTCAATTATCGGGTTTGATTTTCTTGGACTGTCTCCATCAAATAAATCAACCATAGTTTAATTATCCAACCTGAGAGAGCATAACAAGTATGTACAGAATGCTGACAGTGGTCTGATTAAGAAATAACTTCATATATTTATCAGGGAATTACCAGGGACAAACCACATGTACTAACACAGGAAAGATCAATTTTTCCTTCCCTCCATCAAACTCTATGCGTGAGAACGTACACGTGGACCAGATACTATAACTAACAGGACGGTTTTTGTATAATGCAGTAGGAGTGTGTGGGAACATAACTATTTTTCTTCTTTCCTTGTAACTTGGCTTGAGGTTGCAGTCAACATTTATGTCATGAAGATTATATTGGCTATTTTGTGAATCAAGCCAATAAAATTAGAGATACATCCTTTTCCCTAGCACCCCCTGAAACCAACCCCCCTTATCAGAACACATGAGAGCATGTTCCTCCACTGCTTCCCTCTGCTTCTCTTTTTGAGACCCGTGCGATGCTCTAGCTATCAAATCCCTGATTTTTTTCATGATATTTTAAACTCACTCATTCTTCATTCCAGTGCCTTATCTTGTTCATCTGACCAGTGGAGTCTTCAAGTCCATCTTTCACTGCTATTGTGCTGAGTTCTTTGTGGGGAAGACAGGAGGGTGTTGGAAATTTAGGAAATGTTGTTTTCCCTGATATCAAGAGAGTACTCCATAGATTTTTAGGGGAGCGTTTGTGTTGGATACTACAAGATGAACAGTCTTTCTATAACATTAGCAACGACTGATTTTAATAATTCTTGAGAACTGTCAGTTTGTTTTTGTTTTATATCAATTTTTAAAAAAAATGAATCCTTGAGACCAAAAATTGTCTTGGCACACAGAATATCAAGCAATTACTTTAGATAAAAGTTAAACTAGTATATCTTAAATTCTATGAAAAACAAAACAAATTTTGAGACATTTAATTCAGGAAGTAATGTCACGATATCACTAAATTGAAAATTGTGTTTGTTAATACAAAAGCAGTTGCATTTCACTTTAATAATTTTATAAATGCCTGAGATGGGACTGCTGATGTGTGCAAAAATCTAGGCACGTACAGAGGAGTAAGATTTGTTTGAGGATTACTACTGATTTACAATATATTTGCAGAAATATGAATGGCCAAATCACAGGAGTTCCTTTTATTCAGTGAATGTGGGTTTTTTTAACGATTTTTTTAAAATTTTTATTGAAATGTAGTTGATTTACGATGTTGAGTTAGTTTCAGGTATACAGCAAAGTGATTCAGTATATATATATATTCTTCTTTAGATTTTTTTTTCCATTATGGGTTATTACAAGATATTCAGTATAATTCCCTGTGCTATGCCAGAAGATAGAATTTTAAAACAAGGTCATAGTTCTGACTGACTTTTGCGTTATTTGAAAGAGTTGTAGGTAATGTGGGTGAGGCAGTTGCTCCTCTCTTTCCCCTCTTAATTCTTTTGGCTGGCAATTCAACTGAATAAGGCATGTGAACAGGAGAAAAATCAAATTTATTATGTACACATGGGGAATCCACATAACCATGAAGAATCCCACAGACAGCAAGGCAAGGTGAGGTGTATATTATTCTGGACTAAGGAGAAGGAGGTAGGGGTCTGGGACTTCAAACTGAAGTAAAGGCATTCACAGGAAGGTAAAAAGAGTTAATGTTTGGTAAACAAAGGATTGCTGGGCCATCCAAAGACAATGGGACACAAAGAGGACTTTGATCAAACTGAGCCTTGCTAGATTCTTCCCTGTCTGCCACAGCTGGTTCTTACTTGACTATGATTATCTGTGGTGATAGCTCCCTAGCTCCTTCCAGTCCTAAGCCTCCTATGCTGATTTCTTTTAGATGGAAGGGCAGAGGTTCTTCCTGGGTCTTTGGAGGCCTTTCTTGTTTTCGGCTCGAAATAGTCCACAGGCCACAGGGGCACATTTTGGGGTGGGCTGCCCTGAACCCCACCAGTTGGAAGGAAATTTAGACTGGTAGACTAAAGTGACTGAAAGTTGTTCCTCTGTACACTTCATTTCTCCAAGTTAGCAGTGGATTCTGTAAGCACCGCTAGGAGGTAAAGAAGCGGCGTACTGGCCTCTTAAGAGATCTGTATTTTATTTTATTTTGTTTCTTTTTATTATTTTATTTTACTTTTTCTCTTTTGGTGTGTGGGAGGGCCATCTTCAGCTACTCGCTGAGGGTTTCGAATAAATTATCTGAACATTTATTTAAATAATTTTCCCTCCAAATTGTGTGACAGGCATTTTGAATCAGAAAAACCCTGTGGCTCTAAAGTGTTAAAACACACAATAAACTAGGGATTTGGGAATGCTATGTTTACGGACATTGATCTTAAGTACTGTTAATGGAAGTGTTATCTAAATCTCATTCATGTCAGGAAAATTTCTCCAGCTGTTAAACCTCTGAATCTTCTGTCACTTTGATATAGAGGTTAGACAACAAAATGGATTGCTCTGTCCATCACAATGTGCTAGAAGAGAATACCCTAGTCACAGCTGGGAAAGGAATGACACTGAAATATGGGGTAAAGGTCGTAAGGAATTTGAGAAATTCAGGAAAATACTTACCACTTGTGAAGGGAAGAGAATAAGGGGAACTTGATACTAAAGGTGCTGCTATAGATTTTAAGAGAAAAGTACTGCACTGCTGAACCTTAACATACTCAGTCCAATATGATTTGTTGAGTAAGAGATGGTAACCATAAATTCTTTGGGGTTTCTTTTATTCAATATTCAGTTAGAAACAACTGAAGATTGTCTAAATTCAGAAACTGATCTGCCTAATTTCCACGATGGACACCTGTGAGCTTTATTTGATGTCCTATTTTGTTGTCGTTTTGTATTTCAACTTCATTATCTAATTCTTGCTAGAGTTTTGTCCTCATGACAGCAAAAAATTGAAAACCAGGATTTAAAGGATAATCTTCCTTATAAACACCACAGCTCAGTATTCTAGGAAACTGAAGGCAGAGTTGGGGAGGATCTATTTGCTTGTTCCTAATTTTTACAGAAAAGTAAAATGCCAATTTTTCTCTGTATGCAAGAGGCTAAAATCATACGCAGATAGCACTGGTAGAATGTATTTAAGCATCATAGAAAATTAAAAGAATTCACGAGATCTAGTTCAACTGCTTTTTTTTTTTTTTAGCTTAGAAAATGTAATTCCAGAATGATGAAGGAACTTACCTGGTATAGTACATATATTCAAAAAGAAACAAAAAGCTCCCCAGCATATGTCACCAGAAAAATACATATTAAAACGAGATATCATTACACACCTATCAGGATGACCAAAATCCAAAACACTGACAACACCAAATGCTGGCAAGTTTGTAGAGAAACAGGACCTCTCATACATTGCTAGTGGAAATGCAAAATGGTACATCCACTTTGGAACATAATGTAGCAGTTTCTTACAAAACTAATCATACTCTTATCATATGATCTAGCAATCACGCTCCTTGGTATTCACTCAAAATAGTTGAAAACCTGTGTTCACACAAAAACCTGCACACAGATGTTTATAGCAGCTTTATTCATAATTGCCCAAACTTGGAGACATCCAAGATGCCCTTCAGTAGGTGAATGCAGAAATAAACTTTGATACATCAAGACAATGGAATATTATTCAGTATTACAGAGAAATGAGTCATCAAGCCACAAAAAGACAAGAAGGAATCTTAAATGCATACTACTAAGTGAAAGAAGCCAACCTAAAAAGGCTAAATACTTATGATTCCAACTATATGACATTTTGGAAATGGCAAAACTATGGAGACCATAAAAGATCAGTGGCTGCCAGAAGGTGGAGTGATGGAGGTCCAATGATTAAGCAGAGCACAGAGGGTTTTTAGGGCAGCGGAAACACCCTGTAGAATACCCTAATGATTGATACATGTCATTATACATTTGTCCAAACTCAGAATGTACAACACCAAAAGTGAAATGTAGTGTAAACTATGGACTTTGGTTGATGATGATGTGTCAGTGCAGGCTCATCAATTGTAGCAAGTGTGTCACTCTGGTAGGGGATGCTAGGCATGTGTGGGGAAAGTGGGGTTTATGAGAAATCTCTGTACCAAAAACTGATATAAAAAAAGGTCTTTAAATATAAAAAAAAACCAAAATACTGTTATCACCTCTAAAGGAAGAGGAAGCAATACACTTTGCTTCCCCTCTCATATATGTAATTAATATGATCTGCTTCACAACCTCATAATATAAATATCGATATATATTTTTAATTTTTCAAATTGATTCAAGTACCCAGCTCCGTTACTAGCAAAAGGTCTGTTTTCTCCCCTGATTGCCCCTCCCACATACACATATACTTTAATTGGCAAAAAAAATCTTTGAGGTTTGGTCAGTCCAAAAGAGCCCCGTCCTTCTTTCCAATTACTGGAACAGAAAGCATGAGTTACGTACTAGTGCCCTTGCTACTTTCAGCCAAGCAACATTGCTACTGAAGCCTAGTCCTCCGCCATGGATACTCGCCCGCTGCCGAGCACTGATCCAGGTTCCTTTACATGCAGCCATGGCGCACTTTTCCAAGGTTGCATCTCCTTTAGTTCATTCATAACACACTCAGCCATTGCTTCCCAAGTGAGACAATATACTTTCATTTATTTTGCTGTGATGAGTTTGATGATACCAATAGTATTATTAACTAGAATTAATATATCTTTTAAGAATACAGAAGTACAGTACTAAACAAGGGACACTACATTTTCCTCCTCATACAATGTTTGGAAGGATTTGCACTTTTACAACAGCTCTTTTGCAGAAAGGGGAAGAATGAGTACGAATATTTTAGTGTGGGTATATAACAGTGGTGGCTCCAAAATACTGCTAAATATTTATTTCAATATTAGGAAAAGCTAACACTAACATATGTTTATTTTAAATATGAGACATAAAGTAAATTAAATTCAACACAACAGTAATGTTATAAAGAAAAGCTGACAATTTATTGTGTTTAGAGACTTTGTGTGCTGTTCAGCATAACAAGAAATAGCTCCCCTCCACCAAAAACAAAACCCTTAGGTATTTGTATTAATCTTGCTCCCTTAGCCCAGACTCTCCCTTCTTCCTTCATCAGTTTTTCCCTGGGGTCCTTGGTGTCCTTTCCTTCCCAAAGACATTAATTACTATGATAATAACGTTTAGGGGCTACTCAGCCAGTTCCACTAGATCAGGATTTACAGTTCTCAAATTTCAGGTGGTACTGTTTCAGTGTCTGTGGTGAACATGGAGATGCCAGATGAGATCCCCTTTTGAGAAAGGACTTGCTCGCAGCTACCAGAGTACAGTCAACAGACAGCCTCCAGCATTGACTCCTTCAGGACCTGTCCGAACTGCTGAGAGCCACCTTGCCCAGAGGCTACACTTTCCTACAGCTGCCCATATTTGGTGGCTGTGCAAAGCAGAAGTAAACAGATCAGGCCATTTCAGATGAACAAATAGATAATATTTGGTCCAGAACCCTTGCTGGGTTGGTGGAGACTTTGTCAGGCTGGCATAGACGTTCACCTTCTTCTTCCCAATCCTTCTTCCTTCCTCTTTCTGTTACACATACTCATCCCTAATAAATGCCTTGCATCCCAACTCCAACTCCATCTCTGATTTTAGAGACTCCAACCTGTACCAGTTTTGCATTCTTTCATCCCCAAAAAGGACATCTTATGGAAATTGGTCCATCCCTTCTTTAGAATTATACATAGAAATGATCATTGTCTGGGGACTCCCTCCTTAACTCACAAAGGATTGTATTTTTGTCATCCCTCTGGAAACCTACCAGCCACATCTAAGATAAGAAATTCAAGTGACTCTCCTCTGAACACAATAGGTGTGCTCCAAATGACTAGTTATGTTCAACTATGAAGAGAAGTAGCTGTCATATTTCATTTAATTCTATATCATCAGATACACCACTAAATATAAAATAAGCTCGCTATATGTTAATGGGCCACCATATAAAAAAATATAACTTAAGGTATAGTGTCAAAGAAGTAGATATTCTAACCTAGTCCTCAAACCATGTGCTGATAAAAATAACTAATACTTTAATGAGTGCTTACTATATGACATATACCTATATTGTGACATCTATTTCTGAAGCCTACAGAAGTTAAGAAACTTGCTTATTCAGCTAATAAATGACCCAGCTGGACTTAGTATTCTGGTCTGGCAGACTCCAAAGTTGAATCCCTTAACCATTTCTCTCTCAAGTTCCTGAATTTGTTATTGGTTTCCTTTTCCTTCTGCTCCTCCCTCCCCTCTCCCTTGGGGTCCTTAAAATCAATGAAATAACAACAAGAAGGAAATAAAGGAAAACAAAAAGAGCCCCCGGACAGAAGGAAAATCAGCACACTGCAAAAAAGTGGTGGGTAACTAACAGAATTATTTATGTTCTTTAAACGCAAACATACCCTCTGTCTCAGAGTAAAGGTAACTAACCAGACATTCCCTTTTTATATTCTTCTTTTGTTCTGCTCAGAATTTTTTTCCTCAAATACCCTATATATTTTCCTGCACCATAAAAGGATCCCTTTATCATGTCAATCCAGTGTACTTCAGAAAAGACTTCCTCAAAGACAAGTTGTTTGGCTTGAATTAAAGGGTATCACAGTGGCCAGATGGAAAGCTCAATTTACATTTAATTTTGTTTTCACTGCTTTATCAACTGTTCCATTGACAAAGAGAGGTGTGACTTCATGGAGTGAGAAAATGCTATTTTCTGCTCATAGTTACATTAAAAGAAACCAAACCACAGCGTGTTCAAAGTTCGCATTTGACAAAGCTTTTTAATCATGGTTGCCTATCGTCTGAGCACACCCCAAATCCCCAGTTCCAACATTTCACAGAAGTTGAATTCTGCTTATAATTCATTATGTGACAGTCTGCATGAGGGAGAAAAAAAAAAAGAAAACTCTCCCTGTGGGTTTGCCCTGGACAGTAGAAAGAGATAGTTCTAAAATGTGCTTAATAAATCTATATAATTGCTTTCCAAATTCTACATTACTTTGCCTTCCTTCCCCATATTTTCCTAAATTGAGTGGGTTGGAGCAAATCAAAACAGATACTGGGGGAACAAAGGGAAAAATAACTCTAGTTTATAAAAAGCAAATAATTCTTTAGGAGAAAGTGTATAATTTTTTACATATCTGAATAGGGTACCTGTGTACGTTTCATCCAATTGAGTACACAAATAAATAAGAAAGGACCTAAAAGTTTTGATCTTTACACAGTGCTGGAGATTCTCAGATCTGTAGAAGGAAGCTAAAATGTATTCAAAATGTGCTGTGTACTAAGAGACAGATACAGTTATGTTCATTTCACAAATAAGGAAATTTGTACTTAGAAGGCATAAACACTTTGCCTGCATTTTACAGCTATTTAATGGTAGAATAAGGATATGAACTTCAGCTCCTTTGGTTTCAAAATCCACACTCTTTCCATTACACCGTATTGCCCCAATAAATACGTTTTTGCCTCACCCAGTAAAAACTTGTGTGGATCATCTGGGGCATCAACGTTTCCTGCAGGAAAGATCAGGGTGTATCTAGAATCTGATTAGAATATACTCAGAGATGTTGCTTCCTAAATGGATTCCCCATGTTCCAGTTCAGTTACAAACACATTGAGTATTTGAGCTGTGATTGTCATTGTATTCATATATGAAGGTAACATGGTGGCGGTAAATGAAATGCCTAGATTTCAGAAAATTAAAATCTAGGGATATCGTGACAGCAGTAGGAGCATGGATTCTGGGTCTTTCTAAACCCCTACATAAAAACAAGAAAGAGTGGCTAGGTAGCAAAGTCACACATCCGTGACCAGCATTTGCATTAAAACTAGGTGCAGAGATGTCCAGAGGAGCCACAAAATGCAAGCGATTAGGGGCAGACCATCAATGGCCTTTACGTTAGCAACATCTGAATTAGGGGGAACAGGCGAGTAGCAGGCACCAGAAAGCAGAAGGATCCCTGGGTTGCTGATGGTTTTTTTTTTTTTTTTTTTTTTTTTGGCTGCGTTGGGTCTTCATTGCTGCACGGGGGCTTTCTCTAGTTGCGGCGAGCAGGGGCTGCTCTTCGTGGCGATGCACAGGCTCTAGGCACGCGGGGTCAGAGGTGTTGTGGCTTGCGGGCCCTAGAGCACAGGCTCAGTAGCTGTGGCGCGCATGCTTAGCTGCTCTGTGGCATGTGGGATCTTCCCGGACCAGGGCTCGAACTCATGTCTCCTGCATTGGCAGGCGGATTCTTAATGACTGCACCACCAGGGAAGTCCATAACAATTTTCTTCCTTTTTAATCTTCTTTTTATCCTAGTAAGTTTCTGATGTGTTTTTCACTCTTGTGCTCCTTCTAAGTTTAGTCTTTATTTCTAAAATGATTTTTCTAATTATTGTTTCTGATTCTGATATGCATTGTTCTTTTATATCATGTATTATTTTCTTAAGTGTTTTTAGTTTACTTTTAATTCAATACATTACTGTTTTGATCTGTTTTTAAATAAGTCCACTTGGCATATTTTTATTATCTATAAGGAAGGTATTCTGCTATTTGTTTTCTATTCTCGACACGGGTTCAAGCCCTGGTCCGGGAAGATCCCACATGCCACGGAGCAACTAAGCCTGTGCGCCATAACTACTGAGCCTGCGCTCTAGAGCCCGTGGGCCACAACTACTGAGCCTGCGTTCCACAGCTACTGAAGTCCACGTGCCTAGAGCCTGTGCTCCGCAACAAGAGAAGCCACTGCAATGAGAAGCCCGCGCACCGCAACGAAGAGTAGCCCCTGCTCTCTGCAACTAGAGAAAGCCTGCACGCAACAACAAAGACCCAACACAGCCCAAAATAAATAATATAAATACAATAAATTTATTTTTTTAAAGGAAGAAATTTTTAAAAATAAAAGAGATGAACCTGAGACTAGATAGATAAGTATTGAACATAGACAAAGAAGATTCAACCTACAGATAATAGAAGGTTCTGGGAAAAAACAATAATAATTCGAGAAAGCTGTCTGAATTTTGTTGTTGTTGTTGTTGAAAAAAATCCTTAGTAGTCTGCCCTCATCTGTGGTTTTGCTTTCTGCAGTTTCAGTTACTTGTGGTCAACCACGGTCCAAAAACATTAAATGAAAAGTTCCAGAACAAAACAATTCATAAATTTTACATCAAGCACTGCTACTAGTAGCTGATGAAATCTTGTGTTGTCCTGCTCTGTCCCCTGGGGCATGAATCATCTCTCTGTCCAGTGTACCCTGCCTGTTAGTCAGTAGCCCTCTTGGTTATCAGACTGACTGTCTCAGTACTGCAGTGCTTTACAGTGTTCAAGTGAGCCTTATTTTACTTAATAATGGCCATAAGGGCAAGAACAGTGGTTCTGGCAATTCAGATGTGTCAAAGAGAAGCCATAAAGTGCTACCTTTAAGTGAGAAGGTGAGAGTTCTCAACTTAATAAGGAAGGAGAAAAATTGTGAAATGAAGTTGCTAAGTAAGAACGGGGAGTGGGGCTACTGTATATAGTATGGGGAAAAACAAATGAATATTTACGGCACATTTTAATTCTGTCATCCCTTATGCCCTGGAAAAGTAGGACTCTCAGTGTGGAAAAAAAGAAATACAAATGTAATATCAAAGAAATTAAGTAAAACTCTTGAAGTTTGAATTAGAAATACTGCTATTAAATCACAAGGTATTTTAACCATATCCTATCTAAAAAGATAGAAACAATTATCAACCCAGTAGCAATTATCATCTCTATGCCCAGATTCTGATCTTGAAATACCATTTCCTATTCAAATAAATGAAGCTTCTTGTAGAAATGGCTATCTAGGTATTTAGAAAGAAATACGCAAGAAGAGTTTGGAACATTGTGTCATATCAAACAGCTAGGAAGTTATCAAAAACTTCTAATGCCATATCAAAAGAACTAAGGTCAAAGACTGAGATATTTGAGCTTCAATAAGGATGAAAATTAGAATGGAGTGGAGCACACCGCATATATTTAAAAACTGGGTAAATGAAAGGAAAGAATCAGCATTATTCTTTTTCTGTATGAAAAGGAACCAAATACTCAGTGAGTAAGCTTCTTCCTTTAAAATTATTCCAGTGAATAGTGAAATGTAAGTGACAATTATCACCATTTGCAGCCTCCAGAGGGTTCATGATGAGGTATTGAGCCTCAATAGATGCTAAAATAAAACAAAACAAAACTCAGATTCATGTGCCTGCCCCCTGGTGGAAAAACTCACCCTCCCCTAAGATTTTGCCCAAGGGATCAAACCTGAGTCTCATCAAAACTGTGGATCCAGAGGTCAATTAACAAGGAATACAGGACAGAGCAGTAGTTTGAATTGCACCATGAGTTTTCAACCTCCAGAATCCATACAGCTGGAAATGCTACAGGTAAAATGGCCTGGGTTTTTCAGCAGGTAAAATAAGGAAAACAAAAGGGATTTCTATATTAAATGAGATATCACAGACATATTAAGCTTAAAAATGTATGAACACCTGAACTATGCTAGAGGGATGTGCATTTGGCTAATAAAATCATAAATAAATGCACAGAAGTGATTACTATGAAAGTTGGGGTAGTGCTTGCTTTTGGAGAGAGGGAGCGTGGCGTCTGGAGCAAGGGGCAAGCTTCTATTTTTTGACCTGGATGGTGGTTACAAAATTGTTCCCCTTCTAAAAATTCACTCAGCTATGAATTTGTTATGTGTGGTTTTCTGTAACTGTGTTTTATGTTATAGCAAAAAGATTTATAAAAGAAACAAAGAATGAAAGTTTTTGAGTGAAATAAAATCTGAGTTCAAATCCTGACCTATCACATATCATCTGTGAGACTGGCAAGTTCACCTCTGAGCCTTAGTTTCCTTCTCAATAAAATGTGAATAAAAATAAGTACACTCACCCTTTAGAGCTGTCCTGAGAATGAGAGGCAATGATTTATACCAAGAGTCTGGCCAGAGTGGGCAGCTCTGCTGATATGATGTCCTTTCCTTCTCTTCCCATCTACTTCTTATTTTGCTTTGACGTATTTTCTCTACCAAGTGTTGCTGATACTTTCGTTTAATCAGATAATAATTTTAAATATTGGACTATACTGCATGCTTCTGAAGGCCTATTCCAAATAACCAGAATATGTCCTTCCAAACTGCAGCTGAATCCTGACAGCAGTGACTCATAACCCTCATCCAAGGGGCTGGTTTTTACTCACACATCCAATCCCAAACCCCTTCATTCCAGACCAGTGCCTCTTATTTCTGGTTAAAAATAATAATGTTGATCAATATTTTGCAGGGCAATAGGTAATAATTAAGTTTTTAATGATGGCGTGTTACTTATCATAAAATGCATGTTCTTTTCAGATACTCAATTTATTTTTTAAACGATTGATTAGGTAGAGTTGACTTTAATAGCTTCTTAGTAATGATGGAAACAATCTGATATGGAAGGTGTTGTTAATATAATTGGAGGTGTTGTTAATATAATTGGAGGAAGTTTTCTGGAATAGTTGATTTCAAGTGGGAATATACAAGAGGATGGTATAGCTCTGGGTGGGAGCCCCAGTCTGCATTCAGGAGACCTGAGTCGTGGTCTGGGTTTTATTGCTGGTAACAGCTGTTACGGGCTAAGTGTTTGCCATGTACTGGGCTGAGTGCTGTCCATTTTTTAACTTGTTTAATCCTTGCAGTGACTCTGTGATTGGTTATGTCTCCATCTGTAAGATGGAGAAACTGTTTCAGAAAAATGGTTACTAGTAAACTAAAAGCCATATGTGTAGTACCTCTATGGGGCTCTGAGAATTCATTGCCAGTTTGACCTGGCTCTGAAACTCTTACATTTAACTAGGTGATCTCTATAATCCCTTACAGGGCTAACATTCTATGATTTATGAAATCTCTCCTCCAAATGAATTTTCCATGACCTTAACCCAGCAGACCCTTTCAGTGGTACATGTTTACTTTGTGTCCTTCACTGGTATCAGTACCAGAAAACCTCACTCAATCTGGAAGCACAGAACTGGGGACAAGGTCTCACCCACGACAGCATGACACACCATCGATGGGGTATGGGAACTTGAAGATCGCTTTGGGCTTACAGCTAGGGATCTTTCTTAAGCCCATTTCCATTTCTAAGAATCAGGCTCCTAATATTGAACTTGACTGTAATTCTTTATACTGTTTACTTAAAGGAAATGAGACACAAACTATGTCTGAGGAAGACAGGACAACAATTACATTTTAAATTAGTCACAGGCTTACCAGCTCCTGTAACTTCTTGTGATGGAAAAAAAACCCAGAGGAGACTGTCATGTAATAATAGGATGACAGGCTTTGAGAGGAGTGACCTGTTTGCATGCATTTGATTTACATGCATTGATTACATGCATTTGATTTACATGCATTGATTTCCTTCACTGTTTTCTGCATGGCATTTTTTGAACTTACCTGGAATCATTCTACCCAGTTTACCAGAAGGTCTCGAGTTTCTGTCTCCTTCTATCTAATAAAAAACCCCTTATTTCCCAGGATCAGGTCCTTTTGACCACTTGCCTGACCTTTTAAAATCTCCCAGCTAATAGCCCTCCTTCCAATCTATTTTCTCCCTGATTCATCCAGCTCATTACCATTAAATTTATCTTCCTGAGGAACAGTCCAGTTAAGTCACCTGCCGATGTAAAAACATACAGAGTATCTTCTACTTATAAATAAAAACCACAGTTATTACTATGACCTTCAGGTCAATCTTACCCAGCTTCAAACTCTCTTTTCAACTGATCATCTTAACACAACACAGGCCAAGTTGACTGAATCTCTATTTTAAAATCTAATGCAAACGGTTGCTGCCACCCTTTTTTGCACTGGTATTTCTCCACATCTTCAAAAGCCAAAACTCCATGCATCTCTCCAGGTCTTGTTCAATGTTCCAAAATAGCTGCATATAAGAAACCTTTGGGGATCTTGTTTGCCGCAGGGCCCAGCAGTAAGGGCAGGGATTGGAGATATACGGAACAGTAGCCAATAAGCAATTCATGAATCACTTGGTTTATGGCATACAATCAGCACACAACACCGGTTAGTAAAGATAGGGAAGAGCAGGTGAGGAACCACCCCCAGGGCAAGTCCGGGGAGCAGGCATCTCAGTACCAGCAGCCTCTGGCCAGCAATGGGTCTGGCAACAAGTGTGAGAGGAAGTCCCCTTCTGCTCTAACGGGACCTGTGGCAGCATCTTTCTGCAGCAGCTCTCAGCAGCATGGATTCAGGTCCTCCAGAGAAGATCATGCAAGTCACTCAGCTTCGTGGTCTCTTTTTAAGAAGCAGCAGTTACCCCAGGGGAGGGAGTCTTGACTCCATCAGTTGCTCCTTCTGTTCCAGTGATGCACGTGAGCCATCAAACCACTTGTGTAAAGTAATATTCTTCATTTGTCACTCTAAGACCCTCACAGTTCTGCAGCAGACCTTCCAAAACAACTAATGTGGAAGTTCACCTTGGCCACTGTGACTCCATTTTGAACTACTTAACATGACTTAACATAGCTTATAAGTCTCACACAAGATGAGTGGGAATCATAATACAAAAGAAATCACATCATGATAAATCCTAACCAAAAAAGTATTGGCACCTTGACCCACTGCCATGTATGGTAAAGTCCTAAGCTTGGGCCTGTCATACTTGGCTACATGCTGACTTTGGTGAATTGGTTCTGAACTTCATCCTAGAAGACCTGGGAGTGGTCATGGACCACAGGAAGCAGATACAGAGTTAATTAGGCCATAAACCTGAAGAAGAGTGGCTGACAGCGCTTTCTTGACTGTAGCCAGGAGAGTCCACATACAGCAGACAAATTCGCTGGAAATTATTTGTCAACCAACTTTCTTGCCTTGGCCTGAAAGGAAAGAAAGAAAGATTGAAAACATGAGAATAACATACCTTTTTTGGAGCATAAACAAGAAAATGAAACAGAGAATATGGCTCCTTAAAGCCAGTCAGCAAGAGTTACAGAATAATAGTAACATTTGACCTTTTTTAGATCTAGGACCCTTGTGTAAATGATTCTTCTGAACTTAATTTTGAGAAGAACAACTCTCATTTTCTCAAGTCCTACAATCCATTTTTAAAAATAGTTTTCCCAAAACTTCATGGAACACCTATGAGAAAACTTTGTGAAAGAAACACATCCACCGACAAAGCTTTAGGTAGCCATGGTTAAGCTGTAAAGAACAATGCAGAAGCGAGCTCGTACATCCTTGGAACTGAGTATTTTTCGGAGCTGGAAGGTAAAGAATACTACTCTGAGCCCCCAAGCACATTGCACCTTGAGCTTGACGTGGCTTTAATAGTGTATTACAAAAACATGGTGTCAGCCCCGGAGGAGCTGTGGGGGGCATTTTATTAAATGAAAAAAGAAGATTTATAGGTAAGTCACTAAAGAAGAGTTATAACAAATCATGCGTTTGCTAACAAAAGGTGTCAAGAACAGTATTTTTCTCTCTGCTTTGTCAACATCTAATGCCCATTCATTTCTGTTACACGATTTATGCACAGTCACAATCACTATAAATTCATCACCATGGATTGTAAAGCTTAAGGAAAGGTCAAGGAAGCTCATGAAAAGCATCAGTAATCCACCCATGGGGGGTTGAAAAATGTTAATGGTGGTAACCTGGTGTACAGGGGACCCAGTCTCCATTACCAAAGTGACTGACCATCAGTCATCATCTCAGTGGGGCATCCTGAAAAATGCCATGAGCTTAGGATGGCTGGAAAAAAACACGGCACAGATCAAAGCTGCCAGGCTAGAACACAGTTGCTTCTGAAACTCTGTGCTAGAACTTCGGCTAGAGTGAGTCCCTATAAGAATCCTCAAACAGATTCCCAAGAGAACAGAGAGAGCAGAGGCATCGAGTCAGCAGGCTGACTGCCCTGTGTACCATGACAGCACCTAAGAATGAGTAGCACTTGTTTTTGTTTTCCGTATTTGGTATTACAACCTTGAGACATAGTTCCATGCTCTATGACTTATATATGTTGTCAAAAAGTATTGTATAACCATCTTCCTTTTTAGGTCATTCTGCAAATTCAGCAAAAATCATTTTAGCAGAGGGGTGAAATTCAAGACTCACTTTTAGCTTTAATTTCCAAATAGAGTAACTTCAAAACCACATTAAACCACATTTAATTTCAAAAACTATCTTGTCTCTAATTTTTCTTTGGATTTGGATGTTGGGGATACTGTGTGTTTTATAATCTGATCATCACCCGTCAATCTTCAACTTCAGGTTTTACCTCCATCACCTCCGAGTATATCACACAAGCTCCTCTTGTTCTCTCAGATCTTACTTTGCTCCAAACCATGATCTTGGCCCTCCTGTCTTTATTCTAGACAGAGGTAAGACAAGCCCTGCTCTAATTTTTAGTGGTAAAAAAGAGCTTTACTGAAGACTGAGACTGAAGAGGTGATGAAGAGGAAGGAAGAAGTAACAAAGGAGACTATGTTTAGCATCAGGATAGGATGTCAGCCATCACTGTTCCCAAAGGTCATCATTTCTCTAGTATCTCAGAAAGTCCCTTTGCTGTCACCTTTCCTCCAGGCCTTGTAGTGTAACTCCTTTTTATTATATTCAGTCTCTCCGAACAACATTTTTTGTATTTTCTCCAAGTCAGAATATCTACAGAAAAGTGAATTCTGGTTTTCAAGTATCGGAAGACAAAGAAACAGCAGAGCCTTTAAAACAGATTTCATCCAACAGTTTTAGGATGAGTTCAGGAATTAGGCAGAGGTCTGATCAAGGTGACCGTGCTACCCTCAGCAGCAGCAGTTTTCTACGTGGAAGGAAGTGATTTGGCGAGAGAAAGTAGAGAATTTATTTCCTCTTTTCCGCAGCGACTCTTTCCAGGGTGTTACGGCTTATTTCTCCCCTCCCTTATATATGAAAATAAAATGAGCCTCACTGTGGATATTGACTTCTTTATTTATTTAGTACATTTGTTTCACATCTATTGTATGTCAAGTGCTATGCATAGCAGGGTATGATAGTAAAGTTATAGAAAAAGCAGGAACCATATCATTAAGACCTCTGGTAGGACATGTTATAAGTTTTGATCTTTATCCTGAAAGCCACGTAAAACCATAAAAAAATGTTGTTAGAAAAGTGGGAAAGCAGAGGTATGTTCATATGCTGATGCTTTGTCAAGGACACGTAGGATGCTGGGGGCAGGGTGAGGAGGAAAGAACAGATTCAGGAAGTACCAACAAATGATTTCTCTCGAGTCCAGGTGATGATGGCTGGGACTGGGTGGAGATGAGAAATTGGTAAATTTGACAGCACCTAGTAAAAGACTGGCTATATATGAAGGTGGATGAACAGGAATTCTGTAGAATAACTCTCAGGATTCTAGTGTCTGTAACTGAATGGATAGATGGCAGAACCACTCACTGGAATAAACAAACCTTTGAAGGGAACGTGGAGAAAGATCGTGACGTGTGGCGATTGAGATTATCACTGAGACATTCAAATTGTCAGGTTGAGTAGACACTTGTAGATGATTCTGGAATTTAGAAGAAATGTGGAGCTGGAGATACATATGTTAGTGTTACGAGTATGTAATGGTATTGGAAGATAGCAGCAAGATGAAATCACCTACAGAAAGAGATAAGCTAGGAAAAGATAGTCCAAAACCCCCCGATTTAATGAATAGATCTGGATACTGCGTCTTGGCCTGAGATGTGAGTCTTGTCCTGATACAAGATTCTCAGTCTCTTTCCTAAAATATTTTGTTCTTTCTAGACCTTCTTTTCTCAAAGTAAGTAAGGTAAATTTCCCTTCCCTCAATCTAAAGCAGTATGTATCCACTGAATCCACAGTTTCTACTGAACGAAAACTCCTCCTTTTTAGGTAAATAACGACTCATGATTTTTGTTGTATCTTTTGAAGTATGTACGCACACATGATGTAATCATCTTCTTCACTTCCATGGTAATACTAACCCCTGTTTGCTGTGAACCATGGCCAAACCTTTCTCTAAGTGTTTTTGTCACATTTATTGTTATACCACTGAAGTGGTTAAGGTTATCTCATGAAGGAGGCAGATATCAAGAAATAGAAAGCTTAAATAATTTTTCCAGAGTACCAACTGCATGTTGCAGAACAAAGATTCAAATCCATGCTTATTGGCCCCAATATTCATGCTTTTACCAATGCATAACATTGCCTTCCTCCCATCAAGATATATTCTTATTCTCATTAACAATTCTACATGATTGTTTTCCTAGGACTTCTATTTCTACTTACCTGTGTATTTTGTCATGTCAGTGGTTTCAGTCATTGACCTTTTTTTTCCCCTTAACTTTATATATCCTACTTCCATGACTTCTTTTCCTATTGCCTTAGTTACCATTATTATTGATTATTCAGAAATCAGTATATTTCGGTCTAATATCTTAAGTAAGCTCTAAGCTCAAATTTTTAATATCTTCAAGGTAGTTCAGGATTAGGAAAAGACTACCATTGGCTGTCTGCTTTTTTGTACCAATAATCATGCTAGGACATGAATACTTTTATTCTCTTAATACTAAACAATTATGTGAAGAAATCATTACTATCCTCATTTGACTAATGAGGCCCAAAGTCATACAAATTATATTTGGAAAAGTGAATAATAAAGCTCAAATCTTTCTGAATTCAAATTTATGTTATTGACATAATATGACATTTGTCTCAAAAGTCAAAGTGAAATTTAACATACCCAAATCTGAATTGGTTGCCCTTGACCTAAAACGCTAATTTTTTTCTTCCTTTATCTAGCTCAATTAAAACTGCTAACAATGCAAGGTGAGCTTCCTAATCTCCTTCCCCTCCCAGGATTCTAAGTCATGGGAGTGAGGTACACCAAAGGAAGTGGAAAAGGAGCTTGTTAATTAATTGTGAAACAAATATCTGATTCTCCAATGCAGAACTTCTTTGTCTGAGAAGAAGTGGGATTGGAGAATGCTGCTTAAGCAACAAGGTAAAGCTTCTTCCTACATCCTCTCCTTTTTTTTTTTTTTTAATTTATTTATTTTTGGCCATGCCTCGTGACTTGTGTGATCTTAGTTCCCCCACCAGAGACTAAACCCAGGCCCTCGGCAGTGACTCTTGGAGTCCTAACCACTGGACCACCAGGGAATTCCCTACATCCTCTCCTCTTAATCTAGATGCCCACACAACAACCAGCCATATGGGGCCAGTCTCCATATTCTTACAACATAGGTACACAAATGAAAGTCACGCTGCTCCTGGGCAGTGCGGTTCTGACCAATCAGAAATGCATCTCTTTGCCATGCAGCTGCTTCCCACTAGCTCTCTATTTTACATTTGATAGTGTGTATATGTCAGTGCTACTCTCTCACTTCATCCCAGCTTACCCTTCCCCCTCCCTGTGTCCTCAAGATCAGCTCTGTGCTTTGTGACCACCTAGAGGGGTGGGATAGGGAGGGTGGGAGGGAGACGCAAGAGGGAGGGCATATGGGGATATATGTATACATATAGCTGATTCACTTTGCTATACAGCAGAAACTAACACAACACTGTAAAGCAATTATACTCCAATAAACATGTTAAAAAAAAAAAAAAAGAAATGCATCTCTTCTTCTGTAGAAAGAGATTGAAAAATAAAAGTTGGGGAGAGCCAAAGGACAAGAAGTCTGTTTTCATGTTTCTTCCCTTATGGATTGAAGCTGAGTGAAGGGAGAAAAGATAGTAATATATCCTCTTCCCTATAAATAGCACACCATTAACTCATATACCTGAACTAAAAACTTATTAAGTTGAACACTGGCAAACTTTGGGCTGGATATGGTGTGCAGGTTGGTTTTCTTCCCTCTACTGTCCGTAGCCCACTCTAGCCATCCTGTTCCACCTACCGGCTGGGGTACTGGGAAGCACATGTAAAGTTCACGTACAGAGACACAAGCTCACCAAAAGATGGAGACCTAATTATGGGACTATAGAATGCTTCCCCTACTAGACACCTTACCACCACATTTCTAAAGGCCTATTTACAGTACAGTTTCCTAGTATATCATCTCTGGATATCAAAAGAAAATTATGAAGCATTCTAAACACAAAAAACACAATGTGAAGAGTGAGAGAAATCATCAGAATCAGACTGAAACATGGCAGAGATGTTGGAATTATCAGACCAGGAATTTAAAACTATGATTATTATGCTAAGGGTTCTAATGGATAAAGTTGACAGTATGCCAGGAAAAAATGGGTAATATAAGCCAAGAGATGGAAATTCCAAGAAACAAAAAGATGTGCTAGAGATCAAAAACTCTAACAGAAATGAAAACTGCCTTTGATGGGCTTATTCGTAGACTGGATATAGCTGAGGAAAATAAAAATCTCTGGGTTTGAGAATATCTCAAGAGAAGCCTCAAAAACTGAAAAGCAAAGAGAACAAAGACTGAAAAAAACAGAACAGGATATCCAAGGACTGAGTGATACTACAAAGCTGTAACATACATGTAATAAGAATAGTAGAAGAGAGAAAGGAACAAAAGAAATATTTGAAAAAATAATGGTTGATCATTTTCCCAAACTAATATCAGACACCAAACCACAGACTCGGGAAACTCAGAGGAAACCAAGCAGATAAATGACAAAAAAAACCTATACATAAGCATATCATTTTCAAACTACAGAAAATTAAAGCTTAAAAAAAAAGTCTTGAGAGAAGCCAGAGGGAAAAACACCTTACCTACGGAGGAACAAAGGTAAGAATCACATCTGACCTCTCAGAAATCATGCAAGCAAAAAGAAAGTGGAGTGAAATATTTAAAGTACTGAGAGAATGAAACCACCAACCCAGAATTCTGTATCCTGCAAAATTATCCTTCAAAAGTGAAGGAGAAGTAAAAACTTTCTCAAACAAAATTTGAGGGAATTGTTGCTGGTAGACCTGCCTTGTAAGAAATGTTAAAAGAACTGATCTAGAGAGAAGAAAAAATGATATAGGTCAGAAACTCAGATTTACATGTAAAGAAAAGAAGAGCTCAGTGAAGGAATAAGTGCAGATAAAATAAAAACATCTAATTTTCTTATTCTTAATTAACATAAGAGATAATGGCTTTTTCAGAATAACAATAGCAACAGTGTATTCAATTATGCATGCTTATGTGCTTATCTTATGTACATATAAGCTTATGTATGCTTATATAGAGGTGAAGTGAATGACAGCAATAAAACAGGGAGAAGAGGGAAGAATTAGGGTTATTTTGTCATTATAAGGCACTCACACTACACATAAAGTGGTACAGTTTTATCTGAAAATGGACTTGGATTAGCTGTAAATAAATATTGCAAACTAGGGTAACCACTAAAAAAAGTGAAAAAAGAAGGAGCTGATATGATAAGAAAGTAGAGAAAATAGAATCACATAAAGTGCTCAATTATACAAAAAGCAGAAAAAGAATATTTTCTTTTTTTAAACCACCTCATTGAGGTATAACTGACAAATAAAAAGCTGTATGTATTTAATGTATACAACTGGATGAGTTTGGAGATAAATATACACCTATGAAAACCATCACCACAATCTAAGCCATAAACATATTCATCATCTCCAGAAGTTTCTTCCCATTCTATTTATTATTATTATCTATATGTAACGTGAGATAAGAATACTTAACAAAAGATCTGCCTTCTTGGCAAATTTTTAAGTATACAATACAGTATTGTTAACTGTAGGTACCATGCTGTATGGTAAATCTCTAGAATTTATTCATCATGTATAACTGAAAATTTGTACCCTTTAACTAATACCTCCCCATTTTCCCCTCTCCCCAGGCTCCAGCAACCACCATTTTACTCTCTCCTTTGAGTTTGAGTTTTTTTTTTAATTTATTTTATTGGAGTATAGTTGATTTACAATGTTGTGTTAGTTTCTCCTCTCAGTTACGTATATATATATATATACACATATATCCACTCTTTTTTAGATTATATTCCCATATAGGTCATTACAAAGTATGGAGTAGAGTTCCCTGTGCTATACAGTAAATTCTTATTAGTTATGTATTTTACATATAGTAGTGTCCATATGTCAATCCCAATCTTCCAATTTATCCCTCCTCTCCCTTCCCCACTTGGTAACCATAAGTTTGTTTTCTGTACCTGTGACTCTATTTCTGTTTTGTAAATAGGTTCATTTGTACCATTATTTTAGAGTCCACATATAAGCAATGTGGACTGACTTACTTGACTCAGTATGACTTACTTGACTCAGTATGACAATCTCTAGGTCCATCCATCTCACTGCAAGTGGAAGGAGTATTTTAAAAAGAGCGAAGGAGAATTCCCTGGCCGTCCAGTGGTTAGGACTGCCAGGGCCCTGGAAGTAAGATGCTGCAGTGCAGCCAGAAAAAAAAAGAACAAGGGAAAAATTATAAAACATTTACAAATACATTGGATATTAATCCAACTATATCAGTAACCACTTTGAATGCCAGTGGTCTAAATGCTCCAGTTAAAAGACAGAGATTGTCAGAGTGGATCAAAAAGTGAGACTCAACTATATGTTGCCTATAAGAAACTTTAAATATAAAGACGCACATATTAAAAGTAAATGAATGGAGGAAAATAAACCATGTTAATACTAATCAAAAGTAGGAGTAGCTATATTAATTTCAGACAGAGTGGACTTCAAAGCGAGGAAATTTATCAGGGATAAATTGGAACATTACATAATGATAAAGGTGTCAATTCTTCAAGAAGATATAACAAGCCTTAATGTGTATGTGCCAAGGAGAAATAGATGAATCTGCTGTTATAGTTGGACACTTCAGCAATTGTCCATCAGAAGTGGACAAATCTAGCAGGGAGAAAAATCAGTAAGGACATGGCTGAACTCAACAGCAGCATCAATCAACTGAATATAATTGACATCTATAGAAAAATTCATCCGACAACAGCGTATTACACATTCTTCTTAAGTTCACCTGGCATTCACTAAGCTAGACCACATTATGGGCCATAAGATGCACCTTAACAAATTTAAAAGAATAGGAAACATACACTCTCTACTCTCACCACATTGACTTAAACTAGAAATCGGTAATAGAAAGATAGCTGGAAAATTCCAAAGTACTTGGATATTAAACAACTCAGTTCAAAATAACACATGGATCAAAGACAAAATCTCAGAAGAAATTAAAAACTTTTTTGAACGAAATGGAAATAAAAACTCATCAAAACTTGTGTGATGCAGTAAAAGCAATGCTTAGAAGGGAAATTTTATAGCATTGAGTGTATATATTAGGAAAAAAAAGAAAGATATAAAATCAGTAATCTAACCTTCCGCTTTGGAAAACTAGAGAAAAGAAGAGAAATTAAATCCAAAGTAAGAGGAAGAAAAGAAATAATAAGAATTAGAGCAGAAATCAATGAAATTGAAAAGAGGAAACCAGTAGAGAAAATTAAAAAAACAAAATCTGTTTCTTTGAAAAGCCTAATAAAATTGAGAGGCTCCTAGCCAGGCCAATAAAAAAAGAAAGGATGCAAATTGCTACTGTTAAAGATGAAAAAGGAGACTGTATCAGAGACATTAAAGGGATAATAAGGGAACGCTATGAACAACTCTATGCCCCACAACTTTGATAACCTAGATTAAATGGATCAATTTCTTGAAAGAAGCCATTTTCCAAACTCTCAAAGAAGAAATAGATAATATAATAGAACTTGTGTTTATTAAAGAAATTGAATTCAATGATTAATGATTGATATGATTAATAACCTTCAAAACAAAACTTCAAAACCAGTCCCAGTTAGGTTCACTAGTGAATTCTACCAAACATTTAAGGAAGAAATTATACCAATATTCTATAATCACTTTCAGACGATAGAAGCAGGGGTAATTCTTCCTAACTCAATCTATGAGGCTAGCATTACCCTAATATGAAAACCAGACAAGATAGAACAGGAAAAGAAAGCTACAGACCAATATCTCTCATGAATATAGATGCAGAAATCCTCAATCAAATATTAGCAAATCGAATCCAACAAGGTATAAAAAGAGTTATACACCATGACCAAGTGGAATTTATTCCAGGTATGCAAGCCTGCTTCAAACATTCAAAAATCAAATAATGTAATCTATCGCATGAACAGACTAAAAAAGAAAATTCACATAAAAAGAAAAGCCACAGACTAGGAGAATACGTTTACAAAAGACATATCTGATAAAAAACTGTTACCCAAAATATACAAGGAACTTATAAAACTCAACAGTAAAAAGGAAAACAACCCAATTAAAAGTGTGCCAAATACCTTAACAGACACCTCACCAAAGATGATATGCAGATGGCAAATGAGTATATGAAAAAGGATGTTGCACATCATATGTCATCAGGGAAATTTGAATTAAAACAACAGTGAGATACCACTACACACCTATTAGAATGACCAAAATCCAGAACACTGACAACACCGAATGCCAGTTACGATGTGGAACAACAGACATCCTAACTCATTGCTAGCAGGAATGAAAAGTAGTATATCCACTTTGCAAGACAATATGGTGGTTTCTTACAAAATTAAACATACTCTTACCATATGATCCAGCAATCAAGCTCCCTGGTATTTACCAAGGGGAGTTGAAAACATCTGTCCAACAAAAACTTGCACATGGATGTTTATAGCAGCTTTATTCATAATCCAAAACTTAGTAGCATCCAAGATGTCCTTTTTTTTAGATGAATGAATAAATAAACTATAGTACATGCAGAAAGTTAGATATTATTCAGTGCTAAAAAATGAACTATCAAGCCGTGAAATGACATGGAGGAAACATATGCATATTACTAAGCAAAAAAAGCCAATTGAAAAGGCATCATACTGTAAGGACAACTACAGGACTTTCTAGAAAAGGCAGATCTATGGGGAGACCAAAATGATCAGTGGTTGCCAGGGAGATGGAGGAATGAATAGATAGAGCACAGAGGTTACTTAGAGCAGTGAAACTACTCTGTATGATACTATTATAGTTACACATGTCATGACGAATTTGTCTGAACCCATAGAATACATAACACCAAGAATGAACCTAAAGTAAACTGTAGACTTAGGGTGCTAATGATAATGATATGTCAATGTTGGTTTATCATTTGTAACAAATGTACCACTCTGGTGAGGTATGTTGATAATGGGAGAACCTATGCATGCCTGGGGGCAGGACTTATATGTGAAATCTCTGTACCTCCCACTCAGTTTTGATATGAACCTAAAACTGCTGTAAAAAATAAAGTCTATTGAAAAGAAAAATTCTTCTAGAGTTACCCTTAGTACCAAAATCAGTATTAGTCAGGGTTCTCCAGAGAAACAGAATCAATAGCATGTAGATAGATACAGATACATAAGTACCGCTAACCGATTGCACCACTGGAGGTCCGAGATACAGATATAGATAGATTGGTTAGTAGATAGATAGAGAAATAGTATAGGAAATTTATTTTAGGAAATTGGCTCACATGATGATGGATGTTGAGAACTCCCATAATCTGCCATCTGCAAACTGGAGACCCAGGCAAGCTGATGTTGTACTTCCAGACCCAATCCAAAGGCCTGAGGACCTGGAGAACCTGATATGTTACTTGTAGTCCACGTCCGAAGGCTGGAGAACCAGGAGTGCCGATGGTGGGTCAGTCCAAAGGCAGGAGAACACCAGTGTTTCAACTCAGTCAAACAGAGAGAGTGAATTCTCCCTTCCTCCACTTTTTTGTTCTATTGATGCCCTCAAGGGATTGGATAATGCCCACCACAGTAGGGAGGGCAATCTGCTTACACAGTGTACCATTCAGATGCTAATCTCTTCAGGAAACAACCTTACAGAGGTAATGTTTAACTAAATAACTGGGTACCCTGTGGCTACACATTTCAGGGATCCTTAAGATTAAGAGCTGACTTCTCCATAGAAATTAAAAGAAAGTACTGAAAGAAAAATACCACCATCCAAGAATTCTATATCCAGCAAAATGAAAGGAGAAAATAAGACATACCTAGATCATTAAAAACTGACAAAATGAGTCACTAGTAGGCCTGGCCTACAAGAAATACTAAAGAGAGTACTTAAGCTGAAATAAAAGAAAACCAAAGAGTAAAATAAATCCATACACAATAAAGACTACCAATAAAGGAAAATACATAGGTAAATATAAAAGAGAAAATAAGTGCATTTCTATTTGTAACTATTTTTTCTCCTATTTGTTTTGAAAACAGTAATCAGACTGCGTGGTAGTGAAACCGAGTAGGACCCTGTGGAAGTCCTGGGCACAGAAGCTTTTTTTTGTCCCCTGTTTCTTGTAGGTAAGACTCCAGCCTCCATGACCTTCCCTGAGTTCCAAAGGGCAGAGTCGAACAGAACAGTTGCTAATCAAGGGAAGAACAGCCAAGAAACCACCTGAGACAAGATTAAAGGGACCAAAGAAACTCATCAAGATTAGGAGAACAACCACCTGAGACCCTGCACACACCCTAATCTTGTCAGTAAACCACCCTTGAACTATTGCTATAAAATTCCTCCTCACATCCTCCCAGGTTGGGATACATAGTTTCTGACAAGGATACTAAGAAATTTCAATGTAGGAAAGAATTTTCTTTGCAACAAATGATGCTGGAAAGCCATATGCAAAAAAATGAAGTTGGACTCTTACCTTACATTATATACAATAATTAACTCAAAATGGATCAGAACCCTAATATAAGAGCTACATCTATAAACTCTTAGAAGAAAATATAGTTGTAAATCTTTGTGACTTTGGATAAGGCAATAGATTCTCAGATATGATACTAAAAGCACAAACGACAAAAGAAAAAGATGAAATGTACTTCAAAATTAATAGCTTTGGTCCATTAAAGGACGCTATCAAGAAAGTGAAAAACACAACCCACAGAATGGTAGAAAATATTTGTGAATTATTTACTTGATAAGGGTCTAGTATTCAGAATGCATGAATAATTCTTAGAACTCAACAATAAGAAAAAAACAGCCCAGTTAAGAAATGGATAAAAAACTTGACTAAACATGTCCCTAAAGAAGATATACAAACAGCCAACAAGCACATGAAAAGTTGCTGAATACCGCTAGTCATTAGGAAAATGCAAAGCAAAACCACACTGACATACCACTTCACATCCAGTACAATATAATTTAAAAAAAAAAAAACACGCGTTGGTAAGGATGTAGATAAATTGGAACTCTCATTACGCTGCAGAAAGGAATATTAAATGGTACAGACATGGTGGAAAACAGCTTGTCAGTTCCTCAAAAAATTAAACACAATTACCATATGACCCAGAAATTCTACTCCCAGGTATATAGCCAAGAGATCCGAATATGTATTTTCAAACAAAAACTTGTACACAAATGTTCATAGCAACAATGCTCATAATAGCCAAAAAGTGGAAGCAATGCAAATGTCCATCAGTTGATGAATGGATAACAAATTGTGATATATCCGTACAACAGCATACAGCAAGCTATCCTATTTGACAATTTAAAAATGAAGTACTGATACATGCTTCAACACGGATGAAGCTTGAAAACGTTATAATACATAAAAGAAACCTTTTATAAAACACTACATATTGTATCATTCCATTGATATGAAATGTTGAGATTAGGAAAAATCTTTAGATGTGGAATAAAAATTAATCATTTCCAACAGCTAGAAGCAGAATGGAATGGAGACTGACTGCTAATGAGTATAAAGTTTCTCTGTGGAGAGATGAAAACGTTCTTTCTTAAATATCATTGGTGATTGTACAACTCTGTGAATATACTAAGAACCACTGAATTGTACATTTTAAAAGAATGTTAGAATTATATCTTAATAATCTGTTATTTTATAAAGTGTCAGCGATGTAAAAAAAAATGAATTAAACAGATTTCTAATTCCCTCAACTAAAAAAAAAGCAGGAAAAACTCTCGCATCATCTGTAAGGAAAACTCATTTCCATTAACATCGTACCTCTTGTATTTCATCCTTTGAGACAAAAGAAGACATAGAATGTTGGATATGAACAGTGAGTAAAAACTAAAATGAAAACGTTCTGCTTAATAAATATAAAAAGGAAAACATGTAATATTTTCCAGTATCAAATGGACCATCCACAATGTTTTCAACATCAAACTGCCGGAAATCTGACAAGGACCTATCAGCCATTTCAGAAAATATTGGTAATGTATGGCAGAATATAGCTGGACCTGACCACCCTTAAAATGTATCATAATCCACACTTGTTTAGCAGATGAAGCACCATCTGTACAGTTCTCATGTATCATTAACTATCATGCTGCGATAAATTTTACACAGTTAAACAGTTTTGCCCAATGTCGTTTTGCTAAAAATGAATTCCACCAATGATACCTAAAGATGCTACAGGATTGATTTTGCCAGTTTTCAATGCTGATGAGCACAAAGCATAAAACTGCCCCCAGTCTCCTCACTATGCACAGGCTGGGTGAGGAAACAAGAGCAAGGACCAGGTCATCCCTGCTGACCTAAGAAGACAAGCAGGAGATTTCACGCTGCTCTCTCTACAAGTGTACAAAATTACAGCTTCTTTTTTTTCCTGTATCAACTCCACTTAAGCATCCAGACCTGTAATTCAATGTTGGCAGGATAAAAACAACAGCATCAACTTAAACTTGCCTACCCATTCATCTAACTTTGCCATGACTAGGTTTAAATTTGGTCAAGTGTGGATTTCAACCCAGTTGTATCAACATCCCTGCCTCTTGTCCACAGTGCTAATTTCCAAACTGGTTGGTTAGAGGTCTTACTTACTATCAGGGCATTGAGTGAGGGTTTTCTGGTTTGAGTTCCATCCGTGAGTCCTCACTGGTCTCTAAGGAGATGTCACTTTTCCCGCCTGGTCCTGAGCATCTAAGGGCCTTTGCCTCAGCCGCTGATTTCTAAAGTTATCTATCTCATGGTTGGTTCTCTTACCAGAAGCAATTTGTTGCTGTTGCTCTTGGGAGTCTAGTGGCTCCTGTGTCCATCTCCACTCCTAACCATCACCAGCACCAACACTAACCTGTTCAAACTTTCTTGGCTTTGCCTGGTATGTCCTCTGGGAATCAGCTGTGTGCTACAACTTGTCCCACGTATGTGCTGCCCAGTCCACGACCTCCACCATGGGACTCCCTTGCTCCTTCCCCTACACTACCATGACAGCCTACAGAAGCACACCAGCATCAAAATTCGCATCTATTGCTATATTCTGTTTCTTTTGTTGTGTGTGTATCTGCGGTGGAGTGGGAGAGCAAGGGATCCAGATACCACAGGAAATTTTTGTATATCTCTCCCCTCTGCTGAAACTAAGAAACTTACGATGATGAGCAGTGCTATGCCGAGCTCTCTCTACCTGATATGGTATGCTGTCTTTTCTGTTCAGCTACAGTTGTCACAGGTTGGCAAAGAGATTTTTGAAAAATTATCTCATCCCAGAGATCGCCATTGAAATCACTTGACTTAGTTTTTGATTATTTCCATCTTATCAGAAAGAGTAGAACATATAGGGGCTCTCAGTGATGCCAAATAATGGGAGAAGAGTAATGGATACGAACTTAAATACCTCATAGTTTAACCTAAAATTATGATATATTCTATAATATTATCAATACAAATATTACCTATCATTGCTGCTGCTATTATTATTATTACTCTTATTACTTTCATCCACATCCTTCCCAGCATGGAAGTTGTCAGGATAATCTACAGAGACTCACTGAGGATGCCATCAACTCCCAGTATCACATAGTGAGGAAGGACTGGCCCACTGTCTACCCCTCACTTCTGTGAGAACTCAGATAGGGAGAGCCAGGTCTTTAAGTTCCACACAGGAAGAGAAAAAAAAAAATTAGAAGAGTAGGTTAAAATGGTGACACTTGACTTACCTAAAGGTCACATTTTGAACCTAGATAAAATAGAAAGATATCTATATGTGGGGTGAAAAAAAAAGCTATTGCAGAGCCTACGCATTTTGCTCAAGACAAATAGAAGCCCCCAGACAAGGGGATTTTAAGTTGCTCATGATATATCTCTTGTCTCATAATTTTTTTCAAGTTTATAGAAGACAGTGACATACATAGAGTGACGTGTATTCATCTAGGAATCCTGAAGCCTTCAACACAGCAATTGGAATATACTAAGTATTTATTAAATGTCTGTTGTTTTGATTTTAATTGAAATGAATTGAAACTAAACTGTTAGAAACTGGCAAATTACAAGTAAACTTAGAAAAGGATAGAAGAAGCGGAAACTAATTAGCAGGAGGTATTCAGTCCAAAGCCTTTTAACATTGGAGGAAATAGATATTCATGGACAATACCTACTATATTATAGGACTGTACAATAATTCACATCCATAGTCATAATTCTGAATCACCATGAAAAGGCACAATTATGACCAAAATTCTAAAAGGCAAGGGTGCACGATAGAGATTTTTAAAGTTATTTTATTGTCGTTTTTTAAAAAATATACAACAGTTGAAAAAAAAAAGGTTCATTTTCTGAAAGGCATGCTTTAGCTCTTTGGAAATTTTATTTATGTGTGACAGTTCATTCTCTGAATATGCTAGATAAATGAAGTCCTATTGTGTTTATCTAGCAGGTAATGCTAATAGAAGTGGGGAATATTATTTTTAAAGAAACTCCCTTTAATAAGAACCCCGATGACAATAGGTCCCACAGCATTTATAAATCAAACACTTTAAGCAATATTTCATCATCTGTTCCTAATGAAGCACAATTCTGGTAGTTGCGTGTATGGGGGAAAAAAATGTTTCTTCATTGTGACCACATTTAGCAAATAAAGCTGGAGCTATCTGATGCAAAGAGGGGGATAAATTACAAGGTTAAGTTGTGCTTTAACAAACTAGAGTATATGAATGGTAAGTTCCAATGCAAAATAGGAAAAATAAATAACACATAGACTATCCAAAAATTTTTTTAAATGTTTATTGGGACCTTGATCAGCAGAACTAGAGGCCAACTAGAATTTGTCATCAACTGAAATATACATGAAATGATGAGAAAAAAAACCCGGGTGTTTTTCCTAAGATCATATTTTCAATTTAGTTTTATTTGCATATTAATTATTTTAATAAATGTTCATGTGGCACTATCCCGTGACAGGCACTGCGTGTGGCACTGCATAGAAAACAGTCAACAAGACACACATGGTCACTTAGTACAGGAAGATGCAGAATGTCTGGCTGTTCCAAGGACATCATTTTTACAAGTGCCCTGGAGTCCCAAGTACACGGGATACACCAAGACAGGACTTTGGAGCTTCTTGATAAGTCTCTTAATGACTTAAACTGTTACCCAAATGAAGGAAAATGGTCAGTACTGCAAATCAATCCCTAGTCATCTTCTCAGGCTCCCCAATTTTTCAATATTATTTCTTCTTCCTACACAGCTCTGTCCCTAGTTTTCTGCTTGGCAAAGAAGACTAATCCTTCAAGGCTCAAATCAATTGTCACTTTTTCTCTGAAGCCCTCTCTGAAATTTCCTTAATCAGAATTAATCACATCATAATATGCCTCCTTATAATATCCCATACATGCCTTTATTAACCCCCTTAACAGACCACAATTATTGGTTATTGTGTTCCCTCTGAGTTCATGGAAGTTAACAACAGTGTCTTATTTATTTCCATATCACCATCTTCCAGAACTATTTCAGCATACAAAAGATTCTCAGTAATATTGAATCAAGTTACGAGAATGCATCCTGGACCAGGGGAGCATAACTAAGGCAATTCAAGTTTCTTTCCCGAGGGTTCTCCTTACAGTAGCTGAGTAGCATTGCGTTCTCATCAGAGGAATGAGCAGAGCCCTGATGGTGACACACTCTTTAACAGGCATTCAAGGGCTAAAATAAGGCTGTCTCACCCCTGATGTGCCCACAGAAGTAAGAACCATAGGAAACCTCAGTATATGATGGATGTTATTATGAAGACAGGGAAGAGCTATTCAACACTGACTCTCTGGGCTGAGTGGGAGAGAAACTCTTAGCCTTTGGAAGTAAGAAATAGCCGGGGAGACCCAAGAGGATACGGTCTCTGGTTGAAGAGAGGAGCTTTGGCCCCAAATCCCAGTGCACTATATTTGAGTGAACGGTATAGAGCACCAAACACCAAAATTGTAGAAATAAACACACACACACACTCACACACCTGTATCAAATCCTCCTTTTGTCATTTATTTTATAAATGGTTTGGATAGACTACCTCTCAAAGACTCATTTTTCTCACTTAGAAATGTTATTGGTGTTCTTACATGATTTTTGTGAGGATTAAAGTAATTAAGTTTGCATGAATGTTCCTGGTGCACACACATAGTAATAATGCAATAAATGTTGGTTGGATCTGAGTAAGTTGGCAAGGAGGAGAATTTTTAAAAATATTATTATCTGGAGACCTTGTTGAATGGAAGAAACAGAAACCTAAATATGAGTTAAATGCCTACAGAGACCTTGAATCAAGCTTCTCCCATGTATATACCGAGAGTGGTCATGTCTTCCAAAGTTAGGTTACGCTGCCGTAGAAAGCAAGCCCGAACTGGGAGCAGTCGTGAACATGACCTGGCCTCCCATTACCTGATGCTAACCAATCTTCTATTTTAAATATAATATAATTAAAGAAACATTTTTTAACATCTTTATTGGAGTATAATTGCTTTACAGTGTTGTGTTAGTTTCTGCTGTATAACAAAGTGAATCAGCTATACGTATACATATATCCCCATATCCCCTTCCTCTTGCATCTCTCTCCCACCCTCCCTATCCCACCCCTCTAGGTGGTCACAAAGCACGGAGCTGATCTCCCTGTGCTTGCAATGAACTGTGCTTAGCACTTTATGAAAATGAGACTACCCAGCCATGTCTTTTTTCTTCCTCTCCTGCTGCTGGAAATCTTCCTAAAACACATTAGTCCCCTTTTCTGCCTTAGCAGATGCTGTCCAGCAAATATAATTGAATCTTTCTAAGATGAGTGAGCATCTTGCACTGCCTTGGGGGGATCATTTGGAGTCTTGAGAATCACAGTACAGTGCTGTAGTTGTAAATATAAAGAAAAAAGAAGATCGGTCTGTGTCTCTTTGACCTCAGGACATACCTTGGAAGTCAGTCTTTTGAAAAAAATCCTTCCTTACAGCTCAGTTTCTTGTGAACTTTCTCTTTACTAAAATTAAGCACAGAAGAAACAAAACTGCTAGTTAATTGAAGCTGTAGTAGATTTCATCGATGGACAGTGTACTGTACCTTATTTTGGAATAATAGCTCTGGAATGGGAATGTGGGCAGTGGTCTTGCAAATGTACCCCTGGGTTTTTTATCACAGGGAGAAATTTCATATAAACATTTTCTGTTAAAACCTTGGAAACAGGGAATTGCTGGAGAGTTTTGATGAGCGTCTTCCTCAAATGTATTGACAAATGCCTGTGTCTTTTGTAAGGGGCAGGCATCTTTCCCTTGTTCTGAAAATCTTTGCTTCAGAATATGCAACTGCCAGGCCATGCTTCATTTATCTCAGCCTATTGTCTACTAAGTATGACTTGGTAATTGGAAAGCCCTTGATCTTTAATGATTACTCTAACGCCTCCATGTGCTTCACACAGCCCCTCTGAGCCACACGGCAGTCCAGAAAGCATTAAATACAAGCAGCGGGCTATTTTAATAGAAGTGCTTTGATGCAGTGGTTTTGTAATGTGAACACATTTTTACCTTAAAAACGAGGCAGTTCAAAAGGAATGTATTTGCCTCAAAATGAATTCAGCATGTGTGATGTCTTTACAGTTAGGGAATGACCAGGTATAGGTACTGCAATTAGTAAACAAAAGTCTAGAGTCTCTGCCATAGAGGCAAGTAACCACCAATTTGATTGATTGATTGATCGATTTGCTACACAGAAAGAATCTAGATGAACAGGTTTAGAAACTACATTAACTTTAAGCCCTGCTGCCCACCTCATCCTCCTCATGAATCATTTAGTTCGCTGATGGTTATGCACTTGGTTAAATGATATTCTCTAGGTCTAGAGTTCTAATTCAGAATTGCCTAACTTGCTTGAATGTACCTTACCCAAACAAAAATAAGGCTCTGAACTCTGCACTCACTCCACTTTTAAACAATGCCATAGGTGTTCGTTCTGAATCTTTCACTGGCAAAAAAACGGGCGCCTCTATACTTAAAACTCTGCTGTGCCTGAATCCACTTTCTACCTTCACTTCACTCTTGCCTCATAAGGGGAATGCGTTTAACTGACCTACCTGGAATAAGGGCTGTTTTATTGGAATCTTGATTTCCCGCAAGGTAGGCCTGGCCTAAATTCCTTCCTCAGTAAGCTCAGAGGGAGCTTACACAAAAGGCTGATTATGTCCACACTTATACACACTCCTTCACAGGCATTACACACCAGGATGACATCCCAGTTAGAGAGGTGGAAATCTGACCCACTTTTCAATCACTTCTTTATGACTCGAAGCGTTAGCATACCCAAGTGAGCTTCCAAGATCCGTTATATCATACGTTGGCCCCACATCCCCTTCCTTCCCTACCTCCTCACAAGAGGGATGTCATGGTGGGTGACTTCCCACATTCCCAGAGCAATCAAAAGTAATTAGTAACTCTTCTGTGCTGTTGAAATTCTAGGTTTTCCTACTGTTCCCCACCTCATAAAATAGGCACAATGGGGAAAAGTGGCGTTCTTTAGAGTTTTTAGGCCACTATTTTAAGAGTTTAGGATAGTCAACATTTGTATGAGGTTACTCATCAAGGGCTTACATTTCAGAATCACAGCTAAGGTCATCAGAGCAGGAAAGGACACCCTTCCTTTGGTCAGATTTTACTCACTATTCTAGATCCTGTGTTGGCAAAGTGCTCTGTGAGCTTTCTTCCGAGGAACCCTGAGAATTCACAGGGAAATTTAAAGAGAATTAATTGCCAGGTGTAAAAGTTACAATGCAAATTTGGCCATCAAGGGGGCTCTCTAAGTGGGGTCTTCAATCAGCAACATTAGCATCACCTGGGAACTGGCTGCAGGCCCTACACCTATTGATTTTCAGTGCTAGAAGTGAGGCCTGGCAGTCTGTTTAACAAGCCCTCCAGGCAATTACGATTACAAACTAGCTCAAATCACAGACCCACCGCCTTTGTGAAAATACTTTGTACTGGTCTTAGCAAATCTGCTCACTCAGCTCTAGGGAAAACTACCATGATCCTTAGCCCCCTTAAGTGTACCACTGGGAAAATTCAAAAAGGCATCCTCTAGCAGGAGAGTTGTTCACATGCTGTTGCCCTAAAGGGGCTAGGGTGGGTTTAGGAACTTGTTCAATGTTTGCAAGTAGGAATAAATTTTAGAGACATTGTTTTCTATAAGGAGAGTGAAAAAAAGATACACATTTGGAATTAAATTGAATACATCCTTTTATGTTAGTGTTCACCACAGTTATACACTATTTCTTCCAGTAGTTAGTGAAACAGTGAGCCAGGTGAGAAAATAAGTGTTTCCCTTTGAAATGCCCTTACTAAGAATTTCACCCTGTAGAGGGGTCCAGAAATGACTTTCGTGTAGGGAGTTTAATCCACCCCAGGAGTCTCTTCAGTGTTGTAATAGAGCCAAGAGAATGTGCTGGCTTCAGTCAAGGCCCATGGAGTAAAATTTCTAAGAGGTGATTTTATATCTTAGAACCTCGAATTCTTCCTCGAACTCATTTCATCTGGTGAAAGCAGTCTTCATAGCTCTCATAAAATATTCCTTAGTAACAATCATAACATGTCTAAACAGTGAAACTTTGGGAAAAGAAAGGACCAATTACTATTAAATCTAAAATTTGCCTTAAATTTTAACTTTAAATCCTAGGGGTTAGATTTTATATAAAATGTTGGAATCCTGTGCATGTTGGAGGAAAAAATGCACACAGCCTGAATGTTCTAACTGTTCATGCATCATTAAAGAAATATTTGTTGACAATTGACTTTGGGAAGCTGTTCTCGTCCTGAGCACAGCAGTGAACAAAACTAATTTCCCGACCTCCTGGAAGTTAATTCTAGCAAAGAAGACAGACAGAAATGAGTAAATATGTAATACTATGACATCAAAGAGTGATGAATACAATGAAGGAATATGAAGTAAGGAGAGAGTAGTACTGTACTTCTCTTGTAACAGAGATAATCACATTTGCCCTTCTCAGATTCCCCATTTAGAATTAAGCAATCCTCATTTGGGAAAATATTACAAGGCTTTCTTTACTCAGAGGTGGCCAATAATTGAGTCAGAAATGGACATCTCACCCAAAGATGGTTGGCAACCAACAATAATACTGTCTGATAGGAAAATCATCTAAGGCAATTAGACCCTTTCTCTCTGTGTGTTTCATCCTAAAAGTATGAGAAGAACTTGACAGTCTGGAGATCAAGAGACAGGAAGAAGACAAACAACCAGGAAGAGGCCCATTAACAGCTATTCTTGGGAACTAGTAGAGCGTCAGAAAACACATAGAGACCTTGGTACCAGTATGGACAGTCAGTACTTTTCCTGAGTGAACTTTCCCTGGGATAAGGCACTGCAAGGGGTTCACCCCAAACACTATCTATTTGGCCTGGAAGTATCTCAGGTGTAGAGGGAGGGTGGGAAGTCCTAGACATCATTCCACTCAAGCATTCGGAAGTGGATTTTTAACCTACCCCACTATCTTATGTGGAAGAGAGGAAGGATCACCTAAATAGGGGAGTAGATTTTCTGGCATTCTTCAGTTGGATTTTCAAAATGAATTGAACAAACCACAAAGATGTTTACAAATACTTTGCCAAATACGCATGATTTAAGAGCACATAGGAAGCTCAGTTCCATCCCCCAGTGTATGATTGCAACAGCATATCAACTCATATCTCAGTCGGGAGCATCCCAGGTATGGAGTGAGCATGGCTTCCCTAACCCCTGGAATAGGTTAAATTCCTCTGTTCTGTGTTCTCATAGCTCCTTACACTTCACTGCTATTTAACAGTCATCACACCAGAATGACTTGTTCTATGTCTCTATTCCCTACTCTACTGTAAACTTCATGCAGTGAAGCGCCTTGTTCTGTCTTGTCAATCCCTATGCTTCCCGTCCTCAGGGGAATTCCTGGAAGATAGTAGGTGCTCAATAAACATGTGTTGAAATGCATTAAAATAAACGGAATTAAACGTGGACTTTTAAATTTGTTATTTTTAATAGAGATTATCTCATTATTTTTTCCCTTTTTTTCCTCTCAAAATGAAAAAGTGTCAGCATTGATTAATCATCTGAATGCATTAAGGTGTTTAAGGTAGATACTTTAAATATGAAGTGTGGTTGGATTAAAAAAATTTTTGCTGCTCAATGCAAATCGTTGCCTAGACTTTATATTCCTATATATTCTTTATTTCCTCTGCCTCCTTCATATATGTGCCTCCTGCACATATTTTAAAGGTACTTACATTTTTCAAAAGGTGCGCTCAGGTATTGATGCAGTGACTATGCTAAAATTGTTTCTAGATTTAGAAACAATTTCTTAAACACTGGAATAGAGTAGGTGCCAGAGTATAAGGAGTAGAAATGGGAACCACAGCAAAAGATACTGTATTACAATCTTCCAGTTTAGTGACCAGATAGTGCCAAAAACAAACAAACAAAAATAACCTTTCTCTGAAGGAGAATAACCTTACATTTACACCTTTGTTTAGTTTCAGAACGAATGCAGTGTAGCTTTCCCTTGTATCTTTCTCAAAAATTGTATGTAGAGAAAAGCAGTTGGGGTACAATATGATTTTCCTTTTAAGGGTCAATGTGCAAGAGAAAACATAAAATAAGAGAGGTAAGTATTTTTCGTGACTACTTCTAGGTTCTTAGGTTACAAGTTGTTGGCAGTCTTTTTTTGTGTGTGTGTGGGGGGGTGTACACGGGCCTCTTACTGCTGTGGCCTCTCCCGCTGCGGAGCACAGGCTCCGGACGCGCAGGCTCAGCGGCCATGGCTCACAGGCCTAGCCGCTCCGCGGCATGTGGGATCCTCCCGGACCGGGGCACGAACCCGTGTCCCCTACATCGGCAGGTGGACCCTCAACCACTGCGCCACCAGGGAAACCCAGTTTAACACTTTTTCTACAGATACGTCTTCCTTTTTCCTCTGGAACATAGGGCACTGGGAAGCTGAGATGTCCCCATCCAAGTTATGCCTAAGATTTAGGATTATTTTTTTCCTTTACTTTATAGTAGAACAAAGTATTATGAAATATTAATTTTCTATTAAAGGCATCAGAGTTTTGTACCTACATATCTGCCTAAAGTTCAAGATTGCTTCCAACTTATCTGGGAAATACTTTCACTCTCTTGTGATGACAGAAAGGTGCTAATTTCATGTCAGAATGAAAGAGACCTCTTTAAACTAACAGTGTATAGTTATGGAGAGAATAATTCCTATTTGTCACAGAGAGAATACTGTTTTTTCAAAAGACAAAATGCGTCTATTTGAAGTCCAATCAACGAGAGCACTGAGGGTGTGAACCAAAATCTCCTTCCGTCCCCACCCCAGCTCCTGTCCCTCTGGCATTCAGAGTCTTCCCAGGCAGCTCCCTTAATAAAATGCTGCCTTTACAACTGTCTTATTTTCTATTTCCCAATACACATATTTTCTAAAGTCTAGTACTTTCTCCCTTATGCCATATTTCCTCTGGTACTAGCAGTAGGCGTTCTTCAGGGTCAGCCCACTGTTGGGAGACCAGGGCAAGGATAATCCTTGGGGCACCTCCTTTGTTTTTATGCTTCTCTTACAGATTGCAGCTGAGCGTCTGTAAATGCACTCCTCTTTCCACGATCCCTGTAAGAATGTATCTTTTTACGTCTGAAATCAAATAATTGAGTTCCCTACACTTGTGATCCTTGTATTCTGAAACTTAGTCCTCATGTTGGATATTGTAATTGTACTTCTAAGCTCAAAATAAGATGAGGCAAAGAGTGATTCACAATAGTGTAATTTAAAATTGTTTATTTGGCTTAAATATGGTGTTAAATTAAATATGATTATATTTTCATAAATGGAGTTTAGGAACCTTTGGGTTCTAAGATAGATTGACGGGGGGAGGCGAGTATACATTTGTGAATTGTGCATTGTCTATCTACATATAAATGTGTACATATATATATATAATTTATACACCTACACATTTGTAGACAGATTAACTCCCAATCACTCAGTGTGTATGTCAGACTTAATCTGTGCTTTATGTTGACATCTGTGACCACCTCAGAATCTCTTTATGGTGGGGCTCCTTCTAGTTGGAATGATGAGCTTGGATACTTGGCCTAGAGCTGTACGAGTTTAGCAAACACACTTTGTACTTAGACTGTATGTTTCATTGGAGTAGCCAGTAGGTATCCAGTGTAGACAATGATGGGAAATGTGTCTGAGCAGTGCTGCCCTTGGCACCATGGTCCCTTGGTGATGTACCACTGATCAAGGTGGAACGAACATCCCTTCAGCAGCTGTACTTTAGAATCCACTCCCCTTCTTTTCTCCTCCACAAGCTTTTCTGGACGATTGATCAAATTCTTCTTCGCATTACTCTCCAGCACGAAGACTGACAGTGCTAACAAAGGTGGAGGAGGTAACGCCCCCAACCATAATTTTCTGCGCGTCTTTCCCAGCCTCCTGCTCATTTTCAATACTTTGGCCTCAAGAAACCAGCTCTGGGCTTCCCTGGTGGCGCAGTGGTTGAGAGTCCGCCTGCCGATGCAGGGGACACGGGTTTGTGTCCCGGTCCGGGAAGATCCCACATGCCGCGGAGCGGCTGGGCCTGTGAGCCATGGCCGCTGAGCCTGCGCGTCCGGAGCCTGTGCTCCGCAGCGGGAGAGGCCACAGCAGTGAGAGGCCCGCATACCGCAAAAAAAAAAAAGAAACCAGCTCTTTGGAAGCACCCTCAACACCCCAAGGAGACTCCTTAGGGCACAGGAGTGCCCACAGAGACCTCATTCTGAACCACAGTAAAACTGAATGGGTGGGTCTAAGCAGTAGTAGATAAATGAGACTTTAGTCTTCTGTGAAACAAGCCCACTTGTGGATGTCTTTGTCTTTCTTGACAGGAAGACTGATGTCCTTACCTTTCAATGCACTGCTCGAGTCCTCCTTCCCATGCACTATTTCAAGTTCATTTCCCAGTGCTGCTGGAGTGGGGGACCAGGACTTGGGAAAATCCAAGAGACTGGGTATGCACATGCCTCTGAAGAATGGGATCAGTAATGCAGCTGTTAGATTCTGTTCTTTCTACATGGGCAAAGTATAGAAGATCTGTTAAGTAGTAACAGGTAGTGCATAAAGAAGATTGGAATGCGGCAGACAGATCCTCGCGATCCCTCGGTAACAGTGAAGGGGCCAGTTTGGAGTGAGCTTCGTCTAGGAAGCATCACAGAAAATTTACAATTGATTGTTGGTCACGTCTCCCTAAACTCCTCACTCCTCTGGCCCCTACCCAGTTCTTCTCTTCTGGTGCCTGTCTTTACCTCTTCCTCTTTGTTCTTGCCTTGATCTCAACAAGTCACTGCCCAGTCGTGAGAGCCACTGTCTTGGAGACTTGCCCCTAGTAGGTGTAGGAGGTCAGGGCGCACCAAGAGAGTGCGAGGACTTGGTCCCACTTCAACGGCTAGGGATGTTTTCTTATGTAGCAGAGATAAACCAGTGAGAAGCAGTAAAGCACCATGGAAATCATACTAACTTGGGATCCAAAAGACTCCACTTCAAATCATAGCTGCTTCTTGTATGTTATATTATTTTGATAATATTTCTGAATTTTTCTGGCTTTCAGTTCCATTCATCTGTAAAATAAGGGCAATAACACTAGCTTTGTGGTAGCGTTGTAAGAAGTAAAATACTACGTATGACACTTTTTGTGTATTATAGAAGCTCAGTCAATGGTGGCTGCTATCATGTTTCATAAATATAATTCTACTTGCTCTCACCTTGTCCTCTGTCCTTCCTGTTCTCCTGTCCAACACTACCATTGTCTGAAGAAAATGGAAAAAGGTCAACCACACAACTCAGTCCCAATTCATTTATGCTTTGGGATAACAAAAGATGCTATCAAAGAAGACTTCTCTGATCAGAAAGAACTTTGCCCTTGCTCAGAAAGACAAAGATTAAATTATTGGAGAAATAGCTCTTTTTCACTAACCTCCAAAGGTAAAAAGAGAGCTTTTCTGACCCAGAAGGCTGCTCTCTTCTCTCTTCTTGTAGGGAAGGTCACAATGCTCCTTAATTTCTGTGATGTGCCAGGTGTTTGCAAGGGGGCCATTCATATGAGATCTTATTTTGCTCTCACAAAAATGTTCTGCCTGGGCTTCCCTGGTGGTGCAGTGGTTGAGAGTCCGCCTGCTGAGGCAGGGGACATGGGTTCATGCCCTGGTCCGGGAAGATCCCACATGCCGCAGAGCAGCTGGGCCCGTGAGCCGTGGCCGCTGAGCCTGCGCGTCCGGAGCCTGTGCTCCGCAACGGGAGAGGCCACAACAGTGAGAGGCCTGCGTACCGGGGGGGAAAAAAAAAAAAGTTCTGCCCTCTCAGTCTCTTAGTCCTTCCAGGCTTCTTTTCTAGGTAGGAAACATCCTCAGATGTATCATCAACCCCTTTATGTGGCCAAGGAATGTAACTATGGGGTTTTTCCTTTCTGCTGGGAGGAAAGATTCATAAACTTCAAATATGAAAAGAGAAACCTAAATATGAAATGATTTGTAAATTTCCATTTTTATCCCTGTGAGAACATTTTCCATTCCCATTCAACTCTCCCTTCACAGAATACATATTTTAGGTTCCATTTCATTTAAAGTTTAATCCAAATAAATTTTTGAAGAGACAAATGTTAGAAATTTGGATTCCTGTTAACTCTGGCTCTGTTTGGCTTGTTACTGTTTTTTGTTGGTGGTCAATACAAATGAGAATTTTAAAAATTAATAAAAATTCAGGACCCATATCTTCATTAAATCCTTTAGCATCACCCTAACTTTGAGTGAGTGAAAATCATCAAGGAAACATTTGATTAGCCAACTCCTGTGTATATGGAGTCATTGCTGAGATAATAAAAAATAGAGTTTTATATTCGAGACTCAATTTTTGGAATGAAATGTCTGTTTCCAGAGGCCTTATTATGATAGTGTCTGGTCCATTCCCATCCTGTTTACTGTTGTCCTTCACAAGGTCACTTGTGTTCCTACCAAAAATGCAACTAAACCATAGTACAGGGATCAAAACCATAAACATACGATTCTTTGGAGGAGCATCTCTTGCCCTGGAGAATTGACATCAGGCCAACATCAATCCCCTCTGGGGGCTGCTTTTAGGGTGCTCAGGCAAGATCAACACAAAGGGGCAAAGAACAGTTTCCTTGGCCCATATCTGGGTTTCTGTAGTACTTTCCTTATAGATGGGATACTTCTGAATCTCTAGACATGTTTCATCACATTACTATAGGACCGGAAAAATATTCCTCCCCATAGAAATTGAAACCCCCGACAGATAAAGGCAAATAAAATCCTTAAATGTATTATTTAAATCATTTTCACCAATGCAAGAAAGTTCCTGCCTTATTATGCAGTCAGATTCCTCAAACTAAGAGAGCTGGCACTAGCCACTGCTCAGCGTAGAGGTGTCTTCCTTCTTGACATTCTTATTTGGAGTGTTCTAAGTGGACTGTCTGCCTTCTCCTAACCATTAAGAAATGTGCTAATACAGGGGAGAGGGGATGATTTGGAAACTGGGAAATATGACATAGTTTAATCCACCCCAGGTTATTATGGAATGGAAAGTTTCATCATCTGACGACTGTTAAGGAGTTTAAAAAGAACTAGTGGCTGCTTTCCAAGTAAAATATTAGTGAAAATATACACAGAGAAATGTTAGCCAAATGGAATTTCTAAAGACAATGTTGGTGCAAAATGGTTTTAGGCCAAGAGTGCAGGTTTCACCCTGATGGTGAAATAATGGGAGCCTACAAGTGCTGTCAATCAAACCAGACCCCAGTTCTACCCACAGTGCTGCCATGAGACCACCCATTTAATCCCAGATCCGACACACTGGACGCACTTGTAAACATCAGTGTTCTCCCCTTGCAGCACGCTGCCAGGTTGTAAGGAAGAGGTACTGACCTTGCAGACAGCCCATGCTCCTCCTGTCACCACACTTGTTATTGACTTGGGATGAGAAAGAAGCAGAGCTGGCTACCACGGTGGTGGCAGCTTTTCCAGTTGGCCTCTGGTGTTATTCACATGTACTTCCAAGAGAAGGCAGAATGCACACACTTCAGAATTTCTGGGTTCACAAATGATTTCTAGATCTTTGCTTGATTCTAAAGGTTTGGCCAGATTCCTCTGTCTACTAAGAAAAAAAAAAAGAATTCACAACGTGAGAGCTGTGAGTTCAGTTTTATTTGGACCTTGCTGGGGATGATAGCCCAGGAGACAGCCTCTCAGATAGTTCTGAGGACCTGCTCCGAAGAGGTGGAGGGGGAAGTATATATATGATTTTGGTGAATGGGGTACGTGCAGTCAAGCACACGCCTTGGTAGGAGATTGCTGCTGGTCACAAGGAGCAGATGTCTTTGTTAGTGTCATACTTGTCTAAGTATGACAAGATGGAAACATTTGGGTTGGTAAAATTCTCTCCCGAAATTATCTATCTGAAGGCCTGTTCTGCCAGATTTTCCGAGAGCACAGAGCGCCTCACTCCTGATCTCCACCCCGAACCCCTTTCAGGGTGTATTAAAGGTCAGCAACTGCAGTGTCTAGTGACTTAATCCTTATAGAGCCAGATGGCGAGTGACATTCTTTAGTTTGCACCTCTAAAAAGGAAATCTGGTTCCAGGTGACCATAAACCTTGCGGATCTCTATGGCCAATTTCCCATTGTGTTCTTGGGTTCTAACCTGATGAGCAGTGTAGTTGCCACCTGAATACCCATTTCTATGGGAAAATGCCCAACTGAAGCTATTAAAAATAAATTCTCTCTTTGCAAATACCAGGAATCTGTGGCTCTAACGGACAGTAATTTTGTGTTGTTTGCAAACGAATTCTCAAGTCCTAGAAGGCAGAGTATTATACTGTAAATTTTTAAATATTCTTAAAGTCTCCCAGAATTAGCTACAGTGTTGTGGGAAAGGGGTGTCTGATACATGAATCATGCCATGCATACTTATTTAACCCAATAACCCAGTTTTTGTATATTCTGGTGAAATACACAGTAGGGGAGCAAAATTTGCCACCCCAAAATATGTCTCTTTGGCCTGAGGATTATTTTAGGTTGGTTGTTTTTGAGAAACGAAAGGTTCAGGAAGAGCTTTACCTCTGCCCCCTTAACTGCCTAAAAGGGGGCCTATCCCAAGAAGAGAGCTATCACCAGAACCAGCTACAGTGAATGTGAGCTAGATGTGGTAGACGTGGGTGGGAGGTGAGGGGGACACTTAGCAAGGCCTGTTTGATCAAAGTCCTATTGTCTCTCAATATCATGGCAAACATGTGTTTACCAAACATTTGTTTTCCCCCACCGTCCTGTGAGTCTTTCCCTCCCCTGTGAAGTCTCAACCCCCTACCTGCTTCTCCTTCTCTCAGATGCCGTATAAGCCTCAACTGCCTCATTTGTCCGTGAGCCTCATTTTTCTTATGGGGCCCCGTATGTACATATTTAAGCTGGATTTTCTCCTGTTCATCTGCCTCATGTCAGTTTAGTTCTTAAGCCAGCCAGAAGGACCTAGAGGGTAGGAAAAAAATAGTTTCCTTTCTCAGCAATACAAAAACCCACATGGGGTAAAATTAGGTAATAATAAATAATTTTGGGAAAACATGTTGGTATTGTGGATTGTTTGAGGAAACAATTAACTCAATCAAGAAAAATCATCATTCTTCTGAAAACGTAGGAGGTTATATGTTATAACCCAGCTGTGACTTGTAGCTCCAGAGCAATCACACGATATGAGATTCTATCCTTTAAACATATGTGGAGAGCCCCGCAGAGGATTCATCCACACCGTCATGATTTTCAGCCAAGCTTCATACTCCTTCCAGATTGTATAATCTTCCCCCAGCATCCTGGAGAGGGCTTACGTCTGCTCTCCATATCTTCTGATTAGTTCTCAGTGTGGCTCCAACCAAACCATCAGTTTTAATCAAAGACTTTTGCCTGGAAACAAAATACGAGCTCCATCATTTTCACATCTGACACTAAGCCAAGAGGAGAAAAGAAGGGATGGTGTAACCACGGAGCAAAATGTATGTATTATCTGCTTTTTGCCAGTAAGAAAAGAAAATTGAGCGTAAAATAGTCATGAGCCGCTGATGACATGTAACCCTAAAACACCCATTACCTCGGAAAAAGAAGCACCGAACAGCATATTATCTTGAACGTGTGTTTCGTTCATCCTCACAGGAAAACACTTCTGAATGCATCATCATCAGTGATTGGCAGAGCATAATTATATTCTTCCTGTATAGTTTTGAGAGATTAAAAGGTAGATTAAGAAATAATTTAAAGGTAATAGTGTACATAGTAATTTCTCTTCCATTTGCGTAAATAGTAACCAGAATGGAAACAAGAAAAAAGCTCTCTTTGATAATACCCATTGTTATGCAGAGTGTCTGTCATTTCAGCATAATCAGATGAATTTTTGTTTGCAAATTATAAATTATTCAGAAAGCTTCTTATTACAGTTATGTGGCTGTTTACTGTGGGAGGGAGAAAGAGCGCACTTCATTTTCCTGATGTACGGTCTAAAGAGGAGACAAAAATAAAGCGTTTGGCACATTTAGTGGGAGTGCCTGTTCCAAGCTAAATACAAAAGCAAGACAAATGCAATAATTGAGCTGCGTTTATGAAACCAAAACATAATTGCATTCGGGGATTTTGCGGCTGGTTCTTCATGTATAACTATCTTCGTACAGCCGGCTCCAAGATAGTGTGATCATACACTGTGCACTTGGAGGCAGGGTCATCGTCCTTACTGAAGGTCACAATGCAGATCTGACAGCAATGAGTACAGTGTCCAAAAGCAAACTGCCACTTTGAGACGCAATCAAGCAATTTCCACGGAGCTGATTGCCTCCAGCCTCACCTCGAGGCATTTAACAAAGTGGCAGCCCAGTCTTGATTAATCGGCAGAGGCACTAATGAACCAGCTTTGCCCGAAGTTTCCTGCACTCTCTGATTCCTAACTGCCTCTTTAGTGAATGACTCGGGGCCTCAAGAGAGCCTCACGCTGGCTGCCTCCCTTCTGCCTGGGCACAGACACTTGATGACAGAGGAGAAAGTCCTGCTAAGTGGTGCATTCATGTTTGTTTCTCAAAATGCACCTCATAACTATTTAACTTGGGAGAGTGAGATGCAGAGGGATTGGGTTAGGATTTCGGGCTGAGCACATGACTTATTCAGTGACTGAGTCCCATCACGATGGATATATGAGGATCAGAAACGCTAAATGTGCAGCTCCCAACAGTCTGAGCACATAACAGGCTCCCAGGACACACAGCAAGCACTGTTTCAATGCATGCTTAATTGGCTTTCTGAATCTGGCAAGATAATAAAAAGTGGAAGGTGACTGCTGTCTTACATTGGGCTCTGCAGAAGCACAGCCTGAGGCAGCACTCAAGTTCAGCTCTTGTATTTGGGGAGGTAATCCCAAGAAACCCTGGGGGAGAAGCAAGGAAGGGAGACAGGAGAGGGAAGGTCAAAAGCAAAGTTTCTATCATTGACCAAATTGCCACTGTGGGAACTGAAGCTTACTCCCACCAAAGCGCTTAGAAAACTGGTGAGGACATGCACCTCAAAGTTATGCCCAAGGGCAAGATTGCAGGACGTTAATCCCCCAGCTCCTTCAGCCACTGGTGAGGGGCTGCCTGGGGGTGGAGGTGAGGATCTATCTCATTGCGTGTTGATCTGCCACATGCTCGGGCAGTCCGGGCTCTGTCAGTAGAGCAAGACTTCAGGCAAAGAGTTACAGGTACTGGGATTTGGTGACCCAAGGAGATACAGGCAGATATCCACAGCATCTGCTTCAACTACAAAACCAATTTATACCTGCATTTAAGAAACAACTATAATCCGGGCTCCCCTGGTGGTGCAGTGGTTAAGAATCTGCCTGCCAATGCAGGGGACACAAGTTCAAGCCCGGGTCCAGGAAGATCCCACGTGCCACGGAGCAACTAAGCCCGTGTGCCACAACGACTGAGCCTGTGCTCTAGGGCCCACGAGCCACAAGTACTGAGCCTACGAGCCACAACTACTGAAGCCCGCGGGCCTAGAACCCATGCTCCGCAACAAGAGAAGCCACCGCAATGAGAAGCCCACGCACTACAACAAAGAGTAGCCCCTGCTCGCCGCAACTAGAGAAAGCCCGTGCACAGCAATGAAGACCCAATGCAGCCAAAAATAAATAAATATATATATATTTTAAAATTAATTAATTAAAAGAGAACCATCTAGCCTCCCAATTGTCCCCAGCCCCTTGGATTAAAGTCTGTACTGGTTTGTCTCCTCTGAACGCTCTGAGTGGTAGCTAGATCCACAGCCCAGAAGTCCACTGAGTGGCAGGAGAAAGTTGTGTGTGATATAGAATATCTCTCCGAGATAATCCACAACGCCGACTCCTGCCCCTAGATGCATGAGATTGGTGGCAGTTGTTTAATGTATGCCTGCAGTGTCTTTAATGGTATTCATACTGGCTACCACAGATACATCTTCTCATAGCAGGACCCTGGCCAAGTCTACAAAAGCAAACAAGTTGTCACAGCTGGACCAGGACCTCTTGGTTTCTGCTTGGATCTGAGTCTGGACTCATATACAAGTATCCATGTGGACAGTTCTTGTCCACTCCTGGACCCAGATGTGTTTGACCCAACATGTGCAAATTCAAGTACAACCTTCCTATGAAAATGAACTCTTCAAATACAGTGATGAAGAGTCCCCCAAAATTCTCAGCTAGCATCCCCTTGCTCAACAATTATTTTCTTTTTTCTCAAACCATTTCTGTTTAATCTTGTAATATATTTCATAGGACACCATAACTTGCTGTTATAAACCAGCCATTTCATAGTATTTTCCACTGCATGAAATTTTACAGACAGTGCTCATACTACACATTCCATGTGCCACAGCTCTGCCTTGAAATAAATTGTGAAATTCACCGTGAATACCCAACCAATGTTATTTATCAGAACCAAAAGAAGCTACAACAACAAGACCTCTTATTTCTCATTAGTTATTGCCTTTGCAGTTGGAATTGGACTCCATGCTTTTCACTTCCTGTTCTTAATTGTTAGAGGGAGGTACTGAGGGCAATTAAAGAGCTCTTGCTTTCCATTCTAGAAGGGGCTAGATTTGGTAGCAGTTACAATGTTAGGATCCCTGAAACAAATAGCTTCCTGCTTGTGTCCCATCAGGATGCAAGTGCAGATCTGAATCTATAAGGATGTTGGTGGTCCGTACCCTAACCGCCTAACTGACTCTCTCTCGCCACATGCCGCAAGCAAATAATTAGAAAAAACAAAACAGAGAACATTTTTACCTCCAAACCACCTGCTTCCTGAGCCTCCCTAATTCTTCCTTGGGCCCTTGGATAAAAGAAACACTGAGAAATTGAGAGACTTCCAGGATCAAACAGGTTAAAAAAAAGTTCCTGCCACAAAGGCTGGAAAGAGAAATAAGGCCATTTCCTCAACAATTCAGGTACCCCCTACCTCCACCTAAATTTCTAATGTAAATTACTTACAAAATGTGATTGCTTTGAACTTCCCTTGGAATTGTTTAGACAAAAGGGAGATTTTTCAGAAAAACTATACTCCAAGATTCTGATTTCATATCTTAAAGAGTTGATGAGTATAAATTTGGTCACAATTTCTACAGTTCCCCCCGTCTCGATGGTCTGCATTCCCACGTGCCTTACTCACTTGAAGTTCAGTCTTCTGCACATTTTCTGTTCCCAAATGTTCCTATGGATTCCCAGGGAGGGGTCCAGAGAAGTAACTGAATGTCTTGAGGACACATGCTACATACATTGCAGAGAATGTGGGCCACTCACCTCTAGGAAACCATTCCCATGGGTAGTCATCCTAGATTTATATACTTTCCTGCAGATAGCAGTAAAGTGTTGTGATGGAGGAAAGGCTTTTTCTCACCAAGAAGCCCTTCGGGCTACTAGTGGGATGTTTACAACCCATTACGATGTGGACTCTGGGTTGATTGAAATGCTTGTTTGCCTAGTTCTGGCCATAATACCCTGAAGTCGTTTCACTAGTGTCTCCCCCAAATTCATATCTAACCAAAAACTCAGAGCCCTAAGTCCAATGACTTGTATTCTTATAAGAAGAGGAGAGGATACACAGAAGGAAGATGACCATGTGAAGATGGAGGCGGAGATTCCAGTGATGCACCTACAAGCCAAGGAATGGCAGAGATTGCTGAGAGTCAGCAGGTGCTGGCACAGGCAAGGGGGATTCTTCTTCAGAGCCTTCAGAGAGAGCATGGCCTTGATGAACCCTTGACTTTGAACTGGCCTCCAGAAGTTGCTCAGTTCCTAGTCATCCTCAGGAGGTTCAATAATAATGTAAAGAGAATTTGCCATAAACTATATTGTCATTATTTATTATTCTTTTCAAAAACATTTTGAAAAAGGATAGATATTTTAATAATTCAAAATAGACAAATGCTCTTTTTTAAGTTCCTTTTCAATGGGAACCAAATGTCCATACTTATTAAGGATTATTAATAGAACCCTGATGATCTAATGAATTCATTTTCATTTTCTTATTTCTGGGCATTGCCCCCCACCTTGTGTATTTCACAGAATGACCTTGCAGGTTTCAACTTTTGTGCCTCTGTTGCTCTTTCATTGGAAGAAATTAGCAGGCCTTTCACATTTTTTGAAGGGAGCATCAGCTAGGGCACATAGAAAAAGTAATGTCTTGAAAACCTTGATGAATGCCAGTTCTCCCAGGGCACATCAACCCTAACTGTGCCTGTGTATGCATGGAGAAAATGGCAGATTTGAATAAATATCCTGAAACATTTTGGCAGAGTTCCAGAATCTGCTGGCTACCCACATTTATTGTGTACTTATTTGTGGTTGATCTAGCTCTTCTTTGAACAGTGAAGTTAACCCTTTCACTAACTGCACAGGGAGAAACATTTCCATGTTACAAATGGCCCAGTTAAATTCATTCAAAAATTACTTATTCAACCCTTACTTCGTACAAAGCATGACACAAACACTGGGATAGATGCAGAAATTATTCCCTGCTCTCAAGGACTTTATATAATATTCAAACAGAAAGACACATAAACAATAAATCATAATAGAATGTTAACATGAATCATAAAGTAATTTTAGAGGGCATCCCAGTATTCATGGATATCTGGGCATAACTTGAAGACTAGAGAGTAGTTCTGCCAGGAATCTAGTTGCATGCATGCTTGAGAAGCATTTAGCAAAACAACTCAAATCTCAGAGGAAAGGGTCAAACCATAACACCTTGATCTAAGAATAAAACCTGAGAATCAAGTTATTTTGAACAAAGCTCCAAGGAAAGTGGATTAGATCATCACACAGCCCATTCCCTATGAACTTGTGCTTAGTCTCAGGGTCAGAGGAACTATTACTAAAAACTGAAAGAGTTACAGCACCTACATCTTCGGGGGGCAGAAGTTCAAGTACTATTGCTTTCAGAGAGAGTGTAAAACAAAGGTGGATAGGCTTCAGCAACGAGCAGCATTGGGACAACTTCACTGTGGTAGCAGAGATGTCAGGAGACAGCTCCTAGAACAGTACTGGCAGGGAGTTTGGTATATTGCTTTGTCACATCCATTGCTCCTTTGCACCATCTTTAGAACCCTCAGCTCCAGATCTCTGCAGTTAATGGTAAGAAATAAAACGGCGGATGCCATATGGATGGCAAGAAACTATTTACACAAACCAGGCAGATACTAGGCAGCCTCAGGGTCTTCCAGAAATAGTTGAGGGGACAAAATTTCAAAGGTCTGGAGATGCTGCATATCACATACAGACTATTTTGTGGCTCTATTACAAAAAAGTAAAGGCAGGCTTTGTTCTTGATGTAGTAGTGGCCTGAGAAACAGGTGTACGCAAAGGAGAATGAAATAGGTGTGACAGTGTGCACAAAGACTGTGTCTGTGCAGGAAAGTGAATGACTCTTTCAGTTGAAGTAAACAGAAAAAGCTTCATAAAAAAGGGAAAATTTGAGCTCATACTTGGAGACCACATATGGAGGGTTGGGGTGGGAGGAGAGGGAGAGATTCCGGGCTCAGGAAAAAAATATGGGCAAAGACTTTGAAGTTTTTTTGCGAAAACAACATGCAGGTAGAAGAATGCTGGCAGTGGTGGGTGGGAAAAGTGAGAGAAGTTGAGTTAGAAAAGATTGTGAATGGGCTGAATCATGGAAGGTCTCAAGCATTACTGCTAAGAAGTTTGAGTTTTAGTCTGAGATATTAGAAATCCACCAAATGTGTGTATGTGTGTGTGTATGAGTGTGTGTGTATGTGTGTAATTTTTAAGATGGAAAATAATGACATCTGACTTGTATTTTAGGAGGAAGGGGAAAGGAGTCCTGTGGTTGCCCTGAAAGGTGTCCATCCACTAATTGCTGGAACCTGTGAATATGTTACCATACATGGCAAAAAAAAAAAAAAAAAAATTGTTTTCAAAAGCGATTAAGGATCTTGACATAGGGAGATTATCTTTGTTTATGTGGGTGAATCCAGTTTAGTCACAAGTGTGTCAGAGGAGAAGATGTTACAATAGAAGCAAGGGTCAGAGTGATACCATTGCTAGAAGGGGCTACGAGCCAAGGAAACGGGAAAAGGCAAGGAATGGATTGTCCCCAGAACATCCAGAAGGAACACAGCCCAGTGGTTACCTTTATTTTAGCCCGCATGAGACCCACTTTGTATTTCTGATCTTCAGGGCTTTACACTAATAAATTTGTGTTGTTTTAAGCTAGGAAGTTTGTGATAATGTGTTACAGCAGCAAAAGGAAACTAATACAGGTACTCAGGAGGAAATGCATCAGGCTTGTGTCTGGTGCTTTGCGTGAGTCCTCTGCTTTAGTCTTCACAAAGGTGAACGGTGAAAGAGACAATATTATTTCCATTTCACAGATTAGGAAAATGAGGCTGAAAAGTATTGATTAAATTGCTATTAAATAGTAGGACCTCACCTGATCTAAATTTGTCCTTGGAGCCTATGCTCATATGCTGTACCATGATGCCATAGCTCTAAAAAGAGTAGAGAGAATGGAAATGGATGAGATATGAGATAAGAGGTAAAATAACCATAAGCTAGACTCAACACCTATAGCACATTAAATTGAACCACGTACATTTCCTAACAGATGGCGTTATAGGTAGAAAATACATTTTCAGTGAGGATGGGAAGACAGGCAGTAGAGTTTGGAGAGGCAGGATAGACAACTTTGTGGAAAAGCCTGGGGGTATGTGGATCTAAAGTCCTCAGTTCTAATTACTGTGTCATTTAACTATCCCTGTGACCTTTAGAAAGTTGCCTAGCCTATCAATTTTCTCATCAGCAAAATGGGATAGATGATACCTAGACCAGAGGGTTACTGTACTGATTACATAAACTATTATTTGTAAAACCCTTAGCCCAGTCCTTCACATTCAGTAAACATAAGTACTAAAAGGTTGTTATTGTTGTTGTTGTTATTATTATATTGTTATTTGTTTAGAGAATCTTTTGGTAGTCATAAATTAGTGACTATACCATAAAACACATGATAAAAAGAAGAGGTTAAGAGATCAATTGCAAAAGGAGAAACAAAAAGAATTTAATGAAACATGATGAATTGAAAATAAATGTATCTGGCTGTTGTTCTTTTAACTAGTGTTAATTTTGGTACCCCATAAGATATTTTTAATATCTTCAATATTAAAATCAAAATATTAAACAGCAAACACTGATTTTTAATATTTGTAGTCTGTGGTACTAAGTAGACTATTGAATTGACCAAAATGTTTAAATGTATTTGTCACTTTAAAAAATATCTTACTATGTTTTCTTAACTCAAACTGATTTTCACCATTACTCTGTTGTACACTATTTATAAGACAGAAAATTTGAAACATCTAAACTTTCAATAAAACAATTATTTGAAGCAAGCTTAATATCCAAAAAATGTGTGGATTGCTTACACAAAACATGAAGTCCTACAAAATAATGTGTATGGAAAAGCCCAGTTTTGTTGAAAGACCAGCATATACACATTTTGTCTGTCCCTCTGTTCTGACACCGTCAGTCTGTCTTCCTCTCTTCGACATCACCCATACAAATAGGAAAAAGGAGTGGGTGGGATTGGGGATATTCTACTTTTGGGTGTCTTTGTTAACGTTTCTTCCAGTAAATACTATTTATGTCTCAAAGAACAAAACTTAAGCCCTTAAAATTTCTTTTTAAACAAAAATTGTAATGATTATTTAATAGCCCATTATATTTAGTTTCATAATTTATGTAAATATTGTCCTGTTAAAGGTCTTTAGATTATGCCTTGTTCTTCTTGGCCGCCCTACTAACCTCTATCAGTTCTCTAATTTGGAGCCTTTTTGTATCACTTTCTCTTTTATCTACCATATTAGTTCCCCTGTGTCATAAATTGCTAGGCCAGGTTCAGCATAAGCCAGGAGCACTCAGAGTGTCTGCTAGTGAAGGAATTAACTTCTAATGTATAAGAAATCCTAGTACAGACCCTGGGGGCAGCATTAAGAGGCAGTGCTTCAGTACAGCTTCAGTAAGTCTCTGTTCTGTAAAGATCAAGTTGGACTAATGTTCATAAACGGGGAAGAGCATTAATTTGAGTCTTATTTGCACTTACCACAAAGAATAACCATTTATCAGCTTAAGTAAAAGAGCCTGTGACTTGCCAACTACTTTCTTTGTGTGAACACATTAAACATGGCAGGCCCTTGAAAATAGCTACAAAAAAGAGTGAACAATTAATTTAACATGAATTTCAAAACCTTTATTTGGCATTTCTTTACACCAAGTACTGGGCTTAGTGCAGAGGGTATAGAGAAGCAAATGCACAAGACAAGTCTGTAGTTTAAGAGGCTCCTTATGTAGCAAGGGAGACAACAAATCAACGTGCTATTTAAAAATATATTAAGTGAATATGGGAAATACAAGCACTTTCAGTTTAACCCAGGACCCTGTCCTTAATAAAGAAGTAAACATGTAGATACACAGCTCACAATTAATGTGGTACCCCTGATATGACATGAGAGGATCCTTTACCGTGATGGTATTTTTTCCAAAATTCCATAACCTCAGTCTAATCATGAAAAAACCAACAGCCAAAAAACAAACAAACCCAAACTGAGGGACAATCTACGAAATACCTGGTCCTTCCTCTTCGTAAGTATCAAGATCACGTGAAACTAGAAAAATCCAGAGAAACTGTCACAGTCCAGGAGAGATTGAGGAAACATGATAAGTAAATGCAATAGGGGACCCTGGATAGGATCCTAGAAAAGAAAGAAAAAACAACGTTTTTGGAAAACTTGATGTTAGGCTGCACCCCACAGGCCTAAAAGTCCAGTAATTGCCCAGCCTCACTACGTAAGAAAGAATCTAGAGACAGGGACAGTGATATCAGTGGTTTATTGGATAGAGGATCTTACACATCCGAAACAAAAGTCCTGGAGCAGCTCCCCACCCAGTACAGAAAACGCGGCAGGACAAGGTAGCAATCTTCGTTACTCAGGGGAGAAGGAGGCTACCATTTATAAGGGGGATTGACATCAGGTTGGCTCATCAGTTACCAGGGAAACCAGAGGTTGGGGCAGAGGGCAATTAGCAGGCAGTTACTGATTAAGCCCTATAATTCAGAGGATTGGATAGTCATGTGATTGAAACAGGGACTGGTGGAGCAGGGGATGTACAGAGATCAAGAGAACAGCCATCTTGAATGGCCTGATCATACACCTGATGAAATCAGAATAAAATCTGAAATTTAGTTAATAGTAAAGTACTAAGGTTGGTTTCTTAGATTTGACAAGGGCACCACAATAATGCAAGATAACGATGTCAGGGATAGCTGAAACAGTGAGGCATATGTGGGAACTCTCTGTATCTTTGCAGTTTTGCAGTAAATCAAAAATTATTCCAAAATTTAAAGTTCATCCAAAAACAAATATGGTAAGTGATAGTACAAGATATTTACAACGGTGGTTGCTAGGTTTCTCTTCAATTCTGTAAAGTTGTATAGAAAGTACCAAGAGAACTTCTTGGTATGACTAATTCTACCTGGGGATTCAGGAAAAACTTTACAGAAGAGATAAAATTTGAGGTGCGTCTCCATGGCTGGGTAGGAATTTGCAACCCCTGAGGAGGCTGCAAGGCCTTAAAGGCACACACACACACACACACACACACACAGATCAGTGAAAAAACATTGCATGTTTGAGGCCCAGAAGAAATAATATTGGCTGAGTTAGGATGCCCAGGACCAACTTACCCATTAGGCCCAGAATCAAGAGTCAAGGGCCCATAATACTCTCAGGGATCCCCCCAAAATCTCAATTTCCTTAAAAATCAGAAGAAAACAAAAGAACTTTTAGATCAATGAAAATGTTTTAATATACATTTTTAACATAATTGACTTCATAACAGTGTAGTAGTAAAATATTTTGATTTTTATTACTATTATTTTTAATTACAGAAGGGACCCAGAAAATTCATGCAGTGTCCTGGTGGTATTTATTTGTAGCATCTTGTACAGAGAGGCCCACCTTTTTCCAGGAGGAAAATAGTCAATGAAAATGTTTTCATATGTAATTTTAATACATTTGTCTTTATAATAATAGTCATAAAATGCGATTTTCACTATTTTTTGGAGGCAGGCACTTACAGAGGTAGAAGTGCCCAGAGCTCACAAATGCCGGAGTGTGTGCTCGGTGTTATCGCACGTTTGTCATTTCCACTGAGAGGTCAGCCAGGTGATATTAAGGCTGAATTAATTCAACCCAATGAGCTATTTTAGTTGGTAACGGAAATGCAAATGTAATACAATTAAATATTCGTTAAAAAATAATTGTTTAGGGAAGTCAGATCTAACAAACATCAAAGATATATATATATACATATATATACACACACACATCTTTTTGAAAAAAACGTGTTTCAAAGAATTTCTCTATTCTTTAAATCATCTCCTTTTTTCTTTAACTCTTCTTCTAGTCCTCATTTTATTTATTCTATGCCGTATTCTTTACATCACTGCCTTAAAAATAGGGAGGTAGTTAAGGATTTAAAATTAAATGAATACGTGAGCAATTTTCTTGATTTAAACTAACTTGAGTCTGTTAATCCGTAAACACTAACATACGCATAAGCGTTAAGAGAAGACTCTAAATTAGTTTGTTTAATTTAATCTTTCAATTTACTCGTTAACATGCAGAAAGCTGATGCTAACACAAGTTTATGTAACTCCCTTCACAAAGAAAAGCAAAGATAATAAAACCTGTGTTAATCACACACGCCCTTAAATTGTGGTCTAAAAACACTGACACCTCCAAAATGCTGTGAAGTGGAGAATTTTACCATGTTGTTACTGGTTTCTGTGCTGCCTTGTATAAAACAGACTTCATTAGTTTTAAGTAACTTTCCTTATTTCTATCAGGCTTAGAACCTCTTCCTGTCCTTATCTTTCAACAGTGGTTTCAATGGTGAAACTAACACAGCAGCTCGGAGTTGATCCTAAAAATAAAATAAGTAGATAAAAATGTATTTGGAAGTTTCTGTGGGTCCCTTCATCACTCTAAACACTCACAGACACACACGCACACGCACACACACGTACACTCCTTTTGGCAAAGATGTTGTCTCTAATTAAAATGAAAACACTACAAGAGAAAATGTTCAGCCTCAATATTGTACCCTCTCCTTCCAGTATAAATATATTCACATCCTTTCTTGTAAAAATGAGAAAAGAATAAGATAGACTGAAGGCTATCAGATACTTGAAGGGTTTCATGTAAAAAGAACAGACTCAAAAGTATAAGGAGTAGTAGGAAACTATTCCTGTAGAGTCTCTTTGTAACTGACCCTGAGACAGTATTAGACAATAGAAGATGAGTGACAGATTACCGAGGAATGAGCAGAAACCTTAAGCTCAGAACAAGAGAATTTGGATCCCGGCTCAACCACTCAGATTGTGCCACATTTGCAAAGACCATTGGCCTCTCTAAACCTTGGTCTCCACCTCTGAAAATGAACATAATTATAATCCCTACCTCAGAAGGGTCTTACAAAGGTTAAATAAGTGAAGTAATATATGTAGAAAGCTCTTTGAATGAATAGTATACACAAGTAATTGCTATTTTGCTATCTGTGATATGTCTATGTATATACATGTACCCACAAATATTCTATAAATATTTATTGAATATATGTGTGTATATATTACTTACATCCTTATCACACATTACAAACCGTATACAACAAAACCAAACCCGCTCACACAGAACAATCGCAACCTGGAGAGTGACTGCCCCACTAATGGACTATCCATTATTTATTAGGAAGCAGTAAGTGAAGAAAATGAAAAGACATTGGAGTCAGCAGAGGTTTGGGTTTTGCCCGGCCCCCTGCTGATTCCCCACTGTGCTTGGCCATTGCTCTTTTCACCACTCATTAGCACTCCAGTCCAAAGGAAGAGCAGGTTGTTTCCAAGGCTTGCATTAACCTCACCATCTCCAAATTGTTTGCACATTTTCCTACTTTGATACAATCTAAAATCTATTCCTCTCCAGAAACTCTGTTGAGCAAAGCACAACCGTTTAAGTCAGTCTCATTTTGGATTCTGTCGAAATGTTCAGTTAGCACTCAGACTAGTAGAAAGGGATTCTATGGAGGCTTCCCATTCTTTCCCACATCAAGTTAACGTTATCTCTCATACTCCTGAAACACAGTGTGATACACTGTGTGTATCAACTGTCAAGCATTGATACTATTCTTTTTTCAAATTTATTTTGTTGAAGTGTGGTTGATTTACAATGTTGTGTTAATTTCAGTTCAACATGTATATACATTCTTTTTCATATTCTTTTCCATTATGGCTTATCACAGGGTATTGAATATAGTTCCCTGTGCTATACAGCAGGGTCTTGTTGTTTAGCCATTCTATATATTAGTTTGCATCTGCTAATCCCAAACACTCAATCCATCCCTCCCCCACTTCTCCTCCCCCTTGGCAACCACAAGTCTGTTCTCTATGTCTGTGAGTCTGTTTCTGTTTTATAGATAAGTTCATTTGTGTTGTATTTTAGATTCCACGTATAAGTGATATCATATGCTATTTGTCTTTCTCTTTCTGACTTACTTCACTTAGTATGATCATCTCCAGGTCCATCCATGTTGTTGCAAATGGCATTATTTCATTCTTTTTTGTGGCTAAGTCGTATTCCATGTGTTGATGGACATTTAGGTTGTTTCCATGTCTTGGCTGTTGTGGATAGTGCTGCTATGAGCATTGGGGTGCATGTATCTTTTTGAATTATAGTTTTGTCCAGATATATGCCTTGATTGGGATTGCTGGATCATATGGCAGCTCTATTTTTAGTTTTACGAGGAACCTCCTTACTGTTCTCCATAGTGGCTGCACCAACTGACATTCCCACCAACAGTGCAAGAGGGTTCCCTTTTCCCCATACCCTCTCCAGCATTTGTTATTTGCAGAGTTTTTAAATGATGGCTATTCTGACCAATGTGAGGTGGTACCTCATTGTAGTTTTGAGTTGAATTTCTCTGATAATTAGTGATGTTGAGCATCTTTTCATGCGGTTGTTGGCCATCTGTATGTCTTCTTTGGAGAAATGTCTATTTAGGTCTCCTGCCCATTTTTGGGCAGATTGGGTTGCTGTTTCTTTGTGGTTGAGCTGTTTGTATAATTTGGAAAGCATTGATCCTATTCTATGATGACTGCACTTTAATTTTTTTCATTCACGATGTTTGGAATCATTTATGCAAGTGTTAATATGTCTAATGAATAAAAAATGAGTGCTATAGACTGAATGTTAGTGTCCCCCCAAATTCATATTTTGAAATCCTAAGGCCCAATGTGATGATATTACGAGGTAGGGGCTTTGAAGGTGATTAAGTCAGGAAAATGGATCTCTCATGAGTGGGATTAGCGCTCTTATAAATTAAATAAAATAAAAAACCCTTGGACAGCTCCCTTGCTCCCTCCACCACGTGAAGATACAGCAAAGAAAGGGCCTTCTATGAACGAGGAAGCAGGTTCTCACAAGACATAGAATCTGCCAGATCTGAACTTCCCAGCCTCCAAAACTGTGAGAAATAAATGTTATTTATGAGCCACCCAGTCTACGGTACTTTTGTTATAACAGCTCAAAGTACTGAGGCAGAAATGAGTTCACATTTATCCAGGGTTGAAACTGAGCTTCTGAAATATTTTAACTATTTGACTCTCATTTTTTTACTCCAGTCATTCATTTTTTACATATTTTCATCCCATTCAGTAACCAAGATGAAAAACAGAGGAGGAAAGAAGGGACACCTTTTCCATTCCCCAGACAGAAGGGGTGAATGAGAAAATAAATGAATGATCAAAATAACAGCATTCCTATCTTCTGATCTGAACGTCTTAAACGTGCCTGATTATTTGAATCATCTGTGATCATTAAAACAGCTGACTCCCAGCCCTTTCTCCCTTCCCCAAAGTAACCTAGTATCCTAACCTCCAGGGGATGAACCTGAACTACTTGTGTGTTTAGATTTTTAACAAGTACCCTAGGTGATTCTTTAATTAGGCAAATTTGGGAAACTAGTCTAAAGGAAGAAAGGGATGCTCAAACTTTTTACCTGTGTTAGACAATTTTGAATGTATTGTACACAGACTTTTAACCTAGAGTCAGAAAATACAGTTCTAGTTGTATTTCTGACTTTATGGGGTGAAAGATTGGAGGAAGAGAAATGATAAATCCAGGACTATTGCTGAACCTCAAGGTCCTGAGTCTTATGGGCAGAGGATACATGGGGAAAAACGGTGGGAGCTTCTCTTGATACCTGAGTTTAGAGAGTTCCAGAAAGGAGTGGTGGACTGCACATATTATGATCTGCAAAGAGCTCCCTGGGGGAGCATGAGAGGTCACCCTCCACCAAAATTGAAAAGAAGAGACAGATTGGAATGTAGCTGTGCATTGTGCTGTTACCCTCATTCCTTCCCCTGTAGCACTTTGGGAATCTTGAAGAATTTTTTTGAGAAAAAAAATTTTTTTAATTACCTTTGAAAAAGCCAGAGCTGCCCTCAAGGAACAATGGACTGTGCTGATTTAATGTAGCCACAAGCTTTGTGAGGAGGGGAGCGCTCCTGGATGGACACCAGAATCGCCATATGTTTTTACCAGGAAGATCTTGGAACTGTCTACATTATTAGCCCAAGATTTTCCAGGAAGCTGCTGCCCAGAAAAGTGAGATGAGCTGCTGAGAGGATCCCCCTGGGCCACTGAGCAACTGCCAAGGGAGGGGGGTCCTCTCGAAGTTTCCAGTATATTGTGCTTCTGCCATTGGCAGGAACCCTTGTAGAGTGGAGCTGCAGTTGGAAGGTGCACAGAAAACATCAGACCAGGAGGGCACCAACTGGTATTACCTGGTCTCTCCCATATCATCCCAAGTAATTCTGAACATCCTGGAGGAAATGAAAGAGTCAAGGTAAATCTTACGTAACTGCATAATTCCACCCATCAACCATCCATCATTCTTCAATCATCAGATATTTACAGAGCTTCTAGACGTTGCCTGAATATTTTCTGCATGCCAGGGATAAAGTAGTAGGAAGGAAGTAGTTAGCTGCATTTTTTTACCAGGATTGAGCTTCTTCCAGACAAGTACAGGAGAGAAGGTAAAGGGTAATTGGAAGTATGGACCATGTACCCTGCAGTGGATGAGGAAAAAGGGGATGGACCAGAGGTGTAACAAATGGTCAGGAAAGTAAAAGTTTTAGGAGCAATAAGTTGAAGGTCTTTGAGAATGTGGAAATTAGATAGAGCAAAATGGATAGAAGGTGACAGTCGATGAGCGGGATTCTTAAAATCAAGGTCTAGAACTCATGAATTTATTGTGATGAAAAAGGAAGGATGTGACCACAGTTGAGGGAGGCAGCATGTGGAAAAATAATTCACTGAAAGTAAGGAGGCCAAGGAATAAAGAGAACAGAATCCCAGATATATTGTTCATGTGGATACTAAATATGCCTTAATGGGGCATCCTGAGTAGGTCTGAAGGTTCTGGAGCTCTCAGGTACTGTCTTGAGCCAGGTTTGCAATATCTGAGTTTCTAGTGATGGATATGGAAAAATAATATGTCTAGAAACTATGAGCAACAGTCTAAAAACTGTTATAAGTTCAGTAAACTTGCATATTAGAAATGTGCAAATGCCTGCCTCTTGAAATATATTTTCAACCTATCTAAAGGAACATCTAAAATACTCACCATTGAGTTTCTCCTTCAGATAAAGATCCTCTGTCTCCAGAGGACTTGCTACAGAGTAAATGTATTATCTATCACAGGAAGCATATATTAGGACACTGACATTCATAGGACATTATCATGATAATTTAACAGATTGGCTAGCTGTCACCTAGTCTCAAACAAGGCTCAAAAAAATCAAGTAACTGGAAAAGCAAGAAGAAGAAGGCAAAGGAAAGGCTAGCTAGGTATGGAAGCTTACTCTCGGGAGCCCTGATTGCCCCCACTGCCTACAGGGTAGAAGAAAGCTCTGGGAAACAGCAAAGCATACTAGAGAGCACATAGCTCATTTGTAAAATGGAGATAATACCTCTCGGAGTAAGACGTTTAAGCAAAATGACATAAGTCAGATATCTGGTGCACATTAGGTGGTCTGTAAATATCAGCCCACTTATTCATCTGCTCTTCTTAAGCCATGCATATTCGTGTTCTAAGATGATTTTATCCACAAGCATACATACAAAAACAAATACCCAACTGTACTTAGTGATATACGGGCTGAAGTATTTAGGAGGAAACTAACATTGGCAACTTACCTTGAAAGGCATCAAAAAAAAAAAAAGATTGATGAATGGATAGAAGAATGTATAGATATATGATAAGATAATTATAGTACAAATTTATTGGTAAAATCCAGGAGGTGGACATAAAAGTTTCCACTGTAAAATTCTTTCAACTTTTTTGTATACTTGAACATTTTCATAAAAAATTAGCAAAAAATAAAATAAAATATTCTCTCACGTACTTTCCTTGTTTATATCCCATTTTTTAGCAAAATGTTGAAATTCTTTCTTTACAGTCCTTACTGATGAACATTTTGGAAATGGCTACATCTAAGGTTGAAACAAATGCATTTTCGTCAATAGAGAAACATATGTTCAGCCCTTAGGAAGTGCATGTGAAGAAACATTTAATATTGCAGAGCTTCTTGTCACCTCTCAATAGTTGTCAGCCTGTCAACTCCACATCCCAGGTGCTCAGAAAACTGTAATTTCCAGAGCTCTCTGACTGAGGGCATAGTGAAGCATACAGCTCACCTCACAGAAATATTACAGAAACCTGCCTTCCATAAAGAGACAGAAAAAACTAAATGGATCTAAAAAGACTGATATTTTAGCTGTTCAGGTGGTCATGTTTCATGGCTCCCACAAATGCAATACATTTTTATAAATCTAGAGCTCCTCTCCCCCATCCAGTTTGTATACCAAGGAATCCTGTGTTACAAATATTCAGAAATTTCCATGTAATAACCTTAGTCCCCAAAGGATGCTTTTAATTCAGCATCCTAACTTTAAAAGGTAAAAGAAGAAAGAAATGATGTGTGATACCATTGTGGAATTTATAACTCCTTCTTCCTGGAAACATACGCCTCACTCCACACTTCCCTGGTTTTCCTCCTTATTTCTCCTGATCCCTTACTTCGGGAGTGCTCCAAGGCTCAGTTTTGGAGTCTCTTCCTTTTCCTGCTTACTTTCACAATTAAGATGATCATGTGTAGTTTTATGAGTTCTTAAATGTCATCTAAGTGCTGATAATCAAAATATGTCTTTTCAGCCCAGACCTCTCTCCTGATTTCCAGACATGTAGACTCAATTGTCTACTTGGAACATCCAATTATAGTCTAATAGTCACATTAAACTTAGTATGTTGACACTAAGCTCTTGATCTTCCCCCAAAATTTGCTTCTTTTAAGGTCCCTATTTGTGTTGACTGTGAGTCCAACCTTCCAGATGCTCAGGAAAGCTTCTTTCTTTCTCACACATCTGTCAATCAATCCTGACAACTCCACCTTCTCAATATATCCAGAGTCCAGCTACTCATCACACCCTACATTGCTTCTCCCTTGGGCTGAGCTGCCATTATTTCCCCTGTGAATTATTAGAACCACCTAAACTGATCTTCCTGCTTCTGCCTTCTGCCATCCATCTATTCTCAATCCAACAACCAGAAGGATCTTGTTAAATATAAGTTGAGGTATCTCACTCTTCTGTTCAAACTACTCTACTGGGTTCCATTTTCATGCAAAATAAAACCCAAAGTCGTAAGAGTCTTCAAGTCCCCAATTCGGTCCCGTGGTCCAACTTAATCTCCTACTGCCCTTCCCCTCGTTCTCTGATCTCCACCTACGCTGCACTTCTTGTCACTGAACATTCCTCCTCAGTGACTTCACTTCACATTGACCATTCATCTCCTCTGAGGCTCTTGTATTCATAAGGCTTGCTCTCTCACCTCCTTGGAGATCTTTGCTCAAGGTCAGTGTAGCCAACTGGTCTTCCCTGACTGTTCTATTTAAAACTTCATGGGTCTACTCCTTTCTAATGCTTCCTACTGAAACAGGAGGGAAGGGGGGACAGGCACAACCTTTGAAAGAATGACGTAGTCCGAGGACATGACATAAACTGATTAGAACCAAATGGGTCCAAGATGGTGGACTTCCACTAGACCTTGAGCCTCAGTAGGCGCTCACTGTAACACATCAGCAAGCTAAACGACACACCCACAGGCACCAAGACAGTTCCAAGACTCACCATAAGGATCAAAAAGTGGGCGGTGGCCCAATTCCTGGAAATCCCCGTCCCTTACTGAAATAGCTGGAATTAGCCTATGAAATTACCCACTCGTATAAAAACTGACAACCCCATACCCTGGGGCCACTCTCCGTCTTCTGAGATGGCCCACACTATTGTCTATGGAGTATGTTTCTCTCTAAATAAATCCACTTCTTACCTATCACTTTGTCTCTCACTGAATTCTTTCTGTGATGAGATATCAAGAACCTGAGCTTCATTAAGTCCTGAAACCAGGTGTGTGATCCCAGTTGGAAGATTGTGGGTTTTGGCCGGGTTCGAGTCCCGGCCGCGTGGGTTCGAATCCCAATCTGAGGTGCACAGTTTCACTACCATCTTTGCTTTAATTTCCTCTGTAGCACTTATCAAACGTCTAATACACCATGTATCTATTTTCTGCCTTCACTGCTATATTACAATATAAATCTCATGAGGGCAGAACTTTTTGCCTGTTTCATTCTCTGCTGTATCCCTGAACCCTAGAAAAGTTGCTGTAAACAGGTATTTTTAAATGAATGAACAGATTGAGAACTTAACCTTACAAACGCAATACCATCTACATCAATCAAGAATAGCGTAAAAGGTCAGAAACCTCAAATCTTTCTATTTCAGCCTAGTCAAATCTGTTCTAACAACTTAATTCAGTCTCACCCACTATGATAGAGATCAGGAAGAGAAGGCTATTCATGCATATATCTTAACTCTTTTTCTTTGTCTTTTTTAAATTGCTGATACCACTGATAACAGTTTATCTTATTTATCCAACCAAGGAAATATCTAGCCTCTATTTCCCTTGCTTCTAATCTCAAGTGATCATATGAAACTCTGAATTCTCCAGATAATTTATTTGACTTTGTCACTGTCCTAAACTGACCTAACCCAATTTGATTGTCAGAAACTTTGGTAAATATCAGAAACCTTCTCAGACGAAGGTAATTCATAGCAATACACCCATGCTCACATCACTGCTACCAGATAATGTTTGGCAATGAAAGCAAATCTCATGCAAAATATAAAGACTCTTATTAGTAAGTAGGCCCAGACCTGCAACATGTTCGCAGTTCAGAGAAGCTGTCTTTGTTGCTCTCTGACACATCAACTAGCACCTTGTAAAAAGGCTGGCTCAGAAGTGGGCACTGCCTTGTTCTTAAGTAAGGTAAGCAAGATTTGTAGTTGGATGGAACATCTAGGTCTTCCCAGCAGGGGAGTTACACACCACCAGTAAGTTCATGACCTCAAGGGCTGAACAAACGGAACAGAGTAAGGACTGTTGAGTTTGCAGATATTTATACAATATTCACTCAAGGACAACAGGTCTGTTGTTTAACTCCTAACAGATCACATCACCTGTCTTTAAACATCACTAATTCTGTCAATCACAGGGTAAATAGCCAGACAACATTGTTAATACAGTTTTGGTTAATTTTTCAGTATATGTACACATTATACTACTTAACTAGAATATTCTAAGTAAATCAGCACAAATACAATAAATATAACACTCAGGACAGATGTAGTCCAAGATCCAATGGAGCTTGATAAAATGTCACCATGCAAATTATTTCCTCTAAATGTTTAACTGCCACAACTTTATTTATACAAAGGTACCCAAGAGGCTACTTGGGATCATGGAATAAATGTTAATAAAGGAAGAAGGACTAAGGTAAAATCACTAGACACATGGGAATTTTAGAATTGAAGAAAATTTGGAGATGCTCCCATCCACACCATTGTAACTACAGCTAAAGAAATAGACCAAAAATGTTAAGAAATGTGTCCTATTTCAAAAAGTGACTTGAAGAGAAGAGCAAAGTCTGGAATCTATGAACTTTGATTCCCAGTCTGCTGTTTTTTGTTTTCCAAAATCCTACTAGAAGTTGACATGTTTTCTGAAATACTGGGAAAAAACCCTTGGTCAAAAGAAAATTGAGTAATTCTACTACTTGTTAATTTATTTTTCAAACTCTCACCCATTCCACTTTTGAAGACTAGAATATGCCTGCCTGGGTTATTCAATAAATCGAGGATAATAAAGAAGGACTCCATCCAACAGGGAAAGGGGAGACAGTGAGTGCTCAGCGAGCACAACGTATCACTCAACTCAGCATTAAGATTTCTTTATCAGACTATTTTCCAAATATATAGGCAAGACAGGTCCTTGGAAGCCATTAGATGGAGGACTTATACGTTGGGGAGATGGCACAGAAGCAGACTAGAGTACACACAAGCACAAACAGGAACCCACCATCCCATTAGTGTGCCAGCCGCTGGGCAAATTCATCTTCAGATATCAACTTGCAGGGGCTGCAAATGGGCTGCAGATGGAATTTGACTTAAAGTAATTGTTTTATTGGACCAGCACAATGTCAACAAATGTAAAAACTGAATTAAAGACACCACTCTCTACTGACTTTTACCTCACTTTTGTGTGTATTTGTCTTACCTGACTGGTCCTTGCAGGCATGTGAATCTGTAGCTTTTGTGTACAGCATTGTGATGAAAACCATCTAGAGAACTCTGAGTGAGAATCTCAGCCTATCCAAGTGCTATTTTTGTGACCTGGGACAGGTTCTTAACCTCTCTCTGGTCCAGGTTCCTCACTGATGATATAGGAGAAATGATAGTAAGAGCTACCTGGATTTCTTCTTTACCTGAGGTAAAGCACTTAGAATGTTCTTTGCCATGTTAGCATCTGTTGAGATTTTACGATGTGCCACTCTGTTAAAGCAATTACATGCATTATCTCATTTATAAGGTAAACATTATTATCCTCTCCTTTATACACATAGGGAAAGTGAGGCTTACAATTTGTATTCTTTTGCCAAAGTTTCCACAGTTAGTAAATAGCAGAGCCAGGATTTGAACCAAAGCAGTCTGGTATCAGAGTTCAATTCTTAACCAATAGACTGTGTGGAGGCTCAGCTAGCTCGCCTTAGTGTTAACATACTTGCATGTCATTATTACTCAGCTGTTCTATATTACCCAGGAAACATGTGGCTTCAATTTTCTAAAATTTTTCTAAGATAATAGCTGCATTTTTATATGAGTCAACCTGCAAAAATACTATTTTTCTCTCACCCCTGGCTCCATCTATAACAGCTGTTATGCACAGCACAGGGAGATCAGCTCGGTGCTTTGTGACCACCTAGAGGGGTGGGATAGGGAGGGTGGGAGAGAGATGCAAGAGGGAGGAGATATGGGGATATATGTATATGTATAGCTGATTCACTTTGTTTTACAGCAGAAACTAACACACTACTGTAAAGCAATTATACTCCAATAAAGATGTTAATAAAATAAAACAGCTGTTAACACAACAAAAAAAATCAATCTGATTCGCAAAGTCATCATTTTTTTTTTTTTTTTCTGCACTATTTCCTTCTTTAAGAACTACCTGGGTGGGACTTCCCTGGTGATCCAGTGGTTGAGAATCCGTCTTGCAATGCAGGGGATGCCGGTCTGACCCCTGGTCAGGGAACTAAGATCCTCCCACATGCTGTGGGGCAACTAAGCCTGTGCGCCGCAACTACTGAGCTTGCGTACCACAACTAGAGAGAAGCCCCCGCACTGCAACGAGGAGCCCACACATGACAACGAAAGATCCCGCATGCCACAACTAAGACCAGACGCAGCCAATAAATAAATAAATAAATATTTTTTAAAAGAGCTTCCTGGGTAATGGGAAAATATGTGCATTTATGTGTAAGGAATACATTGAAGCATGGTATTTTCATTATAGTCTTCAGATTTATAAAGATTTCTTCCACAGAACATGTCAAATATCTCTTCTTCAAGGCACTTAAATGAAGATCCAAGGAACAATCACACTGGGTCATATAAAATTTGAGCCGAATAGCAGGAAAAATACCTTGCTAAGGAAGATTATTATCAGGCAAAAGTCTGGAATTTCCTTCAGCAGTGGCAGAGCTGAGAGTACGAAAGAAATTCTGAAATAAGATGAGTATCATAATCTAGACAAGCTTTAAAGCTTCTCAAATTGTACTTCATAATGCTTCAATTTACAAATTCTTTTCTAGTCAGAGAGTCTGTTGTCTCATTATTTAAGGAATTTAGAGTTATCTTTGTTATCTTCAAAAGTTTAAAAAATTTCCCATTTACATAGTTTAACTAAAACATTTACCAGTGATTTACACCCGTGTAATCACTTATATCTGGAAAAACAAAAATCGTATATTTTATTTTCAAACCTGATCATTTATAAGTCAGAACTTTCACATTGCATTTCACATTTATAAGGTTGAAGAAGAGTTGGTTTCCCTCTAACTTAGACCATTAGACTTGGCTTATAGAATAAGTATCTAATGACAGCTTCAGAGTTTTCTTGGTAGAATTCATCTGTAAGGTTTATTTCTGCTTCTTCCCTGTTTGCAGACTTCAGACTGGCATATCATAAACCCATGTTGCAAGTAAGAATTCCCACTGTGTTGCAAAATAGCTTTCCATGTGATTTTTTTCTGTTCCAGGATCTAGGTCCTTAGGAATTCTCTGGGAACCAAAAAATTGGCCTAGATGTCTGTCTACCTTCCACATATAAAATATGACAGATTCAGTTGCTCCCAGATACTGAAAGTAACTCAAGGACAAAACGGGGAAGTGCACAGCAAATGTTCCACGTCTTCTAAATTAGGAAATTTCTAGTCCTTCAGCCTAGGAAAATTGAAGCAAAAGGTGGACACAGAGCAAAGCCTGTGTTGCCCTTCTGGTAAGCAAGACAGTCCCCTTGAAATCCAAGTACTTAACAGACCTGTTGAAGGTTACACGGGCAGCACACAGACATGGCAAATTTGGACCTCCATCTCCTAGCTCTTAGCACAGAATTCCCTGCAGCCTCCACACCATGCGCACGTGACAGATTTCACATAGCTTTACATACGGCTTCTCCAAAGTGATAGAAGTTAATCACTTGCAGAATCTGCTACCCCTAAGTCAGCAATATCGGGAAACCCTGGACTCCTCCATAAAGTGCTGACATTTTTTCTGCCTTTAATTGGCAATGAGTTCCAACTGTTTATGGGCACTTTTAAGAAAAATCTTTCTGTTGCTGCTCTACAAAATCACATAGATTTTAAAATATGTTTTCTTGCTAAAACATTTTTGAAACTGTCAGCATTTAAAAAATAATTTTAGCGTGTTTGGGAGACAAAACACCATTATCCACATGGAACGGTGTGCAAAGCTCATGAAGCCCTTTCAGTAGCTCTGGGACCTACTACTGTTCATTTTTTATTTGTGCTCTTGGAGACAGCTCTGTTTTTTCACTTCAACCAGCTTATTGTTATTCTGTGTGTTGACATGCAGTAGATATAAATTAATATCTACCTCCAGCGAAATATATTGGGGGTGCATACTTGTAAAAGTTTGCAGTATGTACTTGATTTTCATCAAGCGATTTGATGATGATGAAGATGATGATGATGATGATATTTGGAGAGACTTTGCAACTAGTAACAAAGTATACATAAAAAATCCCAGAACCAAAAGCAAAAAAAATGTATACTTTTATATATTTAAAAATAAAGTGTTTTACTATTAGACAAAGTGCCTTGAGCCACTTTTGTGCAGTTTTCACTTTCTTTTTGTTATATGTATTATTTATTTTTTAGTTGGAACCTAAATTCCTTTTTTGTTTTTGAAATCTTTACGTTTTAAAGTATTTCCATTTATACTTACTTTTTATTGTGTCTAAAATCTATGCCATCCACTTTAGTTTTCTACCTAGAAACAATACTCATGAAAAAATTGTGCATTATCTGTTGCTTTAAATAGTTCTCCTTTTTTCATAGGTTTTGCTATATTTTTAATATTTGACTGAAAATACTTAACGGTCTGCTTTGACCTTGCTCTTTATGGGTTCAAACAAATATGTAATTGTTCTATTTTTACAAGTATGTTTTGCACTATCCAGAATAAAGTGCAATTATAATAATAAAAGTATTGAACTTTCACTTCACTTTGATAGTCAAAATCCATCTCCTGACATCCTGACACATTTGAACAAATAAAGGTTAAAAATACGAGTGTATATCCAACAGTAACCTCCCACACATCATGAAAAAATAAGGCATCAAAAACCTCAGAGATAAGAAGCCTGTGTTCCAATTATTGTTGGGGTTTTATATCATCTTAATATTTCTTTTGAAAAAAATCTCAAAACCACTCATGGTCTCCACTTCCTTATCTATTAGATGTTGATGATGATTCCTGCCTTACCTCTTTACAGAATTTGTAAATGTAGTTTATTAAGTACCATTTACATTCCTGATATCTACTAGATGCTTCTTTATATTCACTCAAATATACATTAATTAGAAGTAAGTTTTGTTATCTCTACATCATAGAGGAAGAGACAGAGATTCAGAGAAATTAAATAGTCTTACTGGTAGGTGGAGGAATCTGGGTTTATCTTGCCAGTCTGATGATAAGTGCTGATCCAGTAAGTACAGAGTTGAGGAAACAGAAGTGTATTTTGGTTTTATTTTGCTTTATCTGTTTTAGTCTAATCTATATCTTACTAAAAACTAAAGTTTCCTGTGTATTGATAAGAATTTTTCAAAATCCTCATACACTGAAACAGATTGACCCCTATTTAAGCATCAGTAGGCATTTCTGATGCTACAGTTTGACATTCTTTCATAATTTCAAAGAATCAAACATGGTCATAAGATATAAAATTTTATAATTGGAACGTCCCATAGTGATCATTTAGCTCAATTGTTTCATTCAACAAAAGACAAACTTTTTTTTTTTAAGTCAAGGCAGTTATTGCATCTTTGCATATTGTCTCTTGCATCTAGATCAGTAGTGCTGCCACAGGAAAAGTCTACCTGTTTTCAAAATACTTGTAGTTTAATACTTCTCTTGCATAACATTTAATGCCAGCAGGCTATCATTCCACATGTTCAAGTGAGAAGTAAAGAATCCCATACTCAGCCAGATGATTTTCCTTGTATGAAGACAACAGAGAGGCAATTTCAGACACTCAAAGATAGAATGAACATCTTTCTTGAAGCATAACCTTCTTGAAAAAATTCATGAAGGTATTAGTAAATCTAAGAATATATGAATGACCACTCTGCTTTTTAAATGTTATTTATTTATTTATGCCCTTATTATTTTATTTCCCTTAGCGTTTTTTTTTTACATCTTTATTAGAGTATAATTGCTTTACAATGGTGTGTTAGTTTCTGCTTTATAACAGAGTGAATCAGTTATACATATACATATGTCCCCATATCTCCTCCCTCTTGCGTCTCTCTCCCTCCTACCCTCCCTACCCCACCCCCTCTAGGTGGTCACAAAGCACGGAGCTAATCTCCCTGTGCTATGTGGCTGCTTCCCACTAGCTATCTATTTTACATTTGGTAGTGTGTATATGTACGTACCACTCTCTCACGTTGTCTCAGCTTACCCTTCCCCCTCCCTGTGTCCTCAAGTCCATTCTCTACATCTGCGTCTTTATTCCTGTCTTGCCCCTAGGTCTTCAGAACCATTTTTTTTCTTTAGATTCCATACATATGTGTTAGCATATGGTATTTGTTTTTCCCTTTCTGACTTACTTCACTCTGTATGACAGACTCTAGGTCTTCCTTAGCGTTCTTAAAAATGTAAACTTAATGTTCTTCAAATTCCCCATGTTTTACAGAGAGACACATTCTCTACTGAGACACAGTGCTTACACATAGCTGAGTCAGCCTCATATACTTTACCCCTGACATCCACAACACACCCCATGGACTGTGGTTCTGGATGTGAAACACTCTACGTGTTCACCAGGGAATCTAGACTCATATTCTTATACTATGCAATAAAATGCTATCACATAATGACCATAAATAATGAGGTATTGGCTTCTTGCCAGAAATGCATAGGGGATAAAATTAGTTCTCTGTCAGATAGAAAAGTTTCTTTCTTAGACTTCTGTCTGAAATATCAAACTTTTATTAAAAGCCAAATTACTTTATGGGAGAATTTTTCTTGTGTTTGAAAGTTAAATAAAATTCTTTAAAAATTAAAGGTCATCATCACAAGTTATTTTTGTTGTACGTTCTGTGTTTTGTTTTTACATCCTTTTTTTTTCTGGATTCATTCTTAGGTTGTTTTTTTTTTATAGATCTTTATTGGTGTATAATTGCTTCACAATACTGTGTTAGTTTCTGTTGTACAACGAAGTGAATCAGCCATATGCACACATATATCCCCATATCCCCTCCCTCTTGAGCCAGCTTCCCCCTCCCACCCTGTGTCCTCAAGACCATTCTCTATGTCTGCATCTTTAATCCTGCTATGTCTTTCTTAAATGTGTTTTTTTTATTGAAGTATAGTTGATTTACAATGTTGTGTTTCTGCTCTATAGCAAAGTGATTCAGTTATACATATATATATATTTTTTCATATTCTTTTCCATTATGGTTTATCACAGGATATTGAATATAGTTCCCTGTGCTGTACAGTAATCCCTTGTTGTTTATCCATTCTATAGATAATACGTTGCACCTGCTAATCCCAAACTCGCAATCCACCCTTCCCCCCCGCCCCTTCCCCTTGGCAACCACAAGTCTCTTCTTAAGATTGGGTGGAAATTAAGGGGAATAAAAGGCCCACTCCATGAACAGGCCTGTGTCTGTGAGTCTGTTGCTGTTTCATAAATAAGTTCATTTTTGTCATACTTTAGATTCCACATATAAGTGATATCATGTGGTATTTGTCTTTGTCTTTCTGCCTTACTTCATTTAGTATGATAATCTCTAGGTCCATCCATGTTGCAGCAAAGGGCATTATTTCCTTCTTTTTTATGGCTGAGTAGTATTGCATTGTGTATATATACCACATCATCATTATCCATTCATCTGCTGATGGACATTTAGGTTGTTTCCATGTCTTAGCTATTGTAAACAGTGCTACTATGAACACTGGGATGCAAGTATCCTTTCAAATTAGAGTTTTCATCTTTTCCAAATATATGCCCAAGAGTGGGATTGCTGGATCATCTGGTAACTCTATTTTTAGTTTTTTAAGGAACCTCCATACTATATTCCGTAGTGGCTGCACCAGCTGACATTCCCACCAGCAGTGTAAGAGGGTTCCCTTTTCTCCACACCCTCTCCAGCATTTGTTATTTGTAGACTTTTTAATGATGTCCATTCTGACTGGTGTGAGGTGGTACCTCATGGTAGTTTTGATTTGCGTTTCTCTAACAATTAGCGATGTTGAACATCTTTTCATATGCCTATTGCCATCTGTATGTCTTCTTTGGAGAAATGTCTGTTTAGATCTTCTGCCCATTTTTTGATTGAGCCGTTTGTTTTTTTTGATATTGAGCTGTATGAGCTGTTTGTATATTTTGTAAATTAAGCCCTTGTCAGCCTCATAGTTTTATTTTTACATCTTTTGGCATTTAGAGACAGCACCCAACAAATTATTATTAGCTTTGAAACATACTATCTTTATGTTTTAGCATTTTATTTATCACATTAAATTCCATTTTTATATTGTTTAATCCTTTCATGGATGTGGCTCTATTATGACCAAAATTATTTTATTTTCTCCATTTTCTTGAAATGTAGAACTACATGTATTAGATATCTCCCTTTTAAAGAAATGAGACATTCTAGAATAATTAAACGGATGGAAACAAAAATTTTATTCGTGGCAAAGTTCCAATGAGACCAAATTCTCTTGCTTCTATATTAATATCTCAACTGCTCATGGAGTGGGCCTTTTATTCCCCTTAATTTCCATCCAATCTTAAACCTCCCTTTTTATAGAAAATCTTATTTGGGTCATTATCTTATCTTTATCATTGATTCTGATTGTTCCAGAGAGAATGAAAATATAATTTTCCAAAAGATAAAATCCTATCTCTTGCACAAATATAATATGACCACGTGTAAAAGATTCTGCTTAACTCATTAATTAATAGAAAGCCAGTGAAATGTTATGACTGATTCAAAGAGCATTTCAGAAGCTAGGATAATTTATGGGATGGTAAGATTCTTGGATTAGATACAAAACTGGTACATGTCCCACAGGGCCATAAACTTTTGTGCTGATCTGTTCCATCAGAGACAAATTATTCATATTTCCACTTTAAGTTAACATTTAGCTACACTACACCTGGGGCCTTTTGTCAAGACTAAACAGCTGGTTAAACTGTCTAGACAATTGTTGGGCATCCTTCACCTCCATGTAACATTTAAAGTACATGCCACCCATCCTTTTTGCCTTTTACACTTCCACATATTTTGTATGGTATTTTAAAAAAATTTTTATTGACATATAGTTGATTTAAAATGTTGTGTTACTTTCAGGTGTACAGCAAAGTGAATCAGTCATACATATACATATATCCACTCTTTTTTAGATTCTTTTCCCATATAGACCATTACAGAGTGCTGAGCAGCTCTATTTACAACAGCCAGGACATGGAAGCAACCTAAGTGTCCATCGACAGAGGAATGGATAAAGAAGATGTGGTGCATATATACAATGGAATAGTACTCAGCCATAAAAAAGAAAGAAATAATGCCATTTGCAGCAACATGGATGGACCTAGATATTGTCATACTGAAGTAAGACAGAGAAAGACAAATATCATAAGATATAACTTATATGTGGAATCTAAAAAAAGAGGACAAGTGAACTTATCCACTTCTACATATTTTTATCCAGAAGTAATTTCAAAACTGTGCAACTGCTCTCAAAATTTAGGAACACATTTTTATGTACAGTCAAAAATGTGTAGGTTTGCACTTGAAAGTAACGTTATACATTTTCAGCTCAGATTCTTCATCCTTTATAGTGATTCTTCTCAGGATCTGTGTGCACACATTGAATTAAGGTAGTTATTGGGTTTCACAGGAATGTCACTGAAATGGACTTAAACATATGTGTAGCTGATGAATAACACTTTCTTTTTAAAATAAAAAGAAGCAAAATGGACAAGTAGTGAAAGGATTGTGCCTGTGAACAGGGAGGAACACTTCCTTCAGAAAATCCACAGGTAGAGTAGCAGTCATAACTGAATGTGAATATTTTTGACAGGAGATGGGTTTCTTTAAAGGCCATAAGATGGCTTAAGACTGTCTATAATCATTTGTACTTGTCTGATAAAACTCAATTCCAAGAAAACTTAGAGGTAGTTGCTTCCACGTTTGAAATTTGTGTAATGAATTGCTGATTGAAATTCAGTGACTTTCACATGTCTGATTTTTTTCCCAGGCTAGTTTCTTTGAAGATGTATTGATGTCGAGAAAGCGTCAAAGCTCTGAATGCTATTCAACGTAGTATATGCAATTTTCAGTTCATTGAAGCAGAATTGAGCTCAAATATGTGGATTGGTATTTATATCTATAGAAAGGGGAATGTCTTCCCTTCTCTTTTAGGTTTTAATGTACAAAGTATTTTGATTACTTAAATACATTTCTTTTAATCAACTTTGAAGATAAATTAAATCAAAAACATTTGCTGAAATTATTGGAAACTTTTTTTAAAACCGTTTCTGATGAAGAACTTGACTCCCTAACGGACATAGTAATAAAGAATACTGGTATTAACTTACTTACAAAACAGAAATGGACTCACAGACATAGAAAACAATCCTATGATTACCAAAGCGGAAGGGGAGTGGAAAGGATAAACTAGGAGTTTGGGATTAGCAGATACACATTACTATATATAAAATACACAACAAGGACCTACTGTATAGCACAGGGAACTATATTCAACAACTTATAATAACCTATAATGGAAAAGAATCTGAAAAAGAACACACATATGTATATCTGAATCACTGTGCTGTACACCCAAAACTAACACAACATTGTAAATCAACTGTACGTCAATAAAAATTAAAAAAAATACTGGTATTTCTTGGGGGGAAATTAGAAAATATATTTGTAAACAACCACTTCTAATAATTTAAAATATATGTAAAGACAATATATACGTGGAAATATGTGAAGGAGTTCTATTCCTTGTAAAAACAGCCTAGGAGAGAACACAATGATTCTTCTGTAATCTTACGGGAAAAATGACAAGTGGGTGGGCAGGGGAGACATGAATAATATACAGTACAGCCTCATTAAAAACCCCAGCCCTGTTACTATCCTTCTCACATGGATTGTTATTCCCCAGAATTATTCTTCTCACTCCTAAATCCCACTTCTCAAACTTTCCAAAATCCTCACTTGTACAGGCTGCTCTCCACTTTGCTCCTTTTTTGATCTTCCTGGATCTGCCTATTTCTTCTTCTAACAATTTTCGATGCCCCTGTTACATGCTGTAACATAATGAAGCCAGAGGAAGAGGAAATTCCAGGTGGGCAATGTCAGGACACTCCTTAGAGATGGGGGAAAGGGTGAGGTTGTTATTATTATCTATTCTATTATTTTCTACTCCCAATTATCCATGGAAGCATTTCAAGTCTTTTTTCTTTTTCTCTCCATGGTCGTTAAGACAGAAGAAACAAGAAAACTGGAATTACTTCACTCCATGCTTCACGCTTTAGTCACCAGGAATTGTCTTTAATTCCCACCATGCTACATGTTGTCTCAGGGTCCTTATCTTTACTCACACTGCTTCTTGTGCCTAGAAAATCTTTTCACTTTTTTTTTTTCACCTAGCTAACTCAAGCTCCCTCTTCAAGCCTCTACTAAGTCATTTCCTCCAGAAGCCTGCTCTGTACCCAGCCTGTTGCTGACACCCCTTCTAGATGCTTCTGTAGTTAAGTAGGTTAAGACCCATTGTTGGTTAAGAGTATGGCCAGTGGTCTCTATAAGAAATAAACAGCATTTAAAAAAATATAGTAATGACAATTCAAATATGTATTATGGCCAAAGGTCATAGTCAAAAGTTATGGCCAAAGGTTGAAAAAAAAGGTGCATTCTGAACATTATACAAAGCAAAAAATTAAAACAGTAAGAGAAGGAACAGGGCGCATGCATGGCTTAGACCTGACTCCCGCTCTCAGCTCCATCATTTGCCATCTGTGTGATATTAAGCAACATATTGACCCTCCATACAGGCTTGTTCAGCTTTTAAATAGGAAAAATCGTACTTATATAATCACCATAAAGAGTTAAGCAAAGCAACCTGCTCATTTCCAGACAGGTGCTGGGTGTGCCTTGTTCCCTGACGCCCCAAGGTTTGAAGCAGTTTTCTTTTGAGCTCTTCTGTTTTCAGTAGCTGTTTGTATTGTGCTAAAGTGATAGTTCCATTTAGACAAATAGTTTCCCAATGAAGATCCTAAAAATGTTATCAGTGTGATAGGGCATTGTCAGAGAAAAAGTCTAGCAGCCATACTGCATGTTTTTCTTTTCTAGCTCTCTGTATGTTATGTGTACACCACTGCTGGGACATTCATTTGGTTATTATTGACCTACACATACATCTCTTCAGTAAGATACTGAAATAATGAAAGCAAAAACGTTATTTTTTTCTAAGGAACTAATTTCAAATAAAAATATGGATTGAGTTTTCTATCTGCATCTTGTCATCCACGATTTGCCTTCGCTCCCTTAACTGCTGCCTGGAGTGCCCTCAGCAGTCCCCATAGTGCCATCGCATTTCTGGTCCCCACAAGGGACCTGTATTTCTGAATCAGTCATCAAGGAGTTAACTAAATAAAGCCCAATGTGTTTGTAACACTTTGAAGTAAATGTTTATTCTGTTATATGCCAGCTGGCCAAGCAGATACTTGCCTCAAATTAATTTCAATGACGTTAGGTTTGGATTTATGTTATTTTTACTGGAATTTGCTTATATAATTCAATATTTATTAGAATGAAGAGTGACCAAATTAGTTATTTTTCTTATGGAAGTATCTCAGTCTCCTTCAAAGATTAAAAAATTCTCTCACTTATTCCTCTGTAAATATTCCAGTTTAAATTTTTATTGGCGAGAATATTTTCCAGGCAATTTTCTTGTTAATTAATGATATGCTTCTGACAGATGGTGCTTTTCTTGCAATTAATGTTGTTCTTGCCTACACATAATATCAAGTCTTTTCTCAAAACAAAATGTTCTTGTTGCCGACTCAGGTTAATACTCTCTTGATTTCATTTCACCACCAGGTTTCTTAGAAGAGTAATTCCCCATCCCTTCCTTGCCCTTGGATCCAGTCTTTAGCCTAAAGGTGTTTCACCTTCAGCTGCGTTAGCATACAGGGTCCAGAAGGATTTCTAGGATTAAGAAAAATGCTTTCAGGGCTTCCCTGGTGGCGCAGTGGTTGAGAGTCCGCCTGCCGATGCAGGGGACACGGGTTCGTGCCCCAGTCCGGGAGGATCCCACATGCCGCAGAGCGGCTGGGCCCGTGAGCCGTGGCCGCTGAGCCTGCGCGTCCGGAGCCTGTGCTCCGCAGCGGGAGAGGCCACAACAGTGAGAGGCCCGCGTACCGCCAAAAAAAAACCAAAAAAAAAGAAAAATGCTTTCAGTTGCTTTATCCCAAATAATAATACATTTCAAGTAGGGATAGGTGTGTGGCTCCACCCCAGCAGTGGAAGATTCCTACTCTGAGCTGGGGGTACCTAATACCACACTCAGTACAAATGTAGCACTGACGTCTCTGGAAGGCTCTCCCAGCAGCAATGGGTACCAAATAAACAAAGAGAAATGTGTTCTTTTCTCCTTCTCTTTTTCACTGTGAAATGTTTCAAGCATACAGAAAATATAGACAGATGAAATGAGCACCCAAGTGCTTACAATCCAACTTCATTAAATCTTAACACTGTCCCATATTTGCTTCTGCTTTTCAAGGAAATAGCACATATCAGATAGAGGTGAAGCTTTCTGTGTGCTCCTACAGATCCCACTCCCCACTCTCCCAATCCTATGGTCTGGTTCCTGAATTTGGTATTTTAGCTTCCATGTTTCATGTGTGTATAATATAAATCCAAATATATACAAGTATTTTGCATGTTTTAAAATTTTACGTAAATTGTATGATTCTTTAGGTATCATTTTGCGACCTCAATGTTTTTGGCTTGTTTTTTTGTTTTGTTTTGTTTTTTTGCTTACAATTATGTACATTTTAGATTTAGCCACAAAGGTCACTTAAATGCTGTATGGTATTTCATGGTAGGAAAACACCAAAATTAGTATGACCGTTCTCCTGTTGCCGGGGATTTTAATGCCAACAATGCCACAGTGAACTTTGGGGATCGTGTCTCCATGTGTGCAGCATATAAGGATTTCTCTGAGTTATTCCTGGAAGGGAAATTGCTACCGTACACTGTACACAACTACAGCTTCCAAAAACTCGAGAATTCTTGAAAGCAGTTGTGTAAATCTCCCCCAGACCCCGACAGTGTTTAATTTCTACGATTCCTCAACCACCATTATGATTGTTAGATTTTTAAAATTTTATGTTTATGATCAGATCTTTCATTGTATTTGCAATTATCATTTTTATGATTATTAATGAGGCTCAGCATCTTTATTATTAATTGATTTGAATTTCCTTTCCTATTTTTTGTTCATTTTTCTATAGGCTTTTTAAAATTGATTTTAGGATGTCTTGGTGTGTTCTGCTACCAATTCTGGTCTCAGGCTCTTTTGCTTTTCTCTTACCCTTGGGAAAACTGCCACTATTGGGGGTGTCAACAAAAATAGTACATTTTGTCCTATTTTCCATGTTCCTCTTCACTGTTTCTGCTATTTGCTTTTTTAAGAGAAGTGGACAGAGACAGAAATAAGATGATTAGAATAAAATCACCCATCTGTGTTTGCTAGCCTTGTTCTTACCTACCTTCTGACTCATGAAAATTAAGAATATTTCCAAGGCTTATGTAACAGCCTTTTGGTTGAATGTAGTGATTAAAAATGACTGAAAATCTCCCAGAAGCACAAACTTTATTTCCTCTGCTACATCATGGAGTAAGAAAATGATAGAGCAAAAAAGGATCTTCAGATTCATTTAGGTTGAACATCCCATTTTCTAAGCAAGTCCCTAAGACCCAGAGTTGAGTTTTTCAATAAAGCAAAACTCCGATCTACCTGCTTTCTTCACCCTCCACCACTTTTCTCTGTTGTTTTTCTTTATAGTGCTTATAGCTATAATTATCCAAAAGGTACTCATTATTTTAATACACACTAAATCACCCTGGCTATTTTCTGCCTCTCCATTGTAATGTAAGCTTCATGAGGATAAGGACACTGTCTCGTTTTGTGCTGAATTACCCATCACCAAGAATATTAGTAGGTGCTCAATACATATTTGTTTAATGTGCTGAGTGCCGACCACGTGCCATCAGAACCTGATGCATCAATTGATAAGGAAAAGTTTTTGTCCTTAAAGAATTATTGGTAACTTGTCCGTGTTCACAGAGTTAGCCACAGTTTGGGGACAGGAATTTAGTTACCCTGGTCCAATGAATACATCCATATCTAAGAGAGGTACCACATTGGAGGGGCAAAGGCAAGAATCTATAAATAGCAAGGGGTTGGAGGAATAAAGTGAAGTGTTAAATGTTTGAAATGTATTCTGAAAATAATGATGAAACATTCAAGATCAGAATTGATGGATTGCATTAGTCCAAACAAAGGTAGGAGTGGATTTGCCGTGCAGCTAACAAAGTGTCAGCTTCAGAGCCCCTCACCTACAGGGGTCCCTTCCAAGGCCCCCTGAGGTGAGCCCAAGTTTCAGATTCACATGATAAATTTTGCAAAAGTCTTCAGTTCCAACCAAAACCTCTTCTCACTTTAACATCCTTCTGTCACACTTCGCCTCCTGTTGGGGAAACTGATAGTAGCCATGGGAATTTTGGAATCTTCTAAGGAGATGTTGAATTCTGGATAGCTTGAAATATTTTTATGCTGTTTGTAGTCACTTTAGTGTATAGTTAAATGATTGCTAGCTGCTCTGAGTTAGTAAGAAAGACTTCCAGGAATAATATTGTTACCTGTGCAGATATTCTTGGCATCATGACCCAAGGTGTGGCACTCACAGTAGAACTCAAAATAGCCCTACGATGAGAATGTCCTTGAGTCTCATCATTTCAACCAAGATTTAAAATCTCTCCACTGTTGCAATAGTCTTGAATAAAGTCTTCCTGCCTGTGTAACTCTGTCCAGTGCAATCTTTCTTTGACACAGTTTCTAGGCTAAGTTATTTGCAAGTAGCTTTGCTGCTCTAACATTTTACAAAACATAAGAAATCAATAAAAGGTCTGAGTTCTTGATTCAGAAAAACCTGGAAAGACTGCAAATTAGTTTTGCTTATTAAAAAAAGAAAAAGTAACTAGAATTGAGTGAAAAGATTTTACAGTGATCAGAGAATCACAATAATATTTTCTTCCCCTCTTTTACCTCTGAAATTCCTAAGAACCTATTAATCCATCATAGTTGGGTTTTTTTTTTTTCACAATCTCTGCATGAAAGTCTCATGGTCCCACTTGTGTCTTGCTACTTTAAGTTGAAACAGGGAGGCCCAGATGCTCACTGTAATGTTCTGTCCCTACATTCAGGATAAAAGTTGGACAATTCCTCTTGAAGTTTATTTTAAAAATAGGAACATTCACTAAGCAGGTCCTCTCTTCATCCCTCCCCATAGGGTACATTCAAAAGGACACCAACGTCCTAAACATCCCTCTTTTAACAGCCATATTTGGTCTTGCAATGAGGGAGGGAGGGAGGGAGGGAGAGAAGGAAAGAAGGAAGGAAGGAAGGAAGGAAGGAAGACCAAATCAACCTGCAGCTGCAGCAAAAGGCCCACTGAATTCCCAGAAGAAAAAATACAGTCTTTTCAAGTCTGTTTAAAACAATGCTATTTCTTTATTATTCAGTCCTTTTTCTCCAGTTCTCCCCACTCTCCTTCACCACTTTTAAGATTTGCATATAAATGGCACTTTTTTTTTTTTCCTTCAGAGTTCATCAACCCTTTGTTGCTTATTCCCCACCTGAAGTCCAATCCTTGCTTTGCAACATTACAATTGGTTGCTATGGAAATGATTATGTTGTCACAAACAGAGGATTAGAACTTGGGTGGAGAATAACAGCAGGAGCAGGTGAACTCTTAATAAAGATAGATTCTGGTGTCATGTAAATGCACCTCTGCAACAGAAAGAGGATTATCATGGGTCGTGGCTGGGAGGGGCAGGGTGGAGAGGTAGAGAAAACTGAGAAAGATTAAAACATGATTACTAAGAATTTCTACACTGAAAAATTGTTAGCATTTGCTGGGGAAAAGTCATTTCACCATAAAATCACAAATCGGGGGTGCAAATAAAACATCCACGAATAGGGAAAAATTATGTTTCTTTGGATTCAGGGACTCTAAATATAAGTGCAAGTTGTTGAGAAAAAAAAGAAAAGAAATTGAGACTATTACCAAGGAATGTTAGCAGCAGTTATGTTTCCCGAAATAATTTACCAAAAAAATAAAAAGTCAGTTAGCATTAGCATCAAAATTGTCACTGTCATTTAACGATATTATCTGGAAAAGTCACTGCCAAGGTCAGGCAACGACTCATCATAAAATACTTGCAGTACGTTTATATAGGTTTAGAGTTGCACCTCGACTAGTGAAAATAGAGGAGGCAAGTGTTTCTTCACTCTGCTAACCAGATCAACCAACCAGAGAAGCTTGACAGGAAAGCATCTGGGGAGCTCAACTGGCTGGTGAATGGGATAAGGTCAACGAAGCAAGCAGGTTTGCGGGTTGTAAACCTGCAGTTGCCCTCAATCTCCACTGGTGGTCACAGAGAAGTCCTTGAGGAGGTAGAGGGCAGCTTTGGAGTTGCTTTGCTTTTTCCTACAACTTTCCTTAACAGTGGTGTCTTCTCTTATTTGCCACTAAATTTTTAAAGAGGATAAATACATGCACTGTATAATTGCTTCTGTACCTTTATACAGGCGTCCTTGCAAGGGAACAGCGCTCTTTGCTCTTGACCCACAGTGGATACCAGCCTCTCTCCAGAACACATTGCACCATAAGCATGGCTGTTTGCCTGGAATATTCATCCTTCTGTAAAGCCAGTGTAAAATGGCTCCTGTTTTTTCCCATTTGAATAGAACTGTAACACTGTCATCCATTCAAAGACACGTTGTCAATACTTACTGGAATGTTAAAAAGCATCGGTGAAGCTATATCTGAAGCTGTAAAATGACATTTGAAGCCGTCTGAAGATACTGGCAATCAGAGATCCAAGGAAGAGAAAATTAGTGTAATTTTTGGCCCTTATGCCTGAAAACATCAATTCTCTTTTTCTTGCCTAAAATTGTAGGATCTCTTTACATGTGCAATTTGGAGGGTGCATTAAAGAGAGGAACTCTTCGTTAGTAATCAGATAATATTTCTTTTAAAGCAGGGGGAGAAAGCAGAGAAAGAGAGACTGAGGAGGAGATAGCCTTTGCTCTTGGCAGCCTTGTAAATGTCATGCCTTCATGGTATCTTTGCAAAACTGAGAACTGGACAGAAAAAAAGTCGTGAGCTTCGACCTCTGGTTCTGGGCATCACAAGTGTACAGCAAGTCCCTTACGTATGAACGAGTTCCGTTCCTAGAGCACATGCGTAGGTCTAATTTGTTCGTAAGTCCAAAAAGTTAGCCTATGTATCCAACTAACACAATTGGCTATATGATGCTGTGCTGCAATAGGTTTATAATACTTCCACACAAATGTACATAAAAAACAAACACACAAAAAATAAAACATTTTTCATCTTACAGTACAGTACCTTGAAAAGTACAGTAGTACCAGCTACATCACCCCTGCTTTTACACTTGCTTCTGGACATCCTGGGCTTGAAATAAAGATACTGTACTCTATACAGTACTGTACAATGAAGTACACAAAAGCACAACCACTTGCAGAAGATGCACACATGTGACAATATACACCAGACATGTGAACTAACTTATGTAATCGGACATGCAAACACACGTTTGCATCTTTGAAAGTTCCCAACTTGAAGGTTCCTATGTAAGGGACTTACTGTAATGTCTCCAGGCCTGGGTTTCTGGCACCTTCCACAGGGTCAGGCCTGAGCCTCAGGGAGAGAAAACTGCCCATCACACTGCTACAGGCTGGGACAGAAGAAAGAAGGAGCTCAGAGGGTCAGAGCTCTCCCCGCTGGTGTCAGCCCCTGACCCTAGAGCTGTAATCTACTTCACATGACGTTTCACCTTCGCAGAGGTTTCCTAATGCAGGTTTTCAACAGATTTGAATGTTATTGTCCCCTAACCCAGCTAACTCTTGAGTGACACTCCAAACAATGGCAAATACTGATGCGGAAGCAGGCTTGGCCTTCCCGTTTCTCGAAGAAATTAAAGACGTTTAAAAAGAAGCAAGGAGATGACAAGGACCTTGGCAACGAGCTAAAGGTAAAAAGGAGAAGAAGGAGCTTGGTTCGGCGTCTGTCACAGTGGCATGTTTCTAAGGAAAGGAAAAGGTCCTTTCTGAGGTTGTATGAGATCAGAAATTTAAAAAAAAAAAAAAATGTGTCTCCTGACACAACAGAACATGAAGAGCTCCGCAGAGCAGCTTAGATGACAGAAAACTGACAGTTTCTATCCATGTGAGAAAGCAAGTTAAACTCATTTACAAGGGTCAGTCCACTCCTTTCAAACCAATTCAGGAAATGTACCAAGGACTGAAGTTACTGTGCTGGCTTATTAGCATTTTTAGCAGGGATGTCAGTCAAGTGGGGACCAGGGCTCTCTGTCTCCATGCCTTCCTCTTTGTATCCTCTGCCGAAAATGAGCTAGAAACTGAGACCCTTTTCAATAAGAAACTTCAAAACAGTCTGTTTAAAGTGTAGTTCCAAAATTAGCCTCTTCTCTAGACATTTGGAACACAAAGCCCTTCACTGGGGAGGTTAAACAGTTAACAGTAGGTACCGATGCCCTTCCTTCCTTCAGTATTTGCGTAGAACCCACACTAGGCTGGGCGTCCTGCTGGGTGCTGGGGGCCATAGATGAGGGAATGGAGGCCAACCTTTGAGGGTCTGCATTTGAGTACAGGACACAGGCAGTAACACACAGACACTGTGTGTCTGTAAAGTAGTTCATTCAAGTCTTATGAAAATTCTGTGTACTAACTTGAGACCAGCAATTGGCATCATTTAAGCCCCAGGTGCTCCTAAAGGCTAGGGTTCACCCAACTAGAACTCAGATCAGGAACCTACGGTCCTGAGCCACGTGGTCCTGATTGCCACAATTGTAGCCCACAGTGGTGGTTAAGAGTGCATACCTTGGAGCCAGACTCCAGTATCCAAATCCTGATTCCCATACTTCATAGCTGCGTGATGTTGGACGAGACATTTAGACCCTCTAAGCCTCAGTTTCCTTATCTGTAAAAGAGGTATAATAGCCCACCTACCCCCATGGGATCAGGGGAGTTATTGTAAGAACTTTGTCCAATACATGATAGATTCTACAAGTGTTAATTTTTGTTATGAGGACCTACAAAGTCCAAAGCACAGACATTCTGGTTCTTGCCATGGGACATGACAAAGCCAGTGTCCCAAAGGATCAGGATGAAACGCTTGTATTTCTTATGCTTCCCACCCCCTCTCACCTCCCCCACCTCCATAATCAACCCACTTCTTCAGAGCACGACTTCTCTCAGGAGCTGCACACTTTTCTTCTTCTCACCTATGTGCTAGAGTGAAGAAAACAAAAAGGACCAGTAAATTAATTTGACTTTAAAATTCCATTTAAGCTATGAGATACAGCTTAGAATGTTTGGATAATTAATGCTCACTGCTTTAAACTTCACTCACATAAAATTCTGTGCACTCCAGAGCATAGAAGTGTTTGCAGATTACCATATTCCACTGACGGTCTCTCCAAATTCATTATAATCCAAAGACGGTTGTAATTACATTCACTGGAGATGGACTGTAGGAGGAAGTGTTCTAGAGGAAAATAAAGCATATCTCTCAAACGGTTTTATAAATGGTTTCATAGCGTTCTTCATTGTTCACCCCTGTTGGTGAGGGTTAACTGTGCCCTCCTATTGCTTGTCACCTGTATCATATGGGTCTGTCCCCCAGATACAACAATACGCGTGCACTAGTGTTAAAGGAGATGAATGTTTTTGCCGGTAGAGACTCCCCTCCTGCTTCCACAGCAAGCAGCAAGGCGCTCGAGGACTTTTTTCTGGAGCGCCCAAGGGGACCAACTCCTCTGCTGAGAATTACACCACCATCCGTACCTTCTGTACCTTTCCATGGATTAATCTCCTAATTTTAAGGCATACTTTTGGCAGCCTGTATTTTCCTCTTCACACCAAAGAAATATATTTTTTCATTATCCGTTTATTCTTCTGATCCACAGAATTGAAGTTATTTCCCCTTCCCCCCATCATCTCTATGATGTAATGTCCTTCCTTAAGACAAGACAAGACATGATTGTGCTGCAGGATGGTGTTGAACGTGTGTGTGTGTGTGTGTGTGTGTGTGTGAGTGCAATCTCCTTGCCCATTCACATGTGGCAAAATGTCATATGTAATTATCTCTTTACAAAGAGCTTAAGAAACAAGGGCAAGAGATACCCAGAAAAATGATCCATTTAGAAAAATAATCTTACAATAAACAACATTTTGTATTCCTTTTCTTTTGTTTTTCAAAATTGAAGTCATTAACATGAAAAGCAGCTCTTTCTTTCTTTCCCAGTTAATCTGCTCTGATTAGTGATTTCCTCGTGGACTAACTATTGTCTCTTGATTGCCTGTGCATCCCTGACTAGGATCTGTGTGGATGGGCTCTTGCTGGCTCTGGGCCCCGTTCAGCGTGGGGATCCCAGAGCACCAGCGGCTCAGGGCTCCGCGCGCTCCAGGGACTTGCGGGGTAGGTGGCAGGAACGCAGTGAGCAGGCTCGCTCACCCTGAGTTTCCCCAGAGCCCTGCAAATCCCTGAGCAAGCCCAAGCTTGGCTACTCACTCCACACTGACAGGGCAGGCACCAGCCCAGTCCTGAAACGCAACAGAGTTGCCTTCCATGACATCAGTCACTGGACAACCCTGGGGCTCCACTGACGTAGACTAGAAGGCACACCACAGTCTATGGGAGTCCTGCCAGCCCAGCCTCCCCTTTTCACTCTTTGGCTCCACAAATAGTGTCACACATCCCACAGCTGGAGCTGCTGTCTTTCCTTGGCTTTTAGTGACACCTGTTCTTGAGGAAGGATTTGGTAATAGCGATTTTACTACAGTGGGAATATAAGCTGTTGTTAAATTATTCAGAGGCATTTTTAAAGCCCTCTAATTGTAGACTAAAAGCTGTCATTCATTCAGTAGACCTTACAGCATTCTTCCTAAGTGTCAGTGACTGTGCTCCATTCTGGAATTAGAAAAACTACATTCGTAGAGTGCTTTACAAATTCACAAAACCCCTTCATAGTTCAGAAAACCAGGAATCATAAGCTAATATAAACCACGTTCTTTCATCATTTGAATACAATGATCATTATTCCATATTTCATAAGGAAGTTTAAAATTACAGAATTGCTTTAACTAGATTTCCAGTGCAAATAGACTAGAAACGGACAAAAAACATTCTAAATTAACAGTGACTCTGTGAACTAGAAACAACCGTCAAATGAACCGTTCTTCAATAAGTGAGGCAAGGGAGGAAAAAGATTGTGATTATCCATCAGTACAAAAAGCCTGAACTTTATGTGAAAGATTCTTTTGCAAATGGCAGTCCTATACAAGATGTTATCATATTGAACATAGTTTTCAAGAAAAAAATTTTGTTAACTATTTTTCAAGCACTTAAATCAGTGCTACAAATGTCAACTTAAAAATGACATCATCCTGGATTTTGAGAAATTTTGTATATATTGTTATTTGATTTTGCAGTAATCTATAATGTAGATTGACTGAAACATTTATAGGGTATATCAAACTCCCTAAATATCACCAGATGGCCCTAACTGAGAAGGAAGCAAGAATACCAATGGCCATCTTAGGAGGGTCTCAGAAGAGAGAATTCAGAAGTGGGATAGTTACTGGACTTCCGGTTCTGGCCTCAGGTCATTTTAAAGTAGATATTTCAAAGCAGGGAAGTGATTGGGAGAGGACTGAATTTCTGATATACTATTTAAAATTGATGGACACAAGACCAAGAAAACAAGTATTCATAAGGAAACCATTTGATAAGTGATTTTTTTGCCCAGGTGAAGAGTATTGTCTCATAAATTGATCTGTAGGAATTTCCTGAAGGAAACACTGAAGATATTTTCTGGTTTGTGGTCTTCTGTTTCCCAGACAAATGTCTCCTGAAGCAAACAGCAAAGTCATGTTCATCTCGGTGTTCTAAAATCTCATCTACATGATATTAACACGATTGATCTCGGTTCACAGGTGTCTTCTGGGTTGAAAGATAAGGCTGTTAAAGTAATAGATAGGGATTTTTTTGTAACATATTTTTAGGATCTTCAAAAATTATTACCCAGTTCTGCTACATGAAAGTCATTGTGGTCTGTAATTTAGGGAATGCCAAGGTGAATCAAAGGTCCTAACATTGAGAAGGTTAGGCAATAAGAAATATAAAATTAGATGAAATACAGATAAAAATGTAGTACCAAAAAACAAAAAGCAAAAAAACGCTCACAATGAATTCCTAAAGGGGACAGAGTTCTGAAGAGAAAAACATTATTATCATATGGGAGATTTGGAGATAGTTTTGCAGAAGAGGTGATAACTTTGAAGGCAGTAAGCTCGGAGCAGGTAGAGATGAAGGAATGGACATCCCAAGTGGGTGGAGGAGATTGAGCAATGGAAGTGGACATTTGTGAGAAACAGACAAAATTTGCCTAATGCAAAAAATGGGTAGAAAATAAAGTCATAGACAAATGTGGGACTTATGTAGTGGAAAAATCTGAAGGCTAAGCTAAATTAATTTTTAGATATTTTTTATTAACAAGTAGTGGTTTAATAATATTAATAACTACAATCTAGACAATAGGCATACTCATTGCTCCTCGACATGTCATTGTTTCTAGGTCCTTTCACAGAGCAAAGCTAGGAAATATAAACATTTTTGAAGAGAAAATGTATTATCAGTTCGAACTGATATTTTTAAGTCATATTTAGAATTCCAGGATTTTTACTTCATTGATTTTTTTGTATTCTACTTTCTGTAATGCTAAAATGCTTAGTGGCTTATAGATGCTTGAAATTTTATAAAATAAAAGCACACACAAATATACATAACAGTGAATAGTGGAAGTGTTAATGTATTCTTAACAGGATCCATTAAGAATACTGTTCCCTGGGAATTCCCTGGTGGTCCAGTGATTAGGACTCTGTGCTTTCACTGCAGGGGGCCCGGGTTCGATCCCTGGTCTGGGAACAAGATCCCACAAGCCGTGTGGTGCAGCCGAAAAATAAAAAGAATACTGTTCATTAAATGTTTCTCACATGATTGTTTATTTCATGCCCCAGTTTGAGAAGGATAATATTTTCCTATTTTTCTTTTATTACATTAAAACTTTTAAAATGAATTATTTGTTTCGACCACAAAACAAACATAAGATATTATTTAAGAAAATATTATTTCCTTCTGAATGTAACACAATATAAATTTTAATCATGGGTACTAGTCTAAGTGATGAATTTGCTTACTTGGGGCAAATTTTCATGTCTCAGTCTATGAAGTACATTTGTCCCCAGACATCTTGCTTCATGTATACTTTCAATAAAAAGTGTAAAGTTTAATATCTTTATTTCATTTATGCTGTACTACTTATTCAAAAATAGTCATCTAAAAGATGAAATGAACAATAGATATGTATTTACATTTTGATAGTACAATAAATCCTTTCACTCTCACTATACACATACACACACATGCACACATGTATATATTTATATATCTAATCGTGCTATTTAGGCTTGGTGTTTTTGTATCTTCCTAATCATGACAGCAACATGCTATCTTTAGCTAGTATCTCAAGGCACAATATACACTTAAGGCAAGTTTTGTCCTCAACGAAAGTGGAAATATAGCCAAATTTCAAATAGTCCTCTTGTTAATTTAGATTATCTGAGACCTATTTCTTGTTCGATCTGGTTAGATTATCATTATGTGGTGTTACAGTGTGAGTGACAAAGAGCGTATACTAGGAGTAGAAGCATCAGTTCTGCCATGTTTTTTGTTTGCTTAATTACTCATATTATCTTCCGATACTTAGTGGCATTTTTAAGCATTTCATTTTGTAAGGGCTTGTTTAGTTAAAGCGAGGTAAAGTATTCTGTGAATCCATTATCAGGGTAAACCTGAACTGAAATATAAAGCACTGCGTTGCTGAAAAGGAAAAAGGGAGGGCACCGCTGTTCACTTTGCCGGGTATCAGGTGAGCCTACCCCATATGGGAAGGCAGAGGGCCGGTGGAGAGACATACATTAGATACTAGTAACGCTTATATTTTTTCCTATCTTGTTTTTGAAAACAATAAGTATAAACAGAAAATAGAAAATCTGAAATTTTCTTCCTCCGTGTGGATCATTTTGTCTTCCCCCTGGGGTGTATGCATTAGATCCAGATGTAGGAGAACACCACATGAGTCATTTTCATGGTCACGCCTCATCAAGCATCTTATTTGCCCACTACGAATGCGTTCCTTTCCCAGCCAATATCTCGACAGCACCTCCTAACAGGACGTGCTTGGTCTCTCACCCCACATTATGCCAGGACTCACACTTGGGAAATCACTGAATGGGAGGGTGCCTGCAGAAGTCCAGGTGAGAAAGAAAGAACTAGAAGCATTTAAAAGGGAGGAGAGTAAAAAAGAGAGTGTATGGCAGCATACCTGACTTCACTTGGTAATTGATTCAATGTGTGGGATCAAAGGGAAATTTTTTTTTAATGTTGAAGTTGCATGCCCAGGTGTCTGGAGGGCTGGGATATGGCAAAGTGGTGGTGATGGTAGCCTCAGTGGAAATAAAAGACCCAGAGTAGGAGCGATTTAGGAGAAAAAAGTGTTAGTTCATTTGAGGGCACTAAGTCTTACATCTGGGGGTCCATTGGAGTGTTTAATCAGAGAAGTGAAACTGGAATTTGGTGGATGGCTAGGCCTGGAGGTAGATATGTTTGGGGTGGTTCACAGAGTTGCAATAGTTGAAACATATGATAACCAATACAAACAATGTTGACAATGTAAAGAAAAAATATTACAGGGAATTATATTTTACAGGCTGTTAAAAGGGAGAAGGTAAAGTTAAAGGAGAATCAGGAAAATAGAGTGTCCTCAAGGCAAAAGAGGGTTTCCTTGAACAGGAGCTCAATAATGTCCAAGGTAGAAGGGAAATTTAAGAGTGAGAACTAATAATCCATTATAATTGGAAGCTTCAATATCATTCCTTTATGTTATTTTCTTCTTCGAGAGAGAAAGAAATTCCCAGATAAAGGTATGGTTTTTAAGGTAATAAGCAGGAAGGGAGAAAGCATATACAGAAATTTCTTTAAAGCAGTTTGGCAGTGATAGGAAGAAATGACATGCAGAAGGGTTTGATTTTCACTTGATATTGGATGTTAGCAGGATGAGACATCGTCAAGTTTTTAGACTTAAGGAAGGCCCAATGGGACGAACAAATTAAAGATATAAAAAAATATAAATCATTCATTGCTGGTAGAAATGCAAAAATGTACAGCCACTTTAGAAAACAATCTGATGGTTTCTTACAAAACTAAACATACTCTTACCATACAATCCAGCAATCACGTCTTTGGTATTTACCCAAAGGAGTTGAAACTTACGTCCACACAAAAGACTTGCCCGGGAATGTTTACAGCAGCTTTATTTGTAAACGCCCAAACTTCACAGCAACCGAGATGTCTGTTAGTAGGCGAATGAGTAAATAAACTATGCTACCTCTAGACAATGGAATATTATTCAGTGCTATAAAGAAATAACCTATCAAGCCATGAAGGAAACTTAAATGCATATCGCCAAGTGAAAGAAGCCAATTTGAAAAGACTGCATGCTGTATACCAGCTATATTACATTCTGGAAAAGGCAAAACCATGGAGACAGTAAAAAGGTCAGTGGTTGTGAGGCACTGGTGGGGAGGGAAGGATGACAAGATGGAACACAGAATTTTTAGGGCAGTGAAACTGCTCTGTTTTGAGACTATAACGGTGGGTCCATTTGTTCAGACTCACAGAATGTACAACACCAGGTTTGAACTCTAATATAAACTATGGACTGTGGGTGATAATGACGCATCAGTGCAGGTTCATCAAATGTGACAAATATCCTACTCTGGTGTAGGATGTTGATAATGGGGCAGACCGTACATGTTTGGGGGCAGGGGGTATCAGGGAAATCTCTGTACTTTCCCTTCATTTTTGCTGTAAACCTAAAACTGCTCTAAAAATAAAGTCTACTTAACATTCTATAAAAAGAATTGTTGATAGAGCACTGATATAATATACATACAGTATTTATCAAATTCATATTCAAATTCCTAAGAAGGAAAAAAATGTGCTACTGACACTGGAGGTTTAATATACTCTAAGTGCTTTGCGATCACGACGGCTGTATATTTACCTCAGACTTTATCTTCAAATCCTAGGAACGGAGCACAAGCTGAAAAGGGGGCTTTTTGAGATCCAGGGTAGGCAACCAGGTCTTGAGTTCCTTATCACTTTCCTACTCCCCTTTTGTCTGATAATCAGTGCCTCGAATCAAGACTAGCCAGCGTTAGGGGGCTTGAGACCTGGGTCAGGAAGGAGATGCACCAAAACTCTGGGCTCACTGACCTGGAGCAGTTACGTGTACCACGGCTCACACTTGCTCATCTGGGGGTCTGGGGTGTGCCCTTTAACAGTGATGGTAAGCTTCTTTCCTTGGACCAGAACCCTGATTGGTCTTGTTTACTCCTCACAGAATCTATGCTTGACTGTACACTGGTGCACTGTGTACCCTGCAGACTGTACGTGGAAATCTTGTTGTAAGGATTTTTTAAATAATTAAGCAGTATAAATGTTGCAGGGTTTTGTTACAAACTTTACTATGTTTTCTTGTTTTTTTTTTTCTTTCCAGTGCTTAAAAACTAAGCATTTATGTCAGCCCAGGAAAAGCATATTCTTTTATTTTAAAAGCAAGTCCAAAAAGGAGAGGCCCCCAAAGATAGAGGCTTGAGGACTTAGACAGCAAAAGAGAGATGTTAAATTATTGGCGTTTTGGACTCAAAGTAAGAAAAAACCTTAATTATAGACATTATCCCTGTTCAGCAAATGTTAATGGAAGTTGTACTGGTATAAATGATCCTAAGAATTATGTATAGGACTTGATACTTTTATAAGAGATATAGAGAAACAAGCAAATACAGGTGTTTTTAAAATGGAATACATAACAGGCTGGTGAAAAGGCAACTTAATTGGGGATAAATTAAATCTAGAAGTAATAAACCAATACACATGCATATTTTAAAGCAAGTGATAATTTTGTGTGCAGTGAGCCTGCCGTGCAGACCCCCAAAACTATAGTATTTCTAATCATTTTCCCTGAGTTACACACTCGGGCAGCATGGGTCTGCAACCAGCCTTAGCGTCTGCAAGCAGCCTTCCCAGATACAAGCATGAAACCTTGGAAGAATAAAAATCCTTCAAGTAAGGATTCAAGTAAGGCAGGAAAGGCAACCCACACTTGCTTAAGCAAAAAGAACTTCATCAGAGCTCTTAGCATGATGATGCTGGGAAGCGGGGTCCTCTCGGGGACTCACAGGATGCCGTCAGTTTTCCCTCCCTCTCTTGCTGTGTCTCTCTCTGTCTCTTGTTCTCACTGTCTCTTGCTTTCTCTCTGTCCATGACTCTGTTCCTCCCCATAGAATGAACTCATTCAGTTTCCCTGTTAAGAAGTTTCGGGTTTCCTCCTTGTTGGGAGGCAAAGTGAGAGACCCAGATGCAGCCAAATCCAACTGGATATCCAGTCCAGTCTGGAGAACGCAGATACCCTGTGATCATCCTGGCTAGAGTATCATGACAAACCAATGAGATCAGGTGGATGGTATCTGCATTGACCAAAAGTGAAAATAAAGATGTTTACTAAATATGTAATGATTTTTTTCTAATGCTTTAAGCTCCTGCTAGTAATTTAGTGAGAAGCCGATTATTCATCATTGCTGTGTAATGGCATTTGTCGTTGTTTCTTGGTAGTATGTTATGGTTGAGTACCTCTGCTGTGTTATAAGAAATTATCTACCTTAGGGGTAGTGACACTTGCTTTCTTAGCCTCCTGTGCAGCCACAGTAAAGTAAGGTGACCAACCAGACTAGTTTGCCAGATATTGAGAGGCTTCCTGGGATGTGGCACTTTCAGTCCTAACATCAGTACAGCCCTGGGAAAACCAGGATGGTTGATCACCTTAGTAGCAGGTACTTGCTTCTACCACTCAGTCATACTCATAGGACACTGATACAGAACGCCTTGATTTGCAGAAGCAGGTGAGGCACTGTCTTAGTCGGTTTGGGCTGCTGTAACAGAACACCATAGACTCAGTGGCTTATAAACAACAGAAATTTATTTCTCACAGTTATGGAGGCTGGGAAATCCAAGATCACAGCACTGCTGATTCAGTGTCTAGTGAAGGCTGGCTTCCTGGTTCATAGATGCTGTCCTATCCCTGTGTTCACACGTGGTGGAAGGGGAGAGGGAGCTCTCTAGGGTCGCTTTTACAAGGGAACTAATCCAATTCACAAGGGCTCCACCCTTGTGACCTAATCACCTCTGAAAGTCTCCATTTCCTAATACCATCACCTTAGGGATTAAGATTGCAGCTTGTTAATTGGGGGTGGGGGTGGGGGGGGGAAGTGAACATTTAGTCCATGCAGGTACAGAATCTGTTTAAGTCAGGAAGGTGCTGAAGACACTCAGCTCCCCAAGGCAACATTGATCATGGCTCCAGGAGAGTTGTCTCCTGCCCAGTGTCACAGCCTGAGAGGTGATGCCTGTACCCAGAAGTAATAATCATGGAGTGGTTCTGTAGTGTGATTCCAGCAATGTTTTGGCTATCTAGACGTCAAGGCTGGGTCTTTGGCCACCTCAGGTATGCTCTCCTTAGCTACCTCACAAAGTTGCTGTGAAATCTCAGAAAGGATGAAATATGAAAATACACCATGCACGGTAAAACTAGGTAAACATATTAGATAATTATTAAAGAATTCACTAAATAGGATAGAAAGATCTTTAGTCTGAAAAATAAATACTTTAACTTCTTTACAAAATGGATCTTGAACATATTCCTAAGTTGCCTAGGTAATACATTTTATCAAGATAAATAGGTTTTGGTATTTTGATTCTATCATCCCTTATAAATTTATCCTCAAAGAAAAACATACACTTAACAAAAGGGAAATGCATGTTGTTTTTGTCAGAGCATTTGGAAAAATCTCCGTCTCTGAAAGAAAGGATGCAATGTTTGCCATCATTTTCTTATGGGATGGTGACATATGAATAGTCAGTCATCATCACTGGTTTTATTATACATCTGTTGCTTATATAAACTAACATCATAACGTAAGATAAAAGCAAGGATTCCAAAACAGTGGGGAAGCCCCTTTTCATGTCAGTAATGCTGACTTGGGCAAGCCTTCTTATGAAGACAGACCCTTAAGAGATGTTTATGGTATGGTCTGTGATTCAAACTGTTACTGACCACTTCATCTGCCTTCTTCATTCCCGTTCAACTGGTGCTCCTATGATTCAGGTCATGAAAGTCCAGTTCCAAAGTATTTTTTTAATGGAAAGACACTGCATGTAGTGGCTACCAATAGGATGATGTGCCTCATGCACTCTTTTTTATTTTTTTTGATAGAAACTGGCCTTCTTTCCATCCACATATTTATTGAGAGAGATTCCATATTAATTAGGTGTGATCATGTCCTCCAGCCGCAGACATGAGCCTGACCAAGGTGTTCTGCTCCTACCAGATCATGCTCCCCTGCCTAGAGTTCACTGATCTAGAGATGAATACTTACCCTAAGCTAGGTTGTTATTATTCTTTATCCACAAGATTTTTGGAGAGATATTATCAACTAAGTATTTCTCTAGAGGCTAACAAAGTAAGATGCTAAATGTGGGTGTTGCTGGTAGTTAAGATCACCAGGTTTCTGAGAAAGTGCATCTTTAATGAGAAGAAATGACTCCAGTATGTAGAAAGAAGCACAAAAAACCTTTCAGTCTTCAAGCCATGGGTTCCAGAGGTCCCTAATGCTCCACTGCAGCCCAGTCCTTCCTAAGGATGGAACCTGCCATCAGGTCGCTGGAAGCCAACAGTCTTCCTTAACCCCCAGGGGTCTTCAGACTCAGAGAGCCTGAGAGCCCACCACTGTCTTTGTTCTTGACCATTTGGCCATTTTATCCCCAAGCCTCAGCCATCTCATCTGTAAAACGGAGTCAATATGTCCTCATTAGATTGTTATTAGGACTAGAAATGTGATTTGAGAAAAATGTCTAGCATGATTCCTTTCCCTAACAGGTGTTTAACAAATGTTTTTCTTTTCCTTCAGCAGAATAGGTGCAACTTCTTAATTTACCGCCCATGTCTCCTGTCCTCCCTTCTATCCTTCACATCCCAGCCAATTGGTCCTCTTAAATCAGCTCTGAGTGTATCATTCACTGGGCCAGTATCAAAAATGACACTTCTCTCCATTTTAAATGAAATCAAAACTCCTTGATCTGGATTTTAAGACTCCATGATTTCCCTTTCAGGCCTTCTCCACGGCTACCCTCATATCATCCTCTGTGCTTTGACCAAAACCAATTACCAGATATTACATGAACATACATAATTCTTTATGCCATTTCTTATATTTTGTTTGCCTAAACTCCTCTCCCCTTCCATTTTTTCCACATAAAAAACTTGCCTATCCCTCGAAGGCAAGCCCAAAGAGCAAACATGGAAAGACTATCTGTTGACCTACCTGGTACCTGGTTGGAGCCATCTCTCCTCTGTACTCTCATAGCCCTTAGGTGTTTTCCCTCTTATATATGCATGTAGAGGTCTTCATTCTCCTACCAGTATGTGAACACTTTGAGATTAAATTTTTGGCAATATAATCCATTGATCAATATCAGTAGCTTTGGAGTCAGACACCTAGGTTTAAATCCTGATTTTGCTAGTTCTTACCTGGATGACCTTAGAAACAAATTTCTTAATTACTCTAAGTCTCCCTTTGCTCAACTTTATAATAGGATAATAATTTCTATTTTTATAGGCTTCTTATGAGGAATACATTAGATAGAGTGTGTTAGTAGAATATCTGAGTGTAAAATATTCCTTGTTGAAAGGATAACTTAATTTTTAAAAGGTGTTTTAATGAATAATTAGGTCCCATTAATCTTGCCAGAGCATGACAGCTGCTGGGAAGGTTTGCATGAATGATCAGCTACAGACAGATCCAGGTGCTTGAAGGGCACTGTATGGATCTAGCGTTCATTCATTCTCTCACTCGTGCATTCTTTCAACAGACACCTGTTTGTGGAAACCAGGAGTCAGCCAGGCATTATGTTAGAAGCTAGTCAAAACTGCACTGTAAAAAAAATCGAAAATTTTCTGCCATAACCTGAGGATTACAACTCAGAAACTGGTTCTTCTTTGGTGGGTATCATCTCTCTGGGTCTAGAGGGAGTGATTAGACAGTGAAAGAGAATGTGATCAAAGTTATCATTTATCGGGCTTCCCTGGTGGCGCAGTGGTTGAGAGTCCGCCTGCCGATGCAGGGGACACGGGTTCGTGCCCCGGTCTGGGAAGATCCCACATGCCGCGGAGCGGCTGGGCCCGTGAGCCATGGCCGCTGAGCCTGCGCGTCCGGAGCCTGTGCTCCACAGCGGGAGAGGCCACAACAGTGAGAGGCCCGCGTACCGCAAAAAAAAAAAAAAAAAAAAAAGTTATCATTTATCAACAGGTATAAGTTGATTGCTTTATGTTTGTTATTTCTGTTAATTTTCTAACAGATCTGCAGTCAGTATAAATATCTTTATTTTACGAATGAGGAAACTAGAGATTAGAGTTTCAATAACTCGTCCAATGTCACTGAATTAGCCATTAAGCTGCCATTTCATGACAGGTCTGTTGGCTCCAGTGACCAGTTCCTTCCTCTCTGCTGTGTGGCCTTCGACTTTCTGCCACAGTTTCACAAACTCAGAGAGGTCAGGAATCTAAAAGTACCACTTCCTCATGTTATATATTGAGAAAAATAGGTCCCTGTGAAGTCAATAGAGTTGCCAAAGGTCCCCAGTGAACCAGCCAAATTCCAGAATGATGCAGCCACTCCATAGGGAAGAATAGCATTGGCATAATTTCTGTAGAATGGTTTTGGTCTCTGTTTCAGCTTATAGGGTTCTCTAATGAATAAGCTCCATCCGCTGACCTCACTGTCTGTATTTACACATAAACCAATGTCAGCAGTCTCTGTGCTCCCAGGAAGAAGCAGGCAAGCTTGCACTTGTGTGAAATGCACAAGCCTTGTGACTTCACTCCTCCCCGAGGGTGTCACACCTGCGAGGCATTCTGAAAGGGGAGCACTGGGTCTGTCTGCACCTGACAAAGCCTTAAACGGCTTGACCTTTGCAAAGTGGAGCTTGACTTTCTCTTTCAACCTTTCCCTAAGAGGCCTCTGAACTGGGAAGAATTATTCATTTGAAGGCTTAAAGACTCCTATGGCCTCAACAGTAGTTAGATTTTAAAATGTTTATATATGAGCAATAGGGGCTAAGTGCTACAGCAATAGCTAGTCATTTGATGTTCTAAACGGACACCAGGAGGTGTTCTGGCCACGCTCCGGAGCGACCCCTGTAACAATAGGCCAGCTCATCAGAGCACCTCCCCACTTAGCTGGGTAATGACAGGGAGGAGCCACTTACCAGGAGGAATTGTTTTATTGCTGCTTTCTTCCCTTCTACTCTAACCTGAGCACCACAACTCAGAAACAGGTCCTCCTGCAATGCACACCATTTTCCTGGGTGTAGAGGGAGTGATTAGACAGAAAATGTCCTATAATTTCAAAATTACTAGCAAATTTCTTAGGTGGCATGTGGGGTGGGAGGTAGGGATCCCTAGCAAACTGGTTGGCCCAGTTTCCTGAGTCGGGATGCTCATGAACAGACATCTCAGTGGAAGATACAGAGCTCTGCTAAAGCTCACACACATATTTATTATTTTTCAAAAGAAAGCTTCGCCACTCAATTGCAATAAGTTGTCTTGGGTGTCTTTTTTTTACTTGCGGTGGTTTTTCTAAGGACCAAAGAAATAGCCTTTTTTTTTAAAGCTTCACAGATGCTCAAAGCTCTGAAATTGCAGTTTTCTTGGTTTCTACACATAAAGGTTTAAAAAAATAATTAGATGTAAAGTACCCTATTACAATTGAGTGAGAGCTGAGTCATCTGATTAGTGAGTAATTGGTGGAAAGAGGAGAGGGGTGGTGGTCATAAAACGCATTGCAAGTGGTTTTGTTGTTTTATTTAAAATATGATTTAGTACAATATGTTGAGAAGAAATTATTTTGCATGTTCCAATGCACTATAGAGCAATACTACACATCCAGGCACTAATTTCACTTAACCAGCAAACATTGTGTAATATCCTATGACCATGGGTTCTGTAGCCAGACTGCCTGTGTTTGCTTCCTTGCTCAGCCACTGTGACCCTAAGCATGCTGCTTTGCCTTGGGGGACTCAGTTTCCTTATCAGTTATATGATAAAATAAGAGGACCCTAAACCACATGGGCTGTAGTGAGGGTTAAGGTCGTGTATTAGTTTCCTAGGACTGCTGCAATGAAGGGCCACAAACTAGGTGGCTTAAAACGACAGAGATGCCTTCTTTCGTAGTTCTGGGGCTAGAAATCTGACAGGAAGGGGTTGGTAGGGTCACGCTCCCTCCGAAGCCCCTAAAGGACCATCCTTCCTTCCTCTTCCAGCCTCAGTGGTCGGAGGTGTTCCGTGGCTTGCATACACATCAGTCCTATCTTTGCCTCCATTTCTGCATGGTGTCCTCCCTGTGCATTTGTGTCTTCACATGGCCATCTTCCTTCTGTGTCTGTCTTCTTATAAGGATACGAGTCAGGTTAAATTAAGGGCCCACCTTACTGCACTATCACCTCATCTTAATTACAGCTGCAACTACTCTATTTCCAAATAAAGTCACATTCTGAGGTCTGGGGGTGAGGACTTCATATCTTTTGGGGGGACCCAGTGTAACCCATAACAGCAACAGTTTATTGATATATGTACCTGGTAATTAAGGTAATTAACATTGTAAGCAGTCCATGATTACTGGATCCAACTACTGTCGATATGCCTTGGACCTTATATTTAGGGTGTGGAGATGCAGAAAGAGACTCTCTGTAGCCCTTGCCCTCAAGAAGTCCATATTGTAGTACATATAGTTTGTCTTAATCTGCTTATTTCACAGAGAGGAGGAAAAAAACTATTAAAAAAGTAACTTCTCTCTTTGCATTCATTATCAGCCATTATAAAAACTTAACTTTGTGGTTCTGAACTCCAACAAAAATGTTCTGAGCTCCTTTCTTTTTGGGTCCAGCCCCGCAAGGCTGATTTTGATCCTAGTCAAATCCTTCCTACATGTGGGTCTGGGTCTTTATCTCTGAGGGCCTTTTCAATTCCAACATTCTGTGATTCTGGTTATAACTTACTGTGTGCATGATCATATTTCCAGACTTTCTAAGTCATGTTTAATGCCTTTGCCTAATCTTGGTTTGCTTACTATTCCTGTTCAAAACTTCCTTCATTGCATTTGAGCAATTGTGTTCTGACTATAATTTCAACCTCAATAAAATTATGCCTATACTAGTGTCTATTTCATGATGATGTCTATGAAAAACTTTTGAAATAATTTGAAAATAATTGATTTTCTCTTTTACTACATAAAACCTAGCTGAGCAATTATAAGGCTGTCTTTAGTTAAAAAAAAAAAAAGGTATAAAACTAGAAACCTCAAGTTTGATTTTTCCTGCATTCTTATATTGTAGGACAGATGCTATCTAAAGAATTGTGATTCCTACTTATATAAATAAAGTAATGCATTTTCTTTGGGATGCATCTTGAATTTTATCTCTTAGCTCAAAGGATACAATATTTCCATTTGAAACTTCTTAAGATGAAAACATAAACTGAGGCACCAAGCAGGATTGTTCTTAAGGCAAAACCGAAATGATGTGACTAAATTACTGCAGAAATGGAGAGTTTCTGTAATTCTCTGTATGGCAATTTAAAATTTACCTTATTTGGTTTTTCATCCAGGCACTTGCTTCTACTTTGTTTCCCCTCCTCCCCCACTTTTCCTTCCTTGTTAAAACATGCTAGAAAGAACATCATTCTTTTCCTAAGAGCCTATCAAGTCTTCTCTTGTGTTATTCAGACAGCTCTGGAAATTCACCTTCTCCACAACAGTGTCCTTAATTGAGTTAAATTCAATGAATATTATTGACCACTTGCTATTTTCCAGACAGCATGCTGGTATACTGAAGACACAAAGAAATATAATGTATCTCATCATCTGTTCAGGCTGAGAAAAAGAAAAGAAATAACATGAAAGCTTTGCTGGCTTACTCTCCCCTGCTACAGCTGTATCGAAGGCAGCCCACCACTGTCCAAGTCTTTTAACTCTTATTTAGCATCTTTTAAGTTTTAGGTCCCAGAGATACCAACAGATGAATAATACTCTCACAGTTGTTAAGGGGTAAGATACTCTTATACACAAAAGATGAATAACAAAATGAACCACTTTTTAAGTTCCAGGTAGCAGCACACACAGAAAGTATGGCAGGATTTCAGAGATAGGAGCTATCAATGAGAGCCAGGGCAATTAAAAGAGCAGAGCCTTCAAGGTCAAATTCTAGTTGAGGTGTGGCAGCAATTAGGAATTTGATAAGTCTTGGGGCAGGAGTATTTAGTATAAGGAAACAGTAGCAAAGGTGCAATATGTGGGGTTACAATGGGGCAAAGGAGATTCCAGTTTGGCTCAGGCTGGAAATTCATATACAGGATTCAAGATTGACAGAGTAAGAGGTGTGAACCCCTTGTGACGGAAAAGATTTTTTTTCTGTTCTTCTTTTAAAATTAATTTATTTTTATAGAAGTATAATTAATTTACAATGCTGGGTTAATTTCAGGTGTACAGCAAAATGATTCAGTTATACATACATATATATCTATTTTTTTCAGATTCTTTTCCCTTATAGGTTATGACAAAATATTGAGTATAGTTCCATGTGCTATACAATAGGTCCTTGTTGGTTATCTATTTTATTTATAGGAGTGTATATATGTTAATTATAAACTCCTAATTTATCCCCCCATTTCCCCTTTGGAAACCATAAGTTTGTTTTCTATGTCTGTGGATCTGTTTCTGTTTTGTAAGTAAGTTCATTTGTATCATTTTATTTTTAGATTCCACATATAAGCAATACCGTATGATATTTGTCTTTGGCTTACATCACTTAGTATGATAATCTCTAGGTCCATCCATGTTGCTGCAAATGGCATTATTTCATTCTTTTTTTGGCCGAGTAGTATCCCATTGTATATAGGTACCACATCTTCTTTATCCATTCATCTGTTTATGGACATTTGGGTTGCTCTCATCTCTTGGCTATTGTAAACAGTGCTGTAATGAACATTGGGGTGCATCTTTTCAAATTATGGTTTTCTCCGGATATATGCCCAGAAGTGGGATTGCTGGATCATATGGTAGCTTTATTTTTAGTTCTTTAAGGAACCTCCATACTGTTCTCCCTAGTGGCTGCACCAGTTTATATCCTCACCAACAGTGTAGGAGGGTTCCTTTTTCTCCAAACCCTCTCCAGCATTTATTATTTGTACACTTTTTGATGATGGCCCTTCTGACCAGTGTGAGGTGATACCTCATTCTCTAATAATTAGCAATGTTGAGCATCTTTTCATGTGCCTGTTGGCCAACTGTATGTCTTCTTTGCAGAAATGTCTGTTTAGATTTTCTTCCCATTTTTTGATTGGGTTGTTTGTTTTTTCTGGTATTGAGCTGTATGAGCTGTTTGTATATTTTGGAGATTAATCCTTTGTCGGTCACATCATTTGCAAATATTTTCTTCCATTCATGACAGAAAACACTGATAAACTATTGAACAGAGGAATTAAAAGATGATCTGGCAATTTCAGAATATTTACCATCTTTTTACATCAGTGAAAGTAAATACAACTATATTTATCTATTAAATATTCATTGAACACATTATATATACATTATATAGTCAGTGTAAATACTGTACTTCCTTAAAACTTATTTCTGAACAAAGAGGACATGGAAATAAATGGACTTTTGGGACTGACAGAGCTTGGTTCAAATCCTATCTCCTCCATTTCCTAGCTATGTGTTATTTGTTAAATTATGTAATCTTTCAAATTTCACTTTCTTCTTGTTAAATGAGGATAGTAGTTCAACCTTACAGAGTTGTTGATCGATTAAATTCAACACCACCACCAAAACACCTAACATTGCACCAGACAGAGTTAGCTCTCAATAAGTTACTGCCATAAATTTATGTAATATGCTCGGAGCAGGTGTATTTATATACTTGCTCACAAAAGGCCTGGACGTTATGCTCCCACTCCCAGATGGTGAAACCCATGATTGCTATGAAAACTTCCTTTGAGGGAAAAAAAATATTTTAAATGATTTGCAAAAGAAAGAAAGAGTCTCATCTTTAGACTATAAAAACTATAGATACTGTAATTTTTTCTAGATTTTTTTCTAAATGTTAAATAAGATATTTTTAAATGCTGCAATGAAAGTTGATGGGTTGATATAACATCCAAATATTCAGTGTGAATTCCTGAGAGAGCGTGAGGTAATAGAGGATCTGTATGTTTGTGTCGGCAAAGTAAGGGGTAGCTAGAGGCTGGGTAAACCTGCCAAGTCTGAGAAAAGAAAACAAAACAGGATCCACAGTCTGAAATGAAACCGATGTAAAACACTAGAGGAAAAGAGAGTCTTGGCACGGAAATGAGGAAAACAAGTAACTAATAAGGGAAGTTGCTTCATTAACAACAGTGTAGTTTTTTGTTTGTTTGTTTGTTTTAATCAGAAGCCTAACTGTGTCTCACTAAGACCCAAATAGAACAGGACTTGATTTGGGGGCCTGCAGAGTAGAAAAACTGTGGAGCAGCAGGAAGAAAATAACCCATAGAGAAGGGTCCATGAACAAAAATAAGAATAACAGAGGGACGGGAAATAGTGCATAGTTTTAAGTCGCACTGCATGATATAGATTTATGCATTCAGAACATCTCAGCTACATCACACATGGTTAATATCCCTGAATTTCCTCACGCTATCCTGATGCCCAGTTGCACACTTGCACTGATGTAAATGGACAGGCTGGGAGAAAGTGAAAGGCAGAGAATCTTTACATCCTTTTCCATATACCTTGCCCCATGCATCTTTTCCAGTTGGCCGAGCCTGGGTTGTATCCTTTATAATTAACCCATAATAGCTAGTAAAGTGCTTTCTTGAATTCAGTGACCCATTTTAGCAAATTATCAAACCCGACGAGGGGATTGTGGGAAGCACCAATTTATAGCTGGCCAGTGAGAAGTAGGGAAGCCCTGAATTTGCCACTGGGGTCTGAAGTGGGGATGGTCTTGTGAGACTGACCCCTTAAACTGTGGGGTCTGTGCTAACTCCAGGGATTTAGTGTCAGAATTGCTTGGTATGAAAAACCTACATATTTGGTGTCTGAAGTATTGTGAGTAGCACAGGGAAGAGAGTTGTCTTTTCAGTGAGTTTAGTGGATCAGGAGGAAGATGAGTTGACTGGAGTGTGGTCAGGGGAGGTGGATAGAGGTGGAGTCAGAAAGAACATCAGGGCCAGGTCATTGAGGTGGTGGGAAAGAATTCAGACCCTGTATTGATTGCAGTGGGATGACACAGAAACATTGAAGCAGGGAAGATTCCTTCTTTAGAAGATGGTATTGGCTGTAATGTGGAAAATGGACTCAGAGGCACACAAAAGAAAGCGGGAGACCACGCTGAGCTTTTATAGTGGCGCAGGTGAGAAACTGCAGTGCTGGACCTCACGCCAGTTCAGCTGTGCAGGCGTCTTAGACCACCCAGCGGAGACGTCCATGGCTGCTAGGTTGTCCAAGTTCAAGCCTGAGGAAAAATGAGAGGATGGGATGGGGATAAACTTCGAGAGTCCACAGTCTAGAGCTTGACTTTAAAGCCCTGAGACTGGATGCGATTGAGAGGAGTAGAGTATGCAGGGAGAAGAGAAGATATGTAGGATGGAGTCCAGGGCTTCCCCACCATGGCCTGGTAGATCAAGAAGAGACAGAAAAATGTGATCAAGAAGGAGCAGCCAGTGAGAGAAAAGGACCACAAGGAGGGCATAGTTTCACCGTCGTAGGAGGAAAGCATATTTCAAATAAGAGATGGCGGGAAAGAAAATGCTGCTCAAAAGTTGAGTACAATTTCTGACCTTAGCAAGAGCAGTTTCAGTGATTGGGATTAACATATACACACTACTATATATAAAATAGATAACTAACAAGGACCTACTGTAGAGCACAGGGAACTCTACTCAATACTCTGTAATGACCTATATGGGAAAAGAATCTGAAAAAGAATGGATAGATGTATGTGTATAACTGACACTTCTCTGTACACCAGAAACTAATACAACATTGTAAATCAACTATGCTCCAATAAAGTGAAAAGAAAAAAATAGTGTGGGGTCATGAGTGCCTGACTGGATGGGTTAGAGAAGAGAAACCCATAGAAACTTCCTTCTATAGAAGAGGGAATGGAAAGGGCTGAACCCAAAGGCCTCATTTAAAAAATAAATTTGGGCAAACGTTAGAGGCTTAATAATCAGCGAGAATTGGGAAATCTGTTCTGGAGCCACTGACTTCAGAGTTGGGAGATGAGACGGAAACTGCTCTGTTGACTGATGCTCTAAGTTTGAGCCCTGTTACAGACATCTCTCAGCCTACCTGTCCCTACTGATTAAGCATAACCACTGAGGAACAGCCTAACATCGGAGGATGTTGTAGCTTTATTTTTCCCTAGTTGATGGTAGGATCTACGTAATCATGGCCTTTGCTTGTTTATTAATATTGGCCATGGAGACAAACTCCTCTACGCAATGAGTATCCGAATCAGTGGCCTTGGGCAAATGCCATCCTTCAAAGATGCCAACAGCTCAAGAAGAAGGTAAAGATTCTCACAAATACAAAATCGTTTGAATTAGGGACGAAGTTGGCAGTGGTGCTGGCGCGTCTCCTATCTCCTCACACCCCTCCTATGTCCTCCTCCTGGGGTCAGGAATGTGCTTGCTCTCCTGACCACAGGGAGCAGTTTTGAGGACCATTGTTTCTTTTTGTATATTCTGAAATTTCGTGATGAGGAATATCGGTGTGTTTCTGTTTTTACTCATTTTGCAAGCCCTTTTTTTTAATCAGAAAATGAACATTTACCAGTTCCAAGAAATTTTCCTGTATTAATGTTTAAAGTTTTTATTTCTTCTGTTTTCTGTGTTGTTTTTCTGGACCTCCTATAATTCAGAATGAACATTTGCTATGGGGGTACAGAGGAGACGCCTAACAAGGCAGTGAGGGTGGGTTCACAGGGGACAAAATGCTTCTTAGACCAATATTGGAACAATCTCCTTGTTTCCAGCTCCTGCCTTCCTTCTACATTCTCTGGTATCTAGACCTCTAATTCCTGAGTCTTTTCAGCATCCCATAGGGTAAACTGACTGCCCATCAGTATCTCCCTCTGTAGACATTTAGGTTTGACCTCCCTACATCCCAGTAAGTCATTTACTATTTCTTTATCATTAATTCTCTCTGTTCCTATACTGTGAATTGGAGTTACAGATGTCTCCAAGGTTCATAGAATACAGAGTTTTTGTTTCAATTTCTTGTTCTTTTGTTCCTGGGTGAATTTCAAGAGGAGCAGGGAGAAGCAAGGAATCTCACTCCTCTCGCCTTAGGGACCCTTTTGGCTAACAGAAACGATGCTTAAACCAAGCTCCATTCATCAAATAAAAAGAAATGTTACATTTGTTTTCTGTACCTCTTACACTCTCTGAGAAAAATATATCAACTCTGGAACAATTTCCTTTTATAAGAAGTCGGTTTTAATCTCACCTGTTAATATCCAAAGCTCTTAAGAAAGCTTGTATTAAAAACGGTAGCAGCACATTTTAGTCAAAAGCTCATTTCCTCAAAGGAAAGTTATCTCAATCATGTTACAGTCTTTTACAACTGGACATGGAAAAACGGCCATTAAATAGGACTGGTATAATAGTGGCAAAATATCACTGACATTGGAAATTAAGTTGTGTGTGCATTATGAAATGTATCTCCTATTGCCATTGATGGAGAAAAGAAAAAAAAAAATTTCTTGCATGCTAGAAATCTTGATCACAGTTTTCTTTTTGGACACAGGTAGGTTATTGCCAAGGAAGTTACATCTGCCTTGTAATAAGTCTCATGCAAAGTAACTTACATGAATATCTAATATGCTTCATTGGTAGGTTATAAAAATTAAAACTAAGCTCCATAAACCACAAAATTAGCAGCAATAATCACTAATATGTGGCCTCATTGTTGCTTCTTATACAAACTGCCTTCAGTTGTAAAGTTAATACTGCACATCTGAAGTTGGCTTTGTTCCAGGTTTACCTCTCAGTTCTGTTAATAAAAAGAATTCTATCAGTTCTACTTGGACTTGTTGTGAAGATGACAACAGAGACACTTCTGAGGTTAGACAGAATATTTTATGTCAATTCCCAAACACCACTGATAAGCAATTTGCTTTGCTTAAGGGTGCATACCCTGGGACTTAATTATTCATTGGCACAAAGCATAAAATAAGTAGTCTATTAAGAAGTTTGATTCAGGTAGATTCAGAACCTAACTCATACATTAACCCATCACCCTTCTCTAATAGATTTTACATTACTTAACAAACTGTAAGGTTTATTCACCCATGGACGTTGATGGGCTGTACATGCATAATTCCCTGTAGCATTTATAGGAGTTGTTGAGGATACTCCCCCCACAATGGCAGTGAGAGTAACAGACTTTAAAACATGCCAGACTCTCGACATTTACATTAGCATTTAATCTGAATACTCCTACTTCATCCGGTTTTCCTGTTTTCAGCCGAGACACCTTGCGGTGAAAGTGGATAGGTATGACAAATAAAGGGAAGAAAGTCTGAGAGATGTACAAGAATGAGGCTTCAAAGCAACGTTTCCCACTTTAAAGAGGGTAGGACTTAATGAAAAACCAGGAAGCTGAGTATAGTCATCAAAAACAATAAGACCATTTAAGAAGAGTGAATTAACACACGATTGTAAAGCAATTACACTCCAATAAAGATGTTAAAAAAAAAGAAGAAGAGTGAATCACAGTATCTTGACTTAATGATAAAGATCACAGGGGAAAGGGGTCAGATGCTTTTCCCTCATCTTTTTGCCCAGTAAAAGGCAACAGTCTAGTACCATTAGCTAAATGGTGTCAAATGGAAAGTCTGAAGTCTAATTTATAATTTTTAGTCGTTTTCTGGCAGTCCTTGTAACAATGGGAATAATAATACTTTACGGATTGAATTTGATTAGATTTTGGAGAAGATAAGTGGTTTTCAGCCTAGTCTAACTTCTTATTCCTACCAATGACAAAGCTTCCTGAGTGCAAAGTAGACAGGTAGGGAATAAGAAAAGTAGAAACTTTTACCAGAAGTAGTCTGATAAGAATACAAACAGGCAGCAGCATCCAGTAATTGTCCTAGTGGTCAAAACCTTATCAAAACTTGTAACAGTAAGCAAGGGAAGGTTTAAAAATAACATTTATGGTCAGAGCAAGGGCTGTCAGCTCTGTTAGAAGAAAGAGTAGCTAAATCTGGAAAGACATCTCTATCTGGAAAGGACAGTGCTTAAGGGATGCTGAAAGAGAGGGAGAGCTTTAGTTCTCTTGTAGAACACTGTCAGCCCATGCTGAAAATAACACTAATTATATTAAAGGATTATAAGCCCCTGTACATGGATATAACATTATCCATTATCCAGGATTTCACTAACATTGCGTAAATAGCACGCATGCTGTAGTGCTCTATAAAACGGTCCAACAAACTTGAGAAGGTCACGTCAACTTCTAAACCATCCAAACATTTGGAAATCTAATTATCTAATCCACTTCATAACACCCCCCCAACCTTCAATAGCAGAACCTTACTTGTAAAAATCAGAATGCTTAGATAGACACGTACGTACACACATTCATCCATATGTGTGTATATATATATATATATATATATATATATATATACACACACACACATATATGTATATCTTTTCTTGTTCTAACCTTAGGAAAATAGACATGACTATTAACTTTCCCACATAAAATAATACTTTAGGCAATTTCTGAATACAGATATTAAAAGTTTTTTTTCAGGACAAATAATCTAACTTCTTTTTTCAAATTGTTATGATAAAGACAATTCATAAGGAAAAAATTGCTGTTGCATTTTATTCTGTTAAGTATCTCTCTAGTTTTTTGTATTTGTATATGTATTCTCTTTATTAATAATAAATAATATTTTAAATGACAGAATATTTTGAAATTTAAAATAATCTGACTCCCTCATCTGCCTGAGAATAGATATTTGAAAATACACATACAAAAATAAATCCCTAGTAAACAAGAGTTCCTTTCAAAAGGACAAGTTAATGTTAATTAATTTCTCAGTATTTAAACTCCATGTTAGATGTAAATGGGGGCATTCTAGTCTCATACATAAATATCCCTAATGATATATTAATATTATATATTTACATATCACAGTTTTTTGTTTGTTTCCAAATATTTCACCATCTTCAATCTTTAAAACAACCCCATTACACCGGTAGGGAAAGCATTACATCTCTAATTTGACCACTGAGGAAACAGAGATCAGAAAGATTAAATAATTTGCTAAAGATTACAAAGTGAGTCTGTGGAAAGAACTGGTGTACTAATTAATGTCTCATGAGTCCCTGCTTTCTAAATGTGAATGCCATTCTCGCATATTAATAAAGGAATCTTGTGTTCCAGAATCAGTGTATTCATGCAGAATACATTTAATTCCCTTGGGAAGACAGTTGATATTTATCTAGCATTTCTACCTGCATACCTAACTTGTTTTATGTTTGTAAAGAAAAGGCTTCATTGCCATTTTATAGTTAGAGCAACTGAGGTCCCGGAAAATTGAATGTTTTGCTGCGATCCTACAAGTAGAGCATGTAGCATACCATATTTACTGATTTTTTTAGTTTAAAAGAAAAAAAGAAAGACACCATATAGGTATAGGTATAGACTTTAAAACATGCCAAACTCTCGCTGCCATATAGGTGTCACCATATATAGTTGAATACTTCCCAAAATTTAAGCTAATGTTACTGAAGTTAACGGTCTAGGTTTTTCACAACCTCCTGTTTTGTCATCTTTAGTATTTCCTTTATCGTTTAAACTTCTTACCTCTTGATCTGACAGTAGCTGCTGCAGCTCCAAACAACACGACCACATCTGAAGGCAAGAAATGGGGAAAGGGATGGGTGAAGGAGGCTGGCGAGTCAACGACCAGAGCTTTATCCTTTTGGTCAGGGAGAAAATAAATATTTCCTAGAAACTTCCCCAAAACATCGTCTCACGTCTCTTCAGCCAGAAAACCATCTTAAGACCACCTCTCAATACAGGGAGATGTGAAAGTACAGTTGTCTCTAGGTATACAAGGGGGATTGATTCTAGGAGCCCCAGCGGATATCACAATCCAGACTCTGCAGTGCCAAGTCCCGTATATAAAACGGTGAATACAGGCAGCCCTCCTTACCTGTGAGTTCTGCAACCACGGATACAGGGGGCCGACGGTGTCTGTTTTTGTCCCCAGTTTCCCATTGGCAGATGGGCAGAGAAGAGCGGGACTGGGAAAGGTCTCTGGATTTGGCATTCATTCCCTTCTGTTCTTAATCCCATCCTGTCCCTTAGATGTGACCTGAGTGATTTTCTTCCAAGATACATCTTGGCTCTTTCTTAAAAGATTTCATTTCTGCATAGTGTCTCAGAATCCATTTGCTGAGATTCTTCACTATTTGACAGACACCAGAACTCCCTGCCGGTGAGACCCCACCCAGCCCACCGAAGGCAGTAGGCCCCCAGGTTTTCCTCACAGACATTTCGCACTCCGTGAGGAATTCAGATGCCAGCCTGGTCCATGATAGCTGACCATGACCTAAGTCACTGCAGCACACACACCACAGGAGCCCGGAGGAGCAAAGCTCTTTTGCTGAAGTGAGCAGGATGGCCTGACAATCCAAGATAGGAAATGTCAGTTAATAACGTCTTCCCATTTGGGGACAGCTCTTCCCCCAAATGAACTCGTCCTGAGAATTATTTCCTTCCAGTCCTAGTTGCAGTAGACTCTAAATGTCTCTGTGCCATGCCACAGATCAGTGACCTGTGTGAGAGAGAGAGAGAAGCAGAAAGAAAGAGGAAGATTATTGAGAGCTATAGCCGACTGTATAAAGGAAGACATTTATACATCTCCAGAATAATAAACAGCGGTTATTTGCCAAAGCACTTAGAAGTCAAATAGACCTCTTCAATTTCATTATTCAATCAACAGTTATTTAGGGCTTTCTTTCCACCAGGCACTGATTCACAATTGAATTATACAGAAGCCCAGCACTCAGAAAGCTTACTCTGATAGAGGAGATATATACATACATTAAAACTACACTTGTTTGATCCTCACAGTGACTTTTGCCTCTGAGAAGTGAAAAGGTGCCATTTGGGTGGTATGCGAGAAGACTGAGAATACAGAACTTTTGAGCCTCCCTTGGCAGTGGAAGAAGCCTGGCCTCCTAGGTCTTGCGAACACTAGTCTCTTGTTTGAGGTTAACGTAACAACCTCTCCTGAGGCAGTTGTTTTCAGGGGGATGCTTACCGTTCTCGACTCAACCCGATGACCCTGTTTTCCCATTAGACCCACAACTAGGATCTGATATCGGTATCCCGGTGGGACGTTAAAAGACCAATCTGAAGAGAAATAATTTTTACACCAAGAGAATTTGAAGATTTTGTTAATTTTTACAGTTAATTTAGCTTATTAATTAATATTGCCATAAACCCAGGGAATACGTATGGGAATGGATTTCAAGGGAATTAGACCTAGGAGGATAGACCCCTTATTGATCAAATTTATTGATATGTGAGCACTTACTAGAGGTGCTAGACTTCATGTGCTGGCCTGTGTAGCTGGTTGTAGCAGGTTTCTTGGTTGGTGGACTAAAACTTGGACTTAACAGGGGGTTCAATTTAGTGAGGGTCAGATGCCAGATCATCCCTGGCATAATATAGAGGATGGAACCCAACGGTTTAGGGAGCTAGGAATGTAGGAGTGGATATATCATGCCAAATCACCCCTACAAACTTCACACACACACACACACACACACACACACACACACACACTATTCCTAGACAGTCCAGAGTACACTTGCTTTGTTAATTCATTGAGAAATATATTAGTGAGGGAACACAGCCGTCTCCATGTTGTCTGCCTTCTGTGGGCCAAGTATGATGGTAGGAGTTAGGCCAAGAGTAATTCCATTAGTGAGACTGACTCTCTAAATAGCGGAGACCAAATGGCAGTGCTTATGCAAAGACAGAGAGGTGCATCAGGGACAAAATAGTATTCTTAATATCTTAACCTGTAGGGATCTTTGATGCTAACTGATCGGAGAGTCCTAGAAATGAAGTACATGAGGAATTTAGGAAATGTTGACCTGTAAAACAGGTCTGGTGACCATAAGGCTGAATGAGTAAATATTTACTGAATAATAATCTGAACTAGTACGTAGGGAAAACAATGCGAGGGAAGGCCACATACCATATTGAAAAGAAAGCAGAATTTTAGGTCAAAAAACCTAAGTTTTAATTTCAGCTCTACCACCTGCTGGTGGTATTACCTTGGACAAGTCACTTAGCTTCTCATGCCTTAGACATTTGACTTGTAAAGTGAAAAACTGAGAGTTTGACTAGATGCTAGCCAGCTCGAAATAGTCTGCGTTAATAGGTCTGCATGAGAAATTCCCTGCTTCTCATTCTCGTGTCCCTTATACCCACACATCCTGTGACGTCTTCTTAGAAGGCACCTGCTCATTTAATACTTTGTTTGGTTGGTGCCGACCTCTAGCCATGTTCTCTCCTTCTCCCGTCCTGTACTCAGTGGGCACACTCAAGCTAATACTTTTCTACTCTCTTACTCTCAAAATGGGTATTGTTGTGTTTTGTTCTTTTCATAAATCTCATCATAACCCCTGAAAACTCATTCCTGGGTGAGTTTTCCTGCAAGTAAATTTGCTTTGGGAGCAACCCATGTTCATCACATTCATCGCTCCTCCATGGGCCCCTGTCCTTCTCCGTTCCCTTGAAAACTGCCGTAACCTGTGTTTTCTCTGACTAGAATTTCCATGTTGTGTCTAAATCTCTGTTGCTCCCACCGTAACAGTGTGTTCTACTAGCGTTACACACGTTTGTATTATAATAATTTACAATTTTGCCCTGCCTTCAGGTGATGTATGGAGGGTTTCCTCAATGAACAGGGACTGTAATTGCCGAGGTTATTGAGCTTTATCAGCCAATTACTGAGCACAGATGATTGCTTTCAAGTATTCCTCACAGCGTACTTGAAATAAAAAGCAACTGGCCCAGTTATGTCAGTGAATTTCGTTGCTTCCACCCATGGACTTGAGCGGGAGAGAAGGCAAAAACCCTTTGCACCAGAGAAGATAAATTCAGTACGAACAGTCTTTGCTTTCCAGTTCCTATTCCCCTTGACCAGTATTTTCACAGACCCTCCAGGGCTGACGTTTTCTGCTCTTTTATAATCCATTTCTGTAATGGCAGCATCCGGCAAAGGTCTTAGTAAGGAGACCTTCAGCTTATGCTCTTTAAGAGGGCAAAAACAACACAATAGTTTTCCAGAGGAAGAAGAGAATAATCTTATTTCTATCCTTTTTAGGATCTCGGTTTTGTTTCCTTCCCTTGATTCCTATGGTCAGAATAGTTTGAAGGTGCGTGCCCCGCCCGCTGCCATTTACTGTCGGTTCTAGAGAGTTGAATTATTCCTCATATTTACCATAGAGTTTTTCCATGTACTGTTGATGTACTTTAATCATTCATCTAAGTCTGGTTGTAAGTACTGTAAGCATAGTGGCTGAAATCAGGAGATTTTGTATTTTATTACTGTCTAGACATGCATCACGCTCAGCCAGCTTGTCATCTGACCTTAGAACTTGTTGCGAAATGTGAAACTAGAGGATACAATGCCAGAGAGAGATGAATAAAGGAGTATATGCTTAAAGAGTTAATCAACCAAAGTCCAATCATCTAAAGGCCGGGTACTGTAAGCAAAATGGAATTTTTTTGGCTGGAGATGGTCAAATATTCAGAAGGCTTACCTATAAAGGGAGCTAAAGTTCACAGGACGTATAACGAGATGGGGAAAATGTTTTATTTTTGGCTGCGTTGGGTCTTTGTTGCTGCGCGCGGGCTTTCTCTAGTTGCAACGAGCGGGGGTACTTTTCGTTGTGGAGCACAGGCTCTAGGCACGCAGGCTTCAGTAGTTGTGGCACGCGGGCTCAGTAGTTGTGGCTCACGGGCTCTAGAGCACAGACTCAGTAGTTGTGGAACATGGGCTTAGTTGCTCCGCAACACGTGGGATCTTCCCGGACCCGGGCTGGAACCCGTGTCCCCTGCATTGGCAGGCGGATTCTTAACCACTGCGCCACCAGGGAAGTCCCGGGGAAAATGTTTTTAATAGGAACTCTCTAAGGAACGTGACTATGTTGTTGGAAGGAATGTCCTGGTAGGCACTAGAGATGAAGGTGAAATCTTCAAGACGCATGTTCAAGTTTCGACAATTGAGGGCTAGTAAACTACCTTCTAAAGAAGGTTTGTAGGGACTTCCCTGTGGTCCAGTGGTTAAGACTCCACCCTTCCAATTCCGGGGACGCATGTTCGATCCCTGGTCGGGGACTAAGATCCCACATGCTGTGCGGCCAAAAAATAAATAAACAAATAAAATAAAATAAAATAAAGAAGGTTTGTAGAGATAGCTGCAGCTCTGCCCTTTTTGGCCCAAGTGCAGAATATTGGGCCAGAAACAAACTTCTGATAAAACAGAAGAAAGTGCTGTCACTGACAGACCCCTTTTTCCTGCCCTCCCCTGCAACTGTGTTAGAGCGCTTCATAAAATACATGTTAAAAAATACTTAGGGCTTCCCTGGTGGCGCAGTGGTTGAGAGTCCGCCTGCCGATGCAGGGGACACGGGTTCGTGCCCCGGTCCGGGAAGGTCCCACATGCCGCGGAGCGGCTGGGCCCATGAGCCATGGCCGCTGAGCCTGTGGGTCTGGAGCCTGTGCTCCGCAACGGGAGAGGCCACAACAGTGGGAGGCCCACATACCGCAAAAAAAAAACAAAAACTTAATGAATTTAAGCTTGAAAAGAACAAAATTATTGTTTCCCCAGCTGCTCTCTTGGTCTTGCCTTAGTTTGCGAAGCATTTGTAGCCTTAGGTTAGCTCCCATTGATTGAAGAATAATCTACTTTTTTTTATAACTACAAAACTCTACAAGGAGCAATAAAAACAACTGTTCAATTTTAAAAGAGTATTTAAAGGGAAAGTAAGAAATACATACCTGACGTGGAAGCCTTTTAACCATCTTCGTGTGTATACAAAAATGTATAGCTGCACATTCCGTGAACGAACAGACCTCCCATATTCCCTTTGAAGTCAAGCCTCTTTAAAGAACTGTGTACACTAGCTGTTCCTTCATCTTCTTCTCTTATTTACTCCTTAGCCAGTCCAACTAGGTGGCTTCCAACCTGTTAATCTTTTGAAACTCTTCTGGGAATAGTTGCAAAAGACATTGTCCTGATTATGGTGTGCCCCCTTTAGTAACTGCTCAAGGTCTGTTGCATTATTAAAGAATACACAGACGTTCATACATTCAAGCAATGTGAATAGGTTTATTCAAAAATCGACTGATGCCAGTTTCAGAATCAAATAAACTTTGCCCTGAATTGGACAATGGGGTTTATCTTGTTGCATCAAGATATGGCCTTCACCTCAACTTCAGGCTGTTAACATCTTTACACAGCTCCTACCTTGGATATGACACAGAGAGCCGCTCTTTCTGCCCCCAAGAATCAACCTCAAATGTGGCATTATAAATTGAAATGACATTTACACCTCCCTCTGTCATATGCCGATATCACCATCCGAAGACCAATTCACCTTCCAAGTTGCTCATGTACCTTTTCTCTTAAATATATAGCATTTTATAGGATTGCACAACTTACCTCTCAAAGTCAGCGACATGCACAATACACATATATATTCCCTAACAATACTGAGGTTTCATTCAAGCCCAGCTTTCCTTACAGGCTCATTTCCTTAGGATAACAGCTCAGTACATTTTATCTATCTTCTATACAATATATTCTCTGTCCATCTCTGCAGCCCCATTGTTATTGCCACCATTTTCTTCTTCTTTTTTTTTTTTTTTTTGGCCATGCTGCACGGCTTGTGGGATCTTAGTTCCCCGACCAGGGATCGAACCCGTGGCCTCAGCAGTGAAAGCATGGAGTCCTAACCACAGACCGCCAGGGAATTCCCCACTGCCGTTTTCTTTTTATCTCTACTTCTTTATTCCTATGAACCACTTCTTTGCATTTACCACCGTTGACCGCTCCCAGGAGTCAAGACACAGCAACATGCTCCAAACCTGCCTCCCAATACCCTCTCTCCCCTACCAAGGCATTTAGGAATTCTGCAAATTAGTCCCTTTCTCTTAAAATTTCCTTCACAAATGGCTTTCACATTCCCTCTCTGGTCAATCTCCTCCAGCCCCTGTGTCCATTGTATTTCAGTCTCCTCCAAGCCCTTCTCTTCCTTGTCACTTTCATTAAGCCCTAATGTTGCGCAAAGGACTGCCACACCCTGGCCCCAACAATATTTGCTTTCAGTCACAGAATCAAAACTAACATTTTTATTATTACAAACGCACCAAATACCCATTATGAAAAACAGAAAATGCAGAAAACGGCAAAGTAGACCCTGATATACAGACATACGACCTTATAAAGAGAGTAGCACCTGTACTGTGATAGGCAGTTTCTCATGTGCTCACTGAATATCCATAGGTTCTCCCACATTGCCCAACCTCCTTGCATTTGTGTGGGGCTATACGATTGCTCATACAATGCATGTCACTTCTCACCGAAGCGTGAGATGTGGTGCATGACCATCTGGCTTCCTCTTTTGAAGATGGTGGAGCTTCCATCAGCCTGGGTCTTTGAATAACTATGTGAAACACAGATGCTCCCTTTCATCCACCCCACTATTGACCTAAATTGGGTAGATGAGACTGGGGTTCAGTAAGATGTTTGGTTGTGGTATAAACTTGGAGACTTGTCAGACTATAGATGGTGTCTGGATAAAGTCAGGGATAATAAATGTAGATAGTGGAGAGATGAACACCAAGGACCCTGGGGCATAACAGTGCTGGGAATAGGAGAAGGCTGTAGGAGCAGAAAAGATGAGAAAGGATGATGGCAGAGTAGGAAGGGAGCACAGTGTCCTGAAAGCCAAATGAAGAATGTGTATCAGGAAAGAAAGAAAGAATATTAGTATTAAATGTTACCAGTGCATCAGGTAAGATGAAAACCAAAATAGTCCAAAATAGTCCATTAGATTTAGCAACGTGGAAGTCATTTGTTCCCTTGATGAGAGCAGTGTGTTGTGAGCAAAAGTCTGACTGGGGTGTGATCAAGACACGTCCAGTCTACGAACAAGCCCGTCAAAGGCATTCCTCATTTCTGTTACAGTGTTTTTGAGCACGATCACGTCTGTTTGGTTCTTTCTTAGGATTGCTGTCTTTCTCCTTACATTGTCCTTGCACACTATTTTATCCTTTCGAACGTTTATCATATTAATCATAGTTGTTTTAAATTCCCAGTCCGATCATTCCATAATCCTTGCCATGTCCGGTTCTGAAGTGTGCCCTGACTCTTAAGATTTCTGCTTTTTTGCCTTTGGGAACCATACAATTTTTTCTTGATAGCTGGATATGATGTACTAGGTAAAAGGTTCTGCTTTAGTAAAGTGGTGGTCAGGTGTTGGGGGGAGGGGACATAGTCTATAGTCCTGTGATTAGGTCTCAATCTTTTGGTGAGCCTGTGCCTCTGGACCGTGAACTTCCCAAGAGTTTCGCAGGGCTTTTTTCTCCCCGCTTAGGTGGGACAGCATGGCCAGAGCCAGCTGGAGTTGGTTATTTACTTTTCCCCAGGTTAGTTAGGCTTTGATAATACCCTAGCAGATTAGGCTCTGGTTAACTGGTTTTCCTAGAGGGCAGGTCTTTTGAAGAAGAACAAAGTTCTCTGGTGCATTTCAAAATTCCTTTTCCCCCTTCTTTTGCTAGAAGCAAAATAGGATTTTTCTCCAGTATTTACTGTGGGAACCTAGTCAAGTTCTTGGACGTAAATCTTACAATATTGCGGGGGCCCACCTGTGCCTGGATCCCCTTGGAGTTTTTAACTCTGAGTTGTCTGCACTGAACCTCCAACAATTCATCAATTACAGTTCAGGCTTTCCTACTCAGGCACTGGTTTCCATGGTGGTTTCTGCTTGTAAGTCCCTGCCCCATTAAACCAGGACTACCTGTGTTCACCTGTCTGTCTCTCCAATCTTGGGGGCAGCATTTTGCCCTGGGTTCTCCCCTCTCCTTTATAGATCAAAAAGAAGGTGCTGGTTTTTCAGACTTTTCAGCTTTTTACTTTCTGTTAGGATGGAATTGTGACTTCCAAATTTGTCACATGTGCAACAGAAAATACCCAGGGGATGGGTTCTTATCCTTTTCCATGTCTCTTTTTTTTTTTTTTTTTTTTTTTTTTTTAGTAAAGGCTGGGTCAGGCTGCCTCTGGATCAGCTAACCAGACAACATCTTGAATCAGTATTCACTTATCACTAATTAATTCCAAGTTATCTGTTCCAATTTCTGGAATAATCTCAAAACAGGAATGATCTCAAGACAGGAATTATATTTTATATATGATTTGGTGTCATTATCATCCAACACATTTCCTGGCGTATAGTAGGCATTTAATATTTTTTTAAATAACTGAATTATTTTTTCAACGTCAGAGAAGATATAGACAGGTTAAAATACTAGAGCTGATTGAAGCTGAGAAACCCAACTAAAAAACAAAATTGAAAGCACTTAATTCCCTAAAATTTGACAGAAAACATATATTTCTCATGGCTTAAAGTAAAGCTGAGAGCCTACGTGTGATATTTGACCAAGAGCAAATGTGACCCTTCGGTAGGAGAATCCTAAGAGCACCCCAGAGCCACTTTGGACCAGATTTCTCTGGCCTCACTCACCACATTGTTGACATATTGACCACACAGCTCAGTAACTCAACCATGGGTTGGTCATCTGAGTGATCATTTAGCCAGTAATCAAAATGCATGGGGGAGAGATCTCTGTGACATTCTCTGTTGCATCAGAAGTGGAGCCATTGGCTAATTAGAAGAGATGATACCCATGCTGCTGCATTCAGAGCCCTAGCCTGGGGCAAACAAGGGAAAAAATGAGTTTATTTCCTAATGCAGCTAAATCTTACCTTTACAGGCATAAACCAAAGAGGAATAAAAAATAAATGGCACATAATTTTGCATTTTTATAATAAGCTTGAAACTAAACACTGGGCAACCGTGTCAGCCCCTGCTAAGCTGATTCTAATTAAGGTTTCTGGCAGTGTTCCAGCTGTTTTACTCCCTCAAATAGCACAGAGCATAACAAGGTTTATGAAGCATTCAAAAGTCAAATACCCTATTAACATAAACATGTAGTGAAATCAACTCTCTACCAATTTTCAGCTTGCTTTCTTTCCTTCATTTAGGGTGAGCTGATAGAAGACGACGTTTGCCTCCTTTGTGGGGCTTTTTTGTGTTTGCTAGAATGCAAAGCAAGACTTCCTATCGGAACAGTGCTAGACTAACCCTGTGTACCTACTCACAAGGGCACTTTTATTGCAATAAACTCCTTTTCATACTGATAATTTTTATACTAAGGGATTGAGCTTTTATTTTCCGTAACAGTGTTGAATCTAAAAACAAGAAAAATAAGAGTCAGCGGTTCAGGCTCAAGTGTTTGTTGTGATTCATGTGCCTCTCCTGATCTGCTTGGGAACAGATTTGTAAACATGTTAAAGTCAAATAAACCCCAAAGTCAAGGATATAAGCAGGTAAAATGTTTAAAGTGAAAGAAAAACAAGGAAAAAATTGAGGCGATAAATTTTCGTAGAGATTGGGTTCAAGAAATACGGAGGAAGGCTATTTTGTCAAAAGCCAGCATCTCTTTTGGCAACCCCTTAAAAGCTGATAAGTTGAAAGTAACTAGGTCTGTTTTGGACAGTAGCCCAGATACATCTTCGTCTTACCATCAGTACAATTCAATAATTTAAAAGAGGAACTAACTGGGTAAAAGTAGTATGTTTTCTTTCTCCAGTGATCTATAGACTGTTAGAATGTGAATGTGGCTTTGCTAATGGAAAAAAAAAATTTTTAAGACACATATTGTGTGTTTGTATGTAATGTGCTTACAGAATGAACACGTTTATGTGAGTGCTTAATGTGTCTTATTGATGATTATAAACATCAAACTATTATCAAATATTCATTCAATTAAGAAAAATGTAATGAAAACACAATTCTGTATTTTTAATTCACTGCTGCAACTTCCACATTGAAATGCTAATATATGTCTATGAAAATAACCTGGTGAATACGCTAACAAATACATAAGAGTAGCTATACATGTTGACTTACTCATTTGGTGTTCTTATTAAAATCCAAATAAAACAAAGGTACTTAAAGGTCTCCCCCCAATGTTTTTACACAGAAATGTCCTATATACAGTATTTTTAAGAGTTAATTATATAGCCCAATGAAATATACACTTTACAGTCTCATACCCAATTTGTTAAATAAATTCTTTAACTCCTACTATATACTGAGCATTTCACTGGGGTATGACAGTATCATAGGACCCCCAAGAACATATAGATTGATGAGGGGGATAGACCAACTCCATAATGTGACAAATGGAACAATAAAGTTATACACAAGGCACAGTAGAAGCATCAAAAACACTGGAGAAGAGGAATGCCAGGGACCACAGCAGAGCTTCATGGTTAGACAGGCAGGCTCGGCAGTCCTACAGCCAGGCCCCATTCCCCACCCTCCATTTAAGAATCATGTGACCTTGGCTATATTGCTTTATCTCAGTTCTTTCATTGATAGAATGGGACATGACAACACTTACCTCGTTGGGTGTGTATGTTGGTAATCATATAAATATAGTAGAACAGAGTATATTTAAAATATGCATGTAAGTCTTACTCTTTACATATTCGTATATAATTTGCTTCTCTCAGAGTTATTTTGTGAGATTTATCTACAATGACGCAGGTACCTCTAGTTCATTCATTTTAACTTCTACATAGTATTCCTTTGCTTGATATGCAATAATTTAATTATTCACTTTCCTCTCAGTAGGTATTTAGGTTGTTTCCCGCATTTTGCTTTTACAATGATGCAGAAGACATTTTTTATAAGTCTACTTCCATGTGTATGCAAGAATGCCTCTAGTGTTACATTTGGTCAAACTCCTCACAAAGGGCATTGTGTAATTTACATTTCCAGAAGCAATGTTATGAGAGCTCACATGTGCCATATTCTGACCAATATCTGCACCTTCAAACTAGTTGTGCCAAACTGATGGTTATGAAGTGGCATCTCACTACATTTGCCCAGTTATAGCTAGTGAAGTTGAGCATCTTTGAGGGTATTTACTGGATTTTGGTGGGGTTTTTTTCTGTGAATCATCTGTTCACATTTCTTTCCCATTTCTCTATTGATATTTTTTGGAAGAAATCTTAATAGATCCTGCCTTGTAACCCTTCTTGGTTATATGAAGTGGAAATGTTTGTCTTTCCTTTTATAATTTGATATACAAAAGTTTGTTTGTTTTTAATTTTAATGCCACCATTTTTTTTAGCCTTTGCTTTAGGGTGTGTGTTCTCATGCGTTATTTAAGCCGTCTTCTGTAACTCAGGGTTAGCGCATATATTTTCCTCTATTTCCTCTAACTTACAAAGCTGAATTTTTCACTTTGCAATTAGGTTTCTAATATAATTACACTTGATTGCTGTGTATAATATGAAGTATGGACAAATGTATTCTGCACAACGAGTTGTCCTAATACCATTTACATACCATCACACAGTCCACCTTTTGCCCACACTTTATAATTCCACTTCCTTATTTTTTATTTCTTACGAAGCTTTTGCTTCATGCATGTGCATGTGTGTATGTATACCGAGACTTGACATAAAAGATATGTCTTACTGTGCGCCCTGTTAAGAAAAAGTTGAAAGCCATCATACCACCATATGTGGCTAAAAGAAAAACTCACGTGAATAATCTACAGCCATATTGTTTCTATAATGAACTCATTTGAAAGACATTACAATAGAAATTACATTTTATTTTTTACTTTATTTTAATGGACCTATGTGCTAATAATAAGCTTCATTTTATATGTATACAGAGTAGAAAGATGATTATGATCATAAAAAGTTTTATTGTAACCATGTTCTTAATAGTTTATAGGAGTGGAGAACTATGTCTGTTCTGTCTACCATTGTAGTGCCAGTGGATAGCTCCATTCCTGGGACACGGCCAGATTTCAATAAATATGTTTAATGAATAAATAAAACATAACACAGTAAACATTTTATCTCACAGTCAACTATGACATTCCTTTTTATCCCTGCATACCTTTTTCTTACCTCTCAATTCAACAGTCCAAGAGAAGATCCAGCTTTGTCTACATCAAATTTGGAGCTCCCCTCACAAGCGTTCTCACAAAATCAAAAACTAATTTAAACAGAAAATGTTACACTCTTCATATGACTGTTTTCCTCTTTTTGGAATGGCCTTTCCCCCTCCATTCTATAACTTGGAATCCGGTTTTCCTTTGAGTCCTAACTCAGTAGAGCTCTTTTTCCCTGTGTATCTCCTTAGCCATTTGCTAAATGTCTGCACCAGTGATCAAGATGTATGAGAACATACACCTCTTCATTGCTACTTAACTGTTGCATGTGTAAGTTCCAAACTTTTTAAATGCCTTCATGATAATGACCATGATCATGACTTTAATCCTCCTCTGGAATCTAAAACAGTACTGTGTCTATCAGAGGCATTCCATCTATGCTTGGTGAGTGACTAACAACAAGTGAGTGGATTGAAGCCTGATTTCCATCATCTCACTAGACCCAGGGCCACAGATGCACCGCTTCCTTTCATGACAGAGTTAGGGGCATGATTCACTTTATCAATGAAATATCAGCTGTGTGCTATCATTAAAATTCTCCTCTGACCCCACTGAGAGTTGGAAGGAAAGTTGAAATTTTAAAATATTCCTTCTCTTTTATGAAATTTCATTTTTAGTTATGAGGCAGTGTAAGGCATATTACCATTTTATTTGAACATTTATTTTGACCAGATTGCATATTTTCTGTTAATTGAGTTTTAAGTTGGCCAGTACACCATTGTAGATTTGCTCCATAGCTTCCGCACATGGAATTTATTGCAGACTTTTCATCCGCCTGCTCATTTAGTTTGCTTAAACTAGTACAGTGTTTCCCTTATACACAGTGGGGGGGTAGGGAAGTGAATTGTGAGTGAAGAACAAAGGAAAAAGAACTTAAAAATATTCGCAGTTTAAATTGTATCTATATCCAGGGTATGCAATAAAATATTAAGTGAACTATGCTTTTCTTTTTGTTGGTATGCTATATACTTATCATTTTTTTTCATTACAGAAATAACACACTAATTGAAAAGATGAGAAAATGCAAGTGAGCAAATAGAAAAAAAAGTTACCTAAAATCCTTTTACTCAGCAATAACAACTATTAACTAACTCTGTATATTTCCAAACTTTTCTTTGTAAAATGTATATTAACCGTAATTTTTGCAGCAAATATTTTTCAATTTGACAGTTGACTTTTTCCCACCTAACATTGTAAACCCCTTTCCATGACACTAAATATATATATATATTCATATTTAATAATTGCACAATCTTATTCTGCATAGATCCCTGTAATATATATAGTAGCTCAATCCTATTTGTAGGAAATCCAATTTTTCATTCTGTTTAACATTTTAGCAATGAACAGTTTTGTACAAACATATTTATAAATGTATAATACTTCCCAAGGATAAATTCTAAGAAGAGGAATTGCTAAGCCAACAGTATGATTTTTTTTTTCTTAAAATTTTGGCATAATTTGCCAAATTGCCCTCAAGTTTTACTCTTTGTTGCATCTTCTCTAACAAGTACTAGGTACTGTGCTTCATTTTTCATGTTTGGCAGCTAATGAAAAAAAAAAGGCATTTTATTTTTATATTTTTTATTATTTTTAATTGCTGGTGAGGTTAAATATCTTTTCATGTGGTTATGGGCTGACTTCGTTTTTCTACTAGATTGATAATCTTATCTTATTGATTTTTCAGAATATTATCTTGGTTCAGGAGACTGACAGCCTAAGTTTTTAATCCAATAAGTAAAATATTGTTTCCATAAAATAATTTATTCCTTGACTTAAGTAAGATGTACTCACAAAAACATTTGCCTGAAAGATTCCAGCAAGAAATCTTTGATTGAATTCCCTTCTCCCCTCACACCACTTTTCTGTTGTATTCTTAAAAGTGCATAATGAGAACCATGTAACTTGTGTTATTTTCAAGATTAATAGACTCAGGGTGCAAGAGATGCAACATTTGGAGCATGAAGAATTGTTAACTAGCAACAACGTTTTGAGGAATGTTTTTGCATTCCGAAAGCTTCATTGCTTCATTGAATAGTGAACACAGGAACTCACTTGGACGCAGATGTTGTGCTTACACATATTACAAATGCAAGCAGTTATCTCCAAAGTGAATAGAGAGGAATGATAAACAAACACACACAAAGAAAAATACATAAAATTATCTCATGGAAAGAAATATTGCACGGAATTTAAAAAATGATCTCTCTCTAGGAAGTGTTCTCTCCATCTAGGGCCACTGTGTGGGAAACATAAGTGCACTGGGTGATGACATGAGGACTTAAAAAGCAAAATAAGTGTGTCCGCTTCTGTTGGTAGACAGTGCTAGAGTCTGCAGGGCTAATTCAACATGCAAAATGTTATCCTGACATAAGTGATACATCAATTTAAGGAAAGACTGTCATGCCTCTAAAATTACACGTTAAACTTTGGTTTGGATGCAGACTTTTGCATTTTTCCTGGGGAGAGATTTCTATATTTTATTATCAAATTTTCAAAAGGGACACACATGCTGTTCCCTGTCATCACCTTAATATTTTGACATTCTCCACTTTCTCTTTGGAATGATCTTTATTTTCTTCTCTCTGTTCTTCGGATGTCAAAATAACATTCTTCCCCAAACCCCACGTCAAAGATTACCTTGTTGAGAAAACTGTTTTTAATTCAACCATCAGATTACTTACATTGTTCTGGACATAAGCTGAACCTTTTCTGCCTCTGTTAATAATAGCAACAAAGTCACATTCCGTTGATCATTTTGCGTGTTGGTCAAAGTTAGCCAGAAGCAGTATTTTATTCCATCTCTCCAGCATCTCCGTAACCTTGTTTTGGGTTCTCTGCATCCAAAGTTTAGGTGCTGAGAGTAATTATTGTCTATATGTACGAATGACTGAAAGATCAAACAGATGGGTGGTTCTTGTCCTGTGACTGAAGCTTCACTTTCTAGTTCCTTTTGCTTTTCAGGAATCTATGTTCTTACCCAAAATGGGTTGCCTCATTCTGTGGCTGCCTCCTGGGTTTTGAGTTTGCTCTCATTGTTTCTCCCCAGACTCCATACCGTATCACCACTGGACCTCTGAGAAACTTCCAGGCAAGGTACTCTGCATTGTCCTTTATCATTCTTTGTGTCCTAGGGCTTCCAGAACAAAGGCTGGTTGGGTGACCTGTTGAGGCTACTCTTTCCACTAGGCTCACCACTGACCTGGAGTCACTAAGAGAGAACACTGCAGATATTCTGTGATATTTCCCCTCAAATGAGCATTTATTCCAAGTTGGTATTTCCTTGAAAAATTGAATATTGTATTTCACACATTTACAGGTGGTCAAATGAATTGTTATCACCCATAGAGTTTGGAAGGAACCTGCTATTTTCCTATTGGTTTATTATTGTTATTATTATTATTATTATTTTTTTTTTTTTGTGGTACGCGGGCCTCTCGTTGTTGTGGCCTCTCCTGTTGCGGAGCACAGGCTCCGGACGCGCAGGCTCAGCGGCCATGGCTCACGGGCCCAGCTGCTTCACGGCATGTGGGATCTTCCCGGACCGGGACACGAACCCGTGTGCCCTACATCGGCAGGTGCACTCTCAACCACTGCGCCACCAGGGAAGCCCTGGTTTATTATTAAGTCAGAAATACAACATAAACAAGTCCAAGTCCCCATCTTTGGGAATTTAAATTGACATCTTGGAAGTCATCTTGGTAGTAAAAGAAGTGCAATGTCAATGGCTGGATGATACCATTATATCTTAATATATTTTTCAGTTCCACTTGACCTGTAATATGTCAGTAAGGAAAATACATTGAGTAAAAAAGGATAAAGTTGATATTTTATTGCACTTTTCTATAGTAAAGAAATGTTGCAAGAGGCTATAAAGAGATCTTTTTTTTTTTTCAGTGCTTTATGGAGGTGATATTATTTTGTAGCAGGTACGGCAAAAGATTCAGAGTTCAAATAGTTTTAAACCCTTCTGTTTATTGCTTTGGTGATCTCAGGCAAGCTCCTTAAACATCCTAGTCCTCAGTTTCCTTATTTTCACAACAGGGGTTACTCCATGCCCTCAAAGTGTCATTTATAAGGATGTCACGTTAACACATATGTGAAGTAATTTAAAAGAATAAAATAGTGCTTGCAATTGCCAGTGACGACTATTGTGATCGACTTTTTTTGTCTCCAGATACTTACTAGTCTTTTCTACCTGAGGTGATGTGAACTACCTGGACAAGAAATATTTGAAATGAGTCTAAAGAATTGAGTTCAGTAGGCAAGGCATTAGACAGCAACTGTTTCCCTATTGTTTCTACCGTCCCAGCCAATAATTAATCCCCTTGCAGTGTTGAGGAGTCTTACTCGGGGGAGCATTAACCTTGGACTTCACACCTCTGTGCTACTTCAGAAATCAAATTTGCCACACTACATGGAATCATCACAATGGTGATAGCCCTTTTTTTTTTTAATTTCCCAGGCTGTTTAATTTATTCTGCATAACTAGCCACTTTCTCCCTCGGGAAATTCATAAAAGATCTCAAGCCTCTGATCTTCCCTGTTAAAGGGGACAGAGCGTGTAAGTCTCCGGAAGGGGTAACATGAGGCTGCACCTGCAGAAAACCCAGTTTCAGGATGCACAGAACACAGCATCTGTGCTTTGTGTTCCTAAACTCTAATGAAGCATTATGCATCCCTTAAAAAATGTATTCTGGTGTGAAATCTTGGTCTTTCTTTTTTACTTTTCTTTCTTTTTTTCATCCCTGGGCTGCCCTGGGTCACATCGTGCTTCAAGAAAATAAAAAGGCTTCATTAGTCAGGCAGTACCTGTAACAGATGTCAGCTCAAACTGAGCACCCTAAAGAGAAGCAAACTACACCTTTGGCAGCCAGAAATGAATACATCCTGAATCCAACGAGACAAATGCGTCTAAAGGGCTATTCTAACAGATTTGACTCTACATTGTAAAGTGCTTGAGTGAATGTGGCAATAAAGGGTAGATGTATATTTCAGCACCCTAGGAGTTCATTTCTGTCAATCAATGGCTGGAAATTACTTTGTGGATATTACCTAAAGGTGTTTTTGAATCACTGGACATTTGGAAGCCTGGTTTGAAACATGCATTTAAATGGAAGCCGAATGTTTTAAAAGCTTTCTAACCATTTGCAGCTGTTATTCGGAAAATAACGTCTCAGAGTAATATAGCAATACCATTGGCTTTTCAGAGGGGGAGGTTGAAGCTCAGCAAGGTTGAGTGAATTGTTCCACTAATGTGTGTAGCAGGGAGGCAACAGAGCAGAAGCCCGAATTCTCCAGCACTAGCTGTTTTGCATTCTACCACTATGTGATCCTTGACTGTGAAGGAATAGCATTAAGAAGGAAAGTTGCACTCAAGTTTTAGAGAGATTTGAAAAAAACAAAACAAAAAACCCTGGAAGAAAAAACTTTTTTAAAACTCACAAAAGAACCTTCTCTTGTTGGGACTCATAGGTGGAGTAAAGAGAAGAAAGGGAAATAGAGGCTGTGGTCTTTCTCTTTGAATTTTTACCTCCACCATAAAAAGAAGAGCTGCAAATAAAAAGGAAGCTACAGGCCAGACTTTTGTCACAGGCAGGAACAGAAGAAAATACAAAGACTGCAGCAAAATATTCTAAATTCAGAATACTGGGATGTAATTCCAAATTTCAGCACTTATTCCCTTTATGACTTTGGGAGAAGTTCAACATCTCTGGAAACTGTGGTTCCTTTACGTGTAAAGTAGGGAATTTTTTAGAGTTGTATTTAGATTTTTATGTTAAATTTTTATAGGTCTAACTTATAGGAGTCCCTTACGAGGTTTAAATTCAATAATGCCTCTTAAGTAACTTTATAAACTATGTATGTTTTAATGCTATTATTACTTTTGTAAATATGGCCAGGAAACTCTACTATCAGTCTCAGAAGTGCACAAGAAATTTGACGATGCTATTTATTGATCATCTACCAAAGGTATAACATACGCTATCTCTAATCTTTCCTACAAACTTCAAGGTAGGAATTTGTATTACAGTTGAACAATGCAGGGATTAGGGACACCAATCCCACATAGTCTAAAATCCAAGTATAGCTTTACAGTTGGCCCTCCATATCCACAATTCCAAATCCACAAATTCGATCAATTGCAGATTGTATAGAACTGTAATATGCATTTATTGAAAAAGATCTGTGTATGAAGCCCCTTACAGTCCAAACATGTGTTGTTCAGGGGTCCACTGTATTTTCCTATTGCTGCTGCAATAAATTGTCACAAACTTAGTGGCCAAAACAACACAAACTTATTCTCCTATCTTTATGGGGGGGGGTCAGAGTCCTAAAATCAAAGTGTCAACAGGGCTACATTATTTTTTCTTGAAGTTCTGTAGGGGAATCCATTCCCTTGTTTTTTTCTAGCTTCTAGAAGCTGCCCACATTCCTGGACTCATGGCCTCTTCCTTGTGTTTCTCTGAGCTCGGCATCTATCATCACATCTCCTTCTCCAAGTCCGATGCTCCTGCCTCCTTTCTTTGTTAAAACTCTTATGATTACATGGGCCCACCCAGATAATCCAGGATCATCTCCCAATCTCAAGATCCTTAATTTGATCACATCCACAAGTCCTTTTTGCCAAGTAAGATAACATATTCACAGGTTCTGGGGATTAGGATGTGGTCAGCTTTAAGGGATGGGAGGCATTATTGTATGAAGATCAGAGTAGTGGAATAATGTGACCAAGAGCTGAAGCAGGGATAAAGAAACATCACCGCATGCATTGATACCCACCAATTTGTCATTAAATCTTAATGTAGAAGCAAACATTATTCATTGCACATACCTATTCCTTCATCAGAAGTTGAAGAATTTTGTGCCTGTTGTGAATAAACTGAAACCCTAGCTCACTTCTGGAAAAAATATTTTCAAGATCAGATACTTCACACAGTGGATGAATAGAAATTTCTGGATGTAGGGGAGCAAAATATGCGACCCCAAAATGTGTCTCTTTGGCAAGAGTTTTAAGTTAGACTGATTGTTTTTAAAAAACAGAAGACTCAGGAAGTCTTTCTTTAACTTCCCCTTAGCTGCCCAGTGAATTTAAGTAAAGAGCCTGTTCCCAGAATAGAGCTATCACCAGAGGTATCCACAAAGAATATGGGTGAGATGCGGTGGGGAAGCTTGGGGGGGCCTGGAGATCAGAGTCCATTCTGTGTCCCATAGTCTCTGCATGTCCCAGCAAACATGTTACCAAAGATCTGCTTTTCCATCTCCATGTAAATGGCCTTCCTTCCCTTTGAAGTCCCAAAGCACTACCCCCAACATCGTCTTTTATCTTTAGCTGAAAACGTTATTTAAGGTGAGGGTTTGGGCCATTGTGGCAAGTTACTCAGTTTTCCTGGGTCTCTCCCATGTATACGTGTTATTAAACTTCTGTTTAATTTCCTCCTGTTAATCTGTCTCATGTCACTTTACTTCTTAGACCAACCAAATGAACCTAGAAGGGGAGAGGAACATTTCTTCCTCCCCGACAAGGACAATACACCCAGAGAGGAAAAATCTTCTCTGTCCAAATAAAATAACTAAGGGGATAGGGCATTCCCTTTTTATGCTGTTGGTGTCCAAAAGACTGCAAGTGACAAGGTACAGTCCTGACCTCACTTTAGTGAGGTTAACATTGGTGTCTATTTCCTATCCATGTCTATGCCCAGGACTATAAACACTTAGATGTGATGCTCACCGTTTGGTGTGATGTTTTTCTGCTTGCCAAAGATCAGCTGGGCTTGGCTTTCTTATGCTCTCTGTGACAGGGAAGTGGTAGTAGTTACAGGAAGTACACACCAAGCTGGACCATGGAGAAATAAAACTATGTGGATCGTGGAGAGGATGATTTATTCCATGCATTGAGTGTGCCAGGCACTATGTTAAGCATGAACTCATCAAATCTTAGATCAAATCTCAGATATAAGAATGAGTATTCTATATATATTACAAAAGAGGAATCTGGGGCTTAGGTCAAGGTCACGCAACCAGTGAGGCTCAGAGTGGCACCTGACAGGCGGGCAGCGCCTCTGAGCCTACTTGCCGATTGCATCAAATAGCTCTCACCTGTATGCCACAGTGTGATGTGCAGTGAAGTGGCTGGGAGTCTTAGGGACTCAGGGTCCCAGAGCTTTGTGCAGCATTACATTGGGGTGTAAGGTGCTAAGAGCAGGCTGTACCTGGTGAGGAGTGCTCAGCCTACACAGTCAGCAGGGGCCAGGCTTGGGGCTGTTACCCTCCCTCCTGGGTCCAAGCTAGGCATGGAGGTATCTCAAAGATGAGGAGGTAGAGGTTAGAATTCAGGGCTGCTGGGGTGACTCCGTTAGTGGGAAGGGAACCAGGGAGGAGTGAACTGTGCAGGGAAGAAGCTGAAGAGTTCTTCACTAAGTAATAAATGAAAGGCTTTGCAGTAGTCTAAACTGTGGATGTACAGGCTGACATTCCACAAAGACTGGTAGAGAAGGGCTTCTGGGGAGCAGAGAAATGAGTGGAGACTCCAGGGTTTGCACAGCACTGGGAGACAAAGGAGGTTTGAGCAGGAGAGTGGAGACAACTCTCTGAACACATCAGGCATTTAACTGAGACACCGGAAGTTCTGGTCTTAGAAGTAGAGTTACTCTTGTCTTAGAGGAAGGCTATCCTAGACTCAATAAAGTTTAACACCAAGCCCCAAAAGAATTGAGCTGATCTGCAGTAAAGTAATTGCTTGCCAGAACAAAATTAACACTCTTCAAAAGAAGAAAACAAAATCCAGACCAGGCGCCATAGTCCAACACACAATCGAAAATTACGAACAAGTGAAGAAGCCAAACAGTATGATCCGTGGGTAGGGGAGGGAGGAACAGTCAATAGAAACAGACCAGACAAGATAGAAAAGTTGGGAGTAACATACACAGACTTTAAAACAGATGAATGAGTAGCTATTTAAAGACTTCTAGGTCTAATAGTCTATGACCAAAAAAATGTTATATATATTTATATAAACTTTCAGAAGAGTCCTTGCTTCAGTGAGATTCAGTAAATTATTTATTGAGCTCTTTAAAAAGTGCTGAATACACTACCAGACACTAAGAATAATAAAATAAACATGAACAAAATCACCTTCTGCCTTTATGAACTCTAGTAGGGGTCAAAATTAAACATGCAATTTTCACTGAGTGCTATGAATGCTAGGATAGAGTGAGCATGCATTGCACTAAACCAAAAGGAATCCGGTTTGCTTGGAGGTAAAAGAAAATTAGAAGCAGTGAAAAAAACCAAGATTTTTCTAGAAAGCTACCCACAGATTCCTATATTCCATGCCTGTAATTTGCCTTGAATGTGTACTCCAAAATTCTTTCAGAGAGCTAAACCAATTCCTTATCCTCTAAATGGCTATTTGAATGTACTGTTTCTTAATGCAGAAGTGATAGTGAAAGATAGCTAAAAGTTAGGGCTGCATTCTAAGACTGTCACCTGAAGAAGCAGCCCCTAAACTCTAAAGAGGTTGTGACATAAGCAATCACTGGTTAACACAGAGATAGAATATTGTAAACCACAATTTTCTGTCTTTGAGACAGAAAATATGAAATCAGAAGCATGTCTGTTCTTAAGAAGAAAACGATCTTTAATTAAAAGATCTGCTGCTATAAAAGATTACCATTCACTGGGTGGCTTGTAAGTAACAAAAATTTATTACTCACAGTTCTGGGCGCTGGGAAGATTCTGTGTTTGGTGGTAGGCTCACTTCCCGATCTGTAAATGATCATCTTCCCACTATGTTCTCAGACAGAGGAAAAGGAAAGAGAGCTCTCTGAGTCTCTTTTCCAAGGGCACTAATCCATGCATGAGGGCTCCACCCTCATGACCCAATCACCTCCCAAAGGCCCCACCTCCACGTACCACCGCATTGGGGAATAGGTTGCAACATATGAAATTTGGGGGAAAACAATTATCAGTCTATCACAGAAACTATGAAGCAGTCACTTGGGTCTAAACTACTTGGTCTGTTCAGGTAAAGCTTTGTAAATTGTCTTCTCTTAGCTGATGAGAAAGCTGAAGGATATGGAATATTTATGACCCAAGGCATTAAACAAATTGCCCATTTCCTGACTAATCGATTTGAGGCAAAGATAACAAATAAGATTAAATTTGAGGGTGTTCTGTCATTTATCACAAGTTACAAAACTTCTCAGTTGAGGTTTTTTAATTCAGTGGAAGGAGTTAAGGGTCTTTGTTTCAAATTATTTGACTTTTGTTTTTCAATCTAGAAAATAACTCTTTAAAAACCATTTTTATAGAGACTTAAAATGTTACGAAACTTTGAAAAACGTTATTAAAGTATAACATGCATAAGGGAATTGTAAAACTTCTGATAATTTAAGTGATAAAATGTCTATTGTAGGAGGTAGTCATAGTTTTCAACTACACCTACTGTTAATCAGTTACAGAGTGAATCAACATGCAGAGTCATTTGCTTTTCTCCCCCTTTTCTGTTTTTCATTTTATTTACTTTTTTATTTGTTTATTTTTATTGAAGTATAGTTAACTTATAATGTTATATTAGTTTCAGGTGTACAACATAGTGATTTGATATTTTTATAGATTTCCCCTTCTTTTTCTTATCACATCTGGGACTAGCTCCTTTATGTCACATACTATCTAAACTCCACGTAGCTTCTGGTGTATGAGACTATGTTGCAGGAAGGGGGACCCCTTCCAGGGCCTGAGAGTGGGCTCTTGCCTAACAGTGGGAAATGAATTGTCCGAGGAGACACATGTGCTGATGAAACAAGAGACCTTATTGGGAAGGGGCGCCTGGGCGGAGAGCAGCAGGGTAAGGGAACCCAGGAGAACTGCTCTGCCACGTGGCTCACAGTCTTGGGTTTTATGGTGATGGGGTTAGTTTCCGGGTTGTCTCTGGCCAATCATTCTAACTCAGGGTCCTTCCTGGTGGCCTGCACATCGCTCAACCAAGATCGATTCCAGCAAGAAGGATCCTGGGAGTTGGTAGGACATATGGACTGGCATCTCCTCTCTCCTTTTGACTTTTCTGAAATTCTTCTGGTTGGTGGTAGCTTGTTAGTTCCGCGTTCCTTACCAGGAGCTCCTGGTGTAAGATAACTCATGCAAGTGGTTACTATGGTGCCTGGCCAGAGCGGGCTGTTTCCGTCAGTGGTTCCCCTAACATTGCAGCATGCTCCTTTGGTTTTGCTCTGCAGTGGGTTAAGCAGAGTTTTGTTCCAAAACCAATATCCTGATTCCCTGCTAAGGATCCTGTGAACTGTGGGATTCTACCCTCTTGAGTCCTGGGATGATTTTACAGAGTCTCAGTACATAATGTGAAGGGATAGGTGAGCCTCATCTAGAAAAACATACTAGCACAGATTTTTCTTTCCTACTCTCTTCCGGTCAACACTCCCTGAAACACCTCTGCTCCACAAAATTTTCCTTTCTTTCTTTGCCCTGCACTTTACTGTGTGGGCTGCTTGGGTAGTTAATCATTACAGTAGTCTTCTTTTTTTCTTCTCAAAAAAGAAGACAATCTTTCAGAGGCTTATTTTGGTCCTCTGCTCATTTCTTTAACAAAAGAAGTATAGATATGCAAGTGGCAGAGAGAAAGAAATCTGCCCATGAGACCCCAGGACCTGGGTCTGCACCTTTGCCTTTCCAGGGGTGGTAACTGTAAACAGCCCTGCAGTGAATGCTGCCGGCTGAGCTCCTCTAAGCGGAATACGTTTGTGAGCAGGCAGGAACCATGGAACACTCTGTTGTTTCTATTATCCTGGGTCTCCATCAGCTTTGTTTACCAGCAATGGCTAAAAACCAAACCTCCAAAGGGTTTAACTATTCAGGGGAAAAAAAGTAAAAAGCAGTATATTAATAATATATGTTCTTCAGTGTCTGCCTCATGCACTCTTCTTATGAGAGTTAAAAATATTACCTGGTGTAAGATGTCCACCCACCTTTTGCCCCCCAGACTTCTGTACTTAGAACAAGGTTTGAGGAAAAGTTAGCACAAGTATCATCCCCTTCTGAAGACATCTTAACAGACTTGCAAAATGACACCTTAAGACCTCAGGAGATAAATGATTTTAAAGCAAGTTAAAACCACACCTGTCGGGCTTCCCTGGTGGCACAGTGGTTGGGAGTCCGCCTGCCGATGCAGGGGACACGGGTTCGTGCCCCGGTCCGGGAAGATCCTACATGCCGCGGAGCAGCTGGGCCTGTGAGCCATGGCCGCTGAGCCTGCACGTCCGGAGCCTGTGCTCCGCAATGGGAGAGGCCACGACAGTGAGAGGCCCGTGTACCGCAAAAAAAACAAAACAAAACAAAACCAAAAAAAAACTGCACATGTCATGCAAATAGATGCTACAGAAAAACAAAGCACTGTGAGAACTGACGACCTCAGAGCTTGCAGGTCTCAAGTAGCCACTGTAAAAGGTCAGTTAATACAGGAGGGAGGACTAAGGAGCAGGAGCTGCTGCTGAATCTTCGCAGGTGAGCACGTGAGCAGGTGAGCGGGTGAGCACGTGAGCAGGTGAGCACGAGGCTAATGGTGCTCACCTTCTCTCCCAGCGCGGGCTCATTCACCATGCAGACCAGGCAGCTGGTGTCAGAACCTTGCCTCTGTAAACGTCTCTACTTTCTAAAAGAGAACATAATTGTGCTCCCCTGGTATATTTCTTCACTTATAGCTGTCTGAATTGAAAAGGCGGATGTTTTATTTGGGGAATTGACAGCCAGGGTGATCGCTTTCAGGTGAAACAGTTAATAAATTAAAATTTAGGGAGCAGAGAAGTCTACTTCGGGAATAAAACTCTACCCTAAATGTGGGGAGAAAGGAGCTCCACTGGTTGTTCTTGGAATAGCTCTGTGGATAATTATGTAATTAGGAGAGGAGGAGGGGGTGAAACAGTCGTATTGATTAGCTGTCTAAAATTTGCCCGATTGCTATACCTGAAGCCACACGTCTTGTTACTGAAATAAAACGTGTTACACAAGGCTGGAGCCCCATGCAAAGGCAAGGACTGTACGCGGTGCATGGCACTGCACAGTGGCCCCAACCCCTGGGATCTCAACTTCTTCTAAACAAAGTCAAATCTCTCTTATTTGAAAAACCTCTCTGCCTTAACCCTCCCTCCTATCCTAGTCACCTCAGCATCTCCTCATAGCCCTTTATAGAAAAAGTCTTCAAGAATAATCTTTACCCACCATTCAGGACCTCACTCCCCACTCACTCTTCAACCCACTCCCACTTCAGTTCCGCCTCTGCCATTTCGCTGGATGCTCTCATGGGGAAGCCTGTGGCCTTCCTCCCGCAGAGCCTCTGAGCACCCTTCAGCCTTCACACGGAGACTTTAAGTAGCCCTTCTGACCACTTCCTCTTTCTGAAAACCCGTCTTCCTCTGGTTTCCAGGAGCACACATCTTGCCAGTGTTGCCCTGTATCTCTGGATATTCTCTCTGCATTGTAGCAGTAAGCTCAAAGTGGTTCTGAATAAATATTTGCTCCATAGATAAGAAATGGAGGAGAGAGTGAATGAAAGAAAGATTAAATTCAACTTCTGAAGGAAATATGGGGAGGCGTGGCATGATCCGCAGATAATTTTTTGTAATTAAGCTTTGTCGTGATAATGCCTACCCCTAACATTTGCTGAACTTGGGGCAAGGGTGCAAACAAAAGACTCAGACCCATAGATCTTCCATCTTCTCATCGCCAGCTCGGACCCTCACCACGAGAGGCTGGCATGCAGGCCAGGGGACCACACAGTGTACAGTTGCATGTTCCTTCACCCCTTTAGCCCACTCCTGCTGGCAGCTGCCCCCAGGCTACCCCTCCGGCCGAGGGGTGAGGAAACAGCATCTGAGTCCCCCCTCTGGAGGGACAAGCAGGGAACAGGTCAGGGCAGGTGCTGGAAGCCAGCTTGGGGACTTTAGGGCTGGAATTTGGAGGTCTGGAGCAAAATCTGAAAAAGGAGAATTGAGCAGGTTCTGGAGGACAAATCCCTTGTCCTGCAAGGAGAATGTATAGGAAGAGCCAGAGAGGGGTCACCTAACGTGCCCGGCCCAGGGCAGGGGCCCAGCAGGGGCTTCTGGTTGTGGGACTGGTCGTCACCATCTGGTGGCATTTTTAGTTGAGGAATCTGAGGCTCCCTTTTGGTTGTCCCTAGGAAACATCAGAATTGTGTTCAGAAGCCCAGGAAAGGTTCTTTTTCATCTGTTGTCAGCGTGTGTATCTTAAAGAACTGGAGGTGCTCTGGAGGGCCCATGTTCTCGTCTAGGTCCTGGGCCTCACAGTTTCTGTACATTCTATATATCCTATATATTCTATTCTTATCCTTTTTTTTTTTTTTTTTTGCGGTCCGTGGGCCTCTTACTGTTGTGGCCTCCCCCGTTGCAGAGCACAGGCTCCAGACGCGCAGGCTCAGCGGCCATGGCTCACGGGCCCAGCCGCTCCGCAGCATGTGGAATCTTCCCGGACTGGGGCACGAACCCGTGTCCCCTGCATCGGCAGGCGGACTCTCAACCACTGCGACACCAGGGAAGCCTTATTCTTATCCTTTTTAATTGCTTCTCTGATTTTTTTTTACATTATATTTTAAACTAAAATTATAGATGATGTGTAAAAGGAAGATACCAGACAACAATCAAACAGGATTGTTTTTCACCCTACTTGGAGGCTGCTAAGGAACAAATGAAGGAAATTTTATAAGCAAAGGTTGTGGAAAAGAGATGGAGAACTTGATCAGACAGAGGTTTAATTAAAAACTAGTGAAGTGAGGAAGCTGAGCTTACCCTGGATGAAAATTATTTCATTGTACGTTAGCCTGTTTTCTCATTGTCTAAGCTAGTATTTTCAACTTCCTCGTATGCATCTAGAGAAAAATAATACTTTATTTAGCAAAATTGATCATGTATACTACCAATCTGTATCTATTTACACACATGCACTCATTCATTTCACATTACAGAATGGCAAAATTGGGAAAGTTGTGTATGTTGCCTGTGATTTGATGCTGCTAATTATGAATATTTATGATGAAAATGCAAAAAAAAAGTCAATGTGTTAGACTTGAAAGAATCCATAGACTTTGAAAATCATGCCATTTTAGGCCTGAAAAAACACAAAAACAAAAACTCTTGAAATTTCAGAAACTGTTTCTCCTTCTCTTCCATTCCAACCACACAACTCTTGAATTATATGCCATGCCGTCCCTTGAATATATCAAGCACTTCTACACATCTGTGCTTTTACTCATGCTAGTGTATTTATCCTTAGAAATTCCTTCTTCCTTTTTCATTGAATAAGAGTATACTCATTCCACAAAGCATAGATCAAATACACCTCACTTGTGAAGTCTCCCACCACCTCCCATTCTGCTGGTCAGAATCAGTCATCTCCTGTTGTTGCTACAGAGTATGATGTAACTTATGACACTGGGTTCAAGTACCATTTCTGCCACTTACTAGCTGTGTGATTTTGGCTAATTTTTGTCCCTTAGTTTCTTTATCTGTAAAATAGGGACAATAATACGCTATACCTCATGAGGTCCTTCTGAGGTTTAAATTAGCTATGAAAGAAAAATAGATGAAGGATTTTGAAACAATGCCCAGGACAATGTAAGTGCCCCTGAAATGCTAGATGTTCTTATAACATGCTTTTGTTATAACATATCATATGAATGGTTGCATAATCTATTTGTCTATTCATTAGCTTATCAGAACTTTGCCTTTTTATTCCCAATTCCCAGGTGTTTATCACAAAATAAGCTTTCAACAAATTTTTGTTGAACTGCAATACAGTAACACTAAACTGCCTTATACTAAATGTCTAAAATTTTATGATGCAATGAGGTTCTTTGTATGAGCTATTTATTGTATAAAGAAATCACAAGTAGATAATTTTACCAAAATTGTAAAAATGTTTACAATTCAAAGACCTGGAAAAATGGCCTGAATTAACAAATTTTCGTTGTACACTAATTTTGTTAAAGACAAAGTAGTAATGTATAATTCCTTATTCAATGAGGGATTAATGATGGTTCTGAATTATGCACTATTTTGGATAAACTGATATTGCACTTTTTTCACAAGCATTTCTAGCAAACTGAGTCAGGAAGGAACAGCATCATTTGTTGGTGGATAGTTTATTATTTTGTGATAATAGACTGAAAATATGAATGCCCCATTTGGAGATTTTCTGGGTCATTTAGCAATGGATAATTTAAGCACTGGATATCTTGGTTCTGTTGAAGCTCTGCTCCATGTTTAAGACAGAGTACAAAAAGTCTTAGCCATTTGTGCACATAATACATACACATAAAATAATCATTGTATATAGCAGAGTGAGTGGCAAGCTTGTCCCCGTGTTTTAGTGGAAGGGGAGAGAAGGACTTCATCCAGAGTTATCCCTAGGGAGCAGGAAATGAATCGGGGACTTAAACCACAGCATCATGAAAAAATACTTTGCATCATAAGCACAATTCCACTATCCCCTGAGATGCTTCCACATTATTGCTGGTCCAGAATGTGTTGCTGATGAAGGAGTCTGCTGAGGACCGTGCTTCCCCTCCCTTCCCACCCAGTCACCACTGGTTTACTACAAAAAAGAGGAGCATTCCGCGTTTTGTATTCATTGTGAAGTCACTCAAATCTGTATCTGCTGAAGTGATAGTGTTTTCTTCTTTAGTCGGGAAAGGACCTGGGTTAACAGAAGTGTGTGCATTGATATCTGTCTGTGGTATGAAATTAGAGACTTCTTTGCTGAGGTCATTAACTTGTTTAAACATTCCCAGATGTAACTGAAAAAAATGGATAGTGATTTTTACTCTCATTGATTTTCCTCCTTTCTTACAGGTAAGAAGTCTTATGTCTTCCTTTTCTGGGCTAGCTTTTCTCATCTCAAATATGAAAACTCCCATTGCTTCCCACCATCTAAGGTGGTACTATGAGGACTAAAGAAATCATAGTTGTAGAAACTTGAGATGTAAAGCTGTGCTCTCTCCGTAGCAGGTAGAAGACTTCTTATAGTGAGAGGAACTCCTTAGTTGGGGGAAGGCCTTGGTAAAACCACAGAGATGAATGTTCCATGGACCCCGGGTCTTGGGAAAAAGAATTCGTATGATCCTGTTTAAAATGGAGATTTCTTTTCTCTCTCTCTCTTTTTTTTTTTCATCCTTTGGAAAGAAGCAGAAAGAGGTAGAGAAAGGGCGGTAAAGATGGGAGAGGAAGAGAGAAAGGAGGAAAAAGCAAGTGACACGAGTCCCCCTGTGATTCCACTAGTCCTCAGGAAAGTGAAGTCTAATGGACACTTGTTGCCAGAGGTTTTAAAATATGTGCGTGGAAACCAGGTGTGAGGCTGAGTGTCACCACCTGGGGATGTGGAAAAACAAAGATCGTGTATGCAGGCTCCGGATGTGGTAACAGAGATGATCCTAGGAAAGTAGCTCCTCGAGAATTTGCGGAAATCGTGGAGGTGACTGGGGTCTGTCACAGACATGGACCTGGAATCTCAGCCCACTTTATTTAGATCTCTGAAGGCCAGGAAGGCCCCACCTGATCTTAAAGTCATTGAATGATGTGGAAGGAGAGGCCAGGTCTGTGTTTTAGGAAGCAATGCTTTCTCAGGAAAAGCATTTCTAATGGGGGTAGGCTTAACACTCCTTAAAATGTTGTCTAAAATTCTGGTCTTAAAGTTGTACACGGTTGTATTCATTGAACAGCAAAGCAAGTGATTCCAGGAAAGTTTGGGCTTGTGTTTATTTTGCCCTCCAGGTTTTTCTACACTTATGTGTTATAATTGAAGCAAGTGGCACAAACATCCTTTTTCATGAACTCCACTTTTATAACTTCCTCGGTCTAAAACTACTACAAAGAGAATTGGCTTTCCCCCATATTCATTCCTTAATGGTCTTAAAGCAATTATCTACTGCTATTAAAATACATGTCAACATCAAAGGTTTTATACTTTGGTACATGATTCCTATTATAAGCTATCACTATAAGCAAAGAATTCATTCCTGTGTGATGTTGAACTTGACATTTTTTAAGCACCATTTAAAAAATAATACAGTCCGTTGAAGAAAATGCCTAATTTTCAGACCAACATGAGGAAATAAGAAAGCATTACATTAAGCTCCTCCTTAAGATAAAGCATCATAACTTTCACTGCCTTATTCTGCTTACTGTTTGTTGCAAATCAGATACAGAATAGCCTATAATATTTCAGGACATGAGTGGTCCCAAGTTTACTACACAGGTTATCAATTACATCAAAATAAGCAGTGAACATATATACACTACTGATACTGTGTATAAAATAGATCACTAATGAGAACCTACTGTATAGCACAGGGTACTCTACGCAATGCTCTGTGGTGACCTAAATGGGAAGGAAATCCAAAAAAGAGGGGATACGTGTATACATATAGCTGATTCACTTTGCTGTACAGTAGAAACTAACACAACACTGTAAAGCAACTATACTCCAGTAGAAATTTAAAAAAAGCAGTGAAAGGCCCCAGTAACCCAGTGGTGAAGCGTCAGTCTGAGAATGTTTATTTTGATGCCTCTCTTGCTTCTGCGAAGTGAAGACCGCGTTCTTTTGGAGAGTGTCTCACGTGTCCTGGAAGATGTACTGCAGCAAGAATGGCTAACAAAGTGATCACTGGATAGAGGCCCCCAGAAGTAGAGGTTTCCCAACCAGCTGAGGAGAAACCACAGAGTCTGTTTCATCTAAGATAAAAGCCATCATCCTGAAGCCTTCTCCAGTGAGAGACTTGCCTGGGGCTGCCCCTCACTCTGAATCACCCCTTCCAGGCTCCTCCAGGCCACTCTTTTCACATCAGTAACAATCTATCCTGCTTCTCACCATGATCCCAGTCTCCACGATGGGACACATGCTTAACAATTTGTTTTTACAAATCATACTCTGCCTGATCCTGGGGGGGTGAATAAAAGATGTTTTAATTAAGATAATTGTATAAATAAATTAAAAATTAACAATAAGTCAAACAAAGCACAGGAAACCAAACACCATGCAAGAAAAGTAATGTCTCTTAGGAGTCCCAGAATGACTAAATTAGCAGCAAACTAGAGGCATTCATTTTTTAACTCTATTTACATGCAATTTTACATTTTTTACTTCACTGATAAACTGCGTGTTTTATGCAGATTCCCATTAGAATTTCTCAGAGTTCTTCTCCAAATAGCGTTCGTACTTCTTAGGCAGACTATATCTCTTTAAAAAGTTATTTTCCTTCTTCTGTGAGAAACTATCAACTAATAGTGCATCCGCAATATCTTATAACCTCGGTAATAGCAAAATGTTCTGAGTGAAAACAAATAGATAATTTTAGAGATTATGGCTTTGCTCAATTAACTCTCCTATTTATAGCTCTTTTTAACATCTGAAACCATTGAACACTCTTCTCAGTGAAACCTGTCTCGTTAGCCTGCATTATAATTTTCTCTGCCCTGTTCTCCTTCTAACTACCTGGCTGCTCTGGTTTAACTGAAGGGAATATGTGTGTCAAAGCGTCTTCAGCGCAAAGCAGCTAGCTTTTGAAGCATGTAGCAAGTGTGAAGTAACTTTTAGAAAGAATGAATGAATTAATGAAAGAGTGAATGAATAGGACACTCCCCTATTCCAGAGCCAGGAGAGCACTTATATAAATCCAGTTTATAAAGCAGCCAGGGAGCTTACGTCTGGATTTATGAGAATCGGGCAGACTTGGATTCATTTGGAGGGCTAGAGAAGGAAGAAGGGACATGCTTCTTTTGGATTTTTCTCTGTTCTGCCAGCACCACTCTAGCAATGGTCCTTTGTCCTAGAAGTACTTTTGGCTCACTTCCAGAGTTTTTCCCACCTTCTCAGAACCAGCTTCAGAGATATTATCACGGGCGCAGTAGCACCTTCCTTAGAGATCTGAGCCCCAGCTTTGTGGGGACCCCTGAGCACCTGAGTACCAGCACCATCTGGCAAACACCCCATATCATATATCTGGTTCCACCTTCAACTTTCTAAGTTTTAATACCCCAACTTCTGCTCTTATTTTCCCCACCTGAGAGGACAGAGTACACCCCGTAGTTACTCAATATGAATTCAGTATTCTCCTTTTGCTTTTCAATTTTCCAATAGTTATTTAACCAATTCCTTATGTTAAACTCTCTCAGTTAAAGTAATTGATATGGATCTTGCTCTCCGTCAGAATATAGTCCAAAAGGAACTTGAGTGCCTCATGTGCTTCAGAGCACCACGCGCGTCCACTGCATTTTTTATATCATGTGAACAGGTCATGAGGAGCAATCTCTCTGGTTGCCCATGTTTGCTAGAAGGTGCACCAGAGGGTGAGAGGCAAACCCTTAAAGATTCCTGAGTCTGTCACATCATTGATTTTAGGGGTCCAGTGATTGGGGGCATGGCAGGACATCCCCTCCAAGGTCAGGGAAATTTATTGCCCTTGTACTTTCTACCACTAAGAAGGAGGAGCCATGCTTGGTAAACATCTTTGGATTTTGAAGACAAGATATGCCACACTTAGAGACAGAGCCCTGACTCATTTGTTGGAGGACCCAGAAGGTTGCAAATTTTGAGCAGGACCCAGAACAAGAAAGGACTCTGCAGTAGGTTCAGACTGTGGCACTCGCTGCCCTGCAGTTCAGGTTGTATGTCAGGAAGACTCAGTGGTTCACCAGGGATCTGCAGCAGGTAAGGGCACTATGTGGCATTTCTGTCAAGACCCCCAAACCAAGAGTCGTGGTACAGAACTCTAGGATTTCAGAGCGAGATCATGCCTTCTGCAGCAGAGAACTACTCACCATTCACAAAGCTTCTCCTCAGAACGTCACTAGGCTCTGATAGAGTGAGACAGGAATGGGACATCAAGTAGAGACGCTTATCATGAAGTGGGAAATGTCAAACCCACCAAGTCACAAGGTGGGATAGGTGCACCATATGTCATAAACAATGGAAAATTCTGGATTCAGACCAAGCAGGTTGACAGAATACAAAAATTAAACCAGTGTCCCAGACCCCATGACATGTGCCTCTTCTGAATTGGCATCCCTTCCTTAGCTTCCCTGTATGGCTTATGTGGGAAGTGGGAATGGGGGGAAGGGTTCCCTACAACCAGAGATAGAAAAAGAGAAAGAAATATGAGCCTTATTCTTGGATGGATCACCTTGAAATATTGGTGCAGACTGAAAACGGACAGTTGGGAAACTACAAGTCCACTTGGGTGGGCTGGGTATCCCTGACAAACACTGGGGAAGAGAAACTGGCCCTTTGGGCAGAGCTTTATGGAATACTTTGAATAATAATATTATAATATTGTAAGATATTGTAATACTGTAAGAGCAAAGACAAGGACATTTGAGCAAGAGGCCTTTGGATGGACCAATGGCTCTGGGCACAAAGCATGTGAATCTTTGTGCTTTACATCAATGCCCACCAGAGAGCATATGCCATAAATGAACACTGAACACCAGATACACAAAATTGCCCGTCCATTGACATCAGCCAGCCTCTGTCTTCACCACTCCAAGGCCTCTGCAAGGGCCCCAGGATGGAGCAGTCACGTGGGCAGAAATGGAGGATGTACAAAGCTCAATCAAGATGAGCTTTCTCTCCCCAGAGCTTCTGCCACTGAAGGACATGTGACCTGTCAGCAGCTGAGATCAACTCTGAGCCCTCAACATGGTATCATCTCTTGAGATCAGTCAGCTACTCGGCAGCAAGCTGATTGCAGGAGGCCCTGTCACCCTGGAGGGGATGCTGATGCGTTCTTACTAGAATTGATATAGATTCTGGCTCCGATTTTTCTTCCCTGTCTGCAGTGCCTCTGTGAGGGCTCACAAATTACCTGATTTATTGATATCAGCTCCTGTATAATATATCATGGGACCAACAGACCAACTTTATGTCAAAGAAGTGACAAGGGACACATAAACACGTGACCCCTTGGTTTTCTTGTACACTGCATTGCACAGAAACCACTGCCTGTATAACAGTGGAACAGCCTCTCCCGCCTCAGCTCAGGGGCTGACAACTTTAAAGGTTTGGTTCCCTGACCTTCAAGACGCAGGATACATTGAACAAAAGGTTATTATACTGACGTTGTATCCCTCGAAAGCCAGAATAGAGAACAAGAAACAAGGAGAACAATTAAGCTTTCTCATCATCATTCTTAGTGACCCAGTTGAGGAACTTTGAGCTTTCTGTACCCACAAGTAGATGTCATTTTTTCCATTCCATGATCGAGTGCTAGAAAGAGGGAACAACAAGTGGGATAAGCCTGGGATCACTTTCCAAACCGAAATGCAATGTGCTTTCTTCCTTTTTAAAACCTTATTCAGTGTTGTTATGAACTGAACGTTTGTGTTCTCCCAAATTCATGTGTTGAAAGACTAACCCCCAGTGGGATGGTATTAGGAGATGGGGCCTTTGGGAGGTGATTAGGTCAGGAAGGTAGAGCCCTCACAAATGGGATTAGTGCCCTTATGAAGGAGACCTTAGACAGTTCTCTCGTCCTCTCTGCCATGTGAGGATACGATGAGAAAACAGCCATCTACAACCTGAGAGAGGACTCTTACCAAACCCTGCCAGGAGGCACCGTGATCTCAGACTCCCTGCCTCCAGAACCGTGAGAAATAAATTGCTTCTGCTTGTACGCCGCCCAGCCTATGGTATTCTGTTATAGCTGCCCCCGCCGACTAAGACAAATGTTTGGTATATTTGTGTGTTTGTGTATCTCTCATGGGCTTATGGTTGCACATGCACATTTAAAGTACACTAAATATCCTAGACTTTAAGCTCCGTAGATACTGTCTACAGCTTGGGAAGCTTTCTTTTTGCCTCACAGTGATTATGACTGTGCATTTCCAGGGCAGCCTCTGAGTAAATATGTGTTGAGTTGAATTTCCTTTTTCAGAAGCTGAACAATCTTTGCAGTTGAACGTTGGGTTTCCACGTGAGGGTGAAGGAAGGAGGCAAAGAGTAGCTGTGCTTTTCACAGCTCAGTACTGCCTGAATGTAATACGTGGATGCCCAGTCACTTTGATGCCTCTCTAGGGCTCTTGATTTTCCGCTCAATTCTTCAGTGATTCTTTCCGGCAAACAGTGTGCTTTCCTTAATGGCGCTTCCTCAGTTGTGCTGCCCGTCTGTCACCTGTAAAGAAAGGTATCATTTGGCTTACAATAAAATAGAATATGAACCACGGAAATGGTGTTCAACAATTCATGTGCAATTTAAGCAAAATAACCGCACCCTGAAAAGGAAACAATATCCAAGACATCTGAGCCTAAATGTTCTCACAACAAACTTTTATTTTTTTTTTTTTTGCCTTTGAAGAAACATCATTTCACCAAAGGACAGAAATCTGTATATAAAAGGATGCTCGGGATTTGTTGTTGGCTGGCTGTGCCTCTAGGTCCCAAGCAGTCTCAGCCCATCGTGTTGTTCTGATGTTGTAAGTTCAAAGGGAGATAGTAGTGCGTTTACCCAAAGTGGGCAGGGCTAACTCAGTTTCTAAAAGCACACATGAACTTGTGGTCTTTTTCCTAAGAACACTCATTCCTATTTTTCAGAAACTCCTTGTTCATTTTGACAACTTGATTTTGGGATGAAAACACCATGTTAGTAATTCGAACTTCACAGTGAATTCTCAGGATTTTCAAATACAGAAGCAGATCAGGCACAATATGACCCCAAATGTTGCAAGTTTTGTTCTTGCTGTCCTTTCTGGCCACCAAAGAAAGGGTGATGGCAATCACTTAAAATACCTAAAAATGATAGGGGCACTTGAAAGATAAGCATAGACACAGTCTGTTACCAGTGTGGAATAGGACCTCCTTAGCAGACATAATGCTAAATAGAATGGCTTGACGAGCAGAAAGTACACACTGAACAGTGAAATCACTTGGTCAGCTAATGTCAGGTGGTATGTAGGGAAGTTTATAAGATACAGTGAGCAGGTGATGGTGTATCTGACACATGTAAAGTACATATTAACGATTGAGGAACACTTTGATCATACCCTGAAATGTCAACTGTGTACAGTTCTTCCTAACTTCTTTAAAATATAGGTATAGAGGTCTTAAATTCTCCCTAGTGCAATAGAAATGGGAGTTGTAGTTTGGCCTTGACGGGAAATAATAAAAATTTAACACACTAGGGGTTCCTTACTTTAGCCTCTTTTGCCTTTATTACCAAAAAGGAACTTCTTTGGGTATAAAATTACAACGTTGGGGCAAGTAATCCATATTAGTTCTTTCATTAGATATATGTGATTCTAAACTATTAAATGCTAAAGAAAGTTTCATTCATTAACATCCAGCTTTCCTCCTCTCAAGGCAGTAATGTTGGCAGAATGAAAGCCACACATGAACAAAAAGAGGCAAGAAAGAAAGAAAGAAAGAAAGGAAGGAAGGAAGGAAGGAAGGAAGGAAGGAAGGAAGGAAGGAAGGAAGGAAGGAAGGAAGAAAGGAGGGAGGGAGGGAGGGAAGGAGGGAAGGAAGGAAAAGAACGTGAACATTTGAAAAGAAACTATAATCACACTTCCATGTTGGGCTTACATAAATGTTTTTCAGCTTGCCATAGAGAAAGTAGGCCACTGTATTAAGATATTAAAAATACATTAAAACGTTCTATTAATTTAATGTAAGAGCATCAATGATGACCCTTTTAAAAATTATCAAAGCTAGGTAAGGCTACCAAAAAATAATGAGATCTGTAAGTTTGTAAATTCACCTCATTCATAATCCCATATCGAATATATTCCCCTTTGGACCCCTATTTTTTAAATTCTATTCATACATTTCTCTCCATACACTCAGCTTGCTTCTCTACTGTAAGATCCAGCAGGTCACCCTCTTCTCTCCCTCTCTCAGTCTTTTATTTTTATCCTCCTTCAATCAGACATGATCTATTCATTACCCATACTTACCAACTGTGAAAAATGCCAGTGGGTTTGCTGCCCATGACTGAGTCTGTCTTCCTCTTCTTACCTCCGGGAAAGGATGCTTAGGCGACAGCACTCAACAGGATATGGAGGGGGCTGAGCAGTGGGGTGCTGGTGAAGTCTCAGTAGGTTCTGCCCCAACACCACTTTCTTCATGTTGTGGGGAAGAAAGTGCTGATCTCACTCTGGGGGAATCTCATAGGCACTTGACATCTTCAGTTCTGTCTCCTTGTTTGTTCATTCTTCCTTCTGGTTCCCTCTCCTTTCCCCATTAAAGAGGCTTTCCCTTTTCCTTCTATGGGTCTGGAGGGAGTAGGGAGAGTCAGCCTGCCAGCAGGCCCTCAGCCCTCTGTCACTCTCCCTTAGTTAGGGCTTAGGAGCTGCCTGGGCTTAGAAGCTGTCTGGAGAAGATCCATTTCGCCTGAGGCCTCTGTGCATGATATTAGGTCTGAGGGGAATTTAGATGATTACTTTTATCCACCACTGAAATCAAATTTAGGAGAAACTTCAAAGAGTGGCAGCAACACAAACTAAGATAAAGGTATAAAAAAAAATGAGCTTACATCACAGAAGGGAAGATTTACATGAGGTATTAGAGGAAATGCTCGAGTGAACCAACACAAAGAAGATTGTGGGGTCTCCATTATATAGGAAGAAAAAAGAACAAAAAGTTTAGACTACACTTGGTCTAAATTTAAGTGCTTGGAAGTAGGAAACTAGTCTAGATGACTTCTGACATTTTCTCTCCCTAGTATTCTATTTTTAGGAGCAGTCAATCAATCTCTTGCAGAAAAACATGAAATGTTCATATCTATAGTCCTCAAAATTCACTTTGAAATTCGTCTAGGTTGTCAAAAATACATCCTGGAGTGTGCAGGAACTAATGCTTTAAACTAGCAAAATAGAAAGTTCATAGCAACGATGCTTCCATCAATATAAAATTGTTAATACTCTAGTCCTTACACATAATGGAGGTATGATCATGGAAACATAGATTGTCATCAGAGAAGAAAAAAGCTAAACTTCCTGGATGTAGCAAATTAATATAGGCAGGGACTATATATATAAAATATATTTCCAATAATTGTCAACCACACAACAGTTGAGACTAAAAAGTGTGGTTGCTAAATATTCCATATTCCAATTTCATTACAACAGATTCTGAAAGGTACGCTTTTAGCAAAGGGGACATTGTCGTCCTGCTGCTGTCTCCCTGGACTGCCACCTCTGAGTGATGTAACACAGATGCAAAAGCATCGTAACCTAGGCTGATGAGAAGAGATTTTCTCTGGGGTGAATGTAGAGTTTATGGAACACCCGATAGAGATGCTCCTCCCTTTTCTATAAGATGAGGAGATGCCCAAACCATTCCACTGGGTTAGCAACAGATGATCTTTCTCTTGCCTGAAAATTGCAAGGCATACAACTAAGAGAGTACATGCCCCAAGCTGGAAGTTCAGTGAGTCAAGAAAGAGGTTTGATCATTTGCAGGGCTAAAAGAACAAGTGCTAAGAGAGCTGTTAGCTTAGGCTGAGATAACCTAAAGCAAGGGGCCAGGCTTCAATACCTTATATAGCTCCCAAGAGAGTTGAAGGGTTAAGAAGATTCTAGGAACAAGATGCTATGGGATGGCCTCTCGGCATTAGAAAAGTAGGAGAGAGAGGGTGACGACCTCATCAACAGCGAGGTGGGTTGGTCATGTAAGTGTAGAGCACCTGCGGCTACCTCGGAGAGAACAGATGGCTCATTCACGACAGGCACAAATGCAGCCCTTCCTTTCTTCTCTCCTCGTCATCCCAGCCAGAGGACTGAGAGAGACCAGAGAATTCACTTCACCACCTTCAAACAGCTTGTAGCTGGATCTGCAGGCCTGGCCTCTGCAGAAAAGGATGAAAGCTTTCAGCTTGAAGGTTTGAAATGGGTAGATCTAAATGTTCATAGCCGAGATAGACTCTTTTTTTTTTTTTTTTTCACTGCTGTGGTCTCTCCCGTTGCGGAGCACGCGCAGGCTCAGCGGCCGTGGCTCAGGGGCCCAGCCGCTCCGCGGCACGCGGGATCCTCCCGGACCGGGGCACGAACCCCTGTCCCCTGCGTCGGCAGGCAGACTCTCAACCACTGCGCCACCAGGGAAGCCCACTAATTGAATTTAAGATAGTCTCTTACCCTTCCCTGGCTCCTATGCCATCACTGATAAAATGAAAACACTGGATGGGTATCTAATTGCATGATGCCCTAAAAGGTTTGGGTCTTCTAGTTCCATGGTTATTCATGTCTGAGGAGATGTGATGAGCTAAACTGAGCAACTCAACCCTTTCCCATCTATGATGGACAAGAAGGAAGCATCCATTAATTAGTAACTATTTCCATTATTACTTATTACTGATAGTAAGGTAAGGTCTATTCTGGGCCCTAACCATCAAATGTATATATACCTAATTCAATAGATTAGCCCATTGTGTTTATTTTAAGAGGTACCAGAGACTGAATGTTTGCTCCCCTTCCCCCAGATTCACACGTGAAAGCCCTAATCCCCAGTGTGATGGTATATGGAGGTGAGGGCTCTGGGAGGTTATCAGGTCATGAGAACGGAGCACTCTGAATAGGATTAGTGATGCCCTTATAAGAGAGACACTAAAGAGATGATCTCTCTCTGCACCACGTGAGGATACAGCAAGAAGGTGTCCATCTGCATATGAAGAAGCAGGCCCTCACCTAGAAACCCAGAAACCATGCTGGTACCCTGATCTCAGACTTCCCAACTTCCAGGACATTATGTTATTACAATGAAAATAAATTTCTGTTGTTTAAGCTATGTAACCTATGGTATTTTGTTAAAGCAGCCACAACTCACTAAGACAAGAAGTCAACGGTTATTCTCTCTGTTTTTGCAAAACATCTGCACTGTAAATCACAGGTTTTTCCTCCCATTAACCCAGGCATTGAACTCCTACCTGAGAACTCTGGACTCCTGCTAAATAAGGTCAACATAGTTTAGTGCTGCAAGCAATAGTCTTCTGCTCTCCTCCTCTCCTGAGTACTACCTAAATCTTTTATTAGTGGACTTTTTTCATGAGCTTCTGTCAATTATTTTTCCTTCTTTTCACCCCACAATTTGGCAAGTGACTACTCCTTAGAACTGCAGAGCAATGCAGATTTCTGGCTTCCTCTGAGATGAAAGTCACAGGATGCTCTGGGTTCTGGAAGGTTGACTGAGCTTTATATCTGCACAGTCTTCCATCCTTAGCCATTTCGAGATCCTTTTCTATGTGGTTCTTTACACATTCTTCTCAGTTTGGCTTATATCTATTTGAGCTTGCCTTTTCTTTGTTTACAAAATTAACACTTTTGCTTTCCTCAAACTTCAGATCATCTAGTGTTTCCTCACTTTTGCAGTCTGCCTCCTTTATTGTTTCCTGTAGATCCCGATACTTGATTTCTTGCTTTCTTTGGAGCTGAAATTTTGAGTGAATTATACTTGACATTTAACATATGCACAGTGAACATTCAGACTTCAAAGAATGCCAAGAAACAGACTCTTCTGCAGTCTATAGTTTAGACCAGCACAAAATCCACATTTTCTTTAGTTTTTTAATGGAAACTGCCTTGTGGCTGAGTAACTGAATGAGCTCTTCTTTGCTAGGGGCAAAGCAATGCTTACTGACCCATTGGTGTGTATAAATCGGAACTCCATCATGACTAGGTCTTTGTCCTCTAGAAACCCAGAAGCTAAATTCAGACTATAAAGGCTAGAGATAATGAGATTGGGCCTCTTCACACTCTTGTAGGAAGAAGGTGAGGTATGAGCTCATAAATAAATGTACCATTAGAGAGGGGGCTGGCAGAATGTGAAGAAAGTTTCCAGGGAAACTCAAGGTACACTGGACAAGAAGGGCAGAAGGTGGTGATCAGAGAGGAGAATGTGACCACCACAAGGGAAAAGAGAAACTAGAATTATATTCCTTCCTCACAAAACCAACAAGTATTTAATGAAGGAGACTAAGAGCTGCAAGTCAGTGGATAAGCATTTACCAGGACAGCCTCATATTTCCTTCAGCTTGAGAAAACTTTAGCCGGGTCTCTTCCTGGACTCTCAGACCTTGACCTCCCTTTCCTTAGGGCATTTACTTTAGAAAACGTGTAATTGCAAATTTTTTCTCTATCCCTTTGAAATGCAGATAGATCTTCTCTAGGCTTTTTGCCAGTTTTGCAACTAAGGAATGTCTTTCTCAAGGACCCTGGGAGCTATCCCTTTGAAATGGCATCATCAAGAAAGATAAAGCTCCTCCCTCCCCCCCCCATCTCTGCAGGAGGGTAAGAATCTAACTTCAGTAAGTGCCAATTAGCAGACATAGATGGTCTAATCACGTTGACCAACCTCCCCACTAATGTCCTCGAGTACTTTTCCACTAGCTCACCCCAGCATTTAAAAGTCCTCTCATCTGTCTTCGCTTACAAAGAAGTTGAGTTCAGTCTCTCTCCCCTCTTGCAGTAGTCTTGAATAAAGTCCTCTTTACGTGTTTAACTCTGTCTGGTACAATTTTTCTTGGACAGTTCACAGGCACAGCCTACAGATGACCAGCAGGTACTGAGCTTGGGTCCTAGAATGGGAGGAAATCAAGCCCCAGTTGTTTTTCTCCATAATGGTTAGAGGGCGAGCATCAGAAAAATGTTCCGTGGCAAGGAGGATTCCCAAATGGAAAATTTCACCGCATCCTCAGCTATCATGAATGAAGCAATGACACCCCCAGAATCAGAAATCTAGAGACAGAAGAGAAAAGGTGTGGCATTTCAGCAGCATCCTACACGAACTACTAACATAACTATATTTAATTATTTAAACTTGCTAGTATAACTCTGTAGTAAAAGTGTTGTGTATTTTAAATATTCTTAGAAGTGCTGAGAAAGTGGGATCTTGCCAACTATAACAGTAGTCTCTGCTATAAACTACAGAGGAGGCATGTCAGAGTGTCCTAAACTTGCGTAGGCACTGAGCCTATAAAGCCTTATAGAAAATAATTATAAAGGCCTTCACCAGTTTCCTTCTTTTCTTTCTTTCTTTTTCTTTCTTTTTTTTTTTTTGGAGAGAGATTTATTCATATTTGTGAATTTCCTCATGTTAAGTTGAACATGAAGCAAGACAGAAGGATCAAACTTCTGTCTTGATATTATCTGTGTGATAATATTCCAATTTTATATAATATATTGGAATAATATTCCAATTTTATTTATTCAACATTTATTAGTTAAGCACCTAAATGTACAATACCTGGGCCAGGTATTAGAAAGACAAGAAGTGAGATTCAGTGTACATAATATATAAGTCTAAGTCAAGTCTTTTTTTTTTTTTTGTCATTGTACAAATTGGAATGTGCAGTGAAAGCAATATTCCAACCAGTCCAGAGGTTCCCAGATTCACTTACGCTGGAGGCCAACATGAAAGTTCATCTCAGCCCGGTCTTCAGGGTGCAGTGAGGGCTGGTACAGAAGCATCTGAGGTTCATATTCACTAAGAGGCAGTGATACTGACTAAGGATTTCAAGCTACCCAGAAAGCAAATGAGAATATAAAATAATTAAAAGCCATAAAAGTTATCTGACAGTGAGCCAGGCAACTTTGTGTCTTATAACTGTTTCCTGATTCCTCTTCTGAGCTGATATTCTCAGAAACAGTGATTGCTACCACTGGGGTGGCATTGCTAGTGCTTTAGTAGTGTAATCACTGATATCCAGGAAGTCTAATCACCAGCTAACAAGGGCTCTCATGATAAATGGGGACCTGGCGGAGGTGCAGAACCAGTTGCCTTATTCCTTGTCACTACCAAATGCAGTTGTAAGCAAGGGAGCTTCCATGTCCCTTTTGTTCTGTACTCTCAGCCCAGGCTCATATGTCTTTTACAAGGTTTTCCTGTGGTTGTCAGCTGAAATGGAGTGCTACCACTTTATGGTTACTAGTTTTAGCCCAATGGTGTGGCATGAAGTCAATCAGGAGGAGAAAAGAAGGAGCAGGTCCCATGAGGGCTTAGTCTTTACTTATTTACTGTGATTCTTGTCAACAGCTAGAAGGATGTTTGGTATGCAATAGGTGGACCCAAATACTTATTGAAAGAAGTAAAGTGAAGAATAAATGAAGAAGAAGGGAGAGGATGAAAGAGTAAAGGGAAAAAGGAGAGAGGGAAGGAAGGAAAAACAAAAAGAATCAGAGACTATGTTTAGAGAACAGAATTTCCCACCGTTGGGGATCATACTCTGTGCTTCTTGAAAGGCTTTTGAACAGGTTATGATGTTTACACTACAAGTATGCTGTCAGTCTTTCTGGCCTCTGTGCCACTTTATTCCAGGAGGTGGGAATGGGAAGCTGTGTTTACACTGAGTTTGTATTGCAAACGTCATCACCTTTGCTTTCTCTTAGCACATTAAATTTATCTTTAAAGCTTAAAAATTGTTCCTTCTTGATGCTCAAGATATAATGCTGGTCTTTCTGCTGAATTGATTTTGACAGTTCAGCCCAGGGTAAATTCCAAAAGCATAAACAAGGGCAGATATGGAAATACTGATAAAGTCAAAGAAATACTAGATAAAATTGCCATTACAGGCACTGAGCATCTGAATACACATGAGCCTTGACTATCATCCTGAGACTTCTGGGGGAATTATTTTAGATTTTGCTACTTGACTGGCCACCAAAGCAGTGATACACAGTGAGATATGAGCTCATGAGCCTTAAGGCATCCTTCTCTAGTCCAGTGGATAAAGCATAGTTCTAGAATTGGGGATGATTCCAAAGGCCTGAATAGGTTTTCACGATACAAAGCAGATCAGGAGGCTCCCCAGCCAACATCATTCAGTGTGACTTTTCAAAGTCAGTTCACAAGTGTATCCTGCACAGAGGTATGCTAGTGGGAGCGCAGAATCTGATCAATCTTGACATGAATAGCGAAGTGTTAGCTCACAAACCAAAGAGACCTAGTTACAAGCTCCTTCTGCAGCACAGTTGTAGCTTACAAGTCATCCAAGCATGTGTTACCCCCCAGAATGGACTTGACAACAATCAAAGATTAAAACTGATGGGAAGGATGTTGGATTTTAGTGCACTGAGAGAATATCACTTTTTTAAAAAATGACTTATCCACTGGAGTAGAGATACTTTTTAGGAAGTACTCAACCTGGAAGTCATTTCCTCCAGGTAAACAAAGTGGTGACCTATATAATACCACTTACTCTTGTTCTGTACAGCAGAGAGACCTCCGGCCAAGAGGGCTCCAGAAAACAGGACATCCCTAGGTACTGAGAGCTGTAAATTAAAGGCCGGTGGAAAGGGCTTCAACATTTCAACCACATGCAGCAACTGAAGACTCATACTTAAAGCATGACTTGGAGCAATTGCAGACCATGAAATGGAAGATTTTTTTGCAATTAGCAGTGAGAATAAGGTATAGAATGCAAAAGGGTGTGGGAACACAGAGCAGCATCGACAGGGAAGAGAACTGATGGAGCATAATGTAGAAACAGAGTAAGAAACAAAAGGGGAACTTGTAGGAACCAGAACAAAGACATTCCCATATTCTTATTTTTGTTGTTATAAGTTTTGAGAACCCCTTGGATACTTCCAAAAACATGTTGAGTGAAGGAAAGTCGACACAAATAAGTAAATGCCGAACAGTTCTCTTTCTTTGAAGTCCATAGGGATGGAAGTCAGAAAGTGGCTAGCTTAGGGGTGGAAGAATTAACTGGAAATGGGCACAGGAGAACTTTATGAGAGGATGGGTACTTTCCATATCTTTACCTGGGTGTGGTTACACAGGGTGTATATGTGCATGTAAAAACCATGTAGCTGTACACTTAAAGTCTGTGCATTTAAAAACAAAGAGAGATATCTGACTGATGGATCCCACCATCACTTGGTCAGAGCCTTGGGTTGGAGTAAGTGTGATAGTTCACTGTAGGCATCTATTTGGCTCTACTGCAGTGCCCATATGTGTGGTCAAACTTAGCCTGGATGTTTCTGTGAGGTTGTTTTTGGATGAAATTAATATTTAGATCAGTGGACTTTGAGGAAAGCCCTTCATAATCTGGATATCATCCAATCATCTGAAGGACTAACTAGAGCAAAAGACTGACTTCCCTGAGCAAAAGGGAATTCTACAGCAGACAGCCTTCGGACTTGAACTGCAACACCCCTTCTTTCCTGAGTCTTCAGCATGATAGACTTCAGACTTGAGCTGTAGAATCAGCTGTCCCCTAGGCTTCCAGTCGACCGGCACACCCCGTAGATTTCAGACTTGCCAGAGTCCATGATCCTGTGAGCTAATTCCTTAAAATAAGTCTCTCTCTCTCTCTGTGTGTCTCTCTCTCTGTCTCTGTCTCTGTCTCTCTGTCTCTCTGTCTCTCTCTCTCTCTCTCTCTCTCTCTCTATATATATATATATATATGTATGTATATATAGATACACGTCCTATTGGCTCTGTTTCTCTGGAGCACTAGGTCAACTGTCTTTATTGAATAATACTTGCATGAGGTCTGTTCCTACCCAGAGAGGCACACGTTCTACCCCTGCTTCTTAGGAATTAAACAAAATGAAGCCATCCCTGAGCATTTACCCCTGCACCCATTTGCATTTATCACATTGTGAGTCTCCATAAATGTTAAAAAGGCACTCCCCGTTCAGGCCCTAAGTCAACTTCAAAAATACACGAGAGATTGAAGAGCGCTCACTGGCTAAGCACTGGTATTAGAATACATGGTATGTTAAACAAAGCTTATATTTAAGACATGTTTTGAAAAGTACTTTGGAAAGTACAGAGTCAATACTCTGCTCAGCTGTTTAAATACACCAAACTACACACGTACACACACACGCGCGCGCCAGAAGAGCCACCATTTGTAAAGTTTATTGTAAAGCTTAAAGCTTACTCAGGGAATACAAAGAAAGATCCCGCTTTCCAGTTTCACGGGCCCTAAATCTCCATCTGCGGCTTGATTAATGGAGGAGGTTTGGCACCACTCTGCCCTGCAGTCAAAGGTAAAGCACACTAATGATGACCAATAGGCAGAGAAAGACAGTGGGCAGGGGAGAGTCGGTGATACTTAGGTGAAGAGCTGAAAGCCATCCATCTCTTTTAACTCAGACTCTAAAACTGTGGCGAAAAGGATTTTGATTTCTCCTTTTGCTCACAGCTGAGAACTCACGGAAATGTTCTAGCTTTGTCTTGATATTTTGTATATTTAAGGAAAGAAAAGGAGAATTTTGAGCAACTGTGTTGTGTGTGTATGTGTGTGTATGTGTGTGTGTCTGTGGTGTGTGTGTGGTGTGTGTGTGTATGTGTGTGTGTATGTGTGTGTGTGTGTGTGTGTCTATGGTGTGTGTGTGTGTCTGTGGTGTGTGTGTGTGTGTGTGTCTGTGGTGTGTGGGGCTGTGGTTTGTGTGTGTGTGGTGTGCGTGTCTGTGGTGTGTGTGTGTGTGTGTGTATGTAGGGGAACTGGAGAACCCCCTCCATGTGTGTGTGCCTGGCTCCAAGCTTTGCAGGGACCTTGCCTGCCACTCTCATTCTCTGCTTCATTCATTCTTAGGTGCTTGCTTTTCCGCTAACCTTCCCCATGACTACAGTGAAAATAACCCAGGGTGACAGCTTGAGACCAGCAAGAAAGCTGGTATAGGCCCCCCAAAACAATTTATATTTTAGGCAAACTCGTCCCAGGGTACTTTTTGTCAGTTTTCTTTGTTCAAACCTCTGTTATTTCTGCTGGAAACCACTAGTGTCATAACTGTATTTTAAAAATGAAAACTAAGAAGATGAAATGGGTTTGGTGGGGGGTAGGAAGAAGGGAAAGCATGGCAGGAATGAAAAGAGCTTGACAAAACGAGCCTCGTGTTTTTCTTCAGTCTGTCAGAACTTGCTCCTGCTGCTGATGTGAATTGTAGTATGTTGGCTGGTGGCTCAGTCAGTCTTATGTATGGAAGTCCCTTAGATTGGCTGCCTGGATGACCAGCACTGGGTAGTCGGTGGCTTTAGTAAGGGAAATTTGATCCCCAAACTAATATCTTCTTAGAGAACCTGCTTCCCTTTTGTAGGACTCTTCATGTCCCAAGAAACATGGTCTTGTATTAAAGCAGCATCCCCAGTGATATGTTTAGAGTCAGTGCATCCTTGAGGAAACACACTCTCATTGAGCTTGAGGCAGGACCATCCCCAGGACCACCACATCCTAGTTCATGTGTAGCCTGATTTGGAAGTAGATGAGGGAGAAGGGAAGGTATGTTAGTTTAGATTCCCACTGGTGACGTCAAGCCATCCCAAGTGGACGCTGATACATTTTTTTCTGAGAAATCAAGGGAAACTATGGGCTAAAAGCTTGTAATTCCCAGAAGTCCGTCCTATTTCCATCAAAATAAATGTTCGCTTCCCCCATTTTCCCCTGGATCAAAATGTACGGCAGTCTTGTTTGAATGGGGCCTTCCCACACCCAGTGATTTCACCATATAACCATTTCACACCCAATATTTCTCCATAAATGCGGACAGCATGTGAAAGGGGAACCAGGATAGGAGGAAATTCAGTATCCAAATACATTTAAGCCATTAAAATGGGCTGTCTCATCAGCAGCAGAAGATTATTCAAATTATCAGGAACTGGTAAAGTTATTCCTTGTAGATTGTTATTCCACTGGTACAAATATGCTGTGGATTAAAACATGCCACTGAAGACTTAACTACATACAAGGAAAAACTAATTTGAAATTGTTACCTTACATTAACTTTATCAGCATTTCCCTTTTGCTCAAAAATGGAATTAAAAGATGACATCACTTAAAAAAATAGTTTACCGTCAAAAGAAATCTACTTGGGCAAGCTCTATGCTAAGAGCTGTGTGAAGAAAACTATAGATCCACCCCTTGCCTCTAGGAACATGTAATTTTACACAGATACACAGACTGAATCAAATCTGAACAAGACAGTAATAGAAGCACAAGCTTTAAAAGTACAGGTGCCCGGGGCCATTAAGCGAACAGAAAACAGGCCCTACACACCTCAAGAGAAGGCATCAACATATTACACAATAATAAAATAGTTGATATCCAAAATACCAATTCTGACTTCTCAAGAAAATATTAAATTATTATGTTCAGGATAATTTTTATTTTTTTTTATTTTTATTTTTTTTACGGTACGCGGGCCTCTCCCTGTTGTGGCCTCTCCCGTTGCAGAGCACAGGCTCCGGATGTGCAGGCTCAGCGGCCATGGCTCACAGGCCCAGCCGCTTCGCGGCATGTGGGATCTTCCCGGACTGGGGCACGAACCCGTGTCCCCTGCATCGGCAGGTGGACTCTCAACCACCAGGGAAGCCCCTATGTTCAGGATAATTTAAGAAAGTAGAGAATGTGTATAATTTACTATAAAATCTTTATTACTATAGAAAATGTTTAGGCAAAAATTTTAATTTTTTAATGTTAACACACATGTAACAAACATCTAGAAAAAATAATTTACATGTACATTTAATTATTTGACTTCGGTGGAACAGTGAGAAACTTATAACCGCTAAATATATCCCAGATCCATTGCTGATACCTTGTAGGCCAGTTAGGTAAAGGATCGCCTGATTCAAATGCTTTGATGATTCCCTGCAGAGGAAGCCAACTAAACACATGTAATAGTTAAACTTTCAATCTGCAAGTTTGAGAACTAAAGAGAAGTCATTTAATTCTTTGAGTAATAGCAATTATAAGATTAAGGGAGGAAAACAGAATATGTACAATAGAACATAATAGGTGAAAATGGGGGATGACAGAGAGGGGCAGGGTCTCCCAGGTTCTCTTGGGAACTATCAAGTGCATTTACTGATGAGTAGACCCTTAGGGGAGAGCAGATTCAGGCCAGGGCAGGTTGAGGCAGATGGTGGTGGAGAGGGCTTACGTTCATTTTCAGGCTTGCTCAGTTTGTAATGCTCTGGAAACATCCAGGTTGAGATGTAGAGTCAGCAGCATCAGAAACTCAGATGATATATCTTGGCTGATGTAGACGAAAATGAATCCACAGTCAACCCATGAAAGAGGAGAAATTTTATTCAACTCAAATTTGAGTTTTATAACCCGGGAACAGAAACTCAGAAAGCTCTTAGAACTGTTGCACCTGTTAGAAGTCAAGGCACAATTATATAAGCTTTTCGAGACAAACGGCTGTATGTCAAATGTTGTAAGTGCCGTGTGACCCCTTATCAAGACAGAATGTTATCTTTAAGGAGTCGTCTTATTGATGCTAGGAGAACGTTGCTCTTTTTGGTTGAGCAGGAATTTCTGCCGATGGGGAAGGTCTGGTTGATGCATAATGCAGATATACAATGACATTGGGGGGAGAGAAGAAGTCAAAAGGCAAAGAATCATTTTTTGTTTAAATTTTACTTGTCATAAAATATGAATCTTATTTCACACTGAAGGTATACAGCTTAGCATATTAACTACTGTGGTATATGATAGATGAAAGAGTAATAAATGGTTAGATGGATGGACTGAAATATAGGTAGAGGGGGAATTCCCTAGAGGTCCCAAGGTTAGGATTTGGCGCTTTCACAGATGGGCCCTGGGTTGAATCCCTGGCCAGGGAACTAAGATCCCAAAAGCCGTGCAGCCAAAAAAAAAGAAAGAAAGAAAAGAAATATAGATAGAGGGATAGATGGAGAAAACAGAGGAATTAAAAGACAGAATGACAAAGAGACAGATGATCGCAGAGTGCACTGGTACTAAAAGCTGTGATGGAATGTTCTTGTCTGTTACACAGAACTACATATATATATATATATATATATTATTCTAATTGATTCTAATTCTTCATTATACACAAGTTGTTTCTGATTGATGCTAGTATCCCACACCCTGTTTCTGATTCAAAATCCAGTTTTTAATTTGAGGAATACTAAATTTCTTTAAAAGAGGAAATGTTATATTATATGGGGAAAGGGCAATATTGACAAGGTTTATGAAACATCCATCCAGGCTTTTACTACTAATATGTCCATAGATTTAGTAAAACTCCTAACTGGTCTCCCAGTTAAAACAGTTAAGTTTAGTCTTGTCACAAGGTTACTGAAATGACTTTACATCTCATTTTATCACTTTTTCTTCCTAATGGACTTTGTGGTTCAAAACATTTAGCTTCATGAACCAAGATTTGAACTTTTAATCACATTTGTTAATTGTGACCAAAATAGTTCAGAATAGAAATGCATTTGCCTAAGAGACTAGATTCAAATGATATTTCAAACGAACACACACACACACACGCACACACCCTCCAGTTTCCAAAGTAACCTAATGTTATATTGCTGTATCTGTGCAAATCTGATAAATCATTTACATTTACTCTTGATGAAAAGGGAGAGTGAAGTGGGAACATAATGTATTGGGTTAATAATCAGATTCCCTTGTACTTACATATCCCCCTGATTCCAAGAAGCTTTAAATACCTTAGAGATATTATCTCATTAATCCCTACAACATCAGTGTGAGATGGATGGCAAACAGTATGCTCTACTAGGTGCAGAAGAGATAGAGATGATGATTAAAATAATACATCGTGTTTGTAGAACATCCTGTGCTGAGGTGTTGACAACATTTTGCAGATGCTATCAAATGAATTGACTGATTTTCCTAAGAGATTGGCACCAGGCAATCAGTTTTCTTGATCAGAAAATCGGTTTTCTTCAGGTGAATATGGAAAATGAAAGCATATACAGTGACTCGTTCAATTTTACTGGTGGGGACATAGTCCAAAAGATTTTTTTTCTTCTTACGTGTGTATTTGGTGTTCTAAAAACCTTGATTATTATTGTTATTTATTTGATACTAAAAGTAGATAGATAGATAAATAGATAGGTAGATAGATAGGCAGGCAGATAGATGATAAGAGAGAGACAGAGACAGAGAGAAATAAAAAGGTGGCAAACCTAGAATTTCACTCCTAACCTGAACGTGTTGATAATTACAGTATCATGGTATCACGCCAGCTGCTGCTGATGAAAGAAAAGATGAAGGCTCTAAATTTAGTAATTTTCAGAAATTCTGATAGACTTCATTTCCAAAAGCTAATCCAAAGCTTTTTTGAGGTAGGCATAGAGGAAATGATAGAAATAGCAATGAATTTGAAGATTCAAATAACATTCCTATTATAAAGTTATGAATGCTTGAAGGCATAAAACTCCAGTGACTCCAGTGATTTTATTTAAGGGGACACAATAGTTTTTGGAATGGTTTCCTGGGCTTCCTCAGATAATGATAAAGTTGGAAGAAAGCAACCTCTTACTGTGACCTGGTGGATTTTGCTGTTACTCTGTACTCTGCTTTTATCTGAAAGAACCCAATAAAAAGAAAGCACTTTTGTGACCGCCTGGAGGGGTGGGATAGGGAGGGTGGGAGGGAGGGAGACACAAGAGAGAAGAGATATGGGAGCATATGTATATGTATAAGTGATTCACTTTGTTATAAAGCAGAAACTAACACACCATTGTAAAGCAGTTATACTCCAATAAAGATGTTAAAAAAAAAAAAAAGAAAAAGAAAGCACTGTTGTCTTATGGTACAAAAGACCTGAATGAGGAAAAGGTTGGCACATTGAAGGAATATACAGACTATGTGACTGCAGTTCTTAGTGAAGTAGAATGGAATCAGATGAGAGCAGTGGGACCACTTAGGAACCAGGTTTTAAAGGGCTTTGGAGGCCTTGGAAAGAAATGGAGATATTTTTAAGTACAGTGGAAACAATTCGTGGAGCAGCAATTTGAGCAGAAGTTTGGTGTGATCTAACTTGCACTTAAAAATCACTCTGAATGTTTTGAGGATAAGGGATTGGAGGAATTCAAGACTGGGAACAGGGAGACCAATTAGGAGGCTACTTCAGTAGTTAAAGAGACGGATGAAAGAGCCTCTACAGGAATATTCAAGAGTGAGAGATTAAAGAGAATTGCCATTTATGTCAACCATGCTATTTTATTAACCAAGATATCTCACTCCCTAATTATGAGAGACCACAGAGGCCCTAAATTAAATGACAGAATAGTAGCAATTGCAGCACTTTTTTAAAAGCCACAAAAAATAAGTTATAAATATTGACTTTGTTATCATGGTAAGAGAAATAGAACAAGGTCAGGTTCCTTGTTTCTTATTGTTTCAATTCTTCACTGAAGCAGGTGAAACATGTGCAAGTGCGATTTGCTTCACACACAGCACAGAACCCATCATAACTAAAGACTTTCTACACCAGCTTCAGTCAGCTTCCCTGGATCATAGCAAAGGCAAAAACACATAAAAAATAGATAGATGACGGGAAAGGAATGGGCAATCCCCAAAGTATAAGCACTTCCCTTGCTTCATTGAAAGAAAATGGACACCAGTGAGCCTGTTCCCTGCATGTTCACGCCATTAGCTAGGCTCCTCTCATTACCCACTGGTTAAATTTTAGGCATTTGAACGTGATAGCGAAAGGCATTTTCACTGTGCAGTCAGTGTTCTTTACAAATAGAGACATATACAAGGAAGCAGAAAGCTAAAGTTGTATTCTTGACGCTGATACTGGTTTTATAATCTAAACCAAGTTATTTGTCAGCTTCCACTTCATACATACCACTCCCACCCCCCAGCCAACTTAATTGATCATTAAATCAACTTAGTTACCTCCGCTAGAACATGTTGTACCATGTGATGAAATTTATATAATTAATGTAATTATTTACTTAACAGTATTACTTTTCAGTTTCATTCCAGACAGTAGTTGATATATTTTAAGCAGAATTAATAAGAACGTCTGTCCAATCTTAGAAATTTAAAATGCAATTAAGTAAAATAGAAAAGTACTGTTATTGTACACATATTAAAGTAAAATTTTCTGGGCTTCCCTGGTGGTGCAGTGGTTGAGAGTCCGCCTGCCGATGCAGGGGGCACGGGTTCGTGTCCCGGTCTGGGAAGATCCCACATGCCGCCGAGCGGGTAGGCCCGTGAGCCGTGGCCGCTGAGCCTGCGCATCCGGAGCCTGTGCTCCGCAACGGGAGAGGCCACAACAGTGAGAGGCCCGCGTACCGCAAAATAAATAAATAAATAAATAAAATTTTCTGAAAGAAATATATAATTTGGTTTGTAATCCACAATATCAATCGAAACGTCCCACAAGCCATCAGATTTGCAAAGTACAAGTTTAATATTTAAAGTATCAAATGAAAATGAAGGCAAATTTATTTCACTATCAAAGAGATAGAATTATTTTAACTCAAGGAAGGGGTTGCTTTTATTTTCAAATATTTCTCTGTCCTCCATTAATTTTCTAACTCTTTAACCCTCATGTATTACAGACATAATTCTTCAAGGCAGACCAGGTTCTTTCCCAGGACTAAAAAGGAAGAGCTTGCAATATTCTGTATTAAAGGCTACAGAATGAAGCAGGGAAGAGGGAGTTTTTGTAACACCACTAACACCATCCTTCTTTCCTTAACTCTGATGTATTTTCCTGTGCTGCTGAACAATCTGTTACTCAGCATTGGCAAAGCTTTGCCTCAGCAGGAGTTGTCAAGTGCTAAGTGGTTTATAGATTTGAATGTTGAGATCTGCAAACAGTTGGGGTGGAAGGAGCAGGGTGGAGGGGGACCCAGATATGTTAATGCTTTCACTTTGGCTTGCCAAATATGCCTTTCATTTATAACTCAATGAATTATTTACTTTGGTTGAAATAAGCCATTCTTATTAAAGCACATCGGCTGATAATTATGAAATATGTAAGCAATGAAAAAATGTATTTCCAAACCAGTAAATAGAAATTCATCAATATCGGTAACAGCCAAGTTGAGACTACATCCCCTCTCTATTCTTATCTATGTTTGAAATACCCAAAATACACCTTATTATCTTGACGCATAGTAATGTACAACATAAAGGGTCTCTTAATAATCATGTTTAATTCACTATTCTTATTAAAATCTAATTAAAACTCTCCCAAAGGAGAACATTCTGAATTTAGTGAATAGGCTTATACAACCATTGAACTCTCATTATTACTAATGGGGTAAACTCAGAATATTTGGGGAATATCAAATGATTTAAATTTACATCTAGACAGCAATCATATGTTAAGTATAAAACTTCTTTAGAAGGACAAATTACAAATAAATATTTAGTTGTGGAAAAAATTCTAATCATCTCTTACACAAAACTTCAGTTTTTATATCTATTTCCATTGGATGTAATTTTTTAAGCTGCGAGAGTATAGCAATTACACATTGGAGGAATATCAGGAATAAGAGAGCTATTTTTCCCCAGTGGTTAAAGTAAAAAATTTAAGTGAATCTTATTTTTTTATATAGGCTGATACTGATTTTGGTCAGAAATAAAGCCACCTCAGCATAATTCAGTAGTTCTTTATGTATTCCCACAGGGCCGTCACTCATGAGGGCATTCAGCAAATATTGAGTTTATCGTGCACCTAGCACTGTATGGGAAGCTAGGCCACAAAACTGAGCAAACCAGACTAGGGTCCTGCCTGCTGCAGCTGACAGTCTAGTGGGTACTCCTGTTACCAGTCACCACTGGGGGGATATTCCTGGGATTATGGCCACGAAGCTTACGGTGTAGAGGGTACCTCAGTTTTAACATTTACCAGAGTATTTTGCTGCATAGTGAGTATGACTGTGTTCCCTCCATGGTACATTTTGCCTTGCTCAACTTGTTTCTCCAGCTCAAACAAAGTGCAGAATTTCGTGTGGAGGAGTGAACCCAGTTGTGTTCAGATGTGATGGCCACCATGTCAGCTTTGCTCAGCAGGGGTCAGCGCTGACCATTTCTCACTCCTTGATGCCCCACTGCCCTCTGCTCACACTTCAGTTACAGCATATGTTAGACTGTGTTGTAATCATTAGTTAATATCAATGTTTGGTTCTTAAGGAGAGGTGAGATCACAGACCCCTCGAGTTATGTATAAGAAAACCAGGGGTGCTGTATTGTGAGAAGTTTGTGTTAGTTGAGCTAACTTGAGTCAAGTTGAGTTGAGTTTTCAAAAGAAACATGAGTTCTAAAAGTTGGAAAATGTTTGAGACACATACACACACACACACCCCAATACAGATGCCTTTCCCCTCTCACTAAGTCTACCTATCAACACCTCTCGGCCATAGTTAGAGTCATATTCAACTGTGTTGTCCCCCAAACCTAGCACATTGCCTGACACATCAGCAGGCTCTGTGCCTACATCTGTCTTTCTCTCTGCCTCTGATCAGCCCTTACTCCTCCGAGTTAGAAGGGTTCCTAGGGATTTGGCAGGAACCCCGCCACTGACTGTCCAGGTACCTTGAGTCCCATTACAGTAGTTATCATAAGGCTCCTTCAACATGTCCCCAGCAGTCTGTATTCAGCAGCAATTTCTCCAAATGTCTGAGATGGGAGAGGCATCTTTCTTGCTATTATGATGCAGTATTCCAGGAGAACATGGAGTTTTATAGGCATGAAGTACCCTTAATATCTACCGTATAGTATTCGGTTATTTCTCCCTTTCTCTTGGGGAAAAAAAGATGAAAATAACGGTGTTTTCAAGTAAGTCACACTATAATGTATGTGAATCTTTGCAGAATAACAAATTTCACATCATTACATCAAATTGAACATGTAATGTTTGGGAAGTTCCCAAATAAATTATCCGATGAAAAAATTTCTGTGAACATTTTGTTTATGTTACAGTTAACAAGAAAGGGTCTAGAAAACCTAGCAGAAGTGAAGTGATAGGGTTATGATTTGATGTCATCAAGCCAATCTTTTCAACCTTAAGAGCCCAAAGTAGATGGGTTGCAATTTGAAACAGATGTCTAGTGGTTTTTTAAAATAGTCCCTGTCTATCCTCCAAAAACCTGTGTGGTAAGGGTTCCCAAAACTTTCATTTCATAAGGCAAGGGTTGAAACTACGTAAATAGAAGGCTGAGGTCACCATGGGGCTCTCTGAATATTTTGCAGTATTGCTTTAAGTAGATATGAAGGTAGCAATAAAACAACCTTTGACTTGTCTTCAGGTCTTTTTTCATGTTGAACTGTTTGCATAATTGCCTATGTAAAAATAATTTAAAAATAGGTCTGGCTCGGGGAGAAGAGTCATCCCTAATTTGAGGGAGCAGTTTTCCCTATTTTATATTTGGTTGGTCAAATTACAAGAATCCTCAATATTGGGGAGAGAATTATGTGTTGTACTCTCACAATATTTTCTCCATGTGTCCTATTTCTTGCTTTCATTTATGTAAGTATCAACAAATATGTAAGTACCAACTAATCTTATATGCATCTGGAGATGCAAGGATGAACAGGACATATAGTGTCCCTGCCTCACAGAACTTAGAATCTAGTAGAGGAAATAGAAAAAGGGCAAGAAATTACAAGAAGGTGTTGAGAGGTGCCATAACAGTGTAAGTTCGGCTCTTAATTCAGAAAAGCAAACCAGATTCTTTAAGAAGGTTCTGTTTTTACTATTGTCATTGACTAGGTTATTTTCTCCCAGGAATAAAGTATCACATAAATTCTTCAAAAATACCTTTATGAATGCTTTACAAATGTGGACTGAGAAATTGAAGGACATTAAAAAATCACTTTAGAATTGTGTTGTGGGGAGTGGAGATTGAGGGGAGCAGTGGTCAGAAGGACGTCTCTGGAGAGCTCCTAAAAGGGTTGCACTTATGAGAAACTGTAAAGCCTTCTCTAATAGGTTTCCAACCCCCAAGGACTAGGTCGATCACCTGAGTACTCAGCTCTCTCTTTTCTTCCATTTAAATGCAAGAAAATGCAGGGTAAGCTCATTTCTGAAGGAAGAATGGAGGTGAGTTATTCTGCACCCTCCCCAGCAATTTTCCTTCTAGCCAAGTAAGCTTCTAGCTAAAGGGACAACCTTGCACTTAGTTTCCAAAAAGCCTTTTGTGACAAATGATAGCTATATCAACCTGGTGCATAGGTGTGCTGAAATAAAGAATTATTGCATCTACATTGCACTGGATTCTGATTTCATTCACTCTAGGCAACTCTGGGCTGCCTGCTTTGAAAGCTTTGTGGGTAAATTGTATCAGGATAGGGCTTCTTGTTTTCTTCCCTGATTAAGTCTATAGCTAGATCATGATTAACTGCTACTGTAGCTGCTTCCTTTCCAAAGTATAGGGAAAGAATGAGCTAAAGTGTGTCTCAAGCTATAGGAGACATATTGAAGGTAACACTTGACTACTGAAAATACAGCACTGATCATATGAATCCTTCCATCAGGCAGAGAATCATTTGCCTAAAAGCGTCTTTCAGCTCATGCATATTTTCTCCCAGGAGCATCTATAATGATATTCACTCTAGCACATCCATGGACTTGTGAAAATCCTTCCTCTCAGCATCCACGTGATTATATATAAATTAATTGATAGAATTGCCTCGTTATAAGCTGTCAGTTTTTATAAAATATAGTATGTCTGATCAATATTAGATGTATATTGACAGAATGATGTTAACCCTATCATAGTGTATCCTTCTATCCCTCCGCCAGGAGTTTTAAAAGTTATTTCGACAGCTTCAAAGTCACTAGAAGTCTGATCCAAGGTTAAGCACACCTCTGCTAAAGATGAGTCTGCTTTTTTCTATACTCAGATGTATAAACGCACCGGAGATGTCTGAGTGGGACCTATATGTTCATATTATGCTCTTGTATTTTGGTCCAATTGAAAAACCAATATAGATATTTTTAAATATTTATAAGTTATAAATATTTACTAAAAACAATCCAGTCAATTTGGATGATTTTCAGTTAATCTAGATAAACTTCAGATGCCAAAATAGAATTTTTGCACTATCTCAAATCATCATTCAAACTTTTTATTCTCTCTATAAAAAAATAGAAGCTAGAAGAATATGGCTTGACTAATAAGTGAAAAAAGAAAGAGAGAAAGAAAATGGACATAGTTTGGCATTCTTTGTGGACTGGGATATTAATTCTTACAGATCAGGAAGGAGAAAACATATCGTTCTGAGACAATTTTGGGGCAGAATGGGAAATTTGCATTCTTCTGGCAGCGAGATCTTGCATGACTTTGGCTGTTGTCTTAGTCTGGGGTTATGAATGTGAAACATCTAGCAGAGCTGTAGTAAGTAAATCCCGGAGGAGGTATTTCATCCTTGTAAGCTATAAATAAGCTGGTCAGAGCCAGCCCAAGGTTTCAGTGGGCATTTCCCAGCCTCTTTCATGAGCACTTCACTTCTAACAATGCTGAAAGCTCATCTGATTTATAGCTGTGCATAGGTTATCACATATGTATTTTCTTAGTTGCAGCTGAAAACAATTGGATTTTTATTTTCACCCATAAAAAACTCTATGGGGGAAATTTCCAGTCTGGTCTTTAAAGGTACACTTCAGAGGAGGCCAACAATACTGTCCACCTTAACAGTAACTCAGAAATTATTCTTCATTATTAAAAAACAAAGATGTAGTTTTTGAGTTTCTTATATTCTTTTTTTTTTTTTTTTTTTTTTTTTTGCGGTACGCGGGCCTCTCACTGTTGTGGCCTCTCCCGTTGCGGAGCACGCGCAGGGTGCAGGCTCCGGACGCGCAGGCTCAGCGGCCATGGCTCACGGGCCCAGCTGCTCCGCGGCATGTGGGATCTTCCCGGACTGGGGCATGAACCCGTGCCCCCTGCATCAGCAGGCGGACTCTCAACCACTGCGCCACCAGGGAAGCCCAGTTTCTTATATTCTAAACAAAAATTATTTTAAAATTTAGCATGTTAGTATAAAACACCTTCATTTCCTCACCTTATCTTTAGAAATCAGAACACTGGAGCTATAAAGGAAATAAAAACTTTTAAAGCTACAAAATTGTACAAAAATGTTTCTTTTTTGCCTCATTTATATACAACTAGGCAATTTACCAAAATAATTTAAAATGATCCGGTTTTACTCTAAGGATTATACCAGAATCCAATATCAAAATATAGAAAATTTATGATTAAATTACCTGTTTCATATCTAGATTGCATGAAATTTAAAATTAGTCATTCAACATTATTCAGATCAACTTTGCAAGGAATTTTCTCATAATACCTGATCTATATACAATACATCCTATTTCCCATAATTCTATTTCTTTTTAAAACCCATATATTCCATTTATTCACAAAATACCTAAAAGTAACCACCAAGGGAAACTCTTTCTATAATATCTTTAATTCCCTTTTATACTCCTGATAAACAAACAAGATGGAAGGAAAAAAACTGAACCAAATCATATAGCAAAACTATAACTGCTTGTCTCTTGAAAGGCACCATCTCAGAGCCTGACTCTCAAAAAGTAAAAAATAAATAAACACTTAGGCAGCCGTGATGGGAATTTTCAGGGCATATTTTATGCATGAGTAGAAATGCTCAGTGCACTAGGCTCAAAAAAGAAAAACAGGATTTATATGAATATATAGCCTCTTAAAATATAGGGTAGAGAGGTGGGGGAAAGAAAAGAGTCCAGTAAAAGAGGAGCTAAGATTACCGTTGGCAGTCAAAAACACATTATCATGAAAAAGAGTGAATGAACTCTCTGTGCTTAATGTTCTACTTCCCTCTCTGATCTGCTGGTGCCTATATCTATGGCATGTGGACACAGCAAACTATATTTATTACCTCTGGAAGAGCAAAAGGTACAAGACCTTGATTCTTCATCCATCAGACCCAGAAGTGACTGAATGTTGGGAGATGGGTAAGATCTTTCCTGAGGAGTCAGTAAAATCAAGATTTCTGGTACTGCCATGAAAAGAAGGTTAGAAATGAGGCAGGGGAACTTTATTTCTTCCAAAGGCAGAGAAACTAGGGCTACAGCAAACCTCTCTCAAGTAATGAGTTCCACGGCCGCCAAGGAATGGCTTTTCAAGGTCAGAGGTGAGCTGCAATTTCTGCAACCGAGAGCTTCAAGTTCCTAGAATCAGATTTTCTCTATCTTGAATCTACACACAGAGATTGTTCATTCCACCACCCAGAAATCTGAAGACATTTTGGGATAGATTAGAAGCCAGTGAAAGCAGGGCAAACAGTGAAACTCTGAGTATTAGAACTGCAAGGAAACTTGAAGACCATTGAGTGCCACCATTTTACCTTACAGGTGAGACAACTGAGACCCAGATGCATGGTGACTTGTTCTGCACCAGAAAGCCCTGCCATAGGCAATGGAGGCTACTAGAAAGCAGTGAGGCCTCTAGAACAGTAGCCCTAAGTGAATATAATGGGGGTATTTCTCCAAATACACAGGAGGTATAACCACACCATAAATTCCTATGAATATTCAGGGACGAAATTATAACATTATACTGGAAGAGACTGGTGTTCCCATATATATCTTCTTAATAATATTCATGCAAAAGGGTAGAAACACCATTATCAAGACCAATACTCTTGAATTTCCAAAGTAGGGGCTGCCTACCACACACTTCAATTTGAAGGATGCTAACAGTCCCAAATTGTCCCCCAAATGTCTGCCTCACCAGTTGGCCAGGTGACTCTAATGTCAGCATCAGATCCACTCTCGTATATTAATAAGTTATCTGAAGAATATCTGTGTTGAAATGCAGTTTACATTATCCCAGAAAAATAGCACTCAGTAGAACACTAGCTTGGATTCATTTATAAGTTTAGCAGGCTATCAACCAGCAGAACAGGCCCTGAGGGAATGCTTTTGGGACAGAAGTTTTGACAAAAAGGAAAGGAGTTGGGAAACGTCATAAACACAGGACATGCCCTGGGTGGCTCCACGTCAGAGTCCGAGCCCCGATGGAGCCATTGAGCGGCCCTCTGACTTCACATTTACTTTCTGAGGCTCATTTTCACCTGGGACTTGAAGCCAAGAAATTACAACTCAAAGTGTTTGTGAAAGGATTTAATAGAACCTTGAGTAACAAATCCAAAGTCACAAGGTAAATCATGGAAATCTCAGGACACCTTTCACCAATGTCTCTGCCTGAGACCATAGCTGGATAGTAACAAGAGCTCAGAGCAAAAACAAACACAAAATTCCCTCCTGAATTTCTCCAACTTGGCCCAACATGGTTTACATAAGTGTGAACCCTGGAAAGAGACCTATGATTTATCAAGGTTAAAAGCAAGAACAGCTAGTCACCCCCCTACCATCCCACTTTCCCAAAACTTGGAGCAAACAGTGTTCCCTCAGTAAATGAAGACTACTTTCTAATAAATATTTAAAATATGACCTTTAGGTAGAACAGCTCCTCTTCCCAAAGAATTTCCAAAAGAAGCAGTTTTGAAAACATCCAGGGGTATAAAACTGCACTATCCTCAGAATTTCCTTATTTATAAAATGCTTCAGGATTTCCCTGGTGGTCCAGTGGTTAAGATTACACGCTTCCACTGCAGGGGGCATGCGTTTGATCCCTGGTCAGAGAACTAAGATCCCACATGCCACACAGCGTGGTCATAAATAAATAGATAAATAAACAATGCTTCTCTGTGGATTGATCCTAGGATGTCTGAGAGAGCCCCCAACCTGCTTTCTGGGCTTTGACATTTCCTTTCCCAGAATTACTAATCATCCCAAAAGCACAGGAGAAGACTGAGACAGATGGGTGTCATTTTCCCAGAAACAGATGTGAAAAGCAGAAGCACAGGAAAAGTTAAGTGACTTGAGAGAATCTAGAAGAGGCATGCAGGGATATTTGATCACAAAGAAAAATCCCAATTTGACTCGAGTAATTTCAAGTTCAGATATCCTGGACTTTCTGAGAACTGATAGTGCCATTTATCTCATTCACTATCAACGTCATGTGTTCAACAGAGTCACACAAATGAACCAACTGATCATCAGAATCCAAGAAGCAGTCTAGTTGTGAGAAGGTTCATGGCAGATCATGCTCAGTCCATGCATATTAGAGTTTTCTTGCCATCAATCCCAGATATATAAGGTTTTATTACAGGAAAAATAGGCACAAATTTTGACAGACATAATTAATCATATACAGAGTTTCAGCAAAATGAAATCTAGAACAATTCCTTCAAACTTTCAAATAGGAATATGGCTCTGGAGGAATGTAGATTATTGTTAAGTAAATGTGCAGGTACCAATGCTTTGCCAGTTATTCCACTTCGTTGTAGTTAAATAGCATTCCATTCTTTCAAACTGTATTTTTGAACATTGATTGAGGGTAAATATGCTTGAAACTATAAATGATTGAATATAGCTAGCCCCATCCTCATGTTGTTAATGTTAAGAGCAGTTGATTTTAACTCTCGGTTTATAAATGTTTTCTTATGTTTGAGACTCTGATAGTTAAGAAAATCAACACTTGGTAACTGGTGATATCTACTCTCCTGGCTCAACCTCCCAAACCATATTTTTACCACATTATTTTTAAAAAGTGTTTGCATTTAGAAAAACTTTTCTGAAAGTTCAATCCAGAATCAAGTGGTGTGATTTGAGAACCCAAAGGAGAAAAAAAAAAAAAAAAAATCTATGTACAGAAGTAATTCCTTGTAAAATGGTACCTTCCACTTAATAAATTATCCTTGCAGAGGTTTGAAATTAAATTTAATCTGTAATCCTTAAGAAATATTTCACTCTTTATGAGAAATGCAGTTATAATTGCAATATTTGGGCATCATTTAAATTCACAATTGGTCCTATTCTCCTTCTTTGCAGTTTGACTTCTTTTAAGAAAAAAAATTCATTTTTATCTGTCTCTTATGGGAAATGGGATTATTCATTTTATTTATTTATGATTCATACTCTGGGCCTTTTCTCCATAAAGCAGACAATCTTTCACAAGTAACAGTCTCAAATTTTAATCAACTATAACTTCTAACAATACTCTGAGGAACTTTGTACCTAATTTTTTATTCAGCCTTACACTTTGCTTATTCTGTGCAACATGAGGAGATGTTGAAAAATTGAAATGGGAAAGTTGGAGGGGTCTGTTCTGTTCCCTTAAGCCTATGAAATAGAGCAGAGCAACAAATCTTAGATGCACTCAAACTGTGAAGAGGAGAAGACGGAGAGGCAGACTGGAAGAACGTTAGGAAGGGCTGCTCAAAAGAGAGAAATCTGACTACCAGTATTCTTTAACAATACCACATACCAACACTTACCAGAGTTCCTTTTACCCAGTACATGCCATGTGGCATTCACCAAAATGTCACAAGGCATACTAAAGCCAAAAACACGGTTCAAAGAGACTGAACGAGCATCAGAACCAGACTCAGAAAAGGCAGAGATGTTGGAATTATCAGATCAGGAATTTAAAACTATAATATAATATGCTGGGAGCATATACTATTATATATTATATAATATAATATGCTGGGAGTGCTAATAGACAAAGAAGACAACATGTAGAATAGATAGGCAACATAAGCAGAGAGATGGGCAATGCTAAGAAAGACTCAAAAGGATATGCTAGAGATCAAAAACACTGTTGCAGAAAGACATATAAGGAGAAGATCATACACATTCCCCTCCTTCCCCTCTACTCCCCCTTTTCCTTGAAACCTTTTCAGGGTTAATTTAAGACAGGCATCAATTAGGGTTGTGGAAGAAGGAATTCATAGAAATCATACTAAGCAAAGTCTGGTCCTTTTGAGCTGGACCAGAAAGCTCTGCATCCGAACTCCTACGGTCCCCACACCACCTGCCTTGTGCCTTCATTAGGCTTTGCTATGTGGATAATTGATGGGAGGGAGGCACCAGGTACAAGAGCTCTGCTTGGCGAGGCATTTCGTAACTGCTGCTTCCACACTGTCCAGGCGAATTACACCATCAATTGTGTAAGCTCCTACCTATTACCTCTAATTGCTGCCGAGAGGATGATGCTGACCAGTGCAGAGCAGCTGCTGAAACAAGGAGGGGAAGGCCAGGAGCATCTGATGCTTTATGGAGACCATCAGGAAATTCTGTGAAGAGAATCAATTTCCCTGTAACTATCAGCATGATAAGGACAAAAGGCACTCGGGTTTTTATAATAAATAAGGCCTCCTGAGAATGAATCGTTAATTCCTTAAAGAAACTGTAACTTATTTATCATGTGCTACTGCGTGTCCTCACACACACTGCTTGGCTCACAAATGAATTTTCCAAAGCTGGATCCCTGTAAAGAATCCCAATGATTTAAAGAAATTCTTAATTCCTCACCAATTTATAGTAAAGGTCCTACGAGCATGTTCATGGGGGGCCCAAGGCAGGCTTTGTCCTCTTATTGTTTCTGTTGTTGTTCTCTTTTAAGTGGACATTTTTGCATGAGTTTTATCACTAATGGGATTCATGAAACTGGAAAATGAATTCTGTGATCAGTGACACCGCTTTTTTCCAATGGAATTTCTGGGAAAGGGACAAGAGTTTTCATGTACCAAGTTAGAAGTTACCTGTTTGCATTTCCTTTAATGTCATGGCCCTTGATATTTTGGAATCAGAGATTCTGTTGAGAATCTGCTCTAAGTACCAGAACATCTCCTGAGACAAAATGCGCAAAGGCACATGCACACAAGTTTGCGAGCCATATCGAGGGTAAACTTACCCGTGCCTACCATTGAAGGGTCCCCTAGAAGTTCAGGGACCTCAGGTAAACACTTCCTGTTGTAAAGGGCGAGTCTGGTGCTCTCCTATTTACAGGTGGTGTCTTTAGTGCTCACCCATCCCATGGCGAGAAATTCATTTCCAGCACTTCCCAAGGGATGTGGCAATATTTCACAAGGCACTCCACCCATGGATTCCTCCCTCCGGTGGCCATGAAGGCGGATATGATTAATTTGTTTTACAAGCAGATATAGCTGTCTGCTCCAACTCTGTTCCCTTAAATTTTGAGAACATTTCCACCCCTTCAGTTTATCAGCTCGCCAAGTCCACCTCCACTGTCTGCTAGCTAGCTCAGGGAAGGACCCAGCTCTGACTTCTGCCCTCCTGCCCCTGTGAACCTGTCCCCAGCTTATCCCTCCAGCCCTCTTCCTTAGGACTTAGCTTCTCCCAGCGACACACACGGACAAGGGCCAACCTGTCCAAGCCAGGTTCCAGGAATCCTGGAACCAGCTGTGATCGTGGCATCCTGGAAACCAGAGATTCATCATACCAGAGGAAACAATCTGCCCTTCACCAGGTACTTGCAAAAGTACTGTCTTCTCTGCTAGGATGCTGAAAGTAAAAATAAAGTAAAATAAAATAAAGCACACCAACCAACAGCCACACTGAGGCTGCTATATGTGGAAGATCCCAACTTTGACTCTAAGAAGGAGAATATGCCCAGAAGGAAGAAGACATTTTTTTCCTTCCAACTTTTAGAAGCAGCATAAACTTGGACCCCCTTTGGCCCCTCCACTTCTTGGGAGACAGCCTAGAGCAGAGGGAGCCTAGCTTTGCTTTGGGCTCCTATGCAGGCATCCTTACGTTCCTTTATAAGACCGTGCGTTGAAAGCCTGGCTTGATTGTGGGTACGCAGGCAGATTATACAATAGACCCCCTCCCCGCAAAACATGATTTTTCAAAATAAGAGCAAAACTTACAAATCTGAGAATAATTTTATATTTAGTCCTAGTGAAAAGACATAAGAATATCAGATAAGGGAAAGGTGAGGAAAGTTTGCACCTCACAGGAAGAAATTTCTTCTGGCCACTGTAGTTTCTGGCGCTTGAGTATGAGAGAGGGGGGTGGGGGGGCATGAGGTGAGACTTTACTGTCTTTTCTCCCCTAACCCCCCTGAATTGAATCTCAGAAGAGAGATTGCAATAGCGATCCCTTGGAGGTGGGTGCAGATCCTGGGTAGGATGTTTCTCACTCTCTGGACAGAGGCTGGAAGATTCTTTGCTTCCCGGATGGCAAGTGGTGCAGCATCCAACATGGCGGTGCTCGGTCAGCCGAGGGGAGGCCGCTGAGGGTGTAGCCAAAGCGCGTCAACCTGAGACGGACGCCACCTGAGTTAGCACAGCAGAGTCGGGCCTTGACTGAGAGGATAAAACCAACGAGGACGGACAACAGCTGTGGACCCTAGAGCAGCCCACTCCCCCGTCATCCTCCACCCATTCATTGTATTATATATACTTCCTCTTGCATCCAGATGCATTGTGGGAAGCGTGGAAATGGGAAACCATCTAAAGAGCTGAGTAAGGAACTCAAAATGGTGAATTTTTAAAACAAGAGAGATCGCAGCCCCTGTGGTGGGCAAGGTCAGGCATTTTCAGCAAGGATGGGGGTGGAGGACAAGAGATCAGTTGCAAAAAAATGAAGTTACATATTTGTATATCGCTTGTACAAATCAGTACATTTTGAGTACAACTTGCTTGCAATGTTAAAAACAGAAGACAGAACAGATAGAGCTCTGTGGAGTAACTTGGGACAAGTGGTACGTATGTGCAAATATATGTAAATTTCCTCAATACTTCAACTCACATAAACTCATTCAATACATTTCATCCACCATTAACACCACTATAGAAATATATTAGTTCAATGGCTGAAGTTCTTATGTTACCGTATAATACCACCATATACCCATTTGGTATAACTCTTTATAAGGTATCCATGAATTAGCTTGAAGGTATCCATGAATTTTCATTTCCTGAGGGGAATGAACGGTGCTGAATCTCTAAGTCCCATGTAAACCACTGGTAATATTCCAAAGGATTTACATATGGTATTGAGGGATATTCAAAATGATTGAATGCACGTGAGTGCTATGGTTCCTTTACACCAAATACACGGCTCTCCATTATGCAAGCTGTATGTATACTTTTGGAAGAAGAAAAAACTTGGGAAAACAGTGTAATAAAATCATTCTGTTAAAAAAAATCTGAAAAGCATACAAATTGACTTGCTAATATGTGAAGCTGGAATGAAAGCATCTCCTTTAGTTTTCAGCAGAAGGTTCACTAATTATTAATTTAGCAGCAGTTCAATATAATAAACACACACACACTTAAACCTCCCCTCTCAAAATAGGTCCAAGTCTGCCAGAAAAATTTTCTGCACTTGTATTGCTCTATTCCCCCACAGCATGTGTTAAAGCCTGATTCTACTTAAATATCACATTCCATTTTTTAATCTCTCAAAAGATTTAGGCATCTTAATGTTGCCTAGTGGTTCATCCATTAATGGATACTTCAACGGCAACTGAGGAGCAGTAAACTCAACATGTGTTTGCCTGTGAAACCCCACCTGGTTGGGTCTGTTCAGGTCTGATCTTTGATGCTTACTGGCTATGTCATGTTCCTTCTCTTCAGGACGATTGTCAGAGCACAGGGTGGATCACTTCAAATCCTTCACATCTATGTTATTTCATTGGCACAATACCTCAGTATTCAACCTAGAATGGGTACCGGTCACTTAAGATGCTTCATAAGGCCACATTCACCTTTTGAGTTCTCATCACATATTTACACACGTTCATAGGCCAATTAAATTAAAAACTGGTAAAATCTAGAAAAAATCATAATGTGAACCACTTCTTGAAAAACATACATTGTCACCTTCAGACATTCCATACCAAAGGAAAAAAAAAAGCATTCTTTATAACCAGTCTGTGCTACTATAGACAATTTGTGTAATAACATTATTCCCAAAACTTTCTTGACCAAGGCCAAAAAATAATTCATATTGGTTACCATGTAACTTGAACAAAATTAACACAGTGCTGACTAAAACTTTGTAATATTAACTTAAAATTAAAAGTTAATTCTCTTTTAAAACTTCTTTCCTAATTACTGAGGATAGCCTGAGGTTTGTTCTTTCCATGAAATATTAATATTTTACATAGACTTTTTTCCTCATTTCGGAATGACTAAATAAGTACTCTACAATTTTAATGCAGTTAACTCTGAAACCTCTTTTGAGGTCAAAACTTAATGGCTTTTAAAACCAAGTGGACTCTACAAAAAGAGAAGTGATACACTCAGCAGGAACAGTCAGCTTAAATTTGAGGGCATATCATTGTATAGGCATATGATTGTGTAATAACAAACAGTACATTAATTTTCTGTTGCCATAATAAATAACCACAGTTCAGTGGCTTAGAACAACACAATTTTCTTATCTCACAGTTCTGTAAATTAGGTGTTGGACACAGGCCCCACTGGGAAGAAAATCAAGAATGTAGGAGTGCATTCTTTCCTGGGGGCAATGGAGGAGAATTCATTTGCTTGCCTTTTCCAGCTTCTAGAGGCTGTGTGCATTCCTCGGTTCCTGGCCCCCTTTTTCCATCCTCAAAGCCAGCATTGTTCCGTCTCTATGACCATTCTTCCATAGTCACATATCCCTCTGACTCTGAACTCTGTCCCTCTTACACTTTTAAGGACCCTTATGATTACCTTGGACTCACCTGGTTAGTCCAGGATAATCTTCCTGTCTTGTATTCAGCTGATTAGCAACCTTAACTTCATCTTCTTGATACCTTAATTCTCCTTTTATGTGTAAGGTAACACGTTCATTATTATCAAGGTTATAGAGATTAGAATGTGAATATCTTAGGGGCCCATTATTCTGTCTGCCACCGAAAGAAAAGCACATAAAGTGATGGGCAGCAAAACTTAATTCTATAGAACATTAATAATTGACCAACTTTTGTCAACTTCCTGTGTGTCTAAGAGTCTTTTGATTTCACAGAAATAAAACCCAAAGTATGCAGACTAGATAGAAAAACAAGGTTTCTTTTTTGCCAACTACCAATACCCAAGGAGCTATAAACGGCATTTTAAAAATTGATAAAGAGGCAAATTTTGGCATAAACACTAGGTGCTGCATGTAATTCACGAAGAGTAGATACTTGTGGTGTTTCCTGAAGACAGAGTGCTTCTTACCTCTTAAATCCGCATTTATTTGAAAAGGTTCTCCAAATTTCTGGCATGTCTTAATTTAGAAATTATATATATATATATATATATATATTCAATATTTTTCAGATATTGGGTCATCTACCAATTACTATATAATGGAATCAAAGCTGCCAAGTTAGATATCAATAGTTCCTTATCTTGATGCTGTATTAATCTTCTTGTTGCTACTTTTTAAAATTCATTCAGATTTGATAAGCAAATAAGGGGAATCATATAGATAAAATGGAAACAAGTAGATCATTTCAAAATAAAGGACTTAGCTATATTGCCAAACAACCCAAGACCAGATATATCCCTTTACTTCCAGTTCTAACAGAAATTTTTAAAATGCTGCTGTCACTGTATGCTGGTTCATAAAGTTTCAGTTCCCACTTTCTTCCTCTGCTCTTCATGATATCTACTTTGCTTGCTGTATTTCTGTGGGTGTGTTTTTGATCCTTTAAAATATTTAATGTTTTTATTTCCATAAATGGCAATGAACTATGGATTTATTCTGCTGCTAACTTTTCCTAGTCAACACTGTATTTTTAAAAATCTGTCCAAGTTGCAGTATGTACACATCATTCATGGCTTCCAACTGCTTTGTGATATTCCATGTGTGTATCCATATGCATTCTCCTATTACTGAACAGTAAATGACTTTCAACTACTCTGACAACTAGACTAGGTTTCTCTGGTTACATACAAGGGAGTGTGTTGCGGGGGGTGGGTCTTTCATAGCATAACAATCAGTCCTCATTTCACTAAGTGCTACATATTCATGCTCCACCCACGAGGGTTACTCTGGGGTATGCTCTCACCAGCAGTGCATGGGTTTCCCTGTGATCCGTAGTCTAGTTTACACTTGTTGTCTAGAGACTCATCAAACAGCAGAGCCCGTCCCATTCAGAAGTGGTGGGAATAATTGTCTCCTGGACTTTGTATCACTTTTTCACTTATTTTTGCCAAGAGCATTACAGTCCTCTCCTAAATACAGTTCCAACAGCCTTGGACCCTCACTCCTGTGATTAACCTGAATCCTGAATCCAAGGGCCAGACCAGAATGAGATGCTGTAAACCCACTCCAGAGAATCTATCTATACCTCCTCCCACCAGCCTCTATACCCAAACAAACTACAATCTCTTCTGCCAGTTATAAACTGAAAGCCCATACTGAACAATAAGTGTATCCAGATTGTTGGGGAAAATGTTAAACCACCACCCCACGTACAAACCCGACTCTGTACCCACCAGTGCTTACAGGCAGCGGAGTATGAGCTGAAGCTCCGCCAGCAAAATGCCATTTCTTATGCTTGTTCATATACAAGTATGAAGATGTGAGAAAATTTCATTCCAAGACCTTTATAGCTCAATAACATACATCCTATTTTAGTTTAGAAACTGTGAAACAGATCAGGTTTGTGAGATCATAAAATTAATCAGCCTTAAACATGCCATAAATATTTTGAGCGAGCTTCTCACCCTCACATTAATCATGAAGTGAGAATATTCCCATTTTAAGTATGCAGATAATGCTACAGCACGTTGTTTTATATGTGTGAGTATCATTTCAAAGTGCTTAGAAAAAATGCATTTCTGAAAATAAATGAATCCCATAATTACCAGAATAGCATAGAATTCTTCTAAGGATAACAGTTCCAGTACATCCAAGAGAGTTGTTATCATATTTTAACAACCCATATTTTATGATTTTTTTACCATTTACAAAACATTTTTTTTTTAAACACTATCTCTGGTTCTTCACAAGCCCCTTGTGAGTAGATACTATCATTATTTCAATGTTAAGTGACTTGTCCAAGGTCACTGGCCTAGAATGATGAAATTACAACACAACCTCTCCTAAATAAAAGAGAATCCACACTTATTTTCAATGGCAACCTACTTAAAAGCCTGTTCAATTTTATAACATTTAAGTGTATACCTTATGTACAGCCCTTACTTTGAACTTCTTCCATGTAATAACAGATAAATTAAGAAACCACTCAGTCCTTTCTCTTTGGGATATTAAATGCCAAAAACAAACTGTCTTGTAGGTAATCTCTAATTTTTTCTTTATTCTTCAGTTTTTTAACTTCACTTTGCTCAATTTTTCACTCCTCTAAACTTGTGAAGGACAAAGCAGGTATAGATATGTGATTAATACATCCTGAAACCATAATTTCATTTAAAACTTTTTTAACTGCTTTATTCAGGTATAATTGAATGCAAATAAATATCAAATATTAACTATGTGCAATTTGATGAGTTTGCCCGTATGCAAACACCTGTGATAACTTTACCACAATCGAGGTAATAGAGGTACCGAACACCTTCCAAAGTTTCTTTGTTCCCCTTTGGTTTTTAGTTGGTTTTTTGTAGTAAGAACACTTAACATGAGGTCTACTCTCAACAAATTTTGAAATGCATGGATACAATGTTGTTAACTCTTGGTACTATGTTTCCAGAATGTATTCATCTTGCATAACTGAAACTTTATACCCATTGAACAATTCCCAATTTCCCCCATCTCCCTGGTAATCACTAGCGTATTCTCTGTTTCTGTGAGTTTGACTCTTTTAGATGCCACATATAAGTGGAATCATGCAGTACTTGTCCTGCTGTGTCTGGCTTATTTCACATAGCATAATGTCCTCCAGGTTCCTCCATGGTGTTGCAAATGACAGGCTTTACTTCTTTTTATTTTTAAATACGATGTTTTGTTTTGTCTTGTTTTGTTTTGTTTTTAACTCCAACCTATGAATTTAACTGGGAAAGAGAATATAATGTTAATGTGCATATGATTGCTAACTATAGCCTTGTCTTTTCTTAGAAATGTATGCTTTTCATCAGGCACTTTTATTTTCTCTAAGCAAATTATGGGTTTATCCTTCATGCCCCATCCACCGGGTGCTGGTGTCTCTCTTAACAACCTCTGACCTTCCTGGGAATTCTGCTGTCCCTCCAGGTCTGCTTCTCTGTACAGATCCTCATGCTGTGGACCAGGAGTCACAAACTACAGCCCAGGGGCTAAATCCAACCCACAATCTTCCTTTGTCAATAAAACTTTATTGGAACACGGCCACAACATCCATTTGTATATGAACTGTCTGTGGCTACTTTCCTCTTTAATGATAGACTTGAATATGAACTACAGCGACCACATAGCCCACAAAGTCTAAAATATTTACTGTTTGACCCTTTCACGGGAAAAGTCTGCCTGCCGACCCCTACTCCAGACTAACGCCTGCATCAGATTCATCTGTGGAACAATTTTAAGATATAGGTGCTCAAGCCTCACACCCAGACGTCGTCCTATATTAGGCCTGGGGCAGACTCTGGGTATCTGAATACTGACCAAGTCCCAGAGGTGATGGTAATGCACACCCCCAATTAAGGTCTCCTGCTGTGAAAGGTTTGCCTCAGCTTCTCCAGTCCACAGAGGGCTCTTCTCTGTAATTCAACTCTGGTGCTTCCTGAGCTGTAGGACAGATGGAGATTTTGACAGTCGTGTTCAGGAGGCTGCCCATCTGTTCTCAAGATGAATCCTGGTGCTCGTGTGGGAATCGTATGTTATTTTTCTGTAATTTTTCTCCCTCTTTCCCTCTATAAAAGTCCTCAGCATGCTGTGAGAAATCATTCCTCCCCAACCTTCCATCCACGTGGTTCCAGGAATAGACACCTGAGTCAGGCCTGACCCGTTAGACCATCCCGTCCCCTGTGACTGAGTCAGAGATATACAAGTCACCCAAGACAGGCCAGCTCATCTCAGGTCACCAACTCAACCAGTAAATACGTATTGACCGCCTATTGCATTAGTTTCCTATTGCTGCTCTAACACATTCTCACAAACTTAGGGCTTAAAACACAAATTTATAACCTAGGGTTTTCATTGGTCAGGAGTCTGGCAAGCTCACTTGGGTCTCTGCTTAGATTCACAGGTCAGAAACAGGGTGTCCTATCACTTGCTTCATTTATTTTTGGGTAACTGTACCATTTATTATTTATTTGATAGAGTTTACTTTTAGTCACCCAATCATTTAGATCTTTCAAGATTAAAACGCATACATACAAATTTTCTTTTCTTTTTTTATTATTAGGGGGAGATTCTTGAACTTGCCCAAGACATTGCATGTGCTTCAGAAAATGCTGGACTGATTTAGAAAACTAGGCAGGTGTACCACTCAGACTAAAAACAACTAATTCCTACCTTACTCTGTCACATCTAATTGTAAACCAGTAGCAGCCAAGTTACTGGCCTAGGAATTTTATCAGGTTTCATGTATTATCCTTTCCATACAATCAGATGACACATGTGACTTCATTTCCATGTACCCCTCACCTAGCATCATTTCGTCCTTAATTATGTGAGCAAGCACACAGGAGCGTGCTTTGAGGAGAGAACACGAAGATGACCTTGTTTGGAGGCTGCTGCTCTGAATCTCTCCCAGCTGGAGATATGGTTCCTTAATTTTCAGGAGATTAAGCATTGAGTGGTTTGCTGAAAAGCATTTCAGTCTGCTGGTTTAGAATTTCGATTTTTGATTGGAGGTGGAGTGTGCCGACAGAGGGAGAATGTTTGGAGGCTGTTAAGGACAATGTCACTGAAAAGAAACCGTTTCCTGCAAGAGTTCTATTCTGAGGAGCTGCCTGTGGCAGTTCTCAGTGTTTCTGCCGGGGCGCTGACAGCTTTTACTGATACCGTCTCTATGCACTGGTTATCAGCTGTGCCCCTGCCTACTGTTCCCTGCATTTGGAAAAGGTCATTTATTGCAAGTTTACTGAAGTCCTTCGAGGCTCACAACCAACATTATCTTCAAAAACACAATGAGTGATGGTTGAGCTTTGTATACTAAGAAAACACACAGAGAGAAATGGAACTTGACAAGCATTAGGCAAGAGTCTGCCAGAAATTAACTAAGTATGTCATGGCCAAGGGTGAGAAAATAACAGAAGGCAACAAACCACTGCTGAATAAAAAGGAAACAAAGGAAAAAGAAGAAAAAGGTGGAGGAAAACAAAAACAAAACAAAACCCTGGACTAGAACTAAAGCAGCCCTGCATTTTTACATGCCAAAAAATCTAATTAGAAAAGAAATTGCAAACCACCAGTCAGATTGTTATGAACTGTGAAGAAATTTGAGAGAGGGCTGTCTACACTTTTATAAACTGTAACACAGCAAAAGCAGGGTGTGATATAACATTTCCATACAGAGGTGCTTGACTCTTTACTTCTCGCTTGTATCCACTGACTTGACCTAGGGATTTTATAATCAACGTTGAAACACTTTAAACATTATTCTTTTGTGGACTGGATTCAAATGACAGGAGACAGACAGAAGGGCCAGAACACAATTCTGGGCTAGTTTTTTTTTTTTTTTTTTTTTGGTGGAAAACAGAGATAATGAGAAACAGCCCAGATCTTCCTTACTGATCAATTCTCCATTTCTCTCCTCATTCCCAGAAGGCTACCAGTTCTCTCACTTATGTAACCAGCAAGCTCACTGCCTTCTCCATAGCTAATAATAGCCTCCTGGTTTCTGTTATCTACTTGATCTGCAAACTGCTTCCCTGACAGCATTTTTTTTTTCAGGGAAAGCCCAATACAACTGACATTTAGAGAAGCAATCTGAAGAATTTCAGTAGAGGAAATTGATATTTCCCATCCAAATCAGGCAATACTCTGGAATTAAGAAAGCACTAAAGGCTATAGAAAAAAAATAATAAAACGAGAAGATACAAAAGAAGGAAAATTAGCGCTCTGTGTTATTTGTGCTTTTTATTGTGTGTTTTAATGACATGTTGAACGCTCAGAGAAATTTTTCTTATTAACTTCAATCTTTGATATAGGTTTTCTTCTCTAAACCATGTATATTTGATTTCAACCTCGGAAGTTTAGGATATCTGACAACACAGAGGTGAAAATTAGCGACTCCCTGAGCCCAGTTGAGCAGGTCCCCAAAGAGAACATTATAGTTGAGCGTCACTCCTCACAGACCTCCACTACAGAAAGTTAGTTCTGGGTTTTAATTGTTGAAGTGGCTTAACTTTTGACTTCTACAACAAGCCATAAGCCTCCTCAAAAGGAGTTATGTCTGTGCTCACAGGCTCTTGCTTAAAATTGAAGCATGCTCTCTGTGGTGGTTTCCCAGGGCCGTCCTAACAAATTACTGTAAACTGTGTGGTTTAAACGCCAAAACTTTATTCTTACCACAGTTGTGGGGCCCTAGAAGTATAAAGTCAAGGTGTCGACAAGGGTGTGCTCCCTCCAAGGGCTCCTCCAAAGGGGAACCCTTCCTTGCCTCCTTGAGCTCTGGAGGCTGCCAGCAACCCTCCAGATCCTTAGCTTGTGGCTGCGTCCCTCCAATGTCCTCCTCTGTGGTCACATGACATTCTCGCTGTGTGCCTGTGTGTCCAAATCACCCTCTCCTTCCTCCTAGAAAGACACCAGTCACTGGATTCGGGTGAGCCCGTAGGGCCTCATTTTAACTTGATTACACCTGCAAAGACCGTCTTTCCAAATAAGGTCCCATTTGCAGTTTCCGTGCGGACATGAATTTAGAGGAGTGGGCAGACAGTGACCAATACAGGGCAATGTTACATCAAGTGAGCATCACGCAGCATCCCCGCCCTTTGTTCTTACGTCTTTTGTGAGCTTTGATCAGGTCCGTGTGTCCCTCAGCCCAGCACACACTCACCTGCCTGCCCAAGTGCCCCTTGCACAGTGTAACTTCCCTTCTTGAGGCAGAACAAGGCCTCAGATAAAAGGAACTGCACACACATGCTCTGTTCCGAAGCTCCCCTCACACTTTGCGATTTCCTTCCTTGTGTTGCCTCTTCCCACAGCTTGGCCATTCACTCTGCGTTCATACACACTGTTGTTTAATGCCTGCTCATTTTAGCCTTCACAGCCAAGACGATTATTCCAGTGTGGTTACTTCTGTACCAGGCAGGCAGAGATCTGAACGAGTCCTGCATCACACATGCTCAGACAATCAATGGGAATGACACATTTTTAAATGGCATAACTGTAGTAAATTCTGGGGAACTGCCGACTCTATGAACTACCATTCTCCTCAGAAATATCTGTCCCACTCCTACCTAACCTTGTGGGTGGCGCTACAGCTGCCCCATTCCAGGGGAAGCACCTGGTCTAAGCTGGACCCTCAGATGCCCGGTCTGTGATTGTTCAAACTCCAAGGAAGATAGTTATCCACGCCTATCCCTCCCCTCCCTTACCCTTGGAAGACTTGAAGATGCCGGCCATCAACTTTTTGGTTATGTAAGAAGTCAATCTATAAAGAAGGGAAATAAAGCTGATACAAAGCAGAGCTGAACAAATAGAGAATCCTCTCAGCATTTAAGGATCTGGCTGGTGTCTGTCATTTCGTGTTTCTGGATTCTGTGAACTAACAAATTCCTTCCATTCAGCTGAAACCAGGTGCATTTGTGTTTCTCTCACTAAAATAACCTCAGGGATACAGACTAGCACATATCTGGCCTTGACAAAATATTAAAGCTGAAAGGAAAGATTTTGGACATTGTAATGGGTTGAATTGCATCCCCTCCAAAACAAGACATATTGGAGTCGTAAATCCCAGTGCCTCAGAATGTGTTGTTATTTGGAGATATGGTTTTCACAGATGTAACCAAGTTAAAATGAGATCGTTAGGGTGGGCCCTAATCCAACATTACTGGTGTCCTTATGAAAAGGGGAAATTTGGACACAGAGACAGACACACGTAGAGGGGAGGTGAAAATGAAAAGACACAGGGAGATGGGACATCTCCAAGGCAGAGAGCCCTGGAACAGATCTTTCCCTTACAGCTCTCAGAGGGAAGCAGCCCTGTCGGCACCTTGATTTCGGACTTCTGGCCTCCAAATTTGTGAAGCAATGAATTTTAGTTGTTGAGATCGCACAGTTTGTGGTACTTAGCCCTAGAAAATTAATATGGACATTATCTATTCACTCCTCAGTGACAGTAAAGAAACAGGTCCAGAGAGTTAAGCAGCCTGATTGGCTGCACCAATTCACATTCCCAATTTACGTTGCACCAATGTAGGAGGATTCCCTTTTCTCCACCTCCTCTCCAGCATTTATTGTTTGTAGATTTTTTTAATGATGGCGATTTTGACCAGTGTCAGGTGGTAGGTAACTCATTGTAGTTTTGATTTGCATTTCTCTAATGATTAGCGACGTTGAGCATCTTTTCATGTGCCCGTTGGCCGTCTGTACAATTCCATTTTCTTAGACAGCTCTCCCAGACTTTCCAGGTGATGAGCAAAGGGATATAAATAACCCAATGTCATGGCTGGAGTCCCAGCTGTCCCAGTCACTCCATGTCCTCTAGAAGCATATTGAGGACTCACTAATTCTCTCCACTTAATTTGTCGGCACTGTTGGCCACACAGCCAGAGTCTTCATCCCTCCTGACTTTATCCTGAGAGTCATATCATGCTGGGTTGGTGCCGCCCCCAGAAGACGAAGACAGATGTCACCCAGACAGCCCCTCAGTGTTTCCTGGGCGTGATCCTGCAGCTACTTCCCCATCTACAGCTCTGCCCAAAGCAAACACCTCCTGCCAGAGAGCAGGAATTCAAGACTTTCTCTTCTCTGCTTTTTCCATCCCTAAAGGGGTTAGGCAGAGCTGAGAAGAATCATGGAGCTCGGGTTCAACTCATAATCCTGACTCTGCCAATCAGTGGGTGTGTGGTCCAAGGCGACTACTAAATTCCATAGTTTGTGCTTTGTTTTTCTCGCGTAGAGTGGGAACAATATCAACTGCGTAAAACGTTATCTAAGATTTACCTGAGATGATGCATGTAAAGAATTCGGCACAGTGCCTGAAACAGATTATTACTCAATACATGCAAATAATTGAAATAATGAGGCACCCCTATCATTACACACATATAAACACAAAGAACCATGGGAGAAGGAAGAGAATTCTGAAGCTTTTAATAACTAATTATCTATTAATCTATTTAACAAAAGATCTACTCCTAATTGCTCTGTTCATGCAGAGTGTAGAATAATTCTACCTATTTTTCTTTTGGAGAGATTATTTAAAAGGATACTTTTTATGCCTGAATACATTGAAATTCCTACAGAATAGCACTTAAATCATAAGACACTCTCCCGATTTCCTTCATTTCCTTATTTTAATGAATATAGAAATACACTAATAATGACCTAATAAATTTTCATTTCATTTTAAATCGTGTTCACCCCGTATTACAAAACAAAATAAAAAATATTTGCTATTGCAAATACAAAAAGCAACACAATGGATAATAAATAATATGATGGAGCTCACTAGACAACGTGTTGGGCCTGGAAAATTAATGATTTTTAATTTGGGGGAGATAAGTTGCTTCTTATATATTTCTTTATTTCCTATAGGCTGGCAATGCCGCCATCTTGGCATTGTTAATCGCCGTTTCTAATGACACTTCTGGGGCTGTCTCTACACAGTACATTGCTTTCCGCAATTCAGCCACCTACTGCAGCCTTCTCTGGTCTTGCCTGCTTGTTGTACCAAATCCCAAACAAGTTGATGCTGCAACCTTTCTAGTACTTTTCCAGCAATCCCTGCTGATCCATAAATTACAATCATAGGTTATCCCTTATTCCACTGAAACATTGTGAGAAACCATTACATAAATGCTATTTGAGCCCTTCATGGACAGATGCTATATATAAAGAAAAATAATTAGCTTTGTATTTCCAACCTGAACCACATGACGCACCAACAATACAGAAGCACGCACTTTCCTCTGACATCAGTGGATGATTTATCATCTCTCCCCTACAGATGCCCAAATCTGCTCCTTTCAACGTTTTTACATAGATTTAGATTTTCCTATCTGAATGATCTTTGTCAACTGGTAATTTAGATTTCTCAGCAGATGTCACATAAGTCTAGCATAAATACTTTCTAGGTGTTAGTTAAATTTGTGGCATAACATATAGAGGTCAGTGTTCCCACAATAATCTAGAATGATAAAGAAATCACTGCCATATTTTTTTAATAAATAGTAGCATACCTTCCCAATTTTTCATCATGAATATTATTCATTTAGATTTGTTTAAAAAGAAGCCCTTTTAGTTATATGTACAGCTGAAGAACATACCATTTCTACTTTCTTAATCATAAATTCCCATATTTTTGCAGTATGCCTTGTCCATGGGTTAAATGGACACACAAAAATCTGAGATACCTCATCCCTTGTCTCTGGTTCACGCCTATCAACACAAGTTGATAGCTGTGACTTTGCTGCTTGGCCAGCCGTCTCTGTCCTTTACTACCAACTAAAACTCAAGTTATTAGGCGTGTTTTACAGACTGCATATTCGTGTCCACCCCCATCCAAAATTCATATGTTGAAACTTCAACCTCCAATGGGATGGTATTTGGAGATTACGGGCAATTGGGGGTAAATGGGATTAGTTATAAGAAGAAACACAGAGAGCTTTCTTCCTCGCTCTCTTACTTCACCATGTGAGGACACAGCAAGAAGACAGCCATCTACAATCCAGGAAGCGGGTGCTCCCCAAGAACCTGGGGACACCTTGGTCTCCAACCTCCAGCCTCCGGAACTATGAGAAATAATTTCTGTTGTTTAAGCTCCCAGTCTATGGTATTTTTGTAATTGCAGCCCAAACTGACTGGGCCACCATGGTTTGGAAGGTCCTGTATAAAAGCACTTTTCCACCTGTCCGCATTTACTCACCGCCTCTCCCCACCATGCAACTTGAGCATCTCAAGGTTCCTGGAATAAACCAGATCATTGAACAAAGTCATCACTTCATCTGGACTACCATTGTCTGCTCTCTTTCCTTTTACCGAGGAAATTCATATTCATACTTTGAACGATAGCACAAATATCAATGACTCTGTGAAGCATTTACTGAATTTCTTAAATTTCTGAGGATAGAGTTGATCTCTTCTCTCCGTTCCTGTAGCACTTCGTCAAATTTCCGTATAATTTTACTACATTATATAGAAAAATATTTACTTATATATCTATCTTCTAGTCTGAAAGGTAAGCATATTTATCGGAAGAAAAATGTCTAATTTATGTATGTATTCTTTTGGAAACGTGTTTGGCACACAATATATTATTGATTGATTGGGTAACTAAAAAGGTAGGACAGATGGATGATAATAATTATTCATTTGATTGGCAGAATGGCAGAACTTTAAATAAGAGACATTTAAAATACAGAGAAACTGTGAGAAAAAGAAAAGGAACTTAGTTGTTCCCCATTGAGCAAACCACACAGTGCATACTTTATAATAAAAGAAAATTGGATATACATTCACTGACCACATATCACGTATAAAGTCTTGAACAAAGAATGGGAACTACAAAGACTAAAAGAATACTGTGTGTAAATTTGTGGAATGGGTAGACTGTTGGAAATAAATAGAAAGTATTAAAATAGGGTTGGTTCTCATTTGGGCCTATCATCCATGGTATATATGATTTAAAAAAATAATGTTCTTGAAAATGACATGCACAGAAAATTTAAAACCTGTATTCACTCTAATTGGTCTCCTCAACATGCAACATTTCACATCACTTTTTCTTAGACTCGTTGTAAATCACCTTTAGCAAAGATGACAACTTTGAATGTAACTTCTTTCTGCCTTCACTAATTCTACAAAATAGACATGTTTATGTGGTTTGGCTACAAGGAAGGTAGGAAAAGGAAAGAACTGGAAAAACTGTAATTGTCCATGAACTAAGTAAGTACCAAGAGTAGTTGGATCTACTCACAGATAGAGTAATTCAATACATAAGGCAAAACATAAAATAATAATAATAATAATAAATCATTTGGAGATTTTCTCTCCCTGTTTTTAGCTAGGTCAACTTTAGGGATATACAAATCTCAGAGGAGGACTCTTGAGTAAAGTACATGGACAATTAAATGTGTTTTCAGTATTTATTCCCACCCATTTCATCTTTAACAGTAAGAAACTTTAGTCCTGAATTTAGAAGCATAAAGATCTAAGTCCGGAGGCATCCGGGAGAACACGGTAAACCACAGCAGTGACCCTGCAGCTCATGGTACCCAAAGCACTAAGCCCAGTAGAACACAGAGCATACTTCATTTATGTATAATTTTTTACCACCTACCCCCCCCAAAAAAAATTTTTTTGATGCAGCTACTAATGTGAAATCGTATTAAAATAAATAAAAATGTTAAATTAATAAATCAATCATTTAGGAGGAAAGAGAGATGTACCAAATAGCTTGTAAAATTTTATTGTTCAATTGAGTATTAATTTTAATTCTGGAATTCCTAAAAGACAAAGCAAAAAGAAAACTATACTATAATGTAGTCCTGTCAGATTAAAAGAAACAAGAGATTTCCTGAGAAGCAAATTACATTCCCAGAAAAAAGGTGCTCCCAAAGAAATTAAGAAATTTATCACATGAATCCTATAATGAGAGACAATAGACTCATCATAGATCCTACCTTCCACTGCAGTTTTGTAAAAGCTCCAAAGAATCCTATAAAGGAGTATTTCTTGAATTGATCTTGTATAAAAGCCAGCCCACTCAAGTTCTCCACTTCTCATTTCAGGGGCAATATTTAAAATATTTAACAACAGAATGGTACAGGCCTTGGTATTGGTACAGAGCCTGAGAAGAGTCCTGCTGTGTCAGGGAATATTATTTCCTTTATTTGTTGGATTGTGGGCAAGTCCAGGGGTCCTGAGGGAAGGTCTTTGATTGGAGGGACTTTGCTCAGGGGGCTGAGTACAGTGATTATTTATCAATTGGTAGAGAAGTATTTTAATACTGAAAACAGTTATGCTCTTGCTCACCTGTCTCTTAACCAAAAAGATGTAAACCAAGCTCTCAAGGATGATGTTCAAAGCCAAACTAGCAATTCCTTAAGCAAAAATGAGAAATGAAACCACCACGTGGCTGATTGGATCAGGAAACTTGAAGAGATCACTGGCTGATTCACTGGCTGATTGGATCAGCCAATCATGTTTATTAATATAATTAAGGGATCAATATTTGAGAGTATGATTTAAGATGGCAGTGATACTCTTTAGGGGCTTGTTTTTAATTGTGAAAGAAAAACCAACATCTATTTAGTAGACTTGAGACTGAAATTTGGGTGAATAATTAGGATGAGAGGAAAAGATATTGAGGTATTTGTGGCAGGAGATGCCTAAGGAGTAAAGAGGCCACCGAGAAGCTGAGCGGCCCAGGCAGAGTGAAGGAGGAACAAGCTTTCACGAGGTGTCCTCAGCTGGGAAGCCATGAAGGGGTGGACACAGATATGGAGACAGAAGAGTAATTTCATGGAAGGCGGGAAAGAAATAGTTTAGCGTGTGGACAACGGTTGCAGGTCTTAGAGGATTTCTCTAAGAAAGTTATTTACAAGCTTTTGATTGAAAATATTCTACAGAGAAATAGGGTCAAAGCCTGAGTATCAGTGGTTAATAGAAAGGACAGGTGGTTGGGAAAGGAAAACAATGCGTATGTATCGTAGGTTCATTAGATCAAAACGAGTTTTCATCAAAAATGAATTCAGAGCAAGAGAGCATTGGATTTGGGGTCAGACTGCCCAGGATAGAAGTGTGGCCATGCCACAGACGAGGTGCCTGAACTTAGACAATCTACTTAATCTCTCAGTTCTCACCTACAAGTCAGGAAAAATAATAGAACCACTACACAGGGGTAGATATGAGGATTAAATAAGTACATTTGAAGCATTGAATACAGGCCAGGCATACAGTGAATGCTATACAATTGTTTGGTAGTATCATTGTCATCATTATTACCATCATCATCATTACTGCTATTATTAAATGATTAATAGTAAGATTTCATTAGAGAACAACTGCTCCAGTTTAATTCAACAAATGTTTTTCTAGCACTTTATGGATGCAATTAGTATAAACAGTTATGGGAAGATGGATAAAATTGGTCTTTGGCCTCAATTCATTTTTTTTGTAATTCAGTCAGTTCACCAGCGAACTTTTATTGAATGTCTGTGTGTGCCAGCCGTTCTACGTGGCAGAGCATGGAAATCATAGCAAAGTGTGATTCAAGCACAGTGTGGTTAGAGCCATGATAGAGATACACACAGGTGCTATGGGACCACAGAGGAGGCTTGTGTTAGTCAGAAAGATGTTTGAACTCTTCCTAAAAGACTCAGGGAAACCAATCAAGAGATCCTAAGGGCTGTAGGCTAACCATTCAACCAGAACATATTGGATGTTTATAACCAGTTAGGTTCTGATCAGTGGGTAGAAGCTGTGCAGAAGGTAAATATTGTGAATGCCATTCCTGGAGAAGTATAATCTCAAGGCTAATCGTGTGTGTGTGTGTGTGTGTGTGAGATGGGTAGCATTTATATGGACCTTTGATGATAAGACATTAACATACAGAAATGTGAAAACAAATGAGCCAAAGGATAGGGTTAAGGATAGGGGAAACCAAAATACTTATCAAGGTGCAGCTAGTGTGCAGATTTACTAGCAGAGTAAGGGGCAGAGTGTGATAAAAAGACTGGACATTTTGAGAGGAGCTAGGGTACAGGACGTACATGTGTGGTCTGAGTAGTCTGACTTGTTTTGCAGTTTGTGAACCTTGAAGATCATTTTAGGAAGACAATTCTAAGTTCATTTGGAAGGAGCTAGTAGAAGGAGAGGGTCCTATCAGGCTATAGCTACAGTCCAGGTGAAAAATGATGATAGGATAACCTAGGGCAGGTGCTTAGGGAGACGTTGAAAGGGTGATCAGCAGTTTCATGGTGAATGTTTAGTGATTTGTAGTGTTTACGATGATGGCACATGGCTATCAAAGTTATCTTGTGAGCAACATGAATGTTATATGTACCATACTTAAACTGTAGGGGAATGTATGTATCATTGGCTTAAAGTCTATTACTCTCTTTACAAAATATGCTTTTTTAAATTTTAATAGACTATCTTTCAGAGCAGTTTTAGGTTGACAGCAAAATTGAGCAGAAGATACAGAGATTTCCCATGTACCCCTGTCCCCAACATGCACGGCCTCCCTATCAATATTCCGCATCAGAGTGGTACACTTGTTAAAATCAGTGAACCTGCATTGATACGTGGTAATTGCCCAGAGTCTATAGTTTACAATAAGATTCACTCTTGGTGTTGTACGTTCTGTGGGTTTTGGCAAATGTATAGTGACATATATCCACTATTATAATATCATAAAGAGCAGTTTCACTGCCCTAAATATAATATACAGACAGTCCCCAACTTACAATTGTTCGACTTACAACTTTTCAACTTTATAATGGCATGAAGGCGATACACATTCGGTAGAAACCATACGTTGAATTATGAATTGTGATCTTTTCTTGGGCTAGTGATATGTGGTATGATCCTCTCTTGTGACAGTGGGCAGCCAGCCACAGCTCTCAGTCATGAGGGTAAACAACTAGTACACTTGGGACCATTCTGTACCCAGACAACTATTCTGTTTTTCTCTTTCAGTGCAGTATTCAGTAAGTTACATGAGCTGTTGAACATTATATTATAAAATAGTCTGTGTATTAGATGATTTTGCCCAACTATAGGCTAATGGAAGCGTTCTGAACACGTTTAAGGTAGGCTGGGTTAAGCCTATGATGTTTGGTAGGGTAGATGTATTAAATGTATTTTTGACATAACATGGTTTATCAGGATGTAACCCAATACACTTGAGGAAGACCTGTACTTTTTTTTTTTTAACATCTTTATTGGAGTATAATTGCTTTACAATGGTGTGTTAGTTTCTGCTTTACAGCAAAATGAATCAGTTATATATATATACATATGTTCCCATATCTCTTCCCTCTTATGTCTCCCTCCCTCCCACCCTCCCTATCCCACCACTCCAGGTGGTCACAAAGCACCAAGGTGATCTCCCTGCGCTAGGCGGCTGCTTCCCACTAGCTATCTACCTTACGTTTGGTACTGTATATATGTCCATGCCACTCTCTCGCTTTGTCACAGCTTACCCTTCCCCCTCCCCATATCCTCAAGTCCATTCTCTAGTAGGTCTGTGTCTTTATTCCTGTCTTACCCCTAGGTTTTTCATGACATTTTTTTTTCTTAAATTCCATATATATGTGTTAGTATACGGTATTTGTCTCTCTCTTTCTGACTTACTTCACTCTGTATGACAGACTCTGGGTCTATCTACCTCATTACAAATAGCTCAATTTTGTTTCTTTTTATGGCTGAATAATATTCTATTGTATATATGTGCCACATCTTCTTTATCCATTCATCTGATGATGGACACTTAGGTTGTTTCCATCTCCGGGCTATTGTAAATAGAGCTGCAATGAACAATTTGGTACATGACTCTTTTTGAATTATGGTTTTCTCAGGGTATATGCCCAGTAGTGGGATTGCTGGGTCGTATGGTAGTTCTATTTTTAGTTTTTTAAGGAACCTCCATACTGTTCTCCACAGTGGCTGTATCAATTTACATTCCCACCAACAGTGCAAGAGGGTTCCCTTTTCTCCACACCCTCTGCAGCATTTATTGTTTCTAGATTTTTTGATGATGGCCATTCTGACTGGTGTGAGATGATATCTCATTGTAGTTTTGATTTGCGTTTCTCTAATGATTAGTGATGTTGAGCATACTTTCATGTGTTTGTTGGCAGTCTGTATATCTTCTTTGGAGAAATGTCTATTTAGGTCTTCCGCCCATTTTTGGATTGGGTTGTTTGTTTTTTTTTTATCAAGCTGCATGAGCTGCTTATAAATTTTGGAGATTAATCCTTTGTCAGTTGCTTCATTTGCAAATATTTTCTCCCATTCTGAGGGTTGTCTTTTGGCCTTGTTTATGGTTTCCTTTGCTGTGCAAAAGCTTTGAAGTTTCATTAGGTCCCATTTGTTTATTTTTGTTTTTATTTCCATTTCTCTAGGAGGTGGAAGACCTGTACTTTTAAAGCAGAATATATTTTTCTAATTTACTAAAATTTCGGGCATACATCTATGAGTGATTTTAAAGTCTAACACACTCCTAGCAATTTCCAAGAAAGTTTCTGTGGAAACACGTTTTCCAGTAGTCTATAATTGTCTACAGTCTGCTTTGTATCATGCACAGAAATATTTAAGTGTGTTGATGATATTCATTTTCACTTGCAATCTGGTTTAACTGGCAACTGGCAAAACCAGTTAAAATTAAGAAGATAGATATTTTGAGCTAAACTACAAACAGTTCTGCTGGAAATAGAACATGATAACTAAATTGCTGTCATTCATGCCTTGGTCTCTAGAAGCTGAATAATGGAGGATTAAAGAGGCTACAACTTCCCTACGTAGAACAAAACAAAACTATATATTGGTTCTCCTTGAGCATCTGAAATGTACCCCAGACATCTCACAGATGCACAAAGAAAGTCAGTGCTAAAACAAATATTCTCAATCATCTCAGCCCTTAATATGTTATGCAGGAATTTTTCTAAACTGTACCAGAGCCTAAGAGAGTATCTTAAAGTGCACATTTAACTTATCGCTGTGTGCATTTCTCACAGGAGTACTAGATCATTCATCTGAACCAGCTGTAGCAGTTAATAGAAAGATTTGCTGTGTGTGTCTCTAAATTTAACTTTCACTCAGATTTTAGAATCTCTTTAAACTAACAAAACATATCAAAGCCATCTTAGAAGATAGAGGAGGAGTATCTGTTCTACACAACGTCCCATCACAATTGGCTTGGTTTCTCTGCTAATTACGCTCCACATCGGGTCTGAGCCTTTAACAGCTGTGCTCTCATTGCTCACGCTCCTGGTCTCTTCATAGAAAGGTGGCACCCCCCCCCCCCCCCCCCCCGCCACCCAGGCTTCCCTGGTGGCGCAGTGGTTGAGAGTCCGCCTGCCGATGCAGGGGACACGGGTTCGTGCCCCGGTCCGGGAAGATCCCACATGCCGCGGAGCGGCTGGGCCCGTAAGCCATGGCCGCTGAGTCTGCGCGTCCAGAGCCTGTGCTCCGCAACGGGAGAGGCCACAACAGTGAGAGGCCCGCGTACCGCAAAAAAAAAAAAAAGGTGGCCCCCCCTAGTGGTCATAAATCTATGTTTAAAGAAAACTAATCAGGTATAACTGTTTCTCAAAAAATGAGGGGAGGAGGGTACAAAAAAAAATCAAGACGCAAAGCTTATTTTTCATGCAGCTTTTTGTTATGATGGCTGTTCTTTCTTTCCATACTTTTAGCTATTTTTATTCACATAGAAGAGAATCATTACTGTCAATTTTAGTATCTACCTGACAGACTTCATTTTTAGCATCTATCAGACAGACTACATAAGTATACCCAAAAGCAAAAGCAAAATTGTGTCCCAAGACAGTAATAAGATATAAAAAACAGCCATGGAGAAAAGATGATGTGAGTAATAGATCAGTCTTTGAGGTAGAATAATCCAGAAGATTTTCAGTTTCTTGCCTACTATCAGTGAGGTTCAAGAAAACCCATCTCACCACTGCAGGAGGAGACACAGAAAAAGTATCTTGGCAAAAGCTCATGGGAGAGGTACTTATCCCATTCATTCACTATGAGGAATCATGTCATAGTAATTTTCAATCAAAACAGAAATGTGAAAAAGTATTGTTGATGAATTTTTGTCAATAGGCAGAATGTCTATAACAACTGGACTCCTAGAAGTTCTTACCGTATCTTGTGCAGTAAAAGCACCTGTATCCATTTCATCTCCTATTTTTAATCCCTTTAATATTTAGCCCAGTAAAAGTCAACACATAATTAATTGTATATAATTATTAATTGCAGTGAATCAGTAAATTGGTTTAAAAGTATGCTAAATGAAAAATCAAGCCCTTTTCTAATCTGAAGTTCATGAAACTCTTGGAATTTCTATCTAACCACTTCCTAAATGATGTCCTACTGTCCAGACCAGCTCCAGTCCTTACTCAGTCGGTTCACCTGCCTAGAATGATCTCTCTCTTCTCCCTCTTAGTTTCACTCAAGGATTACTGAAAATCCCTTCTCCTCTCGGAATTCTTTAACCTCAGGAAGCTACATCTCTCTCTTCATTCCATCGGAATATATATACCTTTGCTTTTGTCACTTAGCTATTAATTGCCTGACAAAAAGTCTTATCTCCTTAGCTAAATCATGCATTCTTGAAGATCAAGACCTATGATTCATATTTTTCTACACTTGCACAAAAGTGATACTCATTAAATATATGCTGTACATATCGATATTAATTATATGAAGAAACTCAAATAAACGAATTTCAAACAACACATAGTCATTAAGCCCCTACCTGATACAGAGTATAGTCCTGTGTATGAAGGAAGATATAAAAAATACGTACATAAAGCAGGGACCCTATCAAGTAGTTTTATTTTATAGTTAGGGAAATAAGAGCTAGACTGGTGAAAGATAACCAATAATGCAAATAAGTATAAAGTGAGCAGTGCAAACACTATGAGTTAACAAGTGTCTGGTATAATGGTTGAGTAGAAATATCAAATAAAACCAACCTGGACTTAGGTAAGGAGAGATTTTATTTGAGAAAACTATTGCAATAGGAGGAAGAAGGCCATCGTTGTAGGGTAGGGGGTCTATCCCAATAGACCCTCAATTGGTGAGGGGACCAATTCAAGTAGGGGGAGGGAGACTGTGACAGTAGGAAGAAGAGCCCCTATTGTAAGATTCTGAAAGTGTCTCGAAGGTCAGGCAGAAACCTTCCCTTTACAGACACAGGTAAACAAAGTTATCAAGAAGTGGAGTTGGTGGAGGGAGGAAAGATGTGTTGATGTTGAGTTGAGATCTGATCGATTGGGGGAATTTTTTTCGTCAAAGTCAGCTGATTCTCAGGAGAGGTTGTTAATGAAGGGCTCTTTCTCCTTACAATGCTCAAGGGTGGGCAACCTTCCAGGTCTGGGGAGGAGATCAAGCATGGGAATTTCTACACTTAGCCTAACTGACTTCAGTTTCATAATATCACAGAATCATGCATTTTCTTTATCTGTAAAATAAGAGCATTAGAGGAGGTGAGGGCTGAGGTTCCTTTAAGCTCATTCTATTTATGCAAAATAAATACCAGAGGCACCCCCGACTAGAATAAAATACGTCCTAGCTGTTCACACTGAGTAATTACTTTTATATAATGCATTCAGGCCGGAGGCTCAAGGCTTTCTGAGTTTTCCTCCACCTAATCATTAGAAAAGATAGGTATTATTCTCACCACTCTTTAAGAGACAAAACAAAGCCTTAGAGAAATGATGCTGCTTATTTACCAAAGGGCAAAGAAGAGAGAAACAGGCAGAGCTGGGAATGAGCCTGACACCGTAGATGGTTTCATTTGCTCTACCCTACAAGCTTCTCAAGAAGGGCTTGACTGTAAATATCACTTTTCTGGGTTTAGAGGGGAAAAAAAGTCATGGAAACATGGAGAGAAGGGCTGTATCTGCCTGTTGGAGAAACCAAGAGCTGCCCTCTAGCTGAACTTGTGAGTTGTACCACTTAGATACCGATGATGCGCTTTTAAAAACTATCCTAAGTGGTGACCCAGTGGAGTAAAGAGTTGCTAAATCACCTGGAAGAAAAAGACCTGTTTCTACTATTTTGTTTTGCTTTGTTTCAATAAAGGTATCGAGTTTGTGGGTTTTCGCACCGTACCACAGAAGAGGCCCTCTCCGCGCCTCAGGAATCATTTCTGTTGAAGCCTGTGGAAAATCTAAAGCAGTTGGTGAGTTTAGCCCTTTCTGTTTGTAAGAAAGAAAACCAAGCATTTTCACCCAACTATCAAAGCAGAAACTGCACCAAACACAGTTAAGCAGGTGGAGAGCCTTTAAGCCTTTATTGGAGGCTATTGTAGGACGGGAGAGAGGGCAGCACTTAACTCCCGAACCTGACTGAAACAAAGCGCCAAAGGGTTGACACGGTGGGATTTTAGTGCATCTGTGTTCACTAGCTGGCCTTTATAACTTGCAGCAAGTGAGGCTCCTGCCCTCCCACAGAAACTGGGAAATAAGTGTGCTGTCTTCCTTGGCCGTGACATTTCAAAGGGATGACTCCCAGGTCCTTGAGAAAGACAGTCCTGAGTTGTAAGCCAGCCAGAGGCTTTTAGCAAGATTTGCATCTCAAAAAGGTAGAGAAAAGAATTTCTACTTGCAAGTTTTCTGGAGTAAAGCCTCCAAGTGAAGGAAGGTCAGGGGTCTAGAAGCAGGAAGACCCTATTGAAAGTTTAGTCCAGCTGAAGAGAACATTAGGGCCATCTAGGCCCTACTCGTCGTAAGGCAATTTTATAAAGAAACCTGGGATCCACTTCCCTTTAATATCCTACAATGTTTTAATACAGAGAGTGTGTCTTTAGGCTGTCCTTCCACTGTCTCATCTGACACCTCCACATTTCCCTCCTCACTTATCCCCACAGACAGGCCATATACACACCCCAAAAAAATCACCTACAGGTCACTCCTACCTCACCTTCCTCCTTCCTGGCAAAACCCTTGAGCTGGAAAGCCTCCTACTTTCTCAGTGGGATGCCTGATAGCTTGATCTCTGCTTATTCCCTAACTGATGTTTGGTGGTAGATTAATGTCACTGAGGTTACCTGCATATGCACAGTGGACATCTGGGGACACAAAATCCTACACACTAGACAGACCCTCTAGAACAAAACTGATACTTGTGAAATGTGGATAAGGCAGATGATTTGGGTTGAAGGTAAGGTGGGGAGAGTGTGGTTTTCACAGCTTCCCCTAAATTTCAGCACACGGCTTTCCCTGGCTGACAGAGCACCTTGTTCTCTCAAAACCACCTAAAGGGACTGACTGCAAATTGGTGCATTGCCCTAGCGCTGCCTGAGGGCAGTTGGTTGGAGATGGGAGAAGAAGGACATTTTGAAATGCTTGGAAGTTTTCCAGACGTTTTTCCTTATGTGTGTCACCACCACGCCCGCTAGCTTCTCACACAGACTCATTAAAAAACACAAAACAATAAACATTCTTAGGAATAAGCACCAAAGGAGATATCAGAAAGTTCCAGTATAGACTTAGGGTATAAACTGTCATGAACTGAACCAGAATCACCCTGGTTCATAACACACGGTGAACTTACATTTTGTTCATTCAGCCATCCTCTGCAGAAGAGTTTGGGATAACAAAACGAGATGCCCCTTTGCTTTCCCAGAGTGGGATTCAGAAGACATCACTGAAGATACTGGCAGGGAGAACCCTTTTGGAAATGCTCATTTTAGGACCCTGAAATTTATATTTTCTCCCATTTTTATGTGCTTCTCATAAATCATAAATCTCTACTCCAGACTTGATTAATAGTTATTTGTGAATATATCAATAGAAATTCACATTTGAGAGGATTTCAAATGTTTGTATGTTCTAGAAAGTCTAAAGAGTCTCCAAAGACACCTCGTGGAAAACAGCAGCATCTTCTTATGGCTGCGTGGGCTTCCAGAAGCAGTGGTCAAGGTCGAGATTACCTATCTCTTCTTTACACATCTGCCATACATATATCAGGCTCACATTCACCGAGGTTGAGTGTCACCAGCCATCTTGTTTCTGCTGGCAGAACAGGGGCTCCAGAATGATGCGACCCAAATGCTTACCAGCACTTACACTTCTCTCTGGGGCTGAGGAGAAAGCAGAAAGTGTGAGTCTTATCACTCTCACATGCAGTGTAACCAGCACAGGGGTCTAACCGTGCAGGTCCTCTAAGCAACCTTTAAGTATTTGTTTTCCATTGGCCTGGGGGTGATGGAGGGAGTGGGGAGTAGAAATTTTGAGCTTTAAAGAAATAGTCAAATCAAGGAACATAATTCATGACTCTTTTCCGGGACGAATATGCACACTACACTTGGGGTCGTAGTTATAGTAATCTCATTCTCTGGCTGTCACTAATAACTAGGCATCGTGCTACATTACCTACAAGGTTTTCATTCTGAATTGGTAAGCTGACTCTCATTTTAACTGGAAACTAAGTAAATTGCTAAGGCAGTAAGTGGTAGAGTGAATAAGTGGTTCTAGGGTACGTCTGGCTACACAGCCCATGCTTATGCTGTCTCTAACTGTGCTGTTAGAGGATCAGCCAGATAAGGGCGGAATTGACCATGTTACCCTGGGCAAGTGGAAGGACCAGGAGCTTGAGTGTCAGAATGAAATGGTTTTGAATGTTGACTCTGCAATATGCTCGATCGGTAGAATTTAGACAAGGGCTTCCCTGGTGGCGCAGTGGTTGAGAGTCCGCCTGCCGATGCAGGGGACACGGGTTCGTGCCCCGGTCCGGGAAGATCCCACGTGCCGCGTAGCGGCTGGGCCCGTGAGCCGTGGCCGCTGAGCCTGTGCGTCTGGAGCCTGTGCTCTGCAACGGGAGAGGCCACGACAGGGAGAGGCCTGCGTACCGCAAAAAAAAAAAAAAAAACTTAGACAAGTTTTTCAATACCTCTTAATGTCAGTTTTCCATTGTCATAAGCGCTCTCAGTAGGATGCCCCAAAGGTAATAATGGGCTCACAGTGACTGTTAAGTATCAGACGCCTTCTTTTCCTTCCTGGAGTATAGGGAGAAAAAAAAAACAGAAAACAGAAAACAAAAACCTGTTGTTTTCTTAATCAGGAGTTGAGAAAAACAAGTAAAATTGCTGACATCTCAGAGGACAATAGTGTCTCCAAATATGAAGCTAACACCATTGATCGGGAAATAAAGAAAGAGAAATCAATGATCGGAGAAAAGACACCAGTGTTAGAGAAGGCTGGAGAGAAGCAGGATGTGTGAATGAACATTTATAAAACAGTGGAGAAAGAGAAAAAAATGAAAGAACGAACATCCTCTCTGATGAAGTACTGGCCAGTCGTTAAGTACAGAATCTTGCTCATCAAAGATAAATGAAATTATACCATTAAATTCTACTTACATTAATATCCTCGCTTCTCAATAAAAATAACACCAGAAATGCTGTTTCTCTCTGAGAAAAATGCACACACTAACCTTAAGTCAAGCCGCATCATTTATTCCAGTGGACGTATTAGTATGTGGCAAACTGACTTAACATTCTGTGATAAATGTTCCCATTGTTCTTCAGGAACAAACAAGTTTGGATCTTTTTTTTTTTAAGTAATGTGCAAAAAGGAACCGTTTGAAAAATAATTCCTTAAATAGCTTGTGTAGCTGCTAATGGACTATGACAAGCTATTTTTCCAGCCTTCCATTTTCCATCCATATTTCTGAATAGCTTTGTGAGATTTTGCATTAGTTTCACAGATCCCCCCAAATGATTATGCTGCAGTAATAGAATAAGGAGCATCTGCCGCAGACTGATTGTATCACAGTGTTTACTGACAATGAAGGACTGTCACAGGCGGGCTGATTGGAGAAATAAGCTTGAAGATTACTATTATTAAACAACCAACTGTTGAAAGACTCACACAACATATTAAGGGGAAATAACAGAATAAGTTGGTTTTGTTGCTTAAGCCAGATATTTTGGAATTCATCCACATTGCGCTCTCACTTTTTCTCACCATGGTGCTTGATTTTGTGATAAGTTTGCATACATTATTCTTCCCTGAGGTACATTTAGTTTAATTAAATTTTACTATTAAAAAGTATCAAAACCTGCTTCTCATAATCCTTAGGAAGCCTGGCATGGAAACACATTGCCTCCGTAGCACTTCCCTGAAGGAGCTTAGACTGCTTTCTTTTTTTTTTTTTTTTTTTTTTTTTATTATTTGTGGTATGCGGGCCTCTCACTGTTGTGGCCTCTCCCGTTGCGGAGCACAGGCTCCGGACGCGCAGGCTCAGCGGCCATGGCTCACGGGCCTAGCCACTCCGCGGCATGTGGGATCTTCCCGGACCGGGGCACGAACCCGCGTCCCCTGCATCGGCAGGTGGACTCCCAACCACTGCGCCACCAGGGAAGCCCTAGACTGCTTTATGCAGGCAGTTTTGGAGACCAGACAGACATGCAGACAGGACAGAGAAAGGGGCAACACTGCAGTCTTCTCCCCAGACTCACTTCTCCAGGCAGGATCACATGGTAAAAGGGTTCAAGTTTAGGGCACTGGTCTTCTACTTTTTAGTCAACCAGCTGACCTCAGTCCTTTCATATTCTGTTTTACAATATTACAATTATTTATTTTCTTTACTCTTCTAGAGACAAGAATTCACATTTCAAACATAGAAATGAAGTGGTGTCAAGGAGCTTCTTTGGCATCTGATCCTGAGTGAGCTCAGAGGCTGGTCATCTCCTTGCTCTCTCATCCAGCGCTGAGAGCCTGCTGTGCGCCAGGTACCAGGCTGGGATCTGGGCGGAGGAGTGAGTAAGGCCAAATTCTGTCTGCCAAGGAATTTGCAGTCTTGTAAGGAACACGCCCTGCCTTCTTTCCTATCCCACATTGACGGCTGGTCTTGAAGGAAGGGGAGCTAGAAGCTCTGTTAATCATTCTTTAAAGAATTGAAATGGAAAAACATGAGTTGTCATAACAAGGAAATCATCCTGACGAACGAAATGTCAAAGGACTGAAACTATATATCTGAAGGGAGTTTGTAGTCCTTTTTCCCCACCTGGTCTTTCCTCTGACAGGTTCACTTGATCTGCGGTGGCCAATCATCCGTACCCACAGTATTTAACAAAACGGAGCCCCACTCTGTTCTCAGAAAGCACCACACAGCGGTGCTCAGGCACTGCTCAGGATGTAGAAAAACACCCCAGTCACCCTGCATTGGAAACCAAGAAATGATTTTGGAGCCATATTTCATGCTGGGAGGTCATTAGCAGTGCATCCATCCACAGCAAGGTGTTTTGCCACAGGTAGCGATGGCCACAGTTATTCCTAATATTTTCAAGTATAGCATGAAGGAATGAGCTGTGCTTGTGTCAGACCACAGCAAAGGGTCCTTTGTGGTGGCTGTGTATTTTATTCTGTATTCCATACTTGGCAGCAGGGACCTCTGTAAACTTGTGAACAACTCATGAGAGGAAGAACCTAAAATATAGACACAGATACAAGGTCCTAGACAAGAAAACTAAGTCATTTCCAAGCAGGTTCCCAAGTGTTTTGTGTTGGTAACTTTATATGTCACCACAAAAAAAACACAAGCATTTCTTCTTCAAAACCTGTTTCATTTATACCCCCAAAGACTTTCCCCTTTGCTTTTCTAAGCTACCATTCCTCTACAGTGCTGTTGGTCTAGCAGATCCCAGTTAGCTGGTTAACTTACCCAAACTATTTTACTACCATCAGGTTTTGAAGGCAAAAACAGACACATTCATACTCCAGCTCAATGACCTAATGTGCAATATCAAGAAAGGCTTCTTATTTCTTGAGGCCTTAGTTTTCTCATCTGTAAAATGTAGCTCATAGTAGATATAGTTTGTAGAAAAAGGAGAGTCTAGGTGATGCTGTGATAACAAACAGTCCCACACAGTGGTTTTAAATATAGTAATAGTATAAATAAATATAGTAATGTTATAGTAATACATACAGTAATGTTATTTCCTATTCATGCAAAGTCCCCTGTGAGACCAGAAGGTATCTCAGGGATCCAAGCCACCTAATTATTTGACCCTGCCATCTTAACACAAAGTGTCCCCCTGGATTTCCATAACAAGGTAGAGCAGAGTCTCCCACTGGCAGTTGAGTGTTGGGCCTGACAGTGGCACACACCAGTTCCCCTCTTTGTCCATTGTCTAGTAATAAGCACATAGCCACGCCCAGCCAGGGGGAGGACAGGAAGGGCAGCCCTCTCTGTGCTCAGGAAGAAAGCATAAAAACAGGTATGATGAACGTCAGTAATATTTTTATCTACCAGAATTGTTGTTAGGATTAGTGAGGTCACAGATGGAAACGTTCCCAACATACTTCCAAAAACAGTAGAAGCTAAATAAAAATGGAAGCCATGGTGGTACTGATGGGGATGCTGACAGTGTCAGTAAGAAGACAGCTCAATATAGAAGTCAGTTATGAGTCCTTCATCTGATTACTCAAATATACCCATGGCTATCACACGAAACATGACTTTGTTATCAATTCCTATTTTAATCCCTATTTCTACCACCGAAGAGACACAGCCTCTGACCAAAGCTGTTTTGATCAATAAAAAATCAGGTCCTTCCCATTGAATTTCTCTAACCTTTCACCCTGTCTTGCATTATAGGCAATTCCTAACATGCCAAGCTATAATACTCTTTCCCTCTCTTGAACTGGTCTATTTCCCATGCACCAACCCCAAGTAAACAACATTGTGTTGGTCTGGGTTGCAGGACTCGCTGTCAGCCTACTGGCTGTTATTCTCTTAGTTTACTCATCAGAGCACCTACCCTGAGATTGAATCTATTTTTCTCAAATCCTTAGTAAAACTAACACTCTTCTAGAAACCCATTTCACACCACTACACATGTAAAATAGTAATTTTTCTGATGGAGTGATGGTATAACATGTCCTAGCTAATTTTTCAGCAGGGCTTTCTCCCTCAATGCACATATGGGGAAAGAACAAAATTTGTTTTTAATCCCCTGAATGGGAAAAAACGCTAGATTTTGTTATATCTTTTCCTTCTTCTCCCTGTTCCATCCTCCACTGCATAAAGACTTCGTAGTCCTTGCCAAGGCTCTACCCTATATGTTTATTCACTGACAGATGGGTAGGAAATATATAAACAAATTATTTATTTGGACACTTATTTGGGTCTGGTCCCAGAGTGAAAGCACCTACCACACACCAAACACTACTGTTTGTGGGTGTGACTCTGGACTTCCTTTCTAAGAGCTGTGTATGTGAGCCCGGTGAAGTCGTTATTCCTCGCTCTTATTTGTCTCAGCCTTTGTTTTCTCACAAACACACACACGTCAATCCTGGCTCTAATTCTTCAGTCTTGAGGGGGGGAGGGCAACTCTAATCGGCCTCTGTGAGCAAGGAGTGGGACTCTAGTGTCCTTAGCCCCCAAAGAGCAGCAGCAGTTTGTGAGGGTTAGATTCAACTAGCAGAGTCCCTGAATTCTCTGACGAGTTTTCAGCTTCCCTGATTTCTCTCCATCCACCTGAGAGAAGAGAAAGGACCAGAATCAACTTGTCATACGAACTCATAACATTCATGGGGTTCACTTCTTCTTCCATGAGTCCCCTGTCCCTCATTCCCCAGGCACTCCAAACCATCCTTTGCTTCCCCCATAGAATCAAGCAGGTTCTTACCATGCTGGGGATTTTAACAGAAAAATCCCGCCCTCCCTACAACCATAACAGAAGTGAATATGTCTGCTTCCTCAAGTCCTAGAGTTTCACCATCATCCAGAAATCAGAAATCCCCATTTTTTTAAGGATAGTAGTTTTCCAACCTGGGTGTAAGACACTGCTCCAAAGAACAGAAAGCTGGGTGTATTATTCTGTGTCTTTACCTTAATCATACCATACAGACTGTAGACTTTTAGACGTCGTTTGTCTGCCTGGTCCCAGCAATCCTGCTTGTGTTGGTCCCTGAGGCATCTGGAGAACCCTGTGCCTCGAGGTGTGGGGCAAGCCTGTCATCACTCCAGGGCCTCATTATCATGACAGGTCTCAGTCATGGGGCCTCGCTGACCTTCACTCTGCCCCCCAGGTCTGACTCTGCAGTATAGTTCTCTACCCTCAGAGATGCATCAGCCACATCCCTCTCTCCTCCCTACAAATTAATACTAATAACATAAGGAACCAAGGTCCCTTTGTATCTCCAATGACACTGAGTCTGCAATGTATTTCTGTACCTGGGGAAACCTGTTTTCCATTCTCTGGACATTCACCATAGTCCGCCTTTGAACACTAGTGCAGAGGACTTTTCTCAATTCCTTTTCATTAGTCACAAACGTGGGATGCATGAGCCACTGCTTCCTGCATTCCGTCTCTCTCGGTGCCTGCAGAAGGTCAGCCACCACCACTCAGGCACCTGAATCTTTAAGGACTTCAGAGATCTTCTGTCAGTCTTTCTCTTTCCTCTACACTCTACAGATCCACCAGTATTTACCGTCTCTAGGAGGAGTACCTGCCACAGGTCAAATCCTCCCCGTTAGTCCTTGGCACTCTCACCTCAGACATCCCCAGTGCTTGCTCGAGCATGACACCTACTAAAGCATTCGACCCCTCGTCTCTTTGCCCCAGAGCATGTGCCCAGAAGTTGGAGGAGATTAGGCACCTCCAATCAACCCAAACCCTTCTGCCATGAACCTCCCTTCTCCTGCACCAAGGACTCTGCTATTTTTAGTGTGACTCAGGGATCTGGGTTCTTTTCACCACGTGGCTCCACCATCTTGGATTCCTTCTCTTTGAATCACGCAAGAGAGGAAGAGCAAAAAAAGGATTACGAAAAATATTTTAGAGGCCCAGCCTGAGGTGCAAATTAATTCCACTCCACTTCTTAGCCACGATGTCACTCTCTGTATACAGTAGCTTGCTCACTAGTTTCCAGGAGTTTTCCTCATGTGGCACTCTCTGAGATAATTTATGAAGCTTAGTTTCTTCTGTAAGCGAATAAAACTGCAGGTGGCCAGTTTGCTGCTTAAACCACCAATCCAAACAGGAAGAATGAAACAAGGTCGTGTTTCTGTTTTGTCTTTTCTTATCTACTTGCTAGCCTAATCCCAGTTCTTCCTGAGCCCTTTGTCTCCACCTTGACTCCATGGAAGCCCCACAGCTGTACCTGAGTCCGTGCGTTCTTCACTCCACAAGCAAACACACTTGACATGCTAGCCCATGGGCTCATCATCAGAACACTGGCAGAGAAGCATTGGTTTAAATGACAAATCGGTGTTATTTCTTCACATTTCAGGGGCAGTAAAGCATTATGCAGGTACCATGATAGGACCCAGAAACTCGATAGGACAGTATAGCAACTGGAGATAAATGGCAGAAACAGGATGGCACAGGGAATGGGTGCCTCAGAGCATTTGTAATTGGAGCCTCAAGCCTCTAAGTGGTGAAAAGATCTAAGTTTGCAGAGGTAGAAAAAAGTAAAGCAGTCAGATGGAGTGTGAAGTAAAGACACCATTGCCTGAAAAGCCAGAAGATAGGTGCTGTCTCAGCCGGCCTGTCATGCCTCCGGGCCAAACACGTGCCCAAACTTACGGAAACTCGCCGACAGAAGCCAACCTCAAGAGCAAGGGGATTAGAGGGCTAAGCAGAGGTAAGTCATGGATCACCGGATAAAACATGTAGAAAATCCTGAACTGAAGGGTAACCTGAAAACGCTGAAGTTCTTTAGCATTAAATAAACCTTCTAAAGTTCAGGTACCAGTCAGAGCTTCGGTTTGTAAAAGCAGAAATCTCAAAGGCTAACTGTTGACAAATTGCTCGCATTTCCTTCCCTGGGTTAGGCCAGAATGTCACTGGAAACAATGTCATGTGCATGACTACAAACCGTAACGTCCGGCCATGGCCAATTGCAGGGTATGAACAAGCACAGGGAGCAAAGTCTTTTTTAATTATATTTCTCCAGTGTCACTCAGAATTGCTGTTTTCCCCTAATCTGGTTCGCGTGAAAATAACCGCAAGCTATTGAAAATTGTGCTGCGTCTCTCATCTGCCAACCCGGGTCCTCCCGTGGAATACGTAATACTTACTGTACTATTGACACCATCGGAAGTGTCTGTGGCCTCTTTGAAAAAATGAACTGAACAATGGCATGCCTTGAAATTCCATTTTACTGCAGATTTGGGGGAATGAGAACGTCTCTGTCATCATATACCAGTAAGCAAGGAGCACCTTGTAGGAAATGTATATGTATACTTCAGGTTTATACAATTTTAGTGGGCTTTTTTCCTTAATTTTTTGATCATAGATTTCACCAGGTAACATTTTTTAAATACCAAATTGTAACAGCTTCTCAATCTCTTCTTCTGAGTTGAAGCAACCATAAAAGGGGGGTACCGAATACAAACTCACAATGAGTCTCCAATTAGATTGCAGATAAATAGTACTTTGCAACAGCAGAGATTGAGTTACTCAGAGCATCTGCGAAGATGTCCAGCTTCGTGCTCCTGATGATGAAACGATCATTCCAAACATTTGGAATTTTCACAGAGGACATTTGCAGAGGACTTTGGGAAGGATCTCTGGAAAGCAAGCACCTTGCTCCTCTCCATAAAATAGATGGGGATACAAGCACACTCTGTCTCCAACAAAACAATCACGACACTCTCATCAGCAACCCGCCATGGGACATTTATTCATCGCTCTCCTACTCAGAAGCAGGCAACTGCCTGATATAATAAAACAGGAAGCCATATATGGGCACATATGTGCACAGATCTCTCAAGTGCTCATTTTAAAATGCAGTAAATCCCTGGAGAAATGCGTAAGTTATAAATGCATAGGAGGTAATTTGTCAGGTAAAAAGAGAACATTTATTTTTGATTTCAGATAAAAAGAGAAAATCAATTTATCCTAAGACTTTATGAGTCTTTTCAGTTATCGGCACTACTTTGTATAGGATACCGGTAAAGGTAGGTCCGATTGAGTTTCCACTAATGACCAGTGACCTAGAGGGACCGATTTCCAATCCTTGACCTAATGCCAGGCTGTTGTAGGAAAGCCTCTGAAAAGGAGCACAGTCTGGCCCAGGGACGGTACTGAACTCATGTTGAAGAAACACGGGCCCTCGTGTGAGGCTTCTTCACACTTCCAAGGAGCGTCATATAGTGAAGAGCCCAAATTTACCTTCTGTGTATTTAATGAATTGAAATACGAGGGCTGGGTAGCTTTGTGGGGTATTGAAGAATCACACAGAGCAAACTCTAGTTTGGTACACAGCTTATTACTTTATATATTACACAGGGCTTTCCACAAGGCCAGAGAATCCTGTCATAACCGTCCTCCATCAAAAAAAAAAAAAAAAAATCTAGGGCTTCCCTGGTGGCGCAGTGGTTGAGAGTCCACCTGCCGATGCAGGGGACACGGGTTCGTGCCCTGGTCCAGGAAGATCCCACATGCCGCAGAGCGGCTGGGCCCATAAGCCATGGCCACTGAGCCAGCATGTCCGGAGCCTGTGCTCCGCAACGAGAGAGGCCACGACAGTGAGAGGCCCACATAACGCAAAAAAAAAAAAATCTAAAACTTGGAGTTAGCAAGCCAACTCTCTTATAAGAAGAATTAGATATTAAGTCTATTAAGTCTTCCTTTAAACACATTAGAATTGTCAAAGTAGGGTTGCATTATAAACAGAGACTGCCACTAATTCAGAGTCCAAATGTGCAGCTGGTTTTCTCTTTATATGAATGCCCAGAGCAGCATAGAACATCCTACAGCTGAGTACAACTTTGAACTTATTTGTTAGTTCCTAAATAATTTCCTAAAATGCTGCAGGTATGTTAACAAGGAACCACACAATGCTATTTGACTTGTGGACTTAGTCATGTAGAACATATCAGGAAAGCATTCAGAAAAGTGCAACTAACAGCTTGGAAGGATATAGACATCACAAAATCAATCAATTGCAATTAGAAATAAGGATCCCGGTACCTAATGAAACCAAGAGACTGCTGCTGACCGAAAACCCAGTTTCAAACTGAGAGAAGAATTCCTCCCGTTACATGTTAAATCCTCTCTGAAATCCTGTGACAGCAAAAAGAAAAGTAAGTCAAGTGAATTCAGGTGATGAGGTAGCAAGAGTTTTGCTTTCCCGAGAGGGATCATTTTAAAGCTTAGGGTCAACTCTGTAACCACAGATCACTCTTCCCCATCCATACCTGATTCTGTCTCCATGGCTTCCTGTATCTAATCACTGAACTTTGGACCTAGTTCTTGGCAGATTTTAAATGTATGTTGACATGCCTGACTCCTCTGTGAGGCTGTGAGCTTCTGGGACTGTGTGTCATTCATCTTTACATCCATCACACATCACCCAAAATTTGGCATGAGGTCAGGGCTTGATAAATGGTGCTTTTAAATAACTGTTTTAAGTCACAGACTTAAAGAGCATGCATACTTGAAATGTGGTCATATTTAGGGATCAGAGATACCCATGAAAATATGCAAACAATAAAATAAATGTCTCCCGGTAGACTGTATATAAAATACAATTATAAGAATGCTTTGCAACTCATTCTATGAGGCCACCATCACTCTGATACCAAAACCAGACAAAGATGTCACAAAAAAAGAAAACTACAGGCCAATATATCTGATGAACATAGATGCAAAAATCCTCAACAAAATACTAGCAAACAGAATCCCACAGCACATTAAAAGGGTCATGCACCATGATCAAGTGGGGTTTATCCCAGGAATGCAAGGATTCTTCAACATATGAAAATCAATCAATGCGATACACCACATTAACAAATTGAAGGATAAAAACCATGTGATAATCTCAATAGATGCAGAAAAAGCTTTTGACAAAATTCAACACCCATTTATGATAAAAACTCTCCAGAAAGTAGGCACAGAGGGAAACTACCTCAACATAACAAAGGTCATATTTGACAAACACACAGCAAACATCATTCTCATTGATGAAAAACTGAAACCATTTCCTCTAAGATCAGGAAAAAGACAAGGTTGCCCAGTCTCACCACTGTTATTCAACATAGTTTTGGAAGTTTTAGCCACAGCAATCAGAGAAGAAAAACAAATAAAAGGAATCCAAATCAGAAAAGAAGAAGTAAAGCTGTCACTGTTTGCAGATGACATGATACTACACATAGAGAACCCTAAAGATGCTACCAGAAAACTACTAGAACTAATCAATGAATTTGGTAGAGTAGAAGGATACAAAATTAATGCACAGAAAATCTCTTGCATTCCTATACACTAAAGATGAAAACTCTGAAAGAGAAATTAAGGAAACACTCCCACTTACCACTGCAACAAAAAGAATAAAATACCTAAGAATAAATGTACCTAAGGAGACAAAGACCTGTATGCAGAAAACTATAAAACACTGATGAAGGAAATTAAAGATGATACAAATAGATGGATAGATATACTATGTTCTTGGACTGGAAGAATCAACATTGTGAAAATGACTACTATCCAAAGCAATCTACAAATTCAATGCAATCCCTATCAAAATACCAATGGCATTTGTCACAGAACTAAAACAAATAATTGCACAATTTGTATGGAAACACAAAAGACCCCGAGTAGCCAAAGCAATCTTGAGAAAGAAAAATGGAGCTAGAGGAATCAGGCTTATGGACATCAAACTATACTACGAAGCTACAGTAATCAAGACAGTATGGTACTGGCACTAAAACAGAAATATAGATCAATGGAACAGGATAGAAAGCCCAGAGATAAACCCACGCACCTATGGTCACCTTATCTTTGATAAAGGAGGCAAGAGTATACAATCGAGAAAAGACAGCCTCTTGAATAAGTGGTGCTGGGAAAACTGGACAGCTATGTGTAAAAGAATGAAATTAGAACACTCCCTAACACCATACACAAAAATAAACTCAAAATGGAGTAAAGACCTAAATGTAAGGCCAGACACTATCAAACTCTTAGAGGAAAACATAGGCAGAACACTCTATGACATAAATCACAGCAAGATCCTTTTTGACCCACCTCCTAGAGAAATGGAAATAAAAACAAAAGTAAACAAATAGGACCTAATGAAACTTAAACCTTTTGCACAGCAAAGGAGACCATAAACAAGAAGAAAAGACAACCCTCAGAATGGGAGAAAATATTTGCAAACAAAGCAACTGACAAAGGATTAATCTCCAAAATATACAAGCAGCTCATGCAGCTCAATATCAAAAAAACAAACAACCCAATCCAAAATTGGGCAGAAGATCTAAATAGACATTTCTCCAAAGAAGATGTACAGATTGCCAACAAACACATGAAAAGATGTTCAACATCACTAATCATTAGAGAAATGCAAATCAAAACTACAATGAGGTATCACCTCATACTGTTCAGAATGGCCATCATCAAAAAATCTACAAACAGTAAATGCTGGAGAGAGTGTGAAGAAAAGGGAATCCTCTTGCACTGTTGGTGGGAGTGTAAATTGATACAGCTACTATGGAGAAGAATATGGAGGTTGCTAAAAAAACTAAAACTAGAACTACCATACCACCCAGCAATCCCACTACTGGGCATATACCCTGAGAAAACCATAATTCAAAAGGAGTCATGTACCACAATGTTCACTGCAGCTCTATTTACAATAGCCAGGACATGGAAGCAACCTAAGTGTCCATCGACAGATGAGTGGATAAAGAAAATGTGGCACCTGTATACAATGGAATATTACTCAGCCATAAAAAGAAACGAAATTGAGTTATTTGTAGTAAGGTGGATGGACCTAGAGTCTGTCATGCAGAGTGAAGTAAGTCAGAAAGAGAAAACAAATACCATATGCTAACACATATATATGAAAAAAATTTTTTTAATGGTTCTGAAGAACCTAGTGGCAGGACAGAAATAAAGATGCAGACGTAGAGAATGGACTTGAGGACATGGGGAGGGGGAAGGGTAAGCTGGGACGAAGTGAGAGAGTGGCATGGACATATATACACTACCAAATGTGAAATAGATAGCTAGTGGGAAGCAGCTGCATAGCACAGGGACATCAGTTCGGTGCTTTGCGACCGCCTAGAGAGGTGGGATAAGGAGGGTGGGAGGGAGACGCAAGAGGGAGGGGATGTGGGGATATACGTATGCATATAGCTGATGCACTTTGTTATACAGCAGAAACTAACACAACACTGTAAAGCAATTATACTCCAATAAAGATGTTAGAAAAAAAAAGAATGCTTTGCTCCTCTTCTTAGGACAGTTTCATCTCTTAAAACAGTGAAAGTAAATGGTTGATTAGTGATAAGAAGGAGAAGGTAAAGAATGAAATAAAGAAAGAGAATATCTTTTCCTCCTATCGATGTGAATAACAGCCCTGCATTTTCTCTCTGCTTAAAAACCCCAGCTTCCTTTCTTTCTCCCTTACTTGATAAGAACCTTCAATTCTTCTTGCCACCTTAGCGCCTAGACCCTACCAGACGTTTTTTGTCAAATTAAATCAGCAACACACATAAATTCAAAAAAGACTTAGAACAGTCTAAGCCAGGCTGCATACAAATAATAGGACACATCTAAGTTTGTTCAGGTCCAGGCTTCATGCCAGATTAGCACTGATCCACACCAAAGAAGAGGAGAAGCGTAAACTCCCCAATTATTCACTTTTTTTGGTTTTACAGTAGTCACTGAAATGAACAATTCATTGTCTTTTTTCACTCATAGGATGGAAGACATCTGGTCCCACCCCCTGGGTATGATCAACCATCCTATATTTGAAAAACGTTGAGTAACAATTTCAAATTCTCTCTTCAAGGTAACTAACTTAAGAATTCACCTTATTTGCGGAATTTTGTCATGATTTCTTTTCCAAATTTGTTACTTATGGCTCTGGTGTAAACCCACTTCAAATTTTTTACTTCTCCCTCAAGATATAGAGCCAAGAGTTGAATGCAGAACTTGGCGTTCATCAGCACTAATTTTAAAAGGATTATCTTTAATATTACACCCTGAGCTCTGGGTTATACTTCTCACTATCATATGTTTATCATAATAACAAAACTCTCTTCTGGTTCTTGGTTTGCTATAGTTTACTATCACACCTCCAACATGGTTAGGTTTATGAAGACTTCACACATTACTGGGAACTAGAACGCTAGTTTTACATTTTGAGTGTTGATATAGAAAAAAAATCTTTAATTAGATTGATGTATTTCACCTTTTATATTTATAGCATTATCCTTAATAAACTATTTTGAACAGAGAACTTTGCCCCTGTATTTTTCTTAAATAACATATAGTAAATCTTTCATTATTCAGTGGTCAGTTTTTCATGACTTCTTGCTGTGCACCGTCTCATCCCTTGGCTCATTTACCAACTACACGCAAGAGAAAAAGATAAAGCAATACAGACACGCACCTCCATCAGCCGGGCTTCTTATCTATCAGCAACACTTACATAGTCAGATGTGAAAATAATATGAAGACAGTTGTTAGAATGAGACATGAAATTCTCTTAACAGTGAAGGTAAGTGCAATATTTCATCAAATTATAAGACAAAACAGATCTTTAAGCTATCATCGAGATATTTCTTTGGCTACGTATTTTTTCATTAGCAGTGGATATGTGGATTTGAAATAATACTATACTTCTGATAAGAGTGCATAGATTTTTGCTTTTTTTTTTCTTTTTGTTATCTATAAGCTCCCTCTTCTGACCAAGTTGAGTAATTCTTCACACATCTTCTACATTTTAAAAGTTCTTGTAAATCATCATAAGAACAAGCAAATCTGATATTAAATATGAAATACAGCTCATGTTCAAACCTTGACCTGAAAACAGAGAAACTGTAAGTTTTAAGTTAAGGTTTTTTTCTCCAAAGTTATAGTAAGTAGTGTTTCTGAGAAAATCAGAATTCCTTGTCTTAAGTAGAAATTATAAGCAGCTTTTGCTACAAATATTGTGTTACGGAATTAACAGTTGTGAGGCAAACTCGTTGGTTTTCAGAAAAATAGCATAAATTTTGAAAATATACAATATTATTTAATAAATAATCTGTATTTCTCCTATTGGTTTTACTATAAATTGAATTATAGCCTACAAACTTCTGCATTTTGGGGTTTAATTCACAGCACATTAATTTAGCTGTTAGGGCCTTTGAAAATACATCTTTCAGGGTTACTAATACCATCTTTCATGGTATTCTATGATAAGCATGTACCATAGTTTTCTTAAATAATAGTGTAACGGTGCCTAATTAGATTATTTCTAGTTTCCACCATTAAAATTAATGGTGAAATTATTTATTTTAAACAAATATTTCAGATTATTTTCTTAAGGAACCAACTGAAAATGGAATTTCTGGGCCAGAACTTATAAATATTTCTAAAAGCATTGTCACTAGCACATCTTTCTAAATTCCCTTCCAGAAGTATACAAATTTACAATTTCATCAGCAGTGTTTAAGAGTTCTCTACATGTCCTCAACAATTCTCAGTATTTTAAATATGCACTAAGTCCATAAATGAAAAATAATGATATTTAAAAATTACATTTTATTAGAATCATATAAAAGTAGTTCCCCTCTAACTTTTGACCACTATTATTATTACTTCTTTGTAAATCAACTTTAGATGTCCTTTAAAATTTTTTCTAATAAGGTATTAAAAATTTTCTTATGGATTTCAGTAGTTCTTCATATGTTGATTAAATATTTTCTTTCTGTGTTCTTGGCTCTACTAATTGTTTTATAATATAAAAAAAATTTTAATGTGTCATGTAATCAAATTGACATTCATGTGTGGATATGCTTATCCCCATGTTATGTTCATTATTTTATGGTATTAATGTTTATAGTTAGGTTTCTAATTAATCTAGAATTAATTTTGTGGCATAGTATAAAGAAAGAAATAACATTTTACTTTCCTAATAGTAAACATTCTCAATATTATTTAATAAATAATCTGTATTTCTCCTATTGATTTTACTATAAATTGAATTATATCCTACAAACTTCTGCATTTTTCCCTATTTCTTGTTTTTCTGTTTTCATTTATTGACTTCACTATCTAGTCAGCTATGTTATTCATTATAACACTGTAATAGAAAAATCGCTCTCTGTTATTCCTCTTTTTCAAAATATTTTTGTTCTTTTATGGACACCGACAATTCCACATTACAGAATAATCTTGCCAAGTTCCAAAAAATTCCTGTTGAGATACTAATTGGAATTGCATTAAATTGGGGGCAAATTGATATCTGTGCATTACTGAATCTTTTCATCTAAGAGTAGGAACTAATTCTCAACTTTTTCTAGCTTGCATTCACATCACTCATTCAAATTTTATAGTATTATGCATAAAAGTTCTTCTGTATATAGACACTTCCTTCTTAGGCTTATTTCTAGCTATTATTATTGTTATTATTATCATTATTATATTAATTATATCTTTAACCCTTATCTTTAATAAATTGTTTTGGTTAGTATATAGAAAAGTTACTAATTCTTAATATGTTTTTGATCAGCACCCTTAAAAGCTCTTATTCTTCTAGTATTCTTTACATTTTACTGTTGAAATACCAAGTGTTCATGGCAAGAAAATTTAAATCTTTCTCTCTTTTCATAACATTTTCCATGTTTCATAACTTTTTCCAGGTACTCCTTGAGTTCTTTTTATATGAAGGTTTAAGTTTTTATTCAGCTCAGAAAATTACTAATTTTATATGTTTAAATGATTCTATTTGTTTTAGTCTTTGGTTCAGAAACATCAAATAAGCATATATAGGAACTCCAAGTCTGTTCAATCCACTACCTCTCTCATCAATACTGTTTTTCTGTCCATTTCGTTGTATTCCGTTAGCCTCTTCAAGCGTGTTTTCTATCTACGAATTAAAATTTCTGCAGTATTGGTTCTGTTACTTTATGACTTCTGATTACAGTTTTAAATTCCACTATTGCATTTTTAATTTTCTTGAATTATTTTACTTCCTTTCATTTTCTTTTTGACTTTCAGATAGCTCGTGTTTCACCTCGGTCTTTTACAGTTCCGTGTCATCTTTCACTTCTTATATAAAAGCCCCCCTTGTCTTATATTTTACTGAGATCATAAAGAAGGTATTGCCCAAATACAATTTATTTCCTGTAGTAAATCTTCAAAACCAGCTCTTTTCCTGGAGATTGAGTACTGCGTCCCTCTCCTTATTTTGAGCTGTAAAATCTTTTTGCCAGCCTCCTATTGGCTGTTTTCTGTTTACACATCCTAGAGAGAGGAGAGGTCTCTTCTAGCATGTTTGCACATAAATAGAGTAGGAGGATGCTCCTGGTCTCACTGTCCATCTGCTTGCTGTTAGAAGTCTCCTCTAAAACTTTAAGCTCAAGCAGTTTTTGTTTGTTTTTAAGTCAGCTTTGCCAGTTCAGTGAAACCAGCAGCCTAAAAGAAACAAGAAGAAAATCAGAACTGTGGGCAATCAAGGCCAGCTCTGTTAGGTTTCTCTCTGTGTGGCCAGGGGTCAGCTCTCCATATCTGACTCTGCACTTATCTTGGTCTCTATGACAGGCACACAGATACAGGCTTCTCCTGAGAAGGCTGCTGGTTCAGGAAGAAGTTCTACTTTATCAGGGGAAGGGCCACTGCCTAGAGGAAAGCTTTCCCTACTACACACTCTGCTCAGTGTAGTAGCTTCACTGGAAACTCTGGACGTTCACAAGTGTCTGCTTTGGATTGCTCCTTAATTCCCAGGAGAGCAGTGGAAGTGATCCTAATGACAGTGCATCCCGTGTCTGCCTACAGCCTGCCCTCACCACCCCAAATTAACGAATATCCATGGAGCTCTCCCAAGATTTGCTTTCTTTTATTTCCAAGCTTGCACCAACTTCTCAGAAGGGGACGTTGTGAAACAACCTTCAGTGTTCCTTCAATTTGGCGCCTGTAGCTCTCTATCCAGCAGAAACTATTTGCAATTTTCTCTCAAGGGATTTGTTCTTTTCCCCAGTTTTTGGTAATAACAACATTGTCTCCCTTTGCTTTATATCATTTTGGTCATTTCAAAGGAGATGTAGGAGAATGAAATCCCTTGACATAATCAAATCCCTTCCTACCAAAATACCATTCATTTAATTTTTCTCCTCCAGCTCCCCAGCTGTATTAAGGGATTTACACTCACCTTGCCCCAGATCCTTTCAGCTGGAAATTATTTCTCCCTCCTCACCATTGAGAGTACTTTATTTTTATTTCTCATCTTTTACAGGCACTTCTCTTTCCAATTAGATTGTAAGTTCTTTGGGGGAAAATAAGGAAATCAACTCCTGGTTCGCCCAGATTTAAGACCCAGGAAACCCCGCAAGCCTAGCTCAGGTGGTTCCCCTCATCAAGGTCAATGCTGGCTTTCTCTTTAAACCCCTCCCCTGCACCCATCATCTAAAACTGTCTTGCCCAAAACAGACGTAACAACGTACATGTTGAATGAGTCATTTTTCCCTGGCCCTAGGACCACGTCAGCACATATTTATAGGATTAGGATCACAGTCTAGGCCCGAGAAATGAAGTAAATTAACTAGCTCATCACGTGGTGAAATTGTGGACTTTTCGTAATAATTAACATAACCTGGTACATAACCTCTAGATACTTGCAAATTAAAAGAAATCCTCATCGCAGGAGAAGTTTCAGGCATAAATACAAAGAGAACAGTAAGGATAGAACGATGCCTCTAAGACTAATATTTTCAGAAACTAGCTATTATGCTGTTCAGTTTAGTAGATATGCAAAATCTGTTTCCAAAAGCACTGGTGCCTCAGGCTCCCTTCACAACCATTGAAAATATTATAATATATTAAATATATATAATATATTAAATATATATAATATATTAAATATATATATTATTATATTATTATATATATTATTATATATATTAAAAATATATATAATATATTAATATATAAATATATATAATATATAAATATATATAATATATTAAAATATTACTTACTGGATGTGTAATAATATACCAAATATGCTTCAAGATTTTGTCCAGAACGAGTGGTGGAGAGCTGTGACTGTTTACGTTTCCCTGTGACCAACTCGAAATCACCCCAAGTACACCCCTAATAAAATATGTTCTGAGCAGTTTCTCATGTCTTAAAATTATTGTAAATAACTTTCTCTCTTTATATAGAAAGAACATGTTTTGCTTGCCACATTATCACTGCATGCAAGCCTCAGAGAATTTCACAAAGAGGAGAAAATCTACTTGGGTCCTTGATGGAGATCCAGCCAAGCATTGCCCACATCTCACGTCTCTTAGGACTTTGGAAGCTTCAAAGTGCAAGGAAAAGTGAACAAAAATCTCCCATGCTTAATTTGAAGAATCAGGTAAGTCAACAAAATCTTTCCAAACCACAACAATGTGGTAGAGGGAGAATCATAAAAGCTATAGCAGCCATGCAATTGATGTTGAAAAAAAACTAGAAACCGGAAAATACTTCTGATAAAAACAAACAAGCAATTAGGGAAGACAAAATTGGTGAAGAAACGGCAAAGGAGGTGGAATTGGTGAAACTTTCCTAAGGGGATTTTAACTCTTCAAAGTATTCAAGTTTCCCAAGGGCAAAGATTGTTCCTAATGAACGAATCCATTTTTACTCTCATACCTCAATGCATAGGAAGTAGTTTTGTGTCGAAAGGAAAGAGATTGAATTTAGATAAGTACAACTCCCAGAGCAGATGTTCTCTACTTGGTTAAAGGAATGAAGCATAGGGAGAAAAAGTCATTTGGAAATTAAAATTAAAAATCATGTATTGATTGTGGAGTGACTAATCATTGGACCAAGCTACCGACAACTGTGCCATCTGTCTTCAGAGATCTCCAAATATAGCAGCTGGAGAGCTGAGTGTGCCTAAACCAAGGCAGGAGATCCTATGGGGAGCACGTGGCTCTGGAGTCTAATGGCCTCATTCAAGTTCCAGCTCCGTCACTTCCCAGGTGAGTGACCTTGAAAGTTACTTGACCTCTCTAAACCTCAACTTCCTGACTTTTAAAATAGGGGCAAGAGTAATAATACCTCTCTCATATGGTTGTTATGTAGAATAATAAAAGCCTCTCTAGAATGAGGTTGTGAGAGATAACATCACGACTTTCTATTATTTGATTCTGAGGATCGGAGTCTGTGCTTGGCAACTGCCCTAATTTACCTCTAACGTATGATGGGTCCATGGTATCTTTATATTCTACTGAAGAGTGCACTTAATGCTTTCCGTTTCCAAATATTTAGTGATGTTATATAAAAACTCTTCCACCTACACTTAAAGATATCCCCAGATTGGCCTCACTTTATTAACTGAAACGTCTGCCCCTGTTATTCCCAAGTACGTGTTTATATGTCGTTCCCAACCTGAATAGCATCTTTAGTTTACCTACTCCCCACATGCAATACGGTTCCACTGTGTCTTAGACCCCACTCTTTGTCCCCTGAAGCATCTTTCCCTGTGCCAGTTTTGTGCATGTTTCCCTGAAAAAAATCCATTCCCTGCCCTTCCCCTACTCCTCACTGCTGCAAATGATATCACTCAGGCTACGTTGACAGCTGGTTTCCCCTTGGGTCCGGCCGGTGGGGCGACCAGAGAGCAGCGTATGAAGAGAAGCCAGCACCTGCCTGTGCACTGTTCCCCAGCTCTGGCACTAGCTCTGTCTCCTCCGTGTCTCTGCTCTGACCAGAGAGCCCCTCCTTCTGGGGCCCTAGCTCACCACAGGCAGCCCAGTCTCCCTAGCTCTGGCCACACAATCTTCCCTTTGTCCTTCTAGCCCCAAAGCTGGTTCCCTTTCTCTTGATACTAACTTCTGGGTTGAGTTCCTGTCCCCTTTTTGCCTCAGAATTTTTTTTATTGTGGTAAAATACACATAACATAAAATTTACTATCTTAAACCTTTTTAGGTGACAATTCAGTGACAGTAAGTACATTTGTATTATGCAGCTACCATCACGATCTGTCTCCAGAACTCTCTTCATCTTGGAAAACTGAAATGTTGTACCCAACAAACAATCACTCCCCTTTTTGTCTGTTTAGCCTTTCTAAGACTTTTTCCGCTAGTTCTCCCCTAAATATCCTCTCTTGATGTGGCTGGCATAGGCTCTGTTTTCCTGATTGGGTCCCCCCACCTTCAACATACAAGATTTCTGAAATTCTTTAACAGGTAGTTATTATTGAGTATCTGATGGGCGTGGTACTGATGATGCAGAAATGAATAAGACACAGTGCAGCTGCTGTTCTCAAAGAATAGTTTCCCAGGAGACAGGCAAATCCCTGGTGATTACAATACGGTATTTTGGATTAAGTACGTAGGCTTTGAAGCAAAGCACGTGGATATGTGTCCTGGCTCCACCACTTACTGGCTCTGTGAACAAGGGCAAGTTCGGCGCCCTTCGAGAATAACCTTATACATTTGGCTAAGGAGCTAGATTGAGTGGTGCTCTTTGTACAGTGGAGTTATTTAGGAAGACCACCCAAGCAGGGGCTTTTAGGATGCATTAGGAATGTCTGACTGAGTGCACGGCTACCATTTAGAAATATGCTGCCATATTCGGGCTGGTGGCCTTATGGATGGGGTGAAGGCAGAAAAATTACTTGGCCAGTAGAATCATGTGGAATTATTGGTAAACTAGGGGGGAAAGGGAAGAGTTGAGAACTAAATAACAAACTTTCCAGCCATTTATAAAGCCTTCCATGACTGTTCCAGGCGAGGCTGATCTTTTCTCTCTGAATTCCTGTTGAGCAATAGTTAGTACCAAACAATATTCCATTTCATCATCTCTAATTCTCTAAGGTGTTACTGCTTGCCCTCCTCCCATCCAGATTGAGTGATGGATCCTTAAAGAAAAAAAGTAATAATGTAATATTTTTCTGTCCCCCAGAGTGTTCCTTATAATATTTCATATAAGGGTGTTTAATAGATTTCTTTGAAGAATCTAATTTTTTTTAATGTTCTTTTAAAAAGGGTATATTACCACAAGCCAAATTAAGTAATAATTCAAGAATTTAATAAGATAATTCTAAATTTTTAGCTTTCCAAAATATCAACTTACTAAATATTAATTATCAAATAAAAGTGTGATCTTACTTTCAAAAGTTTGATCTTCTACAGTTTCAGTTTAATCTTACTAACCATCTTTAGTAATAAAGAGCTAGTAAGGGCTTGGTGATTTGAATTCAGACACCCAATGTGCTTGGGTTTTCTGATTAAGTGGACTCATGTTAACTTTGCAATATGATGCATAATAATATATCAAACCCCATTTTGGGGTTCTCTTTTAATGGAGGGCTTACTGCATGATTAGAAAATGAAAAATGCAGTTTTTTCAGGATTCATTTACTGTAAATTGACTGAAATTGTGTGGAAAAAAACCTAAGCCTACTTGCCTTATTGATGCTATTTCCATGTATATAATAATTATTTCATAACATTGATCTGAGAAACTGTAATTTGTTTTCACATTTAATCAATGGAGAGCAATATATGGATCAGAATCCTTCCCGAGTAGTGTCGTAACTACCACATTATTGAGCCTGCTCTTTCCTTTCTCTTGCCGGCGATTTTAGGTTTTCTTCTAAACTGTTTAGCCTGTTTGGAATTCATGCGACATTTTACATGGAAAGAGGCGTGAAATGCCACTTTCCATACTGCTACCTTATAAATTATTCATCCCTGCTGTTTATCAGGCAGCTTCTGCTTAGAGTAAGAAGTCACTTCTTGTTTGCCGCACACATCATAGGAGCCTAAACAATCAAAAGTGGCGTGTTGCCTGCTGGGAGCGCAAGGAGAAAACCCAAGCGAGTTCCGGCTGGGATGAGCCTCTCCCATACAGAAACCAGCCACACCAGTCATACTTGACGTGAAATGATAGTATTTAGCTTTATGAAGTGTACAGTTGGGAGCAAGATGCACACTCTCAATAGGGAACAGGGAATAGAGTGTAAATGTCCTCCGTCTTGATTGAGTGCTTTATTGAATCAGAAACCAAATGAGAAACCATCCTCACCCTTACAAGCAGCCTTACACAATTGCCAAAGCTATAACTCTCAAGAGACTCTCTAATTTTTTTTCAATTTTTGAAACTCTGACCTCATCCCTATCTACATTACCTCATCATCCACACTCCTTTCCCTTTAACCTTCTAGTGCCCCACGCACACCATGGTCAGGTTTTGACCTCTCCTATATTTTGATCTGGAAAATGCACTTTTCATCAATTTAGGATAACGAATTCCTTGATTAAAAACATAATGCATCTTTAAATGCTTGAGAATTTGGTGGATTACAATTTGGCTATAAGAGAAATGACTAAGTTGATTATGACTTTAAGTGATTAGTGCTGATAAGAAACTGTTGAACTAACTACACCATTTCTGGGTCAGCTGAGTTTTACCCGCTGAGTAGCTTTCTTCACTGCACTGGATTCAATGCTACATTCTCATACAGTACAAGATTAGAATTTTCTTGGCCTCACATACCTCATCATGCATGTAAAATAGATGTTTTATCAATTAATGAAAAGCATATGTTAAAAACCCGCCCTGTACCTAACAGTGTGCTAAACGAGACTATGGTGAACTGAAGAGAAACCTAAGATCTACAACGAAATGCCATCTGCTAGTAGGTACCATCTGTTCTAGCCCCGCAGTTTAGTGATGGCAAAGCACAAACACAGACTAAGGCAGCTTCCTTAACTAGGTAGGTAGTGGCACAATCAGCCTCAAAGTTCAACTTCCAGTCTCCAAAGCTATACTTTTTCCCACTTCTTTAAGGAGCCTGCATTCTGTCTGGACAATTAAGAATTACACATACATAAACTCACGCATATATGGTCAGTTAATCTATGACAAAGGAGGCAATAATATAAAATGAGAAAAAGACCAAAAAAAAAAAAAACAAGGAGTACACAAACACATAGAGATCAGAACAAAACTGATATAGATTATAATTACATTTTTAAATATATTTTTATTATTTTTTTAATTTTTAATTTTTTTTTCATGGAAAGGCATTTTATTTTAAAAATAGAAGGGCTACCTAAATAGACATTTCTTCATAGAAGATATACAGATTGCCAACAAACACATGAAAGAATGTTCAACATCATTAATCATTAGAGAAATGCAAATCAAAACTACAATGAGATGTCATCTCACACCGGTCAGAATGGCCATCATCAAAAAATCTACAAACAATAAATGCTGGAGAGGGTGTGGAGAAAAGGGAACCCTCTTGCACTGTTGGTGGGAATGTAAATTGATACAGCCACTATGGAGAACAGTATGGAGGTTCCTTAAAAAACTAAAAATAGAACTACCATACCACCCAGCAATCCCACTACTGGGCATGTACCCTGAGTAAACCATAATTCAAAAAGAGTCATGCACCACAATGTTCATTGCAGGTCTATTTACAGTAGCCAGGACATGGAAGCAACCTAAGTGTCCATCAACAGATGAATGGATAAAGAAGATGTGGCACATATATACAATGGAATATTACTCAGCCATAAAAAGAAACGAAATTGAGCTATTTGTAGTGAGGTGGATAGACCTAGAGTCTGTCATACAGAGTGAAGTAAGTCAGAAAGAGAAAAACAAGTACCATGTGCTAACACATATATATGGAATTAAAAAAAAAAATAGAAATGGTCATGAAGAACCTAAGGGCAAGATGGGAATAAAGACACAGACCTACTAGAGAATGGACTTAAGTATATGGGGAGGGGGAAGTGTAAGCTGGGACAAAGTGCGAGAGTGGCATGGACATATATACACTACCAAATGTAAAATAGATAGCTAGTGGGAAGCAGCCGCATAGCACAGGGAGATCAGCTCGGTGCTTTCTGACCACCTAGTTTGGTGGGATAGGGAGGGTGAGAGGGAGGGAGACACAAGAGGGAAGAGATATGCGGATATATGTATACGTAAAACTGATTCACTTTGTTATAAAGCAGAAACTAACACACCATTGTAAAGCAATTATACTCCAATAAAGATGTTAGAAAAAAAATAGCAGGGCTTCTCTGGTGGCGCGGTGGTTAAGAATCTGTCTACCAATGCGGGGGACACGGGTTCAAGCACTGGTCCGGGAAGATCCCACATGCTGCGGAGCAGCTAAGCCCGTGCGCTGCAACTACTGAGCCTGTGCTCTAGAGCCCGCGAGCCACAACTACTGAAGCCTGCATGCCTAGACCCCATGCTCCACAACAAGAGAAGCCCATGCACTACAAGGAAGAGTAGCCCCCACTTGCCCCAACTAGAGAAAGCCCGCGCACCAACGAGACCCAACGCAGCCAAAAATTAATTAATTTTTTTTTTTAAAAAAAGCTACTCTAAACAGATTCCTCCAGACATTACAATGAGAGCCAGGAATTTAGAACCAGCATCTGGAAGATGCTCTTATGCTCCACTGGAATAGAAGTGAAATCAGCTTGGAGAGAAGGTCATTAGAAGCAGACGCATATCCCTACTCCCCAAGTACCCATTTGCAGCTCAGCATCACTTCGTTCCTTATCAAGGACAAGCCTTGCCAGACAGGCCTCTTGCCTGAAGTGTCTTATCTGGTGTGACCTGCCAGCACTGCCACATAGTAGTTTTCTCTTGGCCGTTTGTCTCCAATCTAGTAGCATGTACAACAGACAATAGATTTGAAATGCATATTGCTTAGGTAAAGTCCAGACAGTATGAAAATTTAGGAAGAAACACTATTCCAGGAAATCAGAAGTATCAGGCCCACAAACAGAATTAAAGCCAGTGGGAAAACTGGGGGACCAACTGAGGTGTTTGAAGAGCCATCCTTAAGCGGACCAAGACCTCGGTTAGGAGGAGCTGAGGGGAAGCTGCAGACACAGTGGTGGCAAGGAGAAAGCCGGCCTATAATAACTCCTGTCTGTGGTAAGGAACGTCTAGTTACCACCAATTCTCTGGCTAAATGTCCTCTAGGTCATTTTAGAATTATTTAGAGAGAGAGAGAGAGAGAGGAGAAAGGGAAAAGAAAAGAAAATTAAAGTAGGATGTTAAAGGGAAGGTGAATGGCTAAATGGAGATTAAAGGTAAAATTTAAGCACAAGGTAAGAGAAAATTAAATGGAATAAAAAGGTTAATACAAACAATAATATTACAAAGTTAAATTTTAAGAATTGAATCCAACTTGACTGAGGAATTTGCAGATTTTTATATGGAGTTAAAATAGATTTTTTTCCAAATGTATTAAAAACAAGAATTTTAAAAGAAAAATTAAAAAGAGAATGAAGCAAGAAGCCTAAAAAATGAACAGATGAGGTTAAGTAAAGTAGAAGTGGAAAATAAATGTAAGATAATCAGCATATAGCAAGGCAATGGAAAGTTCTAGAACTATCCTGAGAAACTAATGAAACAGATTAGAGCTGGAAAGAAACAAGAAAATACAGTCAATGTGGGGATGAAAGAGGAAACAAAACTGGAAGAGCAGGCAAGGACCAGATACAGAATTCACACCATAAGCAGGTCAGTGATACGGATTCTTGGCTAGGCTTTGTGGAGTACATTTTCTGTCTATGCTATTCACAGACATACCCTTTCAAATCTCAGGACCAAGAAATAAGGGAGGCCCCCTTTTCTCTCAGCCTTCAGCATGGCCATACTGGCTTTTTTTCCAATTTGCCCAAAGAATAGGCTCGCCAAGCCATGCATCCTAGGGGTCATATCTCTCCAGAGAGGGCACATTTCTGTGTACAAAGGTGCTATGTGGGTTAACTGTAGCCCCAGATGTTTCTCTTAAATTGACAGTCTCACATAATATTTTCACAGCATGAGCTCAAAATTTAACTTCTCAAATACCTAACTCTTTGGACTCTTTTAACCTAACATATACATGATTCAGTTTTAAAATACACAGGGATGAAATTCAAACAAGTATGTTGAGCAAAATCCACTTAAGTTTAAAGAAGAATAACTGTTTTTATCGGCAGCAAATAAACCTAGGGAATTACTAATGTTGTTACCTTTTGAGAAATATTTTTTCTTTGTGACTCTTGGTTTATGCAAATAGCTATCTCGTAAGAGCTCACACCCAGACATTGCAGCTTCGTGCCTGAGGATTCAGTAGTCATCTTGTTGTCTTCCCTTTAATTTTTTCCAGGCTGGTCTGGTACTTGTATAGTTTAATCTTTGCATTAATATTTTTTGTTTGTTTTGTTTTTATAAATTTATTTAGCTTATTTATTTATTTTTGGCTGTGTTGGGTCTTCGCTGCTGTGCACAGGCTTTCTCTAGTTGCGGCGAGCGGGGGCTACTCTTCGTTGCGGTGCTTGGGCTTCTCATTGCGGTGGCTTCTCTTGTTGCGGAGTACGGGCTCTAGGCACGTGGGCTTCAGTAGTTGTGGCATGCAGGCTCAGTAGTTGTGGCTCGCGGGCTCTAGAGCGCAGGCTCAGTAGTGGTGGCGCACGGGCTTAGTTACTCTGTGGCATGCAGGATCTTCCTGGACCAGGGCTCAAACCCATGTCCCCTGCATTGGCAGGCAGATCCTTAACCACTGTGCCACCAGGGAAGTCCCATAATCTTTGCATTAATATTTTAACGTAGGTTTGATTTGGGTTGAAATCAGCAAGATTCACCGAGACCTATCTAAAAAGACTGCTTATGTGATTTCACTTTGCTGCATTAGTATCCTGTGATAGATACCTTCTATTAGCAGGTTATATCTATCTCTGAATCAAGTGTCTTCTCACAAGACAATTTGACAGCTAAGTTTGAGGTTCATAAAAAATAGCTCTTCGGTTCACAAAAAATAAAACAACTCTCAACTTTTCAGTTAAATCAAACCTGCTTTTCTTTCCAGATGGATTATATTGGATAAACTTCTTTATCCCCACCTTCAATATGTATGCGCACACACACACACACACACACACACACACACAATTTGTATCTTGAGACCAATTTTTTCATCAGTATAATAAAGAAACTGGACTAAATTTTTTTAACTAAAATAATTTTTTCCTTTAAAAATAATTGTTATGTAAGGAGGGAATAGTTTTAAAAGAGGATCATCCTTCTCCCACCAATAATAAATAATTACTTTAATATCTTCATATTTCCTCTTACAGACATGTTATGTATATGTGTAAATACACATATAACCATATATTTTAAATGGTCTTATGCTGTATATTCTATTTCATACCATCTTCCACTTAACATTGTATTATCTCTGTCAAGGAGATTACCTTTAAATTTGATGAACTGTAAATTATATAACCTAGCTCTAATCTATGAATTTAAGACTATTTTATATTTTTAACTTCATGAATGATTCTGTGATGATCATCTTTGTATAGATATTTCTGAACATCTTTTCGATTATTTTCAGAGTAATTTCTTGCAAGTAGGATTTCTATTTCAAAAAGTATGCATATTCTAAATTTTAGTATGTATGAATTTTTAATCATTTAATCAAGAGTTTTTAAATCCTTTGGGTTTTTAATTGGGATCTCGTTGAATTTGTAGAGTAGATTAATGAGCATCCATTCGTTCACTCTTTCAAAAAATATGAACTAAACTCCCACTTCGGGCCAAATATTAATACAACAATGGAAAAATCAAAGAGCCTTCCTTACGGCACACATATACATAAGAGTCAAAACCACTAAGCAAACTGATATATAACATGGAGTCAGGGAGTGATAAATGCTCTGAAGAAAGGATAAAGCAAAGTAAGGAGACAAAGAATTATAGGAGGTGATCTTATATATAAGATGATTAGAAAGGTTTCTTAAACCTGTATTGATCAGAGACCTGAAGACACAGGGAGGAAGCTCCATGGTTATCAGAGGGGAGAATCAAGAAGACAGGGGAGCAGTGGAGCTTCATCAAGGAATAGAGCCCAAGAGGAAGAGATTAAAAAAGGGGCAGACGGGCTTCCCTGGTGGCGCAGTGGTTGAGAGTCCGCCTGCCGATGCAGGGCACACGGGTTCGTGCCCCGGTCCAGGAAGATCCCACATGCCGCGGAGCGGCTGGGCCCATGAGCCATGGCCAATGAGCCTGCGCGTCTGGAGCCTGTGCTCTGCAACGGGAGAGGCCACAACAGTGAGGGGCCCGCGTACCGCAAAAAAAAGGGGCAGACGTCTCACCATGAAGAATCTTTGGATAAATGGCAGGGACTTTGGATGTTATTTTGAGTGTGATTAGAAATCCATTAAAAGATTTTGTGCAGGGGAGTTACAAAACACTTTTAAAATACTCCATCTTTGCTTCCTGAAGTAAGGAATGCCCGCCATTTATTTTTCTTCTTTAATATCTTCCAGCTGAAGGTTTTAGTTGTAGTACACTCTTTTTAAATGTTTTATTAAATATTTGTTTCCCTTCATTGCTTGTCTAAATAAGAATTTACTTCCATTATTTTCATAATTAGTATTTTAGCTAAACAAATCTTATAGGCCCCTTCAATATTTAACTCCAGAGTTCTGTGGACTTGGTGCTAGGCCAATGATTCATGTCTCTGCAGAGCCATACAAGAACATATACTTCTTGGGAGCTGTAAAGAATGGCCCAGGGTTGCTTCCCCTCCACTCACCTCAGAGGAGATACAGGGATAGAATCAAGTACATTAAAATCAAAGCAGTACTTTCTAGGACAACCACGCCTCCATCCATCAACCTCTTACAGCTCTCTGGTTCCTGTGAAATTTGGCTCCCAGGCCCTTAGATCTTTCCTGAATTAAATTTCCTAGAGCATTGTTTCCCCCAGAAGTGTATATCAGAATCACCTGGGAAGCTTGAAAAAATAACTTCCCAGACCCCATTCCTGGTGATTCTGATCCCAAAGGTCTGGTTTCTAATATGCAACAGAATTTGGGAAAGGTTATTCAAGACCAACAATAGACTTGTCACCCTCTTACAGATCCAGGATTTCCCATCACCAGTCTAACAATACTCGGGACAGGCCTTGGAAAGCAAGTAATATGAGTGGAGTTGCTCAACATTAAATTGTCATACAGTTAAGTTCTTGATTGTAAAAAAACAACTGGGGAGGAATTCAACATCTGAGTTTTATCTAGGTCCTCATCCATGTTAAAAAAAAACACACACACACACATATTTTTGACTAACAATTATCTTTGTATCTTTACAATGTTCTAGAAAATACTCTAGGTAAAATTTAGAATGTGTTGTAGATGGAGCCACAGTAATAGCATACTGGAAAGGCTATGCCATGAAGTGATAATCCGAAGGATAAGACCTTCCCAAGAGGTGGGAAGTAGCCTGGTTTAGTGGAATGAGAGAGCCTTAGGATGTCAGAGGACCTGGGTGCAAATCTTGAGTCACTTAACTTGATAAAGTGTCAGTATGCTCACTGTAAAGCCCTCTGGCTTGCAGAGTTTCTGCTGAAAGATCAGCTGTTAACCTTACAGGGATTCCCTTGTATGTTATTGGTTGTTTTTCCCTTGCTGCTTTTAATATGTTTTCTTTGTGTTTAATTTTTGATAGTTTGATTAATATGTGTCTTGGCATGTTTCTCCTTGGATTTATCCTGTATGGGACTCACTGACTACTGCTCCCATGTAAAAATAACTTGAAAAAAAATAAGAAAAGTTAAAATAAAAAGACATCAGGAATATCCAGTTGCCTTTTTCATAATTGGATAGGACTCCAGGGATATTTGCAATCTGTGACATGAATCCACAAGTCTTGTAACACTTGCCAAGGACCACGGAGAAGGTACTGAGAACGGATGAAACACAAACCCAACGTTATTATTTATTCACCTACTAGTTAGCAAGCTGATCACATACTCTGTGTAACATACTATGTTTGACACTGCAGGAGATATGGAGAAGCGTTAACCATCAAAGAGCTTGCAACTGGGGTGGAAAAAGCAAGACATACACCTGTGAACACTTAAGGGTTAAAATGACAGATTAAACAGCAACAACACCAGAGGATATCAAAACAGAAGCAACAATGAATATGATTTAATATCCAGCAAGGACAGAAAGATACCACTCTGGCTTCTTAAAGACAGGACATTTGAGTGTCACATTTGAGAATGACATTTGAAAAGGATAGTTTTCAAAAATAGGGTAAAATCATGATTCATATAGATATAAAATGAGTATGAGTTAAAGGTTTTATTTAACTCATTATTAATAAGGGAAAGGATAAAGTATTACCACCAATTTAAAAGAGAAGTAAAAGAAGCACAAATTTATATGCAGTGAAGAAATGTTGAAATAGATTTACAAATAGAGAGGAAACTGACTTTTTCCATGGAGGGAGGAAAGTCAGTTGATCCACCAGACAGAATTTTTTTACGTGTCTGTAGGCAAGAATCCTTTTGCATTGTTATCAGTAATCTATAACTTTCACAGTTGTAAAATATATTAAAGGCAGTGAAAGGCCCAGAGCCCCCATAAATCAAGATTAGGATAACCCAAAAGTCTGTGCTCAAAACATGCTTAGTTTTCCCAGTGAAACACAAAGTTTTTTCTACAGGGCTCAATCTAAATCTATCATTTTCTACATTTAGTTCCCAAAAGTAACCTTTGTTATGAAGACATCACTAGCATGAGAAGACTTATTAAGGTTTATTACATATTAGTACCATACAAAATAATTTAAATAACTTTAATTCGTAAATAAAAGCAATATATTTGTATCTCAGTATGATATAACCTATATTAATTGAAATTACATATCACCTAATGCAATTAAACATAAAATATTAATTTACTACCTATAAAAAGTTGAAACATCTGTAAAATAAAGTTCTCACACCTGTGAGAGGCTCTTAAAAGAATCAGAATGGTGGCTTCAATAAAATGTCTCTCAAGATCAATCAAATCAGCCCATATCATATATGTTATTTTCAAATTAATACAAGAGAAAATAGATCACTTCAGAAAATTCTCTTTTGGCTGCTTTAACGAGCTTCTCTTTAAATTATGTTTTCTGGCAAAATATATTATGCCATTGATCTTATGCTCATCCCTAAAATAAACATGCCTTTTTTTTTTTTTTTTTTTTGGCGGTACGCGGGCTTCTCACTGTTGTGGCCTCTCCCGGTGCAGAGCACAGGCTCCGGACGCGCAGGCTCACGGGCCCAGCCGCTCCACGGCATGTGGGATCTTCCCAGACCGGGGCACGAACCCGTGTCCCCTATATCGGCAGGCGGACTCTCAACCACTGCGCTACCAGGGAAACCCATAAACATGTCTTGATCCCTAAAGAAACCAATGGTGGGAACTTATATTAATTCAAATCAATTTTTTTCCTCCCAAAATAGCAAAGATATGACATTCCCAAAGTAGAGAGTGTGTGTCCTGCTGAATCATACTTCTAGCTAGTCACCTGTCTCCTGCTTCTCCTTTTGTCATTTAATTACAAGTCTAGGATCTACTAAATATAGCTTTTGGCTGCTTTTACCTCCTCTAGGGGCTATAGGTGGTTTATAGAATGACACTGACACTGGCTGGCTGAATCACAGGTTCCCAGCTTTCAGATTAATGCACAGACCCTTCTCTGGGCTCTGAGCTCTAAAACTTAGTAGGACTGAATGCTTTTATGTACCACTGTTATCAGTTCCAAAATAATTTTGCCTCTTAATTTCCCCTAGATTTATAACTGTATTCTAAGGAGGCATTAAATCACAAATTTAATCACAAATTTATGAAGGTTGTGGAAGTGCTGCCCCCTTCAAAGACTAAATAATAGAACAGAGTCTAAAAATATATCATCACAGGAATTCCCTGGTGGTCCAGTGATCAGGACTCCGCGCTCTTATTGCCAAGGGCCCGGGTTCAATCCCTGGTTGAGGAACTAAAATCTCACAAGACACACGGCGTGGCCAAAATAAAATAAAATAAGAACATATCATCGCTGCCTTCATGCTTCCCTCCCACACATCTCACCAACCCTATTCCTGTAGAAATGGGTAGCTCCTAATAGAACCTGAAACAAAACAGACAGGAACTTCATTTTCTTCAAAACTTGACACCAGGGACAGGGCTTATTTCTACAAAATACTAGGAATATGCAACATTGGAGATGTATCGGTGCCTCTCCCTATAAATAATGAAAAAAGGTGGGAAAGGTCACGTCTAGTGAACTGCATAACCTCTGTTTCATGAAGTGGCTGTGTGTGCATGGCAATGGAGTTACACACAGCCATGTGGCAGACGGGACATCGGTGGGCATGGGAGTCAAGCTGGATTTCTACCACTCACTATCCCTTGAGCCTCAATTTGCTCATTTGTGAAACTGGAAATAAGCATAACTACTTTACAGTGCATTGTTACAAAGGATAAAAATATAAGTGCATTTACTAAGTTTTAATAATTGTTTGTTTTTACTTTTCTCCAGTAAATGGAAACTTTAAGTACAAAACATAGGCAAAGCATTTTTCCAGTGGGCTCTCACAACACCAGTTCTTCATCTAAAGTAGGTTTGTGGGTCAGAGAGGAAAAAGGAGTTCATCATGTTTAGCTCAGGCACTTGCCCTACAGACCCACTGGTTTTTGTTGACCTATAGGCTACAGCCCCTTTTCCCTTACCATCATTCTCAGGAGTGGCTACTACTTACATTGAAATATCCAGTCATGATGAGGAAGAGAAACAGCAGCCCAGGTTCATGTCTGATATAGTGGGAATAGCATACCCTTGGGAGTCAGCAAGACCCAGCTTCAAATTCCGGCTCCTTTACTGTCTTTGTGATCACTTTGAGGCTTTGTTTCTTTTATCCTACAAATAAAAATAATATCTTTCTTTAAGGACTGTTTTAAAGATTAAATAACATATACGTGCCAGAAGTATATTGGGCTCTGCTTATGTGTTAATCCCCTTTCTCTCCTGTCAGACCCTGCCTATTGTTTCCTAACTACTGCCAAACGTCACTTCAACAATAGGTCCATTTCTAGACATTGTCATACTGAGTGAAGTAAGTCAGACAGAGAAAGACAAATATGACATTGCTTACATGCGGAATCTAAAAAAATGGTACAGGGCTTCCCTGATGGTGCAGTGGTTGAGAGTCCGCCTGCCGATGCAGGGGACACGGGTTCGTGCCCTAGTCCGGAAAGATCCCACATGCAGTGGAGCGGCTGGGCCTGTGAGCCATGGCCGCTGGGCCTGCGCGTCCGGAGCCTGTGCTCCGCAACGGGAGAGGCCACAACAGTGAGAGGCCCGCGTACCGCAAAAAAATAAAATAAAAAATAAAATAAATAAAAATAAAAAAACGGTACGAATGAACCTATTTACAAAACAGAAATAGAGTCACAGACATAGAAAACAAACTTATGGTTACCCGGGGGAAGGGGGAGGAGGGATAAATTGGGAGATTGGGATTGACATATACACACTACTATATTAGCACAGGGAACTCTACTCAATACTCTGTAATGACCTATATGGGAATAGAATCTAAAAGAAGAGTGGATATATGTATATGTATAACCAATTCACTTTGCTATACAGCAGAAACTAACACAACATTGTAGTCAACTATACTCCAATAAAAATAAATTTAAAAATTAAAAAAAAAGTCAATTTCAAAAAAAAAATCTAGTTCTGTGAAGAAATGATGATGCAGCTTCTGTTTTATTATATTCATTTGTTTTATTTTTTAGATTCCACATATAAATGAAAAGTACAGTATTTGTCCTTGTCTGACTTAATTCACTAAGTATAATATCCTTCAAGTCCATCCATGTTGTTACAGATGGCAAAATTTCATAAAACAAATGAATGAATATAACAAAACAGACTCACAGATACAGAAAACAAACAAGTGGTTACCAGTGGGGAGAGGGGGAGGGGGGAGGGGGGGATAGGGGATTAAGAGGTACAAACTACTAGGCATAAAATAAATAAGATACGAGGATGTAATATATAACTCACGGAATATAGCCAATATTTTATAATAACTTTCAATGGAGCATAATCTATAAAAATATTTAATCACTATGCTGTACACCTGAAACTAATATAATAATGTAAATCAACTATACTTCAGTTTTTTCAAAAAGGAAAAAAACGAAATAATGAGGCAGAGGAGAAACAATAGGCCAGATGAAGAAAAGCAGCCTGATGTTTCCTGTGCAGTGAAGAATTAACCTTACCCAAAGGGAAGTCTGGCCTTTGTCCATGGTTACTGGGAGGTGATCTCCCAGCCCTGGGAATATCCTGCCTGATAGGAGTGTCTTTGTTTTCCTGGGGACTTTGGCCACCAGTCAGTCTAACAATGTGATTTATGGTGGGGATGTGACCCATGCCATATCAATTCCAACCTTCAGAGGAACTGATGACTAAAGGTATTAGCTGGATATCCAGGTAAACTTCAGCCACACAGGATGTGATTGATCCCAAATAAAACTCTGGACACAGTAAGCTTGGATGAGCTTCCAAGTTGGCAGTACTCTGTGTGTTACCACACAGCAAGGCTGGGAGTAGATAATGTCACCCAGGACTCCACAGAAGAGGATGAGCAGAGCCCCACATCTGTACCCTTCCTGGACTCTGTCCTGTGCCTCTCCCCTTGGCTGACTCTATTCTGCATCCTTTTGCTGTAATAAACCGTAACCATGAGTATAACGATTCTCAGTGAGTTCTGTGAATCCTTCTAGTGACTTAGCAAACCTGAAGGGGATTTTGGAACCCGTCAAAATTGCAGTTGGTATCAGAAGTGACAGTCTTGTGGGGACTTCTAACTTGAAGTTTGTCCCAAATTCCTCAACTTTTCTTTTTATTTACATATAGTTGATTTACAATGCTGTGCCAATCTCTGCTGTACAGCAAAGTGATTCATTTTACATATATATATATATATATATACACACACATTCTTTTTTAAAATATTCTTTTCCATTATGGTTTATCCCAGGAGATTGGATATAGTTCCCTGTGCTCTAGAGTAAGACCTTGTTGTTCATCCATTCTAAATCCTCACACTTCTATAGAGAGGGAAAAATTCAACAGGGAAGATTTTGCCCCATCCAGGGAGCACACAGCTGGCATTCTGATTCGACCTTTTGTCCTACAGAGCAATCCCTGTAGGACTAGTCTGTGTAATTAAGTACTGTGTCTCTTTACTGATCAAAACCTCTTCCTACCATCACCAGCACAGATAGAAAACAAGCACCCAAAGTTTGTGGGTGTTCCAAACCCAGCAACATAAAGTACGTGTTTAGATATTTTTAATCTTATGTTTCTTTTTTGAGCATATCAGTTCTTTTCATAAGAATTTCTGCAACTAACACCACTTCTGTGATGCAGACCTTTTCAGGTCTACAGGCTCCGTACACCTCTGACACTGAGTCTGAGGACCCACATTGCTGAGGCATATTTATAAGAAATGCTGTCGGCAGGGCACACGGTCCCAGGCTTGCGTAGATATTCAGGGGCAGCCCCTTAGTTAGCTGGCTCGCTACCAGAGTCCATACTTCTCATTCGTTAAATAAAATCTAACACTTTACAAGTAGCTCTTCACAGAGAAAGTGACTTAATGAGTGGAAATTTATTAGTGAATATAGATATTTTTCCAATAAATTATCCACTTAAACAAAAAACTCAGAGAAAGGAGGCAAAGATTTTTGTCTTCTGATATTTTTGAGCCCTTTTCCTCCTTACTGTTCTTAGTAACAGAGTGGTCTTCTGGATGGCCACAGTCCTTTAACCAAGTATCATTCATTGAACAAACGTCTACTGAATATCTACCCTGCTTCAAATCACCACTGGGAACTATGACAGATACAAAGTTGTTTAATTCATGGAACTCCCCTGCCTTCAAGGAGCAGAGAAAAAAGTTTGCATAACTGCATAATAGCAGCACAAATTGTCACTGGAACTCTGGGAAGGAAGAGGTCACCTGTCTGGACAATCATGGAAATTTGTGATACATTGGCTGGGCTTGAAAGGCTGGTGGTATTGGGGTAAATGAACATGGCTGAGGGGATTTTTAAGGGGATGCATGGTAATAGAAAAACAAAGCCTGTAAGGGAAGGAAAAATAAATTAATTTTCCTAAAGAAAAGGTATGTGAGCTGTAGTAATGGACAGCAAGACAGCAAGGTTGAAGTATTTTAGAACAGTGCTGGGCCAGACACAGATGAATCTACTGGCAAACTTTGTAAAAATAAAGACTCTATGATCACACCTCCAGAGATTCTGATTCAGGAGGTTTAGAATCAAGGCTCAAGGAATCTGTCATTTTTAAAGCACCCTGGTGATTCTGCTGTGCAGCTACGTTTGGGAACGACTAATGTATGGGCAAACTATAGAGGACTTTAAATGCCAAGCTAAAGTGAATGAACGTTTTTTTCTAAGTGTCTGTCCCATAGGTCCTTTCTCTTAAGCTCTCTATTTTCTTTTAACAACTAACAGAGTTCTTTATTAAAAATTCATTTATGATTTCAAAGTATGCCACACTTAGCAATGCAAGAAGAGGGTCCTTCAATATGAGATCACTTGAGGAGGCCTAGAAGGTATACTTCAAGCTCTTCCAAGCAGTGCCTCTCCTGATACCTGTCTCATCATGATGATCCTTCTTTCTAGACAGGTCATCTCCACAATACAAATGTAGTTGCTCAAAATCAGAGAGCAGGGCAACTCTACACAGTGTGGCAAAGGGGATGGTTTGATCAATTATCCATTTCAGTGGGATCCCTCCTGTGGGTCCCCCCAATATCTAAGTACTCAGTGGTCTCATCTCACCAACGAACTACTCAGTCTCCCAGCACTGTAATGCCTTCCCTGTGCTTCAAAATTGCACTTTACAGCCTAGAGGGAGTCCCAGTTTTAAAGAAAAGATGCAATTAACCCTTTACAATTAACCCTTGTAAACCCGAATTTGTATGATTTCAGAAGTAGTATAAGAATTAATGGATTTTAGGCAAAGGTAATATTTTGGGTCTTTGGCCACTTTTTAACACTCCATAAAGTGTGCAAACTCCTCCCACTGTGTAAAGTGCATGGATAAGGAACAAGAGGCTTAGAGCAGAGCTTAGCAAACTTTTTCTATAAAGGGCCAAATAATAAATATTTGGGGGGGGTGCTCTGTGGACCACTAACAGTCTCTATCACAACTGCTAAACTCTGCCATTACAGAATGAAAGCAGCTACAAATAAATGAGTGAGGCTGTGTTCCAATAAAACTTTATTTACAAAAACAGGTGGCCGGCTAGATTTGGCAATAAGGCCATAATTGACTGATGTCTGGTTGAGAGAAATGCGGAAGATAGAAAAGTTTGAGAAAATCAGTAGAAAAACTGTTAGGATTAATAAGAGATTTTGACAAGCCTGCCAGATACCAAATCAGTTACAAGAATAATAGCACTTCTGTACACTAGCTATAACTTTATAGAATGAGATTAAAAATAAGAAACCATTTACAATAGTAACAAAAATTATAGAGAATCTAGGAATTAACCAAGAAATACACAACTCTTCTATGAAGAAAGATATTTATAGAGAACAAAGTGACTATCTCTATAAAAAGAGTTGTAGGACTCCTCAAATTCTCCCCAAATTTATCTGTAAATACAATGCAATTCTGTGGTAGGTAGAATAATGGCTTCCCAAAAATGTCTGTGTCCTAATCCCCAGGATCTGTGAATATGTTACCTTACAAGACAAAAAGAATTTGCAAATGAGTTTAAGGTTATCAGCCTTGAGATGGGAAGATTACCCTGGCTTATCCAGGTGGGGTGATATAATCACAAGAGGCATCAAAAGTGGAGGATCTTTCCCAGTTGTGGTCAGAGAGAAGTGTGACAATGGAAGCAGGGTCAGAGAGATGCTATGTTGCTGGCTCTGAAGATGAAGAAAGGGAACCATGAGCTAAGGAATGCAGGTGTCCTCGAAAGGCTGGAAAAGACAAGGAAACAGTTACTTCTCTAAAGCCTCCAGAAAAGGACGTAGCCCTGGAGACACCTTGACTTAAGCCACATGAGAACGTGTCAGATTTCTGACCTAGAGAGTTGTACAGTAAGAAAGTTGTGTTGTTTTAAGCCACTAAGCTTTTGGTAATTTGTTATGGCAGCAATAGGAAACTAAAGCAGATTTCAATCAAAGTTACAGTTGGAATTTTTGAGGAATTCATAAACTTGGTCTAAAACCTATAATGTCCATAAAAAATTCAGCTTTGAAAAAAAAATAAAAGAATGAAGAGGAAGAGTTGTACATTACCCAGTACTGACATACTGCAAAACCATAATAATAAAAACTGTATGGGATGTATGTAAGAAGAGACAAAGAGGCCAATAGAACAGACTAGAGAGCTCAGAAATACACTCGTGTGTGTGTGTGTGTGTGTGTGTGTGTGTGTGTGTGTGTGTGCAATATCTGATAAAGGATTTCACAAAAAATGGGGAAAGTGTGAGTTATTTAAAAGAACTTACTGAAAGACAAACCTATCTCAGGGGGAAAAAACTAAATCCTTCCCTTACAACACATACAATATGGATCAAATCAAAGATCAATGTGAGAGACAAAAAGCTGTAAAGTTAATAGAAATCTAGGATATATATATATATACACACACACGTATATTTACATACATTTGGAAGACTTCTTAAAATTTCAAAAATAAAAATTATAAGGCATATATATACATGATAAGTTTGGTTGTATCAGCATGAAAGATTTCTATTCAAAGTCGTATACCATGGACAGATTTAACAGATGAAAAAATGGAAGGGGATACTCGCATGTCCTAAACAAGCAAGGGAATAATATTTAGAAAATATCACATGACCCTTATAAATTGAAAGGAAACTGACAGCAACCACAATAGGGAAATGGACAGAGTATGTGAATAGGAAACCCAGAAGTTATCAAGTGTATGAATATATGAAGAGATGCTCAAACTTATTAGAAATGAGAGATGTGCAAATTAAAACAAACAGATATCACTTTACACCTATTACACTAGCAAAAATTAGAAAGCTGGGTAATTGATGCGACTGTGGAGATATAGGGGCCCCCAAGCACTGGTGGTGGAATTGTAAATTGCAGCAGCCCCTGTGGAGAGCATCTGGTACCTTCAGTTAAATTTTATATAGGCCTGCAGTGTGATCCAGCAAACCACTCCTGGGTTTATATCCTGATGAATTTCTCACACAGACTCCTAAGGGGATGTGTACAAGGATATTTACTGCAGCATTATTTGAAGAAGTGTGGAGTTGGAGGCAAGACTGGGGGAGTTAGTTGCTGGAGGAGTGGATAAAGGTTGATGGATGCCCTTCATGGAGTACTATGGAGCAGAAAGGAGCAACAGAGTAGATGCCCATTTAACAACATTGATGGAGCTCATAAACATAATGCCTAGTAACAGTATTGTTTTAAAAAAAAAAAAAAAACAGAATTTGATATATGACCCAATAGTTTTTATGTAAGTTGAAAATGCATGAACACAAAATTTCAAATCTTTTCAAAAGCACATACAAACAAAAAGACATTAGAATAATTGCTTATCTTGGGAAAGGGGAATAAAAATGGGTGATAATGATAAATGGAATGAAAAACTTATTGCATGTAAATAATTAAAAGAATGGAGGGAATTTCCTGGGCAAATGGTGATACTGTGCCATGAACTCACCTTCTGCATTTGACTGGAAAAAAATAAAAACATAAAATTTGAATGGAAAAAGAAGGGATTGAGTAATCTCTGTCTCCCAAATTTAGGTCATGTGGTTTGAGGTGTAAATGAGGAGTGAGAGGGGAGTGTTTTTGCAGTGCTTTTATTTTTAATTCATAATTTTGAATTATGTTGTTCTTAAATGACTTCTTAAATATAAGATCATATTTTAGCAAAAACAATAGTAATGTCTTCATACTCATAGCAATCCAGTCTACAAAGGCAAAGAAACAAAAAAGCAAGACCTTAAGCACTTGTATGCAAATCCATTTCTTTTTTAAAATTTAATTTAATTAATTTATTTGTTTGTTTGTTTTATTGGAGTATAGTTGGTTTACAATATTGTGTTAGTTTCAGGTGTACAGCAAAGTGATTCGGTTATACACATACATATATTCATTCTTTTTCAGATTCTTTACCCATATAGGTTATTACAGAATATTGAGTAGAGTTCCCTGTGCTATACAGTAGGTCGTTGTTGGTTACCTATTTTATATCTAGTAGTGCAAATTCATTTCTAATCTCAGTTTGTTTTCTAAACTAGTCTTGTCTTTTGAATGAATACTGCCCTTCTATGACATTAATTGCTATAGGAGAATACTGAATTTTCTCACAATACATAAATAAATAGGAAATTATCATTAGTCTTAGATATTTTCACAGAATTTTGACCAATTTGTTACATCATTTTTATATAAATTCACTTCCTACACAAGTTTGTGCATTGGAACACATCATTTTCAATAACAGAATAATTGTGGAAATTCTGCATATTTAAGGCCACTGATCCTATCTGGTTTACTTTTTTATTTCTTGAAGCAGATACCCTAGTGTCTTCCATATTGTAACTATTCAAGCAATATATAATGAGTTGATCTGAGTGAACTTTAGTCATGATAAATAATTTGTTTTAAATAAGTCTTCTGGAAACACACTGCTTTATTCAGAAATAATAAAAATATTTTACTTAAAGTATTGTTTCTCAAATAAGTCATACTTCTTGATTAATTTCTGAGGTATTTATCTAATTTTTTTTCTAAGGTTTAATGCTATTTTTTTCACTCGAGTTACTTTCGGTCAGAAAGATGAAATGCCACAGGGGTTCACCAAAAGGAAAAGGAATGAGATCTATCAAGGACAGAGAACAGTCCTGTCCATTGAAATGAGAGTTACTGGTTTTACAAGGGAAGATTACTTTATCCCTTAAACATGATTATTGTTATTACTGAGATTTAGGCCTTAGGCCATAGGGAAAAACATTTATCAATGAGTTTTCAAACCTTTATAGTTCTGTTTTCTTCTATGAATATCTTGGCAGAATCCTCTGGGACCAAAACATCTGAAAGTATAGATTCTATGAGAATGACAAATTCTCACAGTTACATACATGAAGTCTAACAAACTAATCAAAGAAAGAAGAAAGAAATACACTTTCTGCCAAGCTACTGTTCAGAATCTGTCCTCCATTATGATGGAGGAGAGCGATGTTTAATCAAGTTTGGTAATGAAACAGTTGTTTCTAGATGAAGTATAAAAATGTATAAAATGTTAGAATGCAAAATTTGAACGGTATATCAAATATGCATTGCCTGATTATATAATGAGATATTTCTTCAATACCCCCCCTCTCTTTTCCTTTCTAATACATGTAGAATGATATCTGTATCTGTTGGGCTGCTATAAAAATTACTAGAGACTGGGTGGCTTATAAACAACAGAAGTTTATTTTTCTGATTTCTGGAGGCTGGGAACCAGCGGATGAGGTAATTACTGGAGACCCACTTCCTGGTTCATAGATGGCAGTCTTCTTGCTATATCCTCAAAGGGCAGAAAGAGCAAAGGAGCTCCCTGAGGTTTCTTTCATAAAAGCACTAATCCCTCCCAAAGTCCCCGTCTCCTAATACCATTGCATGGGAGGTTAGGTTTCAACATATGAATGGGGGGTCAGGGAAGGGGGACCCAAACATTCAGCCTATGGCAAATGGTATACTGGGAAAAGACCAAAATCGAACCCTTAGACGAGCCTTAATATATAGTGCATAATATACAACTCTGAGAGCATGATCATGAATGAGAACTTGGGAAACACCTCGTAGGAATCCTCATAGATGCTAGGGAAGAAACCTTAAAAATGGGCCAGACTTGGTACAGGTACATGAGATATAACAGGCTGTCCAACTTTCACTTACACAGTAAGGCAACCTCGTTTACTCTCTTACAATCAGAGAAGGACTGTAGGAATTCAGGTTAAAATGGAAAACATTAAACCCAAAGGCTGCGTATAGTAGTAGGTCCTTAATAATAAACGTTTGTTCTCTTTCCCTTGAAAGACAAGACCTTAAAAGTAAGACATCCTTGAAGCAGATCTCTCAACTCACTTTCATTAGCATCCTCTGGATACAGCACTCTGATTACCTTCAAAAAGAATTCTTCATGTGAAGAGTCTGTAATTAGGATACCAGGGAGAGCTGAGCACCTGAAAAGGACAGCGGTGCCTGCTTATTGTCTCGGCTGCTTCTAATATCTCTAGGCCTGAGATATGAATACAAAGTACAGATGCAAACACTGGACCAGTCTCAAACTTTGTTCATTTCCCATTAGAAATACTGGATGTGCATTTTTCTTGAAATCGGAACTTCAGAACAGCATCTCCAATAATTAGTGCATGATTTTCTTTTCACTTGAATGTTTTCTGTTTCTCTGTCACTATTTGAGCAACTGGGTATTGAAGAAAGAAAAAAATCATGTCTCAAAACGTGGTTCATTTTTCAAAGCAGGGGGCAGAATCCAGTTTCTTGATGAAAGCGTCAACCTTTTAATTCCAATGAAGTGAAGCTGAATTTATTTTGTTGGAGAATTTGAACTGGTCGGCAAGGCACATGGTTCAACAGTTCAGGCTTCCTGTAATTAACTGTCAAAGAAAGAATCCGAAACTAAGCAGTGAAATGCAAGTGGGTCAACCTCAGAAGGGTTTAAATTCTGAGGAAATTTTAAAAGAATGGCCTTTCATGGAAACATTCATCCCAGTCAGTAGTTCACTGTATAAACAACAGCAAGTGTAGGTGGTTCTCAAAAACGAAGCTTGAACTCCCGTTTGGTTCCCGCTGCCCTTTCTGATTATCACTGATGCTCCATCACTAGAAACACTCTTGCACTGGAGCTTCTATGCACAAACAGAGCAAGACTTTGAGAATGCGAAGGTTTGAGGGTCTTACAAAGAACTCTTCTGTTGCTATTATGCATTAAGTTGCAGAGGGCATCTCCCCTGCCTCACTACTTGACCGGCAGAATGTTATTCCCACATATGCACCAATGGGTTTCTGAATTCCATCACAAACTCCCTAATTGACAAAGGGTTCACAGGCAGAGCGGGTGAATAGAAGGTTCAGTTTCACGTAGATTATCATCAGAATCTGAGCAAAACAGAAATGCTTGTCCTTTGACTCAGAAATTAAAATATTTTCCATGACAACAGAAAGCTTTTCAGCTCTACAATGACCAGGAGCAAAGTGTGTGATCTCTTTGACCAGGAGCAAAGTCTCTGATCTCTTGACTTTTATAATCACAGAGCATAGTATAGTAGGCAAGCAATTTGTCTGCCCAGAACCTGAATTTCAATGGAATTCTCCAAATTCTGCATAAAAAATGGAGAAAGTTTAGATTTTTTCACACGTCCTTTTTGCAGTCTAGTGATAAATAAAGTTAGAAATAAGTACGAATTACTGGAATGAACAAGAAAACCAATTGGTGAATAATAAATTTATTTCCAATTAAATTTTAAAGGCCTAAAGAAAAGAAGTATTCTCCTCAGAAAGTCTTAGCTAAGGCACAATTTCACCCCTTGGTGGCTCCCATACATGCCTCATTCCCTTGGTTAATGATCACATTTTATTATTTCATGGCTACCATCTTGTTACCTGCCAGCTTTTCTCTCACTAGATTTTCAAGTCCCTCCTACATACTAGGAATAAAATGCTATAAGTGTTCTATATTATGGGAACTTACGCCTTAGTACAATAAATTGCTTTCTTTAAAAAAGTAATTTCCAGAAACTACAGTGATGACCACAGGTCACTGAAAACTATACAAATTAAACCAGCTACTTGTGGAAGAGGTAGTTCAGTAAAAGTGGGCAAAGGTTGAAATACATTAATGTAATGTTAAAGTAAATCTTCTTATAACACATATGTACTCAGTACATCTGTATAAGTTTGTGTTTTAAAAAATTTCAAAAGCAATGAATTCTTCCACCTTATCATCTCTTAGTGTATAGTTAAACTGAAGAAGGTACTGTTCATTTGGGATTTATTAGTTCAGTACAGATTTATTGTGACTTTCTTTTTTAAAAAAATGTTAGCAGCTTTACTGAAGAATCACTGACAATTCGCATATACAGAGAGAAGTCAGTTTGATAAATTTGGACATATGTGTGCATCATGAAATGGCCATTACCATCAAGATAATGCACGTAATAGCCCCCCAAAAATATCCTCATATCCCTTTTTAAGTCTCCGTTTTGTCCCTCCTCCCATCCTCACGCAGCTTCATTTCAGTCAAGATGTGTACCTGTTATCTTAGGCCTCAAATTATTTTTACAAACAAATTTGCAAATGAAATGTGGAGTTCATAATCAAAGATAAGCAGGCGGGCTTCCCTGGTGGCGCAGTGGTTGAGAGTCCGCCTGCCGATGCAGGGGACACGGGTTCGTGCCCCGGTCCGGGAAGATCCCACGTGCCGTGGAGCGGCTGGGCCCATGAGCCATGGCCGCTGAGCCTGCGCGTCCGGAGCCTGTGCTCCGCAACGGGAGAGGCCACGACAGCGAGAGGCCCACGTACCACAAAAAAAAAAAGAAGATAAGCAGGCTAATCAGGAGACCTGATGATCTGAAGGGGAATCAGAAAGTACCAAACACGCTAGGGTCCCAGAGAGTTTAGCACTAGCTTTATATTATTGTGACTATTATATTCAAGGAGATCAGACAAGTCTAAGTATTTTGGCAGAGGACTGGAACATAGCTTTTGAAAGGACAAAGCTGATCTTGAGAAGAAGAACAAAAGAGAAATTCTAAAACTGAAAATTAAATAATACTAAGAGCTCAGTAGATATATTTGAAAGTGCACATCTTAGTAACAACTAAAGAAAAATAAGTTAGTGAATGGGATGAACACCAGGAAAAAAAATCCAGAATAAAATCCAAGGAAACAACATTTTAAGGAAAAATGAGAGAGCCTGAATTTGAGACAATGGCAATACAAAAAAAAAGTTCTTAGATGAACTTAATTAGAATCACAAAAGGAAAAGACGAATTTCAGAAGGAGTATCTGAAAGGAAAATGGCCAGAATTTTTCAAAACTGGTGAATAACCACTATACAGAGTTAATAAGCCCAGTGGATCACCAGAATGACAAAGAAATTCACACCTAAATGATTACAATATAATTGAAAAAAATAAGAAAAGGAAAAAAAGAGAATGAGAGGGATGAGGGAGGAAGAGGGAGGGGAGAGAGAGAAGAAGAGAGGGAAAGATAGAGGAGAAAGAAAACAAAAAGGAAGGAAAGAAGGAAGGAAGAAAGTATATACTTCTTTTGTGTTAAAGATATAAAAACTTTGTGACCTTTCAATTCCAGTTCTAAGTAGGTTTCATAAAGAAAAGAGTCCACACATGCTGCAAGATTTAGGTACAAGAGTGTTCACAGCAACATTATTTGTAATAGCACAAAGACGAAACAGCCCACGTGTCTATCAGTAGTGTGGACAAATAGATGATGACATATTCATTTAACGGAATACTTCACAGTAATTAAAAGTAACGCATTCCACTTATATGCAACAATGTGACTTGATCTCACAAACATGATAGTGGACAAAAGAAGCCAGGCTAAAATAATATTTGCTTTTTATTTCCATTTAAATAGATTATTTATTTCCATTTAAATAGATTTCTAGCATCTCAAAGCTAGATCAAATTTAAGTAGTGTTTAGGAATACACATTTAAGTAGTAAAAGTATAAAGAAAAGGTCTGGAGAAAAGCAAGGAAGTGATTAGCAAGTCAAGACAATGGTTAAGTTTGACATAAAGGGTTAACTTGGATAGGAAAGGGCATGCTGGGGCTCAAGGCACTGTCAACACTACAAATCCTCATACGAATTGTGCATGCATGGGTCTGTCAAAGAAAAATTGTACTGGATGGAGTTAAACAGTCAAAGAAGACTTTATTCAAGGCTATTTTGCAATATGGGAGAGAGGTTGAACTCAACTCCACTGAAACAAAAGGCAAGAGTATTTTTAAACACTAGGGTGAGTTCATGAAAAAGTACTCGAGGACATTAATGGGGACGCTGGTCGCTGTGATTAAGGCCATCTGTGTTTGCTGATTGACACTGAATAGAAGTTAGGCTCCTACCTGCCACGGAGCGTGGGAGATGGAGCCCTGTCTCTCCTGATGATCACATTTCAAAGGACAGCTCTCAGGTCCTTCCTGAATTGACTTTCCTGGGTTATAGATGATTTCCATCTCAAAGGAGCAGAGAAAGAATTTACAGTTGCAAGTTTTCTAAAGTAAATGCTCTAAGAAAAGAGAAGTCAGGGATCTAAAGTCAGGAAGAAACCTGTCTAAAGTTTAGTGAAGCTGAGGGGAATGTAAAGGCCAGCTCAGTCAGATATGAGCTTCACTATAATTCATTTATTTGTATATTTATTTTTATGCAGTTTCCTATACACCTTAAAAAAACAGTTTAGCACAAAATTCACATAACTTCCAATTTGTTTTAAAAGAGATAAATATATTGATAGTCGTGAAGAAGAAAAATTCTGTTAAAAACAGGTACTAAATATAAACAATGATTTTTCATGAATAATAGGATATTCAGCGATTTAAGTTAATTTTTTATTTTTGCTCATGCTTTTACTTTTTCTACTCTAGTCTTGTACAGCTCTGATTATATAAAATGATAACAAAGAGAAAAATGTTTTCCCACGTGAAATGCACCTACCTACATTCTGCTTGTATGAAAGCTAGTTGGTTTTATAATTAACAGTGTTTAAATATAATTTCCCCCTAGGAATCTTAGGTTCTCTTTTGTTTGTTTAGAAACCAAAATATGAAATAATATGGTTAACTGTACTTATCCTATCCCCTCTCTTCCTTCTCTCTCTTCCTTTTCTATGACAAGTATGAAGAAGCAATGTGGGATTGAACAAAAACAACTGGATTTTCCCAGAGTATGGCCTATTCTCTGCAAATATTTTAGGTCCTATGGGGGGAAAAATGCATTAACTCATTGAGGGACCATCCTCTGTTTTTTAAGTGGAAATTTTCAGACATTATGTGCCTTGAAGAGCAACCTATGTGCCTAATATCCTCCTGGAGAGTAATTTAAATAGAGGGAAAACCAGAGAGTCCCTTTATTAAGTCACTGAGTCCCCATGAATTTGGAATACACGAGGTTGAACTGACTTTGTGAAAAGTACCTGAGCCAACTCTTAGTGCCTGCAACAAAATTCAACCTAATAATGCCTGAGAATATTTACATCTCTATCGGGTTTATAATGTCTTTGTTTTCCCCAGCCTTTATTATTACTGATGTATACTTCTCTATTCAATACTTACCAAACCCTGAGGCAACCTAGTAGTAGTGTAATGTTCTTCACTTCAGTCAATGAACTTTAACAGAAACCAATGCATTTTAACTAAATTTTTGTTTATCTCAAGGAGCACATTTTAATGAAATCAATACATTCTTGCTGAAAGCCACATGAATCCTTTGGAAAGAATACATTGTTACCGAAACCAGTATACAGTTTTATAATGTTGGTATGTTTTAAGCATAAGCATAGCCATACGTTTTAGCTGTAACCAATATATTTCTCCAGGGCTGTTACTGAGAAGCCTTATTTCAGGGCAAAGTCAATTCATTCTTACAGAAACTAATACTGCATTCCATATTCCTCAGCCAGCAGTGTCAGGCTAAATAAAGACTATGATTTATATTGCTGAAAAATGTAAATATTTCCAGAAATGACATTAAAAAAAGATAGTTTTGAAAGTGTATATTTTAATATCTTCATTAAGTTTAAAAAATGAAGTCAGAGAAAAGTTTTTGAATTGAAAAGTTAAGGGCCTTGCTTATAATTTGTGATTTGATTAAACACGCAAATGCATTTATTACTATAGTCATATCTTAGTCACTGAATTTTTTAAAATTTGTGTTTATTTCATTAGATGCCCACAAAAAGTGGATATCCTTTGGGAGAGATCAGAGGTTAAAAATTTAGAAATTTCCAGTCCTAGAAAAGCACATCTTCTCCCATCTAACCTAAGAATGACCAAACTCGTAAGATTCTCTCTCTAAATCCCTTGCCCTAAAAAAATATTAATATTAATGGAGTCATTATAGTCAAAAACTAATGGAGGAACATAGAAGGAAATAAATTCAAACAATGACTCAACAATAAAACAAATAAAAATATTTTAAAAGTTAAAGCAGAGACTTCCCTGGTGGCACAGTGGTTAAGAATCCGCCTGCCAATGCAGGGGACACTGGTTCAAGCCCTGGTCCAGGAAGATCCCACATGCCGTGGAGCAACTAACTAAGCCCGTGCACCACAATTACTGAGCTTGCGCTCTAGAGCCCACAGGCCACAACTACTGAGCTCTCATGTGGCAACTACTGAAGCCCACGCGCCTAGAGCCTGTGCTCCACAACAAGAGAAGCCACCGCAATGGGAAGCCCGCGCACCACAAGGAAGAGTAGCCACCGCTCGCTGCAACTAGAGAAAGTCCACACGCAGCAGCAAAGACCCAATGCAGCCAAAAATAAATAAATAAATTTATTTTTTAAAAAAAGTTAAAGCGAATTTTTACATACGTAAGCATGCATGTATGTATCTTTGTAGTTACGATTGCAAAAGTCTCTTGACCTACGTTATAGTATTTTCCACACCCAGGTTAGCCAACTACGCTTTATGTACTTAGCCCAGAGATTCAAAATGCATCACTTTTTATTAAGCTAACATTTTAAAATTCAGACGTGCTTGTGTTTAGAAAGTGACTGGTTATCTCCCAAGATATTATCTAATTGGGAGAGTAACCTTGTTGTATAATTTATCCAGAGGAAAAGCAAGGGCAGCTTACCTCCCTAGACATCTTCATTTGCCTTTTTAGTTTTCTCTGCTAATGACATTTCCAGAAGATGAATAAAATGAAGGGAAGAATTATCCTACAGTAAATGTAATAAACCCAAAGTCAATTTTTTTTAAAAATGCACCTTTCAGGAAAATATGCATCCTAGTTAAGATTAAAATGTTATATTTAATATTCATACAAACAATAAGAAATCAATAAGCAATCAGAAAATTCTCAAATCATTTAGTTGACTTCTCTAATTAGGAAAAGTAGACAAAACATCGACAGTTTAAAGGAAGGGCAATATTCTTGTTAAATGAATAAGTAAGTAAATAAATAAACAAGTAAAAAGAAAAAATGGGGCAGATGCTAAACCAAAAAGTAGCACCAGAAACTTTTTTATTAAAGCAACCCTTTAAGTCATTCAAAGTTCTTTGTAAACTCCTCCTATGGACATATCTCTGTCCTACGAAGATCCCAACTCCTAAATAGCTACTTTTACCTGGGGTTTATTTTTCTCAGTGAGGCCCAACTCAGATGCAGCTCTCCATTTTATAGATTGGTCTTTACAGTAAATCTCTTTAACATTCTTGTTTAAGTGTTAGGATGCCATAAACGTTAAGTAGCTAGTGGATCTCAAAATGCACATTTAATACAACCAAAAACTTCACAGGAGTGCCGTGTTCTCTCATTTCCCTTTAACAGGCTGCTAGCTTTTTCCCAACGGTTCCCATGCTAAAGCTCAATTTAATGCTTTTAACCTACGATTAATGCACAGCGCCCATAACCTTGTCTGCTTCATGGATGGTGGCCCCAATGAGCCATTTCTAGCCTCACTTTACTGGGCTCATAACAGTTAAACCGGGCAGCTCACCTCCTCCCCACCCCCCGGGGCCCGTGCTGTTCCCCACCCAGCCTGGTCTCTTAAGCTCCAGCTTCTACTTCAGTTTCTACTCTCTCACTCGCCCTGAAAGTAGCTCCCACCATTTTAAATCATTGTGCATCTGCAAATCATTTAAATCCCTTAAGACTGAGTCTAAGTATCACCTCCTCCACAAAACCTTCCCATGACGTACTATCTGCTTTTAACAACTTCTAGGCACTTATTGTTTCCTCCCTTGCACTCACACATGCCCTTCTCACCCAGCAAGGCCCCCTTCCCATTTCCAAGCCCACCCCAGAACTGGCCTCCCCGCCTCCCCCTTCACTTTGTCAAGGCAAGCCATCGAACAATCCCTAAGCCGGAGCAACAGCGGCTGGCAGGTGGCCACCACACTTCATAAATGCAGCCAGGAAGGAGACGATGAGTACCAGATGAACTTAGACAGCTTGTAACCCCTGGCACAGCAGGCCTGGGGTTCATGTTTACATGGGTTTCCCTTGTCCCCCAGGTTCCACGGGGGCAATGCCGTGGAGGATGCTGCACACGTAATAGGCGTGCGTCATGGCTGAGGAACTCCTAGATAAGGACATCCTGATCTTATACAGGGCCCGCTGGCACACCTGCCACTCCACAGAGAGGTCACCTTTATTCCCTAGAACACCTCTAGTGAGGGGAAGGAGACCCCAGGGAGAGAAAGCACTCAGTGTCGCAGGGGGAAACCACTGTCTCTATCTTCCCCAAAGCTGTGTAATAGGCAAACGTCTTTTTTTTTTTTTTGGCCATGCCAGCTGGCATGTGGGATCTTCATTCCCTGACCAGGAATCAAACCCGTGACCCCTGCGGTGGAAGCATGGAGTCCTAACCACTGCACCACCAGGGAAGACCCTAGGCAAACATCCTTGAGCAAAACTATCAACCTCCTTTGCTCAGAAGATGTGCAGGAACGCTGGATCATGGAGAATTATCTCCCAATATGCTTCCGTATCCAGCCTAGACCCCAAGGTTTATCATGTCAACACTTTTCCTGCTAGCAACTTCAGCTTCCTCTACACCGGGTCCTGCGAGACACACCTCACCAGTCGTCCGCACCAATCGTCAAACAATTTGACTATTCACTCTTTAACTGGGTTTTTTAGGCAGTGTTAGAAGGAAAGCCTCACGATAGTGTAGACTGATGTCATTTCAAGTTAGTTATCTCAAGTTCAACTGGGCCCTCAAAACTCCTCAGCAAGCCCCTTCCTGTCTTTGCCCTTTCCCCACAATGGCTATGTCAAACCCTCAGAGCTCCTATAAGCCTCCACCACTCCCTGCAAGTCAACCTGCCTCTGTAGATAGAGAAAAACTATCTACACTATGGGCCTAATTGCTCAAGTCCTCTGGTTTAGACAGAGTTTCTTCTTGGTCTGGCTCAGGTTTATGATTTAAATCTCACTCCTTTCCAAGACTTGATCCATCAGTATTTCCTGTCTGTTCTGCTTCTTCAGCTTCTCCTTTATTCCTTACTTTCCCTGAAATCCAAGCTTGCTAAATTTCATCTTAAAAATAAGTAATCACTCTCAGTTATGTCTCCCACATTCTTTATTCATCACCTCACCATTTGCCTTTCTTTCCTAGATAAATTCCATGATAAAGTGGTATAAACTATGTGAATCACTCCACATTTACTTCTCTGCCTGCTGCCCTCACCACCATACTCTCTCTAGAAGCTTCTCTCTCTAGAGCAGTGAATTATGTAATGGCCAAATTGAATATAACTTCCAGTACATCTTCTACTTCACCTTCCTGTAGGATTAGCTGCTTTGGACCTCCGCTTTTTGAAATCACTTCTCCCCCATTGATATACCATGCGCTCCTCGCGTACACAAACTACATCTTCTCCATCTTCACGTATCCACTCGCCAAGACAATATAAGCATTTTAAGAAGAGCTAAATAGGGCTTCCCTGGTGGCGCAGTGGTTGAGAGTCCGCCTGCCGATGCAGGGGACACGGGTTCGTGCCCCGGTCCGGGAAGATCCCACGTGCCGCGGAGCGGCTGGGCCCGTGACCCGTGGCCTCTGAGCCTGCGCGTCCGGAGCCTGTGCTCCACAACGGGAGAGGCCACAACAGTGAGAGGCCCATGTACCGCAAAAAAAAAAAAAGAAAAAAAGAGCTAAATAAGTGGTCTTTTGTATTGAGCATCCCCCCCGCCAGGTTGGATCCTCCATCCTTCACCTCTCCTCTAAAAGTTGAGGACTACTGATTACATCTATCATTCTTAGTATTCATTCACTCTGAAGCCAGTGACTAAGTCACCCCTATATTGCCTATAATGCCATGAATATTTTTCTCTTTTTCAGGCATCCATGGATTTCTGATCATTACTGGACTTATTAATCTATATGTACCATAATGTATCATAGCACCTGAAATTCAGCATGGTTAAAACTGAACTCATTATACCTACCTGCCTTTAAACTTTCCTCCATTTCCAGTGTTCCCAAACTTGTCACTCAAACCACAACCATGGGGCACATGCTCCCACAGAGGTATTTTCATTGGGTTTCTTTTGATTTAACCCACTGACCATTTCTCTGGCCTGTTCCATTTCTACTGCACGTGACTGTTTTAGTTGCATCCCTAATTATTTCTTACCTAGAATACTTCAACTCCTCTCCCTGTTCTTTTTTTTTTCACATGTAATTCTTCTTTTTTTTTTGCCGTACATGGGCCTCTCACTGTTGTGGCCTCTCCCGTTGCAGAGCACAGGCTCCAGACTCGCAGGCTCAGCGGCCATGGCTCACGGGCCCAGCCGCTCCGCGGCATGTGGGATCTTCCCAGACCGGGGCACAAACCCGTGTACCCTTCATCGGCAGGCGGACTCTCAACCACTGCGCCACCAGGGGAACCCCTCTCCCTGCTCTTATCCATTCTCTACCCAGCTGCTAAGGTAGGTCATTTGACAAGACAAACTTAATTGGGTCAATACTCAGCTTTAATTTCCCCCCGCTGCTCACAGAATAAAGTGCAAACTCTTCAGCCAGGCGCTTCTGATCCTTCCCGTGTTCTCAGCCGCTTTCCTCTAGCATAGTTCCCTGTCAATTCCACACATTCACTCTGTGCAAAGGCTCACCAAGCTATGTGCACTTTCCCTCTTGCCATGACACTCTGCTCTTCCTATTCTCTTGAACCGCACACCTTCCTGTCTTTGATTGTACAGCGAACTCTTACCCATCCTCCAACTCAAAATGGACACCATCAGCTGTTCTGCAAATGAGCCCCATGAGACAGGTAAGAGCTCCCTTCTCCCTAATGCGTATTATGTTTAGATTTGCCTGCATCATACCAATTATTCCATTGTTTTTTAACTCTTTATATATCTGCATCCCCTTGATGACCTCTGATCTCTGAAGGAAAGCAGGGTTGTCTTCTATGTCTTTGTGTGGGAAGTCGTATTATAAAGTGGAATACCTTTGGAGCTGAACAGATCGGAGTTTAGTTTCCTGCTCTGTAAATAGATCTCAACAAGTGTATTAGAGACTTAATTTGTCTAATTCTCTGTCCTGTAACTTAGAAATGGGGATAATGCAAGACAGAGAAAGCTTGATAAATGCTGGCACATAAAAGCTCCCACTAAATGGTAGTTGCTATTATTACTAGTATTATCATTATTGTTATTTTTGATTCCTTGGCCTTCTTCTCAATGTCCAAAACCTTTTAGGTACCCAGCAAGTGGTTTACAAATGAAAAATGTATAGTTATTATGTATAAATATATGTATGATTACTTTAAATAGCTGTCTTATTCTAACTCTATTATTTATTGTTGCTTTTTCCAACAACTTCTAAAGTGATCTTCTCAAGTAGGTATTCATTAAATGTTTACTCATTGAATTTCTTAGTAGTCTTTCAATCCTTTGGGAAAAGAAAGAATAATTACTTCTTATTTTTTAGTTTTATTTAGTTAGTTAGTTTCTTAACCACTGGCATTCACAATTATAGAGAGTAATATATTTATTAAAAGTGTAAATTTGGATTCAGCTAAAATTTTCTTGCCGTTTAAGAGACTTTCAAGAGGAAATTAAAGCTTGGACTTTTGAAAATAAGCCTAGTTTAATATACTTAAACCTCAAGACCAGTTTTAAGAGCACGTGAGAAGCAACTTGAAACTATCACATACTATCACAGCCTAAGTTTAAAGCCCCAGTGTTTCATTCTTGAACTTTTCTGAATTATAAAATATTCAAGACATTGACAAAAAGTAATGGCATGTTTGTAGATTTAGTTAATTAAGAAAAAGATGACAGTAAACCTTCGTGTGATAACATTGCTTTGTGTTTTGTAGATATAATAAAGTCACTATAATGCTATCGAGGTCATTAGAAGTGGCATATCCGCATCTCCTGTGGTCCTCGTGTCATTTTCTGCCATGGTGCGAGGCCAGTGGGGGGTTGGTACCTGCTGTAGCTGCTGTGGGTGATGATGATAATCTCATGAATGAGGGTCAATAGACTCAAACACCAAATTATTTGACGTTCTGCAAAGTTCCCTTTCTAAACAGGCTACAAATGCCCACTTTTGATCAGGAAGCATCAAGGTAAACTCAACCAAAGAATGTTAAGAGAGCTCCATTCACTTCAACAAAACCACCACACACTTCAATGCCTAAAAAACTTGAGACCGGCAGTTTCAAAACCCACCCTTTTTTCCTTTTGCTTGTATAGAACTCACTCTTTTAAAGGGCAACTTTGAAAGGTTGCGTATCCTTCTAACCCACAGGATGCCATCACAGTAATGAGCAAAGAGTTAAAAAACCCAAAGGGAACTGACTCTGCTTCACCAGAAAGGATATTCAACAATTAGTGGAATGTGGCTGTTAGAAATATTTATAAAGCATACAGCTATGACTCTAAAGATACAGATATTTTCTTTATTTTGCAATACATAAAGAAAATACCCTTTATCTTTATGGCTACTTTTTGACATATTTCCTCATTGAAATATAACCCAAAAGACTCTTAAAAAGGAAACTTGCCTGTGACAGCACCGCCAGTCCTGTGAAAGGGAAAAGTTTGGCTTCTATTCGCTCTGCCACTCATTGAACTGTTTTGCATTTTTATATCCCATGACCTATATTTTCACCCCTTCATCTACACAATGGACAGTGCCCATAGTTTCCTAATTTCAAAGGTATATTGAGTGAGCCTTGACAGACTTTGAGTGCTTTAGAAAGAAGATAGAAGATTGCCATTGTCAGGGCATCTATCTCACTCTGCAGCTAGAGCTGAGATCCCGTGTGCGGTGGATTCCTTGAGTTTAAACCATGGGGGAAAAAAGTTTGCAACGGTGACCTCTGGTGGTAATTTTTATTTTACTCTTTTTTGCTTACTTGGTTTTTTCTAAATTTTATACTGATTACCTTCATAATAACAAACACAGGAAATTTTTTTTTTTTTTTTTTTTTTTTTTTTTTTTTGCGGTGCGCGGGCCTCTGTTGTGGCCTCTTCCGTTGCGGAGCACAGGCTCTGGACGCGCAGGCTCAGCAGCCATGGCTCACGGGCCCAGCCGCTCCGCGGCATGTGGGATCTCCCGGACCGGGGCACGAACCCGTGTCCCCTGCATCGGCAGGCGGACTCTCAACCACTGCGCCACCAGGGAAGCCCAGGAAATATTTTTAAAGTCTGTTTGAATACCAGCTAGGACTTTTCAACTGCACCCATGAAACTGGGACCGATAAGGTATCCAAATTACTGGAATTTGCTCCTACTTACCTTCTAGTCACCCATTAACTTAAAAGTACTTTTATTCTCTCTTATCTCTAATTGCTACAAAAAAAGACTGGAAGAGTGGATTCTGATTTCAGCCCAGAGTAGCCCTTCTAAAGCATGTCACATAACCATTTAAAAGCAATTAGTTCATATCTATTTACCAATCCCCAGCTAGAGTATCATCAGTGAAATGTGTCAGTTATTTTCCCTCCCATTCTTCTCTGCAAATTTCTAACACAAAATTGTGCTTGCTGGTAAAATCCGGTGAGCACAGAGTCAGTGGTTGTATTTTGTTTCGGCATGCCTTTTGGAGAATGCATCCCCAGTTGTCATATTCCTTTTATGCCTGCGTTAGTCATCTAGTCTATGTCCCATGCTTTTTGGAATATGAAAAATAGGATGACGTCTGAAGCTCCACCACCCATGTCTAAGAATGACTGGTTGACCCTGGTAGCAGGCAGCTACATTAGAATATTTTCACTCGGTACACCTAGAAGTGGGTCTCTCTTATATTAAAGAAATAGAATAGGGTCACTCTATCTGAATGTGATCTTAAAACAAAACAAAACAAAACAAAACACGGGACTTCTGGGTTCTAATTTCTGAATAATTTTGGGCAGGTCACTAAACCTTTGTAAGTCTTGGGGGTAAAGATATACAGAGTTCCTGAAGGTGAAGAGAGGTGTGCTGTAGGCAGGAGCAGGAACTGGAGCAGGAACTATCTCTCTGATATTTGAGCAGAGACCAGAATGATGAATGGAACACAACCATGGGAAGATCTAAGGGAGAGCAAGCAGGAAGGCACGAGACAGGATGAGCTAATCTGTTAGGGGACCAGCAGGTCAGTGGACTTGGAGAACAGGCATGGGAGTGGTCAGGCAGCACATTGACGTAGGCAGAAGTCAGGACATGTAAGTTTCTGTAGGCCATGCAAGGAGGTAGGATTTTATTCTGAATTTTAAATGGAAACCATTGGAGCGTTTGATTCAAGGGAATCATGTGATCAGATTTCTAAAATTTCTATTCTGGGAACAGGATGGATGGTCAGAAGACTATTGCTGCTGAGAGATGAAGGTGGCTTCGTCTTAGCTGCCATGGTATAATTAATAACTAAATATGGGTGGGTGCGCAATTAATAACCAAATTTGAAAAGTATTTTCAAATGAATTATTGCATGCTGATAACAGTCCCAAACTAAACTTACCATTTTATTCCCATTTTTCAAATGACTAATTCGAAACAGATATTAAGTGATTTATCCAATGTCACACGACCATTTGGTTGCAGATTCAGAATGCAAACTTAGGGCTTATATCTCCATATCTACTATACCCGTTATTATATAATAACATTGATTTAACATTGGGCCATTGACCACTTTTAATAATCACAGAATTTTTGAGTTGGTAGAAACTTTCAAGATTATCTCCTTCAACACTCTGACTTTACAAAGAAACCAAGGTCTTTTTCAAGTTCACTGACTTTCTAAAGCTTGCTCAACAAGTAGCCAGCACAGACGTCAACAAGTTCAAGTATCTTGACTCAGGCCACTATTCCTTCTACAATTATATGGTGCTTTTTATGACAGGAAATAAATAGGTGTTTTGAGATCATAGGGACAATTTTACCTACTTCACAGATTTATATCTAAATTTTTCTAATTCATTTATCAAGTATCTATTGAACATCTATTCTGAAGCACTGTAATAGATTATAGAAATTTAGAAATGAATGTTTCAGTCCTAGCCTTCCAGAAGATTACAATAAAAAGGGAAAGTCATAAATAATGCAAAAATATATTTCAGTGTAACATGGCAAAGGCCAAAACACAAAAAGAGGCAGAGTATTAATAACTGTGCATAGAAGAATGAGGAAAGATTAAAAAGTGAAATTTCTTGGAACATTCGCCAACGAGCTAGGTGACAACGTTAGGAAAGGTATTCTAGGTGGAAGAGAAAGCATGTGCAAGTCTTAGATTAATGAAAGCAACTGTCATGCCCAAAGGACAGTGAGACCATCAGTATGGACCTGACCCAGGGTACACGGGTGAGAATGAAAAGACATTTGTGCAGACTTTGCAGTTTTCTGTAACTAAGCTATTGGCTTTGATCACACCCTGTGGGCAATGGATGCTGGACAAACAAGAATAATTCCCTCTCTCTGCATGTTCTCAAAATATATTAAAAAAAAAAAAAAAGATATGTTTCCCCAAAATTGATGGAGTGAAGAAGTGGAGCTGCTCTGAAAGCCTCTTCTAAGCAATCATCAGAAGGTGGTCATGACAGCAACAGTCTCAGCTGTGTGATGGTAGCTCATTCTAGATTTTTTTTAACGTGTTATGTCGGTTTAAGGAGTGATTTAAGAATTGTGCTTTGCATCCCCAAAGCTGTGTCATTCCACAGTCAGTAGATGCTTTGATTCTATTGGTGGAAACTAAACAACCCAAAAGTATATATGGACCAGTGAACTCCTACTATTGTTTACTGTTGTTTGGTTCTGTTTCTCCTTTTACCTCCTGTCCCAGGCTAAACTCACCCTTTCTCATCATTCCAACCACAACTTGCACTGCTAAATCTCGAGTTGTATCTCCAGGTAGACTTACCAGCAGGAAGTCGATTTCTATTTGAAGTGGTGTTGAAGAGTATCTTTTCCCTTTGACTGCAATTTACAGAGCAAATATGGAGAACTGGTACAGAAAAAGCTAGAGACTGAATCAGAATGTTCAAAATCAAAGATCAGGCCAAACTAACAAAGAAAATAAGTTATTAAACCCAAAACAGAAAGCACTGATTACCTCCATTTTTATATTTCGCTATACCTTATACTGTCTTCTAATATAGCATCAGTGAAGCATTATTACATTTTCTATTTTACATGTGTCTCTCCCTTTTTATACTTTAGCTCACTGAAGGGAAGAAATCTTACTCATCTTATATCCCTGATGCTTAGACCAGGGCTTGGTTCACAGATGCACTAAAAAAAAAAAAAAAAAAAAAAAAAAAAACCTTAAATGAATGAGTAAGTGAATTAAAAATGCAGCCTGAGGTGTTTGGCTCTCCACAATAGCCATTAAATCTTAGCAGATTCATAGCGTCTCTGAGGCACAGAGTCTTAGCACTGAGTTTATAAAGGTCTTCAGGTGCAACCCCACCTAACAAAGGACCTTCTTCTCCCCGTGCCATCTAAAGACTTAGGATGACAGAAGACGCACTGTCTTCTGAAGCCCTTTGTTCATTCTTTGAGCAGCTTAAATTGTTAGAAAGTTGTTTCTTTTATGGCGCTGACATCTCTGGTTTCCTCCCGCACATTCTCGTTGTGCCCTTCGGGCTTTCAGTGAATAAATATAATCTCTTAGAAGATTCTGTGCCATTGATTTGAGAGCCACGTCTAGGCCATATTTGATTTCAGACTGAACTTATTCCTTGACTTCGGCTTTTCATTCACAAACCCTAATAAAAGATTATTAGAAACCCAATTGACATTGCTCAGCGCAGCAATATCCAAGTGATGGCTTCTTTCTTACGGTCTTAACCTCGTTTAATCAAGGGAGAAAAGAACTGTAAGTTGTTTCATACCAACAGTGTGTCAGCTAGTGTCCACACATTTCTTACTTCAGCTAAGTTAACTTATCATATTACAGTACAAATAGTATCTTTATTCTCATCTTTAAGATAAGCTAATGAAGCCGAATCCGGACTCTGTACCCCAACACCGAATTAAATCTCAGAGACAGAGTCTTGGGTGAAGTAGAAAAGAATAGCTTTATTGCTTTGCCGGGCAAAGGGGGCCACAGCGGGCTAGTGCCCTCAAAACTGTGTGTCCCGACCTGGAGGGGGTAGTGAGGCATCTTAGACTGTTCAAGGAGCAGGGCGTGGTCAGCTCATGGACATTGTTCTGATTGGTTGGTGGTGAGGTAATAGGGAGTCAGCATCATCAACCTTCTGGTTTCAGCCAGTCTGGGTCTACGTGCTGGTGGGCAGCAGTCAGTTAACTTCTCCCACCTGGTTGGGGTTTCAGTATCTGCAAAAGATACTGCAAAACAGCTCAAAGATATTGTTATGTGTATCCCATGAGGGGGAACCTGGACCCTGCCGCAAGGCTGTCCTGTTGTTTCTTTTGACTGTTCCTCCCTGGTCTCCACATCCCCTCCCCTCCCTAATTAGCGACTGTTTGAACCTGCTCCTTGGAACTCAGGGAGGGTCATGGAAGCTGAATGAAGCCTATTTCCTGTAATCAAGGAATGGGGGACACAGGAAGGTTTTTGAGCCCAGGAGCCCCACAGGGCCCTGCACAGTATCACTTTTAATAAGCATTGTAAAGGGAGCCACTCATCCCTGGTTCAAAAATATAACGATCTGTATTTGATTTTAGATAGATTTGGCTAAAGGATTGTCATAAATTAATGCGTGAATTTTAAAATGTCATAAGTTAATGCATCATTGGCAGAGATATTGTCTTCCTCTAGGTAGGCACCATGGACTTTGGAATCAAAGCAATCTCGGCTCTGTTTCCTAGTTCTGCCTCTTCATGGTTAAGTCACCTAGACCAAGTCATGTCACTTTTCTGGGAGACAGTGTCCTCATCTGTGAGGTGATGGCACCAACGTAGACTTGGTAAGCCTGAAGTGAGGATAAAATGGGATCATGGCTGTAAAAGTTGAGTACAGTGCCCAGGACATGACAGTGATGATAATGAGAAAGAGAACGTTGAGATTCAGCTGAAAGACTCATAAGATTTCAGAGCCAGTAGGCACTTCAGCAATCACTTAGTCAAATCTTAAATATATATATTATAATTTAATATAATAAATAAAACCTCAGAGGATACAGGTTTTATTCAAGGTCATAGAGCAAGTCAACATTGGCTGTCTATTCATGAGGTCTGTGCTCTTCCCTGCAGTCCACAGAGTACCCAGGCTGGCCGTGTCCTCCTGTCCTCACACGGCTTCGGACAAGTCAGCAGGCAAAGCAGCCCCAGGCACCCAGCTTCTCCAGCCTGCATACGGGGTGCATGAGACAAAGAGTTCAGCCTCATTCTTTTTTTGTTTTAACATCTTTATTGGAGTATAATTGCTTTACAATGGTGTGTTAGCTTCTGCTGTATAACAAAGTGAATCAGCTATACGTATACATATATCCCCATATCCCCTCCCCCTCTTGCGTCTCCCTCCCACCCTCCCTATCCCACCCCCTAGGTGGTCGCAAAGCACCGAGGTGATCTCCCTGTGCCATGCAGCTGTTCCCCAACAGCTATCCTTTTTACATTTGGTAGTGTATATATATCCATGCCACTCTCTCACTTCATCCCAGGTTACCCTCCCCCCCCCCCCACCCCGTGTCCTCAAGTCCATTCTCTACATCTGCATCTTTATTCCTGTCCTGCCACTAGGTTCTTCAGAACCTTTTTTTTTTTTTAGATCCCATATATATGTGTTAGCATATGGTATTTGTTTCTCTCTTTCTGACTTACTTCACTCTGTGTGACAGTCTCTAGGTCCATCCACCTCACTACAAATAATTCAATTTCATTTCTTTTTATGGCTGAGTAATATTCCATTGTATATATGTGCCACATCTTTATCCATTCATCTGTCGATGGACACTTAGGCTGCTTCCATGTCCTGGCTATTGTAAACAGAGCTGCAATGAACATTGTGGTACATGACTCTTTGAATTATGGTTTTCTCAGGGTATATGCACAGTAGTGGGATTGCTAGATCATATGGTAGTTCCATTGTTAGTTTTTTAAGGAACCTCCATATTGTTCTCCATAGTGGCTGTATCAATTTACGTTCCCACTGACAGTGCAAGAGGGTTCCCTTTTCTCCACACCCTCTCCAGCATCTCTTGTTTGTAGATTCTTTGAGGTTGGCCATTCTGACCGTGTGAGGTGATACCTCATTGTACTTTTGATTTGCATTTCTCTAATGATTAGTGATGTTGAGCATCCTTTCACGTGTTTGTCGGCAATCTGTATATCTTCTTTGGAGAAATGTCTACTTAGGTCTTCTGCCCATTTTTGGATTGGGTTGCTTGTGGTTTTGATATTGAGCTGCATGAGCAGCTTGTGTATTTTAGAGATTAATCCTTTGTCAGTTGCTTCGTTGGCAAATAATTTCTCCCATTCTGAGGGCTGTCTTTTTGTCTTGTTCATGGTTTCCTTTGCTGTGCAAAAGCTTTTAAGTTTCATTAGGTCCCATTTGTTTATTTTTGTTTTTATTTCCATTTCTCTAGGAGGTGGGTCAAAAAGGATCTTGCTGTGATTTATGTCATAGAGTGTTCTGCCTATGTTTTCCTCTAAGAGTTTGATAGTGTCTGGCCTTACATTTAGATCTTTAATCCATTTTGAGTCTATTTTTGTGTATGGTGTTAGGGAGTGTTCAAATTTCATTATTTTACATGTAGCTGTCTAGTTGTTCCAGCATCACTTATTGAAGAGGCTGTCTTTTCTCCATTGTATATTCTTGCCTCCTTTATCAAAGATAAGGTGACCACATGTGCGTGAGTTTATCTCTGGGCTTTCTATCCTGTCCCATGGATCTATATTTCTGTTTTTGTGCCAGTACCATACTGTCTTGATTACTGTAGCTTTGTAGTATAGTCCAAAGTCAGGGAGACTGATTCCTCCAGCTCCGTTTTGCTTTCTCAAGATTGCTTTGGTTATTCAGGGTCTTCTGTGTTTCCATAAAAATTGTGAAATTTTTTGTTCTAGTTCTGTGACAAATGCCATTGGTATTTTGATAGGGATTGCGTTGAATCTGTAGATTGCTTTGGGTAGTACAGTCATTTTCACAGTGTTTATTTTTCTAATCCAAGAGCATGGTATATCCCTCCATCTGTTTGTATCATCTTTAATTTCTTTCATCAGTGTCTTATACTTTTCTGCATACAAGTCTTTTGTCTCCTTAGTTAGGTTTATTCCTCGGTATTTTATTCTTTTTGTTGCAATGGTAAATGGGAGTGTTTCCTTCATTTCACTTTCAGATTTTTCATCATTAGTGTATAGGAATGCAAGAGTTTCTGTGCATTAATTTTGTATCCTGCTACTTTACCAAATTCATTGATTAGCTCTAGTAGTTTTCTGGTAGCGTCTTTAGCATTCTCTATACATAGTATCATGTCATCTGCAAACAGTGACAGCTTTACTTCTACTTTTCCGATTTGGATTCCTTTTATTTCTTTTTCTTCTCTGAGTGCTGTGGCTAAAACATCCAAAACTATGTTGAATAATAGTGGTGAGAGTGGGCCACCTTGTCTTGTTCCTGATCTTAGTGGAAATAGTTTCAGTTTTTCACCATTAAGGAGGATGTTGGCTGTGGATTTGTCATATATGACATTTGTTATGTTGAGGTAAGTTCCCTCTATGCCTACTTTCTTCATGGTTTTTATCATAAATGGGTGTTGAATTTTGTTAAAAGCTTTTTCTGCATCTATTGAGATGATCATATGGTTTTTCTCTTTCAATGTGTTAATATGGTTTATCACATTGATTGATTTGCATATATTGAAGAATCCTTGCATTCCTGGGATAAACCCCACTTGATCATGGTGTATGACACTTTTAATGTGCTGTTGGATTCTGTTTGCTAATATTTTGTTGAGGATTTTCGCATCTATGTTCATCAGAGATATTGGCCTGTAGTTTTTTTTTTTTTTGTGACATCTTTGCCTGGTTTTGGTATCAGGGTGATGGTGGCTTTGTAGAATGAGTTTGAGAGTGCTATATTTTGGGAGTGCTCTGCTATATTTTGGAAGAGTCTGAGAAGGATAGGTGTTAGCTCTTCTCTAAATGTTTGATAGAATTCGCCTGTGAAGCCATCTGGTCCTGGGCTTTGGTTTGTTGGAAGATTTTTAATCACAATTTCAATTTCAGTGCTTTTGATTAGTCTGTTTATTTTTTCTATTTCTTCTTGGTTCAGTCTCAGAAAGTTGTGCTTTTCTAAGAATTTGTCCATTTCTTCCAGGCTGTACATTTTATTGGCATAGAGTTTCTTGTAATAATCCCTCATGATCCTTTGTATTTCTGCAGTGTCAGTTGTTACTTCTCCTTTTTCATTTCTAATTCTATTGATTTGAGTCTTCTCCTTTATTTTCTTGGTGAGTCTGCCTAATGGTTTATCAATTTTGTTCATCTTCTCAAAGAACCAGCTTTTAGTTTTATTGATCTTTGCTATTGTTTCCTTCATTTCTTTTTCATTTATTTCTGATCTGATCTTTATGATTTCTTTCCTTCTGCTAACTTTGGGGGGGGTTTGTTCTTATTTCTCTAATTGCTTTAGGTATAAGGTTAGGTTTTTTTATTTGAGATTTTTCTTGTTTCTTGAGGTAGGGCTGTACTACTATAAACTTCCCTCTTAGAACTGCATTTGATGCATCCCATAGGTTTTTTGTCACAGTGTTTTCATTGTCATTTGTTTCTAGGTATTTTTTAATTTCCTCTTTGATTTCTTCAATAATCTCTTGGTTATTTAGTAGTGTATTGTTTAGTTTCCATGTGTTTGTATTTTTTACAGATTTCTTCCTGTAATTTCTGTCTAGTCTCATAGAGTTGTGGTCAGAAAAGATACTTGATACAATTTCAATTTTCTTAAATTTACCAAAGCTTGATTTGTGACCCTTGATATGATCTATCCTGGAGAATGCTCCATGAGCACTTAAGAAGAAAGTGTATTCTGTTGTTTTTGGATGGAATGTCCTATAAATATCAGTTAAGTTCATCTTGTTTAGTGTATCATTTAAAGCTTGTGTTTCTATTTATTTTCCTTTTGGATGATCTGTCTATTGGTGAAAGTGGGGTGTTAAAATCCCCTTCTATTATTGTGTTACTGTTGCTTTCCCCTTTTATGGCAGTTAGCATTTGCCTTATGTATTGAGGTGCTCCTATGCTGGATGCATAAATATTTACAATTGTTATATCTTCTTCTTGGATTGATCCCTTGATCATTATGTAGTGTCCTTCTTTGTCTCTTGTAATAGTCTTTATTTTAAAGTCTATTTTTTCTGATATGAGAGTTGCTACTCCAGCTTTCTTTTAATTTTCATTTGCATGGAATATCTTTTTCCATCCCCTCACTTGCAGTCTGTATGTGTCCCTAGGTCTGAAGTGGGTCTCTTGTAGACAGCATATATATGGGTCTTGTTTTTGTATCCATTCAGCCAGTCTATGTCTTTTGGTTGGAGCATTTAATCCATTTACATTTAATTTCCATGTATATGTTCCTATTTCCATTTTCTTAATTGTTTTGGGTTTGTTATGTAGGTCTGTTCCTTCTCTTGTGTTTCCTGCCTAGAGAACTTCCTTTAGCATTTGTTGTAAAGATGGTTTGGTGATGCTGAATTCTCTTAGCTTTTGCTTGTCTGTAAAGGTTTTAATTTCTCCATCGAATCTGACTGAGACCCTTGCTGGGTAGAGTAATCTTGGTTGTAGATATTTCCTTTTCATCACTTTAAATATGTCCTGCCCCACCCTTCTGGCTTGCAGTGTTTCTGCTGAAAGTTCAGCTGTTAATCTTATGGGGATTCCTTTGTATGCTATTTGTTGCTTTTCCCTTAATATTTTTTCTTTGTATTTAATTTTTGATAGTTTGATTAATATGTGTCTTGGTGTGTTTCTCCTTGGATTTATCCTGTTTGAGACTCTGCACTTCCTGGACTTGATTGACTATTTTCTTTCCCATATTAGGGAAGTTTTCAAATATAATCTCTTCAAATATTTTCTCAGACCCTTTCTTTTTCTCTTCTGGGACCGCTATAATTCAAATGTTGGTGTGCTTAATGTAGTCCCAGATGTCTCTGAGACTGTCCTCAATTCTTTTCATTCTTTTTTCTTTATTCTGCTCTGCTGTAATTATTTCCACTATTTTATCTTCCAGGTCACTTATCTGTTCTTCTGCCTCAGTTATTCTGCTATTGATTCCTTCTAGAGAATTTTTTATTTCATTTATTGTGTTGCTCATCATTGTTTGTTTGCTCTTTGGTTCTTCTAGGTTTTTGCTAAACCTTTCTTGTATTTTCTGCATTCTATTTCCAAGATTTTGGATCATCTTTACTATCATTACTCTGAATTCTTTTTCAGGTAGACTGCCTATTTCCTCTTCATTTGTTTGGTCTGGTGGGTTTTTGCTTTGTTCCTTCATCTGCTGTGTATTTCTCTGTCTTCTCATTTTGCTTAACTTACTGTGTTTAGGATCTGCTTTCCACAGGCCGCAGGTTTGTAGTTCCCGTTGTTTTTGGTGTCTGCCCCCATTGGCTAAGGTTGGTTCAGTGGGTTTTGTCGGCTTCCTGGTGGAGGGGACTGGTACCCGTATCCTGGTGGTTGAGGCTGTATCTTGTCTTTCTGGTGTGCAGGACCGTGTCTGGTGGTGTGTTTTGGGGTGTCTGTGGACTTATTATGATTTTAGGCAGCCTCTCTGCTAATGGGTGGGGTTGTGTTCCTGTCTTTCTAGTTGTTTGGCATAAGGTGTCCAGCACTGGAACTTGCTCTTCATCGAGTGGAGCTGGGTCTCAGTGTTGAGATGGAGATCTCTGGGAGAGCTCTTGCAGATTGATATTACATGGAGCTGGGAGGTCTCTGGTGGACCAATGTCCTGAACTCGGGTCTCCCACCTCAGAGGCTCAGGCCTGACACCGAGCTGGAGCATCAAGAGCTTGTCAGCCACACAGCTCAGAAGAAAAGGGAGAAAAAAAGAAAGAAAGAAAGATAAAAGAAAATAGAATAAAATAAAATGGATAGTTATTAAAATTAAAAAAGTAGTAAAAGAAAGAAGAGAGCACCCAAACCAATAAACAAATCCACCAATGATAACAAGTGCTAAAAACTATAGTTAAAAAAAAAAGGACAGACAGAACCCTAGGACAAATGGTAAAAGCAAACCTATACAGACAAAATCGCACACAGAAGTACACATACACACTCACAAAAAGAGAAAAAAGAAATATATATATATATTTTTTAAAAAAGGAAGAGAGCAACCAAGTCAATAAACAAATCTACCAATGATAATAAACTCTAAGTACTAAACTAAGATAAACATAAAACCAGAAACAAATTAGATGCAGAAAGGAAACCCCACATCTACAGCTGCTCCCAAAGTCCACTGCCTCAATTTGGGATGATTCCTTGTGTATTCAGGTATTCCACAGATGCAGGTACATCAAGTTGATTGTGGAGCTTTAATCCGCTGCTCCTGAGGCTGCTGGGAGAGATTTCCCTTTCTCTTCTTTGTTCTCACAGCTCACAGGTGCTCAGCTTTGGATTTGGCCCCGCCTCTGCGTGTAGGTCGCCGGAGGGCGTCTGTTTTTCCGCTCAGAGAGGACGGGGTTAAAGGAGCCGCTGATTCGGGGGCTCTGGCTCACTCAGGCCGGAGGGAGGGAGGGGCACGGAGGGAGGGGCACGGAGGGCGGGGCGGGCCTGCGGCGGCAGAGGCCGGCGTGACGTTGCACCAGCCTGAGGCGCGCCGTGCGTTCTTCCGGGGGAGTTATCCCTGGATCCCGGGACCCTGGCAGTGGCGGGCTGCACAGCCTCCCCGGAAGGGGGGTGTGGAGAGTGACCTGTGCTCGCACACAGGCTTCTTGGCGGCGGCAGCAGCAGCCTTAGCTTCCCATTCCCGTCTCTGGGGTCCGCGCTTTTAGCCGCGGCTCACGCCCGTCTCTGGAGCTCCTTTAAGCAGCGCTCTTAATCCCCTCTCCTCGTGCACCAGGAAACAAAGAGGTAAGAAAAAGTCTCTTGCCTCTTCGGCAGCTCCAGACTTTTCCCCGGACTCCCTCCCGGCTAGCCGTGGTGCACTAACCCCCTGCAGGCTGTGTTCATGCCGCCAACCCCAGTCCTCTCCCTGCGCTCCGACCGAAGCCCGAGCCTCAGCTCCCAGCCCCGCCCGCCCCGGCGGGTGAGCAGACAAGCCTCTCGGGCTGGTGAGTGCTGGTCGGCCCCGATCCTCTGTGCGGGAATCTCTCCGCTTTGCCCTCCGCACCCCTGTGGCTGCGCTCTCCTCCGCGGCCCCGAAGCTCCCCCCTCCGCCACCCGCAGTCTCCGCCCGTGAAAGGGCTCCTAGTGTGTGGAGACCTTTCCTCCTTCACAGCTCCCTCCCACTGGTGCAGGTCCCGTCCCTATCCTTTTGTCTCTGTTTTTTATTTTTTCTTTTGCCCTACCCAGGTACGTGGGGGATTTCTTGCCTTTTGGGAGGTCTGAGGTCTTCTGCCAGCGTCCAGTAGGTGTTCTGTAGGAGTTGTTCCACGTGTAGATGTATTTCTGGTGTATCTGTTGGGAGGAAGGTGATCTCCGCGTCTTACTCTTCAGCCATCTTGAAGGTCGCCCCCAGCCTCGTTCTACCCTCATGGTTTTCTCTGGTGTTTCCTTCCTGCTTAATCGCTAAAGACAATCACACGAAAAATGAATTTCTGTTTCCGAGGGTCCATCTGCTCCCCCCGGTCACCTACACGTGAGAGACGTCTGCTCATGACTGCATCTCAATTTCAAATGAACAGTCAAATAGATTGCTCCGTCAAGGCTGCCTCACAGGGGATAAAAGCCACAACGACAGGGCTCCTCCAGAGGCAACAAGCTCATCTTGCTTCCCTGGCATTGCAGCCACGCTCCTGTGCGTGAGCAGGGTAAGAGGGGCCTGTAGAAGCTGCTTCCCCGGGATGCAGGGCCCTCAGGCAGACAGATGTGCTGTGTGAAGACAAGTTGTCCAAAGCCTCCCTCGCGCCCAGCCGGGGGCATAGCAAACAGCGCTGGGACCGTCCCTGCCAGCCACGGGCCTCCAAGGCTGCTGCCCCAATTCCTGATTTTCACTTCACCTTCTTACTCTCCCCCGCTACAGTTAGTTTTATGGTTTTTGGTTTTTCATTTGGGCACATTTGTAAGATGATTTTTCCTGGATCTTCCCTATCACACCGATGTGCTGCAGGAATAGAGAATAAAAAAGGTAAGCTTCTGTCTAATCATGCCTGAGTGATAAAGGCAGAGATTGACAGGGAAGGGCTGGAAAGGGATGAATCTGTTTCTTAGTGGCTCTCACTTTTCTTTACACCATTGTCCAATGTGCCCGGTCTAAACAGCAGAGTAATGGGTGGAAATCATCTCTACAGTACTCTGAACTTTCTATGGGAAACCGCACCTCCTCCATTTCCAATCCATCTTCAATGCTAGGGTGGGCGAGTGACTCCTGTCTGACCCATCGGAGCAGAGGACTCACCCATCCATATTGAGGAACATAGGCATGGCTGTGTGATCCAGTCCTGGTCTATCAGCTTCATAAGGCTTTTTCTTACTAATGGAAAAGAATTATGCTCTTGCATCTGCTGACTTTAATTCTGAACATTCATGAGCCCAGAAATGTTGGGGGCCACCACGTGAAATCAGAGAGTAAAGGCTATGCAGTAGAAGGCAGAGCCCAGTAATGGAGAAAAACTGAACTCTGATGAAATCGGTCAAGAGCCTAAGTCTAGCAGTGGTTGATTCTATAAGTTTTCCTTTTTGCCAGTTTCTGAATTCTGTTATTAGTGAGTAAAAGAAAAGCAACTGGTACAATTTCATTCGATCATCTGCATTAATAAAGATTTTGGTAAGGCAGATTCAGTGTGAAGTTACGTGAACTTGCTAGCACAAAACATTGAAATAGGAACCTCATGGGTTATTTCATAACATAATTTGGTTCATAACATAATGTGGTTTCTTTGCCTAGCACCACACAAGAAGAAAAATGTGAGGGATAAAGTTATTTTAGTGATTTAGTTACTGCTATGTCTTGAGCAATACCATAAAGTACCCACCTGTTTACTACTCTGATTAAATTTTTTCTGAACTCCAATTCCCACTTTGTGGCAGTGTCTTCCTTTCTTTCCTAGACAACAAGCACTTACCTGGGTTCCTTCAAATCCAAAGGGTCAGTTTGACAGGTGTCCCTCCAAGGAAAAAGAATTAAAAGCATGCTCAATGCCAGAAGGTCATGTGCTCTTCAGTGATAGCCACTGCCGACCTGGTAGTTTGGGGGCTATAGTGACTGAAGAACTCACTACCATTTCCAGCCTAGAAACAGGTTCTCTAGATACCAGAGGGTGAGAATGGTCCTTCTTCCACAGTGTGATGTTCACCTATTGTCACAGCATGCCAACACGGGCATGACCTTCCAAAGCCAAAGCATTCTAGAGGCTTGATGTACACACAGAGCCATTCCTCGAGGCATGCCCGAACTACCAGGGGGACTGGACTATATAGAGTCTGGCCATGAGCAACATACTGTGTCCAGAGATAACAATACGGGGGTGGGGGGAGGGAGAGAGCAAGCCTTTATTTAACCAGAGCAGGATATATTTTCTATGAAGAGTCAGCTCTCTACTACATTGTAAACTAGTTTCCATCAGAAACTAGAGTCCTCTGCATCTTATGCGACTTCATGCTTCGTCACAATAGTGCTTCCCTATTTTAGAACAACATTAACATCCAGTCTGTGCCTGAGAGTCCCTAACCCGCTTCCCACCTGGTGGTATCTATGGAAATAACACATCTGACAACCACTCTAAGGTATAAATAGCAATCCAGAAAACATCCCTGTATGCCACCCTAGGCATGCTGTTTACCATCAAACAGGTATTCAAACTTCCACAGACCACACAGCCCTTCCCCACTGTCAAGGAAGGACTGGCCTCACCATGAATTGCTCTGATTCTGTATGAGAAGCACTTGGACTCAAAGGACCAAGTCCTACCAGCAGTCAACCTTGATGAGAATAAGGCCCTAGAATGAGGGCAATGAGAGCCACCTCCTGTGCACCAGAGACTTCTGAGATCCCAGATGAAATGCTTCTGATATGACATAAATGACTGTAACATTTCACCCAGGATTTCTCATTCCACAGTTTGGAAACCATTTGAGAATGAGAACCTGAAAGCCAGGCAGTAACCAGCCATCAGTGTCAGACCATCATAGACCATGCAATCCTGAAGGACCGCAATGCACTGAAAAGGGTGAGGAGAATGAAAAGAAAACACCGCAGAGCTGGACACAGACACAGGAAATTAAGGAAGGAGGCAGAGAGTTTGCAAGGAAATCTGTTAGAAGGTCTGGCCAGCCTCCACGCGGTGGCTTCAGCTCTCCACAGAAGTGGCAGAATGGCAAGGGTAGACCAACAGGTGACACCTGGGGGGACAGACACCCTCAATCTAGATGACCTCACGCTGAATGTCCCATGTGCCTCAGGACTCTGTGACTGAAAGTGTCCTTGGGACTGTGCCAACCTAAAGAACCGGGATTTGAAGGGGGTGGGGTCAGAGGTGATGTAGTAGCTGGAAAAGGAGAAGGGGTGTGTTTATATAACATCCAAGCGTTGATCCTTGAGCAGTGCTGAGTGAATGACAGAGAAGGCATAAGGGCGTCACAGGCTCCCTCTGTAGCTAATTGAACACATTGATGTGCACCCCCTGGGAAGAAGAAAACACGATGGTCCAAAACGCAGGAAAGAAGCGTGAGACCCGGCCCATCTGTCTCGCCTTGTACTCTGTGAAGGAAAGTAGTAAGTGTTGTATTTGTTTGTTTTGTTTTGAGTGTGGGGCTTTTTGTTTGTTTGTTTTTAGTGAAACTGTCAATTCTGAGAGTAGCTGTGAGGGAAGCAGAATCTGCTGCTCCAGATGGAAATGCTGGAGCCCGCGCCTGGCAGCCGGGCTGGGGGGTGCATAACACGAGGGAAAAGGACTTGGGGATTGGTGGCAGGGGGAGTGGGGAAGAGGCAGGATGGGCAGAGAGGGCAGGCTGGTGCTGGAAAGCGCTAATGCACATAGAAATCCGGGCGGACCTGGGTGTTCTGGCAAAAGCACTGGGTGAGACCCACATTTAACTTGCAGCCAAAAGGGGACTGAAGCTGGGACCCCAAGAGGGAGGGAGTCTTGTCCAGTGATGCAGAGCAATCAGCCTAGACTTGAAATTGGAAGCTGGAAGGTTAGCAGGATGGAGAGTGGCCCCAGACTCCTAAGTCTTAGCTGATGAGAGGTAGAAATTAACATGGGAAAAGGATTCTCTGCGTTTTGCAATTGTGTTAGTTTTCTGTTTTTGAACTTTGACGTCATTTTTTAGCACTATTATAAAACCTTATTAATTACACCTGCACTTATTGGGATTCTGCAAACTATTACTTCAGATATGAAAGGTAGACTTACGTATTCAGACCCCCGACCCCTTCAGTGTGCAACTATAAGAGAAGAGAAAATAAAAGCACAATTTTGCAGATATCTATTAAATTCAAAATATTTACAATTTTTCCGTATTTAAATGCATTTTGGTTGCAAATATTGAAATGGAGATAAAAGTTATAGATGAAAAAAGTTAAAATATGAAAGACTAGAAACTTTCCATCCAGACAAAAACTTGCCTGAGTAACCTTTAAAGAATTAAAATGTAATTATTTACGACCAAATTTTCTGAGGTGAGTGGAGAGAAAGACTTCTAGTGTAGATACTGGGGTAAACCACCTTGGTTTGCTTCATAGTAAAATATGTCTAAAACAAAAGCTGAGTGGGTTATAAGCTTCAGTCGCTAAACCTGTTTAATGCTTTATTTAGCAGGATGTAGATGTAATGTTACTACATAACTTTTAATGAAGAAAAAAATCTTTATTCTCAAAATGCCCAGATTTTAGTTATTATGGATTATGCTAAATACACACAAAGGATTTTTCAGCTGTTTCCAAAGCCAAAGGCAAAATATACTGGAATAATTTAAATCCTGTAATAAACAAAGGATATAAGATATAATAACTCTAAAGTAGCAGGGAAAATTAACTCATTTTAAAATCTGTCTTTAGCAGGTGTAATGAAGAAGATAAATTTCAACAATTAGGAACTAATGAAGACTTTGTAAAAATTGCTATTTACAAAGAATAAGTGAGAAAATGCTTGGGAAACATGACATATATTAAGCAGTAGGTTTGAATGACGAATGCCCTGGGCTATTAAGGAAATTAGTCAAGAAACTTAATTGACTTACAATGATTTTTCAAAACTCATAGTTGGTTGAATACTGGCAACATGGTACCCATTATCTGAAAAAGATTAGAAAGAATGAGCTCAGAAATTATCAGGTGGTAATTTTTCCACTAATCATATTATTAGTAAAACCGTAAGATTAGAATTCAGTGCATAACAAAAAGATCAGGGCACTAGAATCATAATAACCATGAGCATATTTTTAAAATTAACCACACAAAACTAAACAACCTGTATTATTTTCCACTCAATATCACTGAAATGCAGAGGGAAGGAAAATAAAACTTACATTGACTACTGAGTATGTATTTTTTAATAATTTTGGAATGTGAGAAATCTAACATCCGCTTGCCAGATTACTTTTAATTGACTTGTTTAGAAAGTGAGCTCTGGAAATTGAAACTTGTCCTTGGCAAGGGAAGACCCATAGTTATCTTCACACAGAAAAAGTCTCTAAGTGAAGGGTCACAGTAGTTGACCAGAGGGCTAATTTTCCATTAGTCTGTACCCTATGCTAATGAAGTCAATACTGAACATTGTGACATTTGGTTAAGTCTGAATAGTGAAAGTTTAGGATTTAAACTTTCATTGCACAGGGAATTTGTGGTTAGCGTTGGTATGGGAAGGAAAAGTGTATCTAAAACCTCAAAGCCCGGGGGGGAAATAGCTTTAAATGGGAAAATTGGAGACAAGTTGTTGAGAGGAAACAAAGTCTTTAATGAAGATAAATGGGTGGATAAAAGCAAGTAATCAGTGGAAGAAGGATGTTCCCCAGCTGGTGGCAGTCCCAATGAATTATTCACTAGAACCATGGCCAGCGCCTGCTGGGAGCTGTCCTCTCCTTGCTCTTGCAGCTACTGGCAAAACAATGGCTGTGTCCGAACTGGACTTCGTGTACTCTGGGCCTAGCCTGGAGGGGAGTCAGACTGCGGCAGGTTTGGGGGAATTCATAGAGTTGAGATAGATAGTGAACTGTGTCCACATTAGACACAGATGGCACGGAGAGGTAAATTCAGTGCCACCTTCCATAATATTAAATCACATTCTTCTAAGGTTGTTTTCTGTTTTAAAACTGATAGTAACTTTCTTCCCACCTTCAAACAATTAAAAGATTTCTCTACAAAAAAAATCTAACATGATGTTAACTTAGTCTCTAATCTTGGACAAATTTCTTAGTTTCATTGTCTTTGTTTTCTGTTTTTCAGCTGTAAAATAGAAATGATTTTTTGTTTTTGCAGTACGCGGGCCTCTCACTGCTGTGGCCTGTCCCGTTGCGGAGCACAGACTCCGGATGCGCAGGCTCAGCAGCCATAGCTCACGGGCCCAGGCGTCCGCGGCATGTGGGATCTTCCCGGACCGGGGCACGAACCCGCGTACCCTGCATCGGCAGGCGGACTCTCAACCACTGCGCCACCAGGGAAGCCCCTAGAAATGATTTTTTAAAAGACCCTCTTAACAAGGTGAGCATGAAGCTTAATGAAGTGAGATGTCACATGGGAAAACTATTCACAAATTTTCAGGGGTTATATGCATTAGTTATTATTTTTGCCATTCTGGTTAGATTATATTTGTCCTTGGCAGAGGAGCTGACTTCGAGAGAAGAGATAAGAGTTTGCAATAGAATCACTACTGATTAGTTGGGATGGAAATCAGAAGGTCTTCTGCAGTCTGGATTGCGTTTTATATTGTCTCTGCAACTTATTTAGTACATCAGCATATTTTGCAACTTCCCCTCACCACCACCTCAGTCCCCTCAGTAACATCTTTTGCTTGAATGAGCAGTAAAGAACAAGGAGAACTAGGGAAAATTAACTATTATTGTAGCCCTATGACTAATGAAAATTCGTACATGGCACTTTTGGGGAAAATGCGCTTATTAACATGCCTGTCGGGGTAGGTTAATGTTGCTATTTTAACTTTGCTTGGGAAAAACTGACGTCAAATAACTTACCCAAGGTTATCCAGCCATCTGTGGCAGTGAGAATTACGCAAGCAGAGCTCCTCCCAGCAATGGCCCCAAGCTACCTGCTGAAGGAAGTCCAGGGTCCCTGCAGCATCCTCTAGCCACACCCCAGATTCTAAACACAGGATCCATGTCTGTGTCGTGAGGCTCCTTAGCAAGATAAGTAAAAATGTATGTATTGGGTTTCCCTGGTGGCGCAGCGGTTGAGAGTCCGTCTGCCGATGCAGGGGACATGGGTTCGTGCCCCGGTCCGGGAAGATCCCACATGCTGCGGAGCGGCTGGGCCCGTGAGCCATGGCCGCTGAGCCTGCGCGTCCGGAGCCTGTGCTCCGCAACGGGAGGGGCCACAACAGTGAGAGGCCCGCGTACCGGAAAAAAAAATAAGTATGTATTAACTAGTAAGTCTTTGTACTATTCCCAACACCTTCCACATGCATTCACACATTCAGTTAATCATTCTTTCTGAGGATTTGTGAACCCAGTAAAAACTTCAGGACCCCAAAAAGAAAGTTTTAATGGTGATGTGACAATTGGAGGGATTGCCATGCAAGTTCATTAGCCACCAAATCACACTGTCACTGATTTCTTCATTGACTGGGTAGTGTGGTGTTGCTGTAGCACAAATCTTAACAGAGGACTGTGTTATTAGACCCTGAGGATTCTCTTTACGACATAAAAGGGAGTATTTCATTGCGTAGTTAGTGGTTGGCTACTGGAAAACTCTGAGCAGGGGTGAGACTCGATTAGATTTTCCTGACTGGTTTTGGCAACAGTCTGGCAGAATAGAGGACAAACCGGAACTAGGAAATAGCCCTTTTCCGAGAGTGATGACAGGAACTTGAACTAGATCTTTAGCCATGGGTACGGGGAGATGAAGGCAGACTGAGAGACATCATAGGACAAACAGGAAGACAGGAGTGGCTGGAGGTAGGAGGCAAGAAAAGGGAAGCTTAGGATGACTTCTAGGTTTCTGGTTTGGAGACGGAGTGGACGATGGTACTGTTCAGTGAGACTGGAATCACAGGAGGCAAAGTAGCTGGGGGCTGTGTAGGGAGCAGGGGATACAGAATGGGAAATGTCTTTCCTTTGAGAGATGTTGAGTTTGAAATGCCTGCAGGCATCTGGACAATTTCCAAGAAGCAGTTTGCTATACAGTGTTAGACCTCAAGGAGAAATCCATACTAACATAAAGATTTGACAGTCATGGTATAGCGGACACTCATGCACCTTGGCTGGCCTTGATTCATCACTCAGCCAGTGTTTGATCCTGAAAGAAGGTTATAACCGTAGAAATGAAAAACTGGAGATGGTCGTTTACTTTCTCTTTGCCTTTGTTTTTAATGTTGTTGTTCTTTAAGCCATGAAAGTATCTGATGAGCTTAGCTAGTCCTAGGGAAAATATGCAGTCAAATATCAAGGTGTGTCTAATAAATTCTGATAGACTTTTATAAATCCATTATAATAGGGAGTACAACTCAAAAATGTTTCCCTGTCTTTCTTTTGTTTCTCATGGTTTCCCTGAATATTTTTGACATTCATCCTTGGCCTCATGGGAGTCATTAAGATAAAGTGCTTTGTAAGGTGCAAAACATCAAAACAAAAGTAAAGGATTAAAACAGTCATAATGATGAAGATGGTTAGACTTTATACATGTAAAGCACTTAACACAATGTCTTTACACCATAATTATTCGATCAATATTATTTTACTTACCCACTTCAATGGACCCAGATGCTTACAACATCTTCAGCACAAGAAAACTAGAACGGTACTAATAATCAAATCACTGGTTGTAAGAAGTCAATTCTAAATGTTCCAATTTACTTTGTATTGATTGGCCCTTGGCAACATTTTCAGAGTTTCCTTCAGGTCCTGTTATTTCTGTTCAGTGCACCAAGATGATGGATGCAATAACTGAGGCTTTTTATTTTTAATTAGAGAAGATTTATTTGTTCAGAAGTACGTCTACTGAAATAAACCCAAAGTCGACCACTGTTAATTTTCGAAAAGTAAAATTAAAAAGCAAAAATTTTATTTGAATTCTAATATACCTATCCCAATTTATCCCGAAAGGATTTCTTTAAAATGAACAGGTTATTTGCCTAGAATAAATGAAATCATGGTTGAGGCAACTACATACAGACTAGTAGCGACACCAAGTGGTAGCATATTGGAAATGGTTTTAGTCTGTTTTATAAACGACTAAATAAATTTCTTTAAAAGAGAAATTACAACCCGGGAAAATGGTTATTGTGATCAGCATAATCTGTAATCTGCCTCTAAATGTTTTTAAGTATAATTACAACCAGTGCTTCTGTAATAAAAGTTTTATTTCCAGACCAGAGTCAGAGTCAAATAAGAAATTCCGTACGGACAACCATGATTTGTATATAAATGAGCATAAGTAAATTTTGCTTATCTTTTTGGAAAGAAAGAGGAGTCAGGTGTTGTGCAGAGCGACCGTCAGCCTTCTACAGGGGTAGCTGCTGCCCCCTAATGGTGGGAGGTATTGATAGGAAGGTTCAACCAAGGTTCAAATCCGTCTTTTCTGCTTGTTGGGTATATATCTGTAGACCATTATTTTAAATCTCTCATTAGTAAGTTTTTCCCCCATCTCTAACGTGGGGACAGCTACACTCATTGGTATGAGGGGAGGTTAATTATAGAAGGATTCGGACCTGACAGTGAGTCTGTTATCAGTTTCAGATAGCTGGGTTCCTCTTGTCTCACCTTTACCTGGGAACAATCTGAGAAGTTCTCTGGGTTGCAAGGTATATGTTGGGCAGATCCAGTGGGCAGATATGGGATGGCAAGAAGCAGGGAAGAAGCATCCAATTTGGGGAAGATATGAACCAACATGGAATATAAATCAAACTACCAAGTTCACTACAGCTGAAGTATTATATGCAAGCAAAAAAAAAACATGGGAAACAATGAGAATAAGGACTTAGTGAGGGGGCAGATCATAACAGGCGTGTCACTTGAACAAGTTTGGATTTTATCATGAAGGCATTGAAAAATGGAGACTGGTATAAATATATTTACTTTTTCAGAAGTATGACCCTAATAACAGATTAAAGATTAGATTCAGGAGGAAGTGGATAAGACTGGAGCAGAAGAACTAGTGAAGGGTTGTCAGGATGGCAGAAGCATGTGGAGTTAAGAAACAGGCAGGGTTTTTAATGAATCAGATCTTAATTAATTGGGGTACCAGAGATGTAGTAATGAAGAATGACACCTAGGTTTCTCTTGTTTTCCTATAGATGATATTCTATAAATGTAGAAGGGAGAGCACAAACAGCTCTCTAATCACTGCTTCTGGTGGTGAAAGTCTTAGGGCTTAGAACGAGGTTCAGAACAGGCCATGGAAAAGAAGGAATTTCAAAGTCAAGGACTCTTGAGTAGAGGTCTAGTGATTCCCATTCTTCTCCTTCCATGTCCATAATTCAGGACTGTCACCAAGATTCGTGTTACTGGATACTTAATCCAAAAATATTTAATCAGCTTATGTAACGTGTGAGGCAATGTTCTGGGTGATGGACAAGCCATACAAACTCTCTGGGTCTTAGACTCCTTAAAATAAGGGTGGCATTTAGATTATTCCTAAAATCCCTCCCTATTCAAATACTGAATCTCTGTGACTTTCCAGTAAACCCCTTCTTATTCACTTATCACCTTTAGCAATAATAAAACTTATTTATCCCTTCCATTCATCACTGTTAATATTTCTCTCTGATGTCTACCTGAAGGTAAGGAGATCATCCTCACTTCAGCCTCCCTTGAAAACAGAAGTCTTAGAGATTCTGAGTTTTCTAGAACAAATCTGATTTCAGATCAGAAAAAATCTAATGTCAAACCAGAACAAACCTGATTTCAACCAGAAAAAAAAAAAAACTGTTTTCCAACGTGTTGTCTCTGAAAACAGAAGTCTCAGAGATTCTGGGTTTTCTAGAACAAATCTGATTTCAGATCAGAACAAATCTAATTTCAAACCAGAACAAACCTGATTTCAACCAGAAAAAAAAAATCTGATTTCCAACCTGTTGTCTCTGAAAACACATTTGCATTGTGCCTTGATTTAGGATTTATGGGGAAACCGGTCTCAGTAGAGACAACTAGAAAGCTTTGTTTAAGTACCTTCTGTAAAGCTTTGTGACCCATTGGATACACAAGGCCTCTCCCAGCTGAAGGACTTTCTGGCCAGCTTCAGTCACCAGCTGTGCTTCTCAGGAAGGATAACCAGGTCAGCTGGCCCCAAACCCAGGACTCCCAGGCCTTACCTGGAAGAGGCTTAGAGGGTCTGTGAGTATAAATAGTCTTACTTCAAAACAGCAGCCCTAAAGCAACGTGAGCCACTGAGCCCTGCGGCAGCTTTTTCCTCCAAATCTTGGTCCTCTAATCGAATGTCTCTCTCTTTATGAGGAAGAGAAGAGATTGCCTGGAGACCTTGGCTAACCCTTAGCAGGCGTGCCTAAAGCCCTGTCTCTGACACAGTCAGCAGCCCTGAAGAACCATTAGCAAAAGCCTTCATTCTGATGAGAGAAACTTCAAAGGCCCCAGATGAGGGAAGAAGTGATCCTGGGAAATGTTGAAACGACAAATAGCAATATTGCCGCTGACAAAAGATGAAGATGAAACAAATGTTAGAACAGAAAACATGGTTTTATTTTGCCGGGCTCTCACTGGAAACTATCATCAAAGTCTTTAACTGAAATGAAAAAAGTGTCGATATAACAAGCCCACTAGAGCCAACTCGGATTTCTAACAACAAAAGTCATCTCTGAAATAACAAAAGCTTACAAATTAATGAAAAATCTCAATGCAGAAAGTCAGGCGTATGGCCCCAAACAGCCTTGTGCTGCACATTCGTTAGACAACATTAGGGCTGGAGGCCACTTAGGGATCAGCTGGGTAAACCCCTTCATGTTACAAAAGAGGAGACTCGGAGCACAAAAGAAGCGAAGTACCTTGTTCGAGGTCTTAGAACTAGTTAGTGACTTCTGAATTGTTAGCAACTGCCTTCTCCCTTCAAATCGCTTCTCCCTTCAAATCCAACTTTGCCCAGTTATTGAGGCAGCCCTAATCAGGGCTGAAGTTCAAGTTCAGCAGCTGCTGGGGCCTAGTATTTGTCCTCCTGTCTTAGGTCCATTCTGTGTTACGCTCAGTAAGCCATAGACTTGCTGGGACCCGCCTCCCTACCACCCCACAGCTGCTGAGCCAGAGGTCCGTGTGCAGACCTATGCCCTCTGCAGTCAGGTCTCTCTGACGTATGACATGGACCACAGGGACCATGACTGTAAATTCCGAAAAAATATTGGGCAAAAAGGATGGAGGGCTGGCGAAGGCATGGTGCATCCTGGAAATTGAAGCCCACAGCGTTAAATATTAGGGATAAGGGAAAAGATAGAAAACCCAAAAGATGAAATAAATGATTTTTTTTCAAACGCTGCTTAGTATGAGAGGTCCTGAGGATCAGTCAATAGGTGAGACATTCAAACAATTCAGTCTTTTAGAATCTGCAAAAGATTTGCAGCTGTGTAGCTTAATCTGCCTTTCAGATATACAGATAGCACATTTTTCAAGAATAAGTAAACTTTTAAAAAGTATATATATAGTAAAAGTCATGGAGCCTATAGAGATGAACCTTCAGATCAAAAGGGAAAAAGCAGCATGGAAAATACTCAGAGAACGACAATCTAAGAACAATCTCTTATAGAATCTAAAGATAATGTATGGAATCTGTTTGACACATGCAATAGAAATCAAGTCAATGTGTTGCTTATGAAATGTGATTCTTCTCTCACTATCCAGGAGAGAAGAGTCTGGTATGAAAAGTGAGAGAGTTGGCATAAGGAAGGATTGCTGAAAGGACTCTCAACCCACACTCTCTGCTCAGGTCCTCTGAGTCCCCAGCCACTTCTCTGACCTTTCATTCATCTGACACTCTCTTCTGAGCTCCACACCCAGCTGTGAAGCTACCTTCTTGAAATAATGTACACTTTGCCCTCTGTATCCATGGGTTCCAAATCCATGGATTCAACCAACCACGGATTGAATTCCAGGAATACGGAGGGCAAACTGTAAGTATATGTTGCAAGAATCTCAGTGCTAACCAGTTCAAAGTGGGACCCTTGGTTCCCATCACACCTAAAACTCCCAACCCCTGCTCCCCCTTCAGCTTTTCCCCATTGCAGGAAAAGCACCTCCTTCCATTCCTTTGTTCATCCCAAACCCTTCAGTAACTTAACTTGCCCTCACCACTCCCACATATACCCTGGTACATTCGGTACATTCTGTTTAACAGTGAGACCCGTGGTTCCTTTTTAAAATGTGTCTCTAACGCATTCCCTTTCCTAAGCATATTCCTCTACTACTGTAATGTCATCAGCCCTCATCGCTTGCCAAGACTATTAAAATAATCCTCGTATTGGACGTCTTGTTTCTACTTTTGCTCTATTTTATTTTTCTCCATACAGCAGTCCAATTAATCTTTGGAAACTGCACATTTAAGTGCTTCCTTCTTCAACTTAAAGCCCTTTAATAGGTGCCAACAGCATTAATAGTTAAATGTAAATTTTTTGTGTGACACACGCACCCTTCATGACTGACCTTGCCTCTCTTCAGCCTCCTTTGCACATCCCCGCCCGGCTCACAACTTCCCTCCCACACTCGTACCGTTTCAGTTCTCCTTCAATAAGCATCTTTTAATATCAGGAGTTTGTATGTGCTGTCTCTTCGTCCTGGTACACCTTCCTCATTAACAGCCTGGTTACTCCCACTCAAAATTTAGATCTTAAATGGTACTTCTTCAAAGAGGTCGTTCCTCATTGCCAATCTAAGTAAGTCTCCCAGGTGACTCCCTCATGGCAGCCTTTATTTTGCTTCTTTTCCTAATACTTAGGATAGTTCATCATTGTATTGTTTTGCATCCTTTTGGTTCACCTTTATGAGCTTCTCCACAAGATGTAATGGCACAAGAAGACTGTCCATAAATAGCAATCTTCTGGCATACGGTAAACATGGAACATGTGTTGCCTGCTTTCCCCCTAAATATCCTATTTTGATGACTGTATAGAAGGGGAAAAAAGAAATATACCACTGAAAATAAGAAGGATGAGAGGGAGTTCAGTGGTGGGCACAAGGTTCTGGTTGATTTCTGGAAGTCATAATGTATGTGGCAGGATATCAATGGATGAATCAAAGTGAAGGAACAAGCAGCTTGGCACACGTAAAGGAGAATGCTCGGGTACTGGTGGGCATCAGAATTCCCAGACAGGCTCGGGATTCTGAGTCAGCAGACCCTGAGGGAGAGAGGGCAGAAGGGAGATGGAACTCCAGTGGCTCCAACTGGCTCCATGCCTCCCATCTATCTCCCTGTTGGCAGAGTGATGGGCAATCCAGAATTGCTCCCTAGGGAAAAATAAAACTGTGAACTTTTTTGGTAAAGAAAATTTAAAAATCTGGCCAGAGAGAGAAGGTGCTTTTAATATGGAGACTAGAACCTGAGAGTAGAATTTATCCTACTCTGAAATTTGAAAGTTAAAGAAGGAGGAAAGGGAGTGGAGGCAGGTGGGGAAAGAGGTAGGCACGCCAGGCTTTTCTACCTGCACGCCCTCTGGTACAGAATGCAGGTTACACACCGCTCCATTAAAAGCAGGCTTCTCAGATAAGCATACTTTTTGACAGAGAGGCCTATTGAATAAAGAGCCCTACCTGTACACATAGACAACAGTAGAGGGAACATAGACGAGCTGCCTACATCAGTCCTCAAAATTATTCATTACTGGATAGGAGTCGACAATCAAAATGCACAAGGAACCTTGAAGAACATCTTTGGTTTACTATAGAGGGAACGATACTGACACTCAGAAGAGCTGATCTGGAAGAAACAATTTAGACAAGAACGTGAACAATTCCCATTTGGTATTTTTAGCTAATTCAAGAGCTTATTACACACGCTCACACAGACACAGACACACTGACCAATACGACAGAAAGGAATAAACAAAAGGCAAGAAAATATGTTTCTGAAATTTAAAACATTATTGCCAAAACAATCAATAGAAGGACTTGGAGAAAAAAAATCGGGAAGTAGCTCAGGATTTGAAAATAGAGAAAAGTTGAGCTGTAGATGATCAATTCAGAGGGTCTAACACTTGATGGCCATACATTTTGGACAGTAAGATAAGAAGGGAAGAAATAATCAAATAAATTGTACCACATGTCATCAATTCTAAAATGACCCCCCCTCTAAAATGCATTATTATTTCATGTATTGCTAAGGAAATAAAAGCTGTGCCAATTGAATTATGATACAATACTTTCTTTCACTTGAATTTTTATTTATAAATATGTAAAGAGTTCCTTTAGGTGTGTTTAGATATATATTGTCTTCTTCATATGTAAAATGCAGTATTTTCAAAATAAATTGCAAAATAACTTAAAACCATATTCAGAATCTGGTTCTTTTAAATGTTTATGGGGCTTAAAACCATAGATGTTCATTTTTTCGTCACAGTATTCTTTATTCTGCCAGCAAGAACTTTGGTATGTGGGCATTACCAAACGTGAGCAAACATAGCCCTATTGTCTGGGATTTTCTTCCAAGCTACTGACACTCTTTCTGCAAGTTTTGATGTTAGCGTATAATCGGGAACCCTATAACACAGGGTCATAGGGTTGTCCTTTCTTAGGTCCTATAAATTATGGATTATGGTCATTGCTTTGCAAGAAAATTGGGAATTTCACTCATTCTTCCAAATCTAGATATTCACTTCTCTCATATCAAATTCCACATCACCGTTTCACTTCAGTAATTTTTGGCATTTACAGTAATTTTTAAGGCCAGATAATAATATAATCTTTAAAAATTAATGGCAACTATACTCGACACACATAGCATCAACAATAACTTGAAGTGAAAAAAATAAAGACACCTATGACTAAAAACAAACATATATGGACAATGAAAATTACATCAAGACATATCTTACTTTCAGAGGTGTGAAGATGTACAAAAATGGGTCTTATTATGAAGTACAGTATACTGGTGATATTTTTTATCAGATTTCTATTATTTTTTCTATGTTCATCTGTCCAGTATTGAAAGAGGCATGTTGGAATTTAAATTTTATCTTCATTATGAATCATACCCTTTCTATATCAAAAGACAGCATTTCTCCATTTTAATTCACTTCCTTAAAGTTCACCTTTTCTGCTATTAATAGTTTGACTCCTGCTGTCCCTTTATTTAAATTTCCCTGATAGATCTTTGCTCACTTGCCGTCACTTTGTTTGAGGTATGCTAATTGAAAACCACATTTGACCAAACACCGTTTTTCATTTTCAATCTAAAAGATTTTTATCTTTTAATAAGGAAGTCACTTTTAGTTCCATTATTAAATTTACAATATTTAGTCTTATTTCTCTTAGCTGGTTTTAGTCCTCATTGCATCACATTATACTATGATTTCTCCATTCTTTTGTTAAATTTTTTTTATTGTGAAATGTATCACTGATACAACACAATGGATATACATACATGTATATTTAAAGATTAATAGTAAGTTGAATAAGCATCTAATATCCACTATCCAACTTAAGAAACAGAGTATCAGGAATAATTTTGAAGCTTCCTGTTGATCTGATTACATTCTTTCCCTGCCCTGGATTTCGTACTATCCTGTATTTTGTGTTAGCAATTCCTTTGCTTTTTCTCTATAGCTTTACTACATAGATGTAGCTCTAAACAACATAAATGACCAGTTTGCTTATTATTTAACTTTGTGCAAATGCAGTTGACACTTGTTATTTTTACTCTGCATTGTTTTACGCTGATAGCTGTGATTAATTCATTTTCCCTAATATATGGTGTTCTGTACAAATTTGTACAACCTCGTACATTGTGTTCTGTATGAAAGGTGCTGACAGTGTGAAGGGTGCCCCAGAGCTGAGTAAGGTGATAGCCCTGATTCCTTTGTATGAATACAACATAATTTATTCATTTTAATAATTCAGCATTTTTTCCTAGGGTTTCTTTTAGCATTTTTTCTTGCTGTGATGAAATAGTATTGCTATGAGCATTATTTTACATGTCTCTTGAACATACAGTTTCTCTAGGGTTTCTAACTAGGAGTGGAATATCTGGTAACAGTGTATACAAATACATGCATTAATAAACTGTCTTTCTCTTGCTAATCTTTTTGTTAAAGAGCCTCAGCTGAAAACCTAAGGTGGTGGCTAGAAGTAAAGTTTCCCTTCCCTACAAAAGCATAAGATGGACTGGACCACCATTGCTGACTTTGAAACTGGAAGAAAGCCACCAAAAAAGGCCCCCAGCTGACAGGCAACAAGAAAGCAGGGACCTCATTCCTACCACCACGTGGAGCTCAGTGCTGCCAGTAACCTGAATGTCTCTGGAAATGGATTCTCCCTCAAAACCCCCAAAGGAGGCAGCCCTGCCGACACCCTGACTTTGACACTATAAGACCGGGGTAAGCCACTGACCTACAGAATTGCGAGACGAAGATCCTTTACCCAAGCCACTGGGACGGTGGTTAAGTGTCAGCAGTAAAAACCAACACAGTGGATGAGCTTGGCTTGTGATGGTTCTGTTGATCCAAATGCTTTTAAATAACCTGATCAATGTTATTTTAAATTAATTGTTTTCTCTAGTTGTGTTAGTCTTTAACTGGCAGGAGGAGGCCATGAACTGAGACGTATCACAGCTCAGTTATGGCCAAAACAGGTTTGGTGGAACGCAGACACGTGATCAGTCTTCCAAGCAACGTATTATAGTAACTGTCCCTAGTTCATCTCTGTGTTTCCTAGCTGCTTCGCCCTTGTTGTTTATTCTAGGATGGACAGCTATGGAACAAAATTTGGCCAACCTAAGACTATGGTTTTGGGGTTGAGGGGTGGAGCTCTGCTTCAAGTGCTGTGGGGAAAGAAGGAAGCTGACACACTGAGAAACAATAAAACCAGAGATGAAGAAAGAGCCTAAGGCACTTGGGTCCATAGTTCTAGTTATTCCTCAAGCACTTTTCTTAACTTGATACTGGATAATAAATTGCTTTTTTCTAAGTTAGAAAGCAATGTGTTTCTGTCATTTGCCAATGGCAAGAATCAGTGTTGAATGCTGTATTCATTTCCTGTTGATGCTGTAACAAACTGTTATAAACTTAGTGACCTAAAACACCACAGATTCACCATCTCAAAGCTCTGCTAGTCAGAAGTCTAACGCAAGTCTCTGGGCTAAAACCAAGGTGCCTGCAGGGCTGCATCCCTCTCTCAGGGCTCTGTGGCAGAATCCAGTTCCATGTCCTTTCCAGCTTCTCCATCCACGTCCCTTGACGGGGGCCCTTTCCTCCATCCTCAAAAGCCAGCAACAGTGAATCTCTCTGTGCTCTCCCTTGATGGTCACATCCCCCTCTGACCTCTCATTTCTATTTTAGTTTGCTTTCTTTTATGAATGGGATTGAGCATCTTGTCATGTGTTTACTGACCTTTTCTGTTTCCTCTTCTGTGAAGTATCCATTTCATGTCAATTTTTCTACTGGATTGTTTGCCATTTTCTTACAGATTCTTTCATGGCAATATTTAACCACTAAAGGATTTATCCTTTAGTGGTTAAATTTGTTAAACTATCATCTCCTGGTTTGTGCTTATATTTTTATAATTTGTATGGTGTATTTTAAACTTAAAGTACCTGTATTTTAATGTAGTTGATTTTGTCCATTGTTTACCTTAACTGTTATGCTTTTTATATATTGATTAAGAAATCCTTCTTTGGGAATTCCCTGGTAGCCCAGTGGTTAGGAATCCGTGCTTTCACTGACAAGGGCGTGGGTTCAATCCCTGGTCGGGGAACTAAGATCCTGCGAGCCTTGCAGCATGGCCAAAGAAAAAACAATCCTTCCTTTCCCTAAAGTCATACAATATTCTGCTATATCTTCTTGTAAAGCATATAAAATTTTCATTTCTCGTTAAGTGTTTACTATCTCAATAATTGTTTTCTTCTTTTAAATAAGGAATTTTTCCCAGCATACTGTATTGGGCTGTCATTTTCCTATTGACCTCTAATACCAATTCTTTTCTGTTTCACATTTCATATATGAATAAGTACGCTTCTGGGCTCTTCTGTACTATTAATCTGTTTGTCTATCCCTGTGTAAACACCACACTGTATTACCAGGGCTTTATGACAAGCTTCAATATCTAGTAGAGCAGAGCACTGCAACTTGATCTTTTTCTTTAGAAATGTGTTATAAATTTTGGCCTTTTGCTTATTCATATAAATTTTTAAATAAACTTGTCAGGTTCCATAGAAGCATTGCTAGAATTTGGATTAGAATTACATTACATCAATAGGACAAGTGGGGGAGAACTGACAATTTTTTAACTCAAGGTCTATTCGTGATATGAAATATGTCCATTTATTTTGGTCATCGTTAATGACTGTCAATAGCACTTTATAATTTTCAACATAACAGTCTTGCTTATCTTTTGTTAATTATCATTCCTAAGAACATTATATTTTTAGTGCAAAATTAATTACATTTTCTAACTATTGCATTTTAGATGCATAAAAATGCAATTGACTCTTGTCTAATAATGATACTGTGTACAACTATAGCAGGTATTGCTCTAACCTCTTTATCAACCTATTAAATCCTCTCAACAACTCTGTGAGGGGGTCCTGTTATCATAATTACACTTTATTTTGGCATTCAAACCACCGCATCAATTTGGTCACAGGGAATTTGAAGTAAGGCAGGGTAGGCAGAGTGACGTACAAGGACTGCAGCTCTTTATGGAGAAGAGAACTTGCCGCAGAACAAAATGCTGTTGGTTTCATGGTGCCTGATGAAGAAAAGGAAAGGGTGGTCTGCACAAAATCTTGGCTCAGTTCTGCTGCACCGGGAGTTCCTGACCACCGCGGTGGCCGCAGCTGCCTCCGTGCCCTCCTCGTTGACCTCTACAAAGCACTTGTGCACGACCTTGGACATGGGCACGTTCTTCTTGGCTGACATTCCAGAAAAGTCGGCCTTGGCTTCCTCAAAAGCATCAGTCATTCCTAAACTTCGAAGAAAAGCCTCCAATTCATAACTCTCCTCCAGCTTTAATCTGGGAAGAAAAACTTGAACTTTATCCTTAGTCAGCTTTTCTGGATTTGTCCAGGCTCTGAACTTCTCATATGTAAGTGCCTTTTCCACCTGAAATAATGAAGAGTTAAATCTTAAAAGCTAGATGACAAGAGCCTGGTACTCACCCATCCCCCCACGCATTAACACCTCCACACACACGCATGACCTGCAGTTAGATGGTGAGATCTAGTCCAAGACAATCTAAGGGATATTTCCTCTTATAAACACACCTGGATTTCCCCTCAAATTCTTGCATTTTCCTTGTTTTATGGACACAAGAACAGTTAGAAAACACCTGAGACAAAGATAGGGTTTTATTTTTAACTATCTGTAGCAAATTCATTTCAAGCATTTTTTTAGTTTAGAAAATTCTCATAACCAATGGATTGTATTCATGCGAAACACTTTACCATGAGTTTGAGAACTTGTTCGACAAAAGGGAGACAAAGCATGGCTCAGAACTCTGATGGATGAAAAATGGGGAAATCAGGGATCATCTGAACAGGAAGGAAGATGTGGATTCTGGGGAGGGGAGAGCAGCAATGGGGAATTCCACAGGACGATTGCTTCTGGCATCCTTGTTTGCCCTCTGCCTGCCCTGGAGTTTCAAAACCTACAAGACCCAGAACTCATTCTGTTTATCCACAGGGAAGAAATAAAGGAGGAAGAGGGGGCTTCCACTTGCGTCCCCACTTCCCTTCACCACCTGGAGTCCAGGTGAGTTCTCCTCTCCCGTGACAGCTGGGTTTGGATGTCAGCTCTATTCCTAGACTCTCCTAATTTTCTTCTCAAGTCGCCGTGACAGAGCTCATCCTTGCTTATGCCAGGACCTTCCTGATTCCATGGAGAAGCCAGGGAGATCAGGCAGGCCCTAGCCTCACAGCGGTGTGCTGGTGTGCAGGCGGTGGGCTGGAGCTGGCTTGTATCTCCGGAGAGAGTCAATTGTTAAACCCTCGGGAGCCTAACTTCAGCCATGGTGGGGGTATTTACACCGTAGGAATCACTAAATATCATAATGCTTCCCCTCCACCCCAGAGAGCCAGATAACGAGCATACTATCACTCTTGTGCCTCCCACCCTACAAAGTTACTTTCCCCCATCCTGAACCCCCACTTTCCGTCACGGGAAGATGTCTTCCTCGTGTCTGAGATAAATTCCTCACCTGTACTTTAGACGCTTGCTCCTCAAGTTGGTCTATGACCAACGGCATCTGCATCACTTGGAATCTTGTTAGAAATGCAAAATCTCAGGCCATAACTCCCCCCAAATAAAAGTCTGCATTTTAACAAGATCCCATTAGGTTAATATGCACATTAACGTTTGAGGAACACGGCCCAGATTCTATCCTTTTCCTGTCCTTTTGTTCAGTAATTATTGGGCTCTCAACTAGACCCTCCCTTCAAAATAAATAATAATGTTCTTATAATTTTGGAAGTCTCTCTTCTAAGCTTCATCAAAATTTGTCAATACCAGCAATTCCACTCCTAGTTGTACCCTCAACAGGAAATGCATACACATGTTCACCCAAAGACATGCAGTGGTGTTCATTTAGCACTCCTTAAAATAATCCTAAATTGGAAATTCCTCAAATGCTATCTGGTGGATGGACTTTTAAAAATGAGCTTAGCCTGGATCCATGGACACTCAGACTCATTGCCAAGGGCTTACCACAGCGAGATCTGTGTTGTCATCAGGCAGTAAAATGAGCATACTCAGCACCCCCTCCACATAGGGCAGCTCCAGGACCTGGGCGTGCACCTCCTCCACATACCCCATTTTATATTCAGCTTGCTTAAACATCATCTGCACTGTCTTCTTCTCCTAATAAGAATACAACATTAAAATCAAATTACTGAAAAATGAGCGCAGTGCACTAAAAGATATGTCTGATTCGCAGAATCCCTAGGTACATATAATTATTATTTCTATGCACTTATGCTGATTGATGTAAAGTCTTCATTATTACATATTAGTGTTGAGTATAACATTCTGTTGCCCCAGCAGATCAAGTATTATGAGGCAGGAGAGAATCAATTGATGAATATAGAGAGACACAAAACTATATTATTCTCAGAAGAAATTGTGGTTTTTTTTCTCTTTTGAGAAGATGGGTAGAGAAGCACTCCCAGGGACCTTTTAATTAAAAGATTATTTCTCGGGCTTCCCTGGTGGCGCAGTGGTTGAGAATCTGCCTGCCAATGCAGGGGACACGGGTTTGAACCCTGGTCTGGGAAAATCCCACATGCCGCGGAACAACTAAGCCCGCGCACCACAGCTACTGAGCCTGCGCGTCTGGAGCCTGTGCTCTGCAACAAGAGAAGGCCGCGACAGTGAGAGGCCCGTGAACCGTGATGAAGAGTGGCCCCACTCACCGCAACTAGAGAAAGCCCTCGCACAGAAACGAAGACCCGACACAGCCAAAAATAAATTCATTAAAAATATATATATATATCTAAAAAAATAAAATTATTTCTCCAAGTTAAGGGGAAATTTAACTAATATTCAGGTCTTTAGGCAGAAAGATCCTGGTTGGAAAAGGTATATAGGCCAGAGGGAGTTATACTTTTTTTTTTCCCCAATTTATTTATTTATTTTTGGCTGCGTTGGGTCTTCGTTGCTGCGCGCGGGCTTTCTCTGGTTGCGGCGAGCGGGGGCTACTACTCTTTGTTGTGGTGCGCGGGCTTCTCGTTGCGGTGGCTTCTCTTGTTGCGGAGCACGGGCTCTGGGCACGCAGGCTCAGTAGTTGTGGCTCACGGGCTTCGTTGCTCTGAGGCATGTGGGATCTTCCTGGACCAGGGCTCGAACCCATGTCCGCTGCATTGGCAGGCGGATTCTTAACCACTGCGCCACCAGGGAAGCCCCGGGAGTTATACTTCTATTCTGAAAACTTGCTCAATTATATAATTGGCTTTATGGCCTTGCTTTTCTTGAAGGGGGAACCTTGATCAGATGTCTAGGGTCCACCATTTTTAAAGCTCGCATCAAATATATTCTAGATTTATAAATTTTTGTGTAATACACTGTTATCAAGCAGATGGAGGTCAAATTCCAAGCTAACAGTTACTGACCCCAGCCGTTATCATATTCAAAAGTGAATGGAGAAAAGTGTTTTTAAAGTTAGGCATGTAATTCTAGAAATCAAATATACAACATGATGCTATAGTTAATAATACCGTATCAAAAACTGGAAATTTGCTAAGAGGGTAGATTTCAGGTGCTGTCATCACAGAAAATATATGGTAACTATGTGAGGGAAAGATATTTTAATTAGCTTGACTGCGGTAATCATTTCACTATGTATATGTTTATCAAATCCTCACTTTGTACACCTTAAATATGTATAATTTTTATTTCTTAAGAAGTTCCAAGAATAAATAAAAACAAAGCTGGCCTGAACATTTGCTAACACTTTTTTTCTTGTATTAGGAATTGTACAGCCATGAATTCTAAGGCAATAAATAGACACAGTTGTCACTGACTGCTGCAAGAAAGTGTCTAAATACAACAGTGACAGTAAAATACAAACATAATTCCAAGGCTTAGAAGACAGTTTCTTTCAATCCAAATAACATGACCAGAGAGAGAAGATCGATTTGACCAAGGATCCAAAAACAAAATGATCTAACCATTATTTTCGTTTTTCTCTTTCCCATTCCAATAAGAGATATATAGGGGGCATGAAATTCCTTCAGAAATAATAAATTAAGAATCAAGAAAGTGTGAAATAAATTATGTTTTTCCATTCACTCACAACCTTTCCCAGAGTATTACTTTAGAAAGTAGCTGTATATCTGCAAAAATATGTCCCTACCTTGTTGGTTTTAAAGGTCATTCCCCTTGTGTGCTTTCTGTCAAATTGCTCATTCCACTTTCCTTTGAAATAGGTTGCATTCACGAGGACCAGCTTGGTCAGAGGACCGATTGCCCCAGCCCCCAGTATCTCTGAAATCTTTCCTGTAAAGAGTATGAGAGAAAGTTATTGCTATTGGGGGAGAATAAACATTCTTTTACAAAAGTTCTCTTGACACTGAAAGCCAAGGCTTGGTGGAGGAAAGGCTGGATCCTGTAGTTCCGGCTGCCTGAGGAACCGGGGTGATGGTGTTTCATTCTGTGCACACGTACAGCGTAGTGCTTGTCCTTAAACAAGAATCTTGAAGCAGGCAGGTCAACGACCATTTTGCCCTCAATTTATAGATGTAGAAATTCAGGTTCACAGTATTTGCCTGACTTTTTGCCAAGGTCACATAGGCGACCAAGTGGTTGAGCTGAGAAAATAACCCAAGAGTCTCGATTCCAACTGTAAGCTTCTCGACCTTGGCACCATCATTTCTCAGCCACGCCACTACTGGCATTTTAGGCCACATAATTCTTTGTTTGGGGGATGGTCCTATGTGTTTAGGATGTTTAGCCAGTATCACTTCCCCCAACTATGACAACTGAAAATGTCTTCAGTTATGGCCAGATATCCCCTAGAGGTTGATTCTGATTAAGAATCGTTGCTCTGTCCCCACCTTCAAGTCTCATTTAGGTGAGAAGAGGCTTCCAAAGGATGGGGATACAGATCTGTAAATGGGAGAAGGCAGCTTCCTGGAGGGAGGGAATGGGGCAAAAGAATTAGGGGGATGCAATAAAGGGGCCCAAATTGAGTTGTCCAATGAGAGCGGAGACAAGGTGATCCCCAACCCCCCCTCCAGCTCTGCTATTCCGGGAAATCTTGGGTGGTCAACCTGTTGGAAGGAAGGGTGTGAGCAGCCGTGGAGGGGGAAGTGGGTGGTGGAGGGAGGGTGAGGTGTGGAGAAGCTTCTGGCTTCCCTAGGTGACTCAGTGCTGCTAGATCAACTGGAGAGCCAGAGACCACTACACACGTGACGTACGAAAATATCAACGTGAAAGGCTCTTCCCTTCCGATGGTCGTTGGCTGCCTGCGTGATCACGGGTATTGTGGCTGCCTGACGCGCAGTGGATGCGCCATAAGATGGAACGGATGGAATAATGAGTGCCAGGTGGGCATGTGAACAAACGAGTGACGTAACCTCCCCGCCTGCTGACGTCTCTAAATTACGTGCTGAGTACTTAGAGTTCTGAAAAGCACGTCCTTTTTCTCTGCACTCTAATTGAGAACTGGCAGAAATGTTTCTGCTGAGACAGAATGTGTCTGGACAGGGCACCCTGTATGCTCCACAGTAGCTGCACTTCCAGAATCTGGAGCAAATTCAGAAAAGCAAACTTAGCCACAGCCAAGTTCAGAGGGCAGGAGAGGGCTGTGGATGAAACTAGAGCGGTTCACATCACCACTGGGAGGTGACATGAAACGTTGTCCCACCTCAGCTATAACCTAAATGGAATGTCCTGCCCTTAGAGCACGGCAGTGTCCTCGCAGGTAGAAGTTAAATGGGGCAACCAAAGAGGAAGCATTTTTCGGGGATGTTCCATTACCTTCCAGAGGGGAGGGCATCTGAGAGACTAACATTAGGTTTAAGCATTTTTCAGAAATCACCACTTCGTAAGCCCAAGAAAAATATCAGAATTGCATCAATGGCCTGAAAGCCCAGCAAACACACATAAATAGGCCACTGGTTACAGGGTCACAGTGGCCACCCGTGGAGGTCACATCTCAGGTTACAGGGTCACAGTGGCCACCCGTGGAGGTCACATCCCAGGTTACAGGGTCTCAGTGGCCACCCGTGGAGGTCACATCCCAGGTTACAGGGTCACAGTGGCCACCCGTGGAGGTCACATCCCAGGTTACAGGGTCACAGTGGCCACCCGTGGAGGTCACATCCCAGGTTACAGGGTCACAGTGGCCACCCGTGGAGGTCACATCCCAGGTTAGGGTCACAGTGGCCACCCGTGGAGGTCACATCCGGCAATCTCAGCTCTGTGTCCCTCATAACACCACATCTCCTGAAATGAAAATCTCTCACCTTCAGTCTTCTCTGTCACCCAGTCATTTACGTGTTTCCTGCATTCTTCAGTGTCTTTAGAAAAGTTCAGTTCCTCCAGGTCTGCCTGATAGAACTTCTGGCAGGATTCCTTAAAAGCCTACAAATGCAAAATACCTAGTTTGGCCACATTCCACTTGTCAAAGTTTCCTAAAAGTGTGAAAACATTTCTTTCTTAACGTGTTTCTAGCACAAGTGCTTGCACAGGGCACCCTGTACTTTAAGACTCATTTATGCAATTAATCAAAATGTATAGACTGCTGGCTTTGTGCCTGGTACAGTGCCAGGTGCTGGACACCAGGGTGAAGACATGACCTTGGACCTGAGGTGGCTCACAGTCTGCTGAGGGAGAAACATATACACAGGATAATTACAATTTTATTTATTTATTTTTTTTGCAGTACGTGGGCCTCTCACTGCTGTGGCCTCTCGCGTTGCGGAGCGCAGGCTCCGGATGCGCAGGCTCAGCGGCCATGGCTCACGGGCCCAGCCGCTCCGCGGCATGTGGGATCTTCCCGGACCGGGGCCCGAACCCATGTCCCCTGCATCGGCAGGTGGACTCTCAGCCACTGCGCCACCAGGGAAGCCCCTACAATATGTTTTGAGAATACAGACGGCGGCAGCCATGCACAAAACAGCCCGTGAACATTCCTGTCGAACGCTTAAACTCCATATTGACTTTCTGTTTGATTTTGTCTCCCCTACTAGGTGGTCTAACCCTGTTTCACTCATTTTTGTATCATCAGCACCAACCACAGTGTCTGAAATATCCTTAGGGAATGATTGGGAGGCTCCACAGTAGAACTAGATTATCAACAAATCTTACAGGTTCAGTGTGTGTGTGTGTGTGTGTGTGTGTGTGTGTGTGTGTGTGTGTGTGTGTGTGTGTGTGTGTGTGTGTGTGTGTGTGTGTGTGTGTGTGTGTGTGTAGGGTATTAGGGAAAACAGTGACAAGGGATGAGCCATGGAATATAAGTTGGGATAAAATCAAGAAGGTTGTTATATGCAATACATTAAAACCCAAGGATAACTCACCTCATGAAAACTTGTTTTCTGATATAATGTGCCTGGCAATGGGCTCCCATCCTCCGCCCATCTCCTGTTCTCAAACATTTTAGCTTCTATAGAAGAAAGAAGATGTAGAGAGAAGAAGGACCCAAGCAACCAAGAGAAGTGGAGAATGGTTCCCTGTGTCCCCAGTATTCCCCAATTACAGTATTCCAAGGTCAGTCTGATATTCAAAAATGAATATCAATTAACCAGGAGATTCCTGGAATCACGAGTGCTCATCCTAGAAAACCTAACTAGCTGAGGGATCCAGAATCATCTCCAATAATATTTAAGCCCAGAGGAGGCAACCTCCACAGGGTAGCACCCAATAGCAGCTAGAACACGATTGTATCTGAGTCTAACAAAATAACCCTTGGAACTGCTGGCCAATAAGATGGCCAGACTTGTCCTGATCATTCATTAATCTTAAGATAGCATCACTCTGCATATTATGTGGCATAATTTTTTGGACTTCACTTATTGAACAATGGCAGGCTTTTACTGGACTAGGGAGCTTTGGAATTATATGTTGCAGTAAATAGGAACTACCCAGGTTCAAAACCTTATTTTTTATGAACAGATTTTAATTTTAGAAAGATTATTCTGTCAGTAGTGTGAAAAGACTAGGCTGAATTTGGAGAGATCCATTAGGAAACAATTAAAGTAACAGTGTAGAAGATGTGAGAGTCTGGACCCAGGCAATGGCGGTGGTGATTCAGAAGACGGGACAAATTTAAGAGACTTTGCGAGGCCAGCTCCACAGAAACAGCCCAACAATCAGAGATGAGATCAGGGGATGGCGAGAGTGATGTGGTCACTGAGAAGGGGATCGAGGGGGAGAGGCAGATCTGGGTGCAGGAAGATGGACAAATTGAAATTGATATCTGGGAAGATATATCAGAGACAATACTTTTTCAAAGGACACAATTCAGAAGGAATCATAAAATTCAAAATTACAATTACAAAATATAATTCTAAGCACATTTTTTTTTTGCGGTACGCGGGCCTCTCACCGTTGTGGCCTCTCCCGTTGCGGAGCAACAGGCTCCGGACGCGCAGGCTCAGCGGCCATGGCTCACGGGCGCAGCCGCTCCGCGGCACGTGGGATCTTTCCGGACCGGGGCACGAACCCGCGTCCCCTGCATCGGCAAGCGGACTCTCAACCACTGCGCCACCAGGGAAGCCCAAAGCACATTTTTAAGGCAGCAGAGCTACACTTTATCTCTGCTCTTCTGTAGTTTCTGTATTATTTTCAATTTCTTTTTCATCAGTGTGCGAGCAATACTTACTGGCAGGAAATCGCATGTCTTTTCCCCAAAGAGTCTGTTCGCAGTTCTGAGCAAGTACTGAGGGCCAGATTTGTTCAATTCCATGAGAAGTGACTGGAATCCTTGGTGAATATCTCCACCTTTGTTCAAACAAAGTGCCTGGTAATAGAAGACGAGAACGGCAACTTTTGACATGCCATTTCTCCCCCAAAGAGCTATTTCCAAACAAATTTCTACACTGAAAATCACCGCGAATCCTATTTTAAAATGAGTTTTGTTTAACCGTCTAGCACAGGGTTCCTCAACCTGGCAGTACAGACTTTTGGGGCCACATACTTTGTTGGGAGGCTATCCTGCACATCCTAGGATATTTAGCTGCATTTTTGGCCTCTGCTCACTAGATGTCAGTAGCACCTCTTGGTTATGACCACCAACTCTGTCCAGACTTTGTCAGCTGTTCCAGGGAGGAAAAATCGCCCCCAGGTGGAAAGCCCTGCTCTAGCAGATTTATCTATGCCAGGAAGACAGCACGTAATAACTCAGGAGGGAGACAGAACAGAACAAACAGGTAGCGGGAATGACCCACAGAAGACAAGATGAGCAGAAATGTTTCATTAGCAATTCCACAGAAGTCCTCCAGACCAGACTGTGACTTAAATGTCAGGTCAGAGTGAGAATCAAGGCTGTTCCCTTATCTCCCAACAACCCCAGTCCAAAGCCTCATTCCTCCAGGGAGCTGGAAGAAAGAGCCACCAGGGATTCAACTGTGGCCGTGGACACGCTTCTGGGGGGTGTCTGCGCACCCCGCTATTAGTGGGAACATGTGTATATGACAGTTTTCTCGGATACATTCACCAGACAGTCAAAGAAACTAAGACATAAATAGGGGAAGGTCCACTTTCCTAAAGTAATATCCACTACTTCATTGGTAGCTAAGCGCACATATAACCCATTTCAGATCAATCAGATAATATATTCCCTCTAAAAAACTCCAGAAGATGTAAGTCCTCATTTGTGTTGCATTCGTCTTCCACTTATGCATAATTGTACACTAGAAACAACCGACTTAACAAAAAGGTTCATTTACACAGTTGCATTTCAATTTGAAATACAATGTTAGCAAAAGTTTAAAATAGAACAAAGTGGAAATTCTTGGCCTTTTTGTGGAACAGAATTTTAGTTCACCTTTCTTATCAAAGATGCAGAAAATAACGTAGTGACTTGATTTCTCCCACGAAAACTAGCAGGAGATTCCGTCTTACACAATTCACCTTTCCACCCATGTCTGCTTTCTCTCCCTCACCACGGTGCCCCTCCCACCTCCCAGCCTCACTGGCTACCATCAGCTGGAGTGAAGGATGAACAGACCAGCTCTATGAAAGCACAGAGGAAGCCCGCCCTTGGTCTTCCTTTGTGGTGGGCACGCATACCTGGGACATCTGCGCCGCAGTGTTTCCTTTGGCCCCCATTAAGACCATGGTCAGGGCAGAGGAGAGGCTCAGGGGAGAGAAGAACACGTTTCGCAGGTTGTCCTTTTCACCCAGCAGTTTTAATAAGTTGATGGCAAAAGTGCCATTTGCTTCACAGAGATCATCCATCAGTGAAGGTCTGTACCCAAAGCACAGCACAGAAGCACGTTAGCCATGCCCTCCACTCGCCACTGCGCACTAGTCACTAGTCACACCTCCAGCCCTGTCTGTGGACACTGGGTATGGGCAGCAGAATAACTGCATCCCCAGACATCCATGTTGAATCTCCAAAACCTGTGGCGATGTTATCTTACACGGCAATAGGGACTGGGCGGATGTGACTGGACTAAGGACCTTGAGATGGAGTCACCTGCATCATCAGGTGGGTTCAGTGTAATCACAGGCTTCTTATAAGAGGAAGGCAGGAGGGTCAGAGCCAGAGAAGGAGAAGTGAGGATGGACGCAAAGGTCAGGACGGTGTGGAGACACAGAACGCAGGCAGCCTCTGGGAGCTGCAAAAGGCAAGGGAACGGACTCTGCCCTAGAGCCTCCAGACTTACAATGTAGCTCTGCCAATATCTTACGGACTTCTGACCTCCAGAACTGTAAGATAAATCCCCCTATGACTAATAGTTCTTCAGTTTGCTGTCTCTGGCGTAATTTATAAGCAATGTTCTATGAATTATAATATACTATAAATAAAAATGACATTTCTGTCACGATGCCACATGAAAACAGCCGGATGGATTTCAACAGATTTTGGAGGGTTTTTCTGGGATGGTCTGCCCTAAAATGTGGGCTCCTGGGAAGACACGAAATTTACTTTAAATCAGAAGGACTCGAAAACAATACACCATTTTCCACTGGAGCTGTTGAAACTGGTCTGGGAGCTGTAAAGGGAGCCCCTGGGCACGGAGGTAGAACATGAAGCCCAAATCTCCAGTCATCAGACGCACACTTTGAATCAGGCACTAATTCTGGATCCAGGCTTCACTTTCCCCCCCAGCTTGACTAAACTTTAGACAAGCTTCTTCCTGCCTCTGGTGCCTGACCTCTCTTTCCTTAGAGCACTTACTTTAGGCAATTTGTCATCATAATTTCTTCCTCTGCTCCTTTGAGAGGTAAACATTTTGAAAAGCCTCTTTCCTATTTTACAGCCCAAGACAATCCTTCTCAAGTCCCTAGCAGCCATCCCTTTAAAATGTAATTGTCAAGGAAGATCGTCTCCGTGGGATGGTGGGAGCACAATCGCAGCAGGCACCTTGCTGCAAGTTGTGAAAAGCTTTTGCAGCGTATTAATTTTTATACTTTTAGAAAAATTTTATAAATGTTGCATTTATTTCTATTAAACCTTCTAGAAACCTGGGCTGCTAGTCAGTAAATTACTAAAGTTCATCAGCTCATCTTGTTTTCCCTGAATCTCTCTGCTGTTACAGTTGAAGACATTTTGGAACATAAAAGGACAAATCGTCACCCATAATCCCATGATGCTATAAGCTATTTTTTCTATTATGCTATCTTTTTTTCAATTGGTATGTATATTTGTAACTCAAAAATTGTAAAGCTACACAAGAAAAATATGTTCCAATTTGGAAAATTAGCAAACAAGAAAAGTACTGGAAACTCCACCTAGAGATAAGGGTCATCATGCATGCGCTCATTTTTATAAACAGATGGGCCATTCCCTGGTCCTTCTTCTTTCAGTTCCCCAGTGGACTAGAAGGGCCTCCTGCAGCAGTCTTGAAAGTATATTTCATTTCGACTTGGAGGGGGTGGGTCTTCTGGGCCTCAAGGGCAGGAGGGGAAAGTGGGTGGGGAACACAACTGTTTTAACCGGAGCCTCTTCACTGTTGAATGGTTCCTTTGAAGCTTCCTTCTAAGATATTTTTTTCAAGAGGAGATGTCTCTGGTTTAAAAGAAAAAAAAAAGGGTGGTGGGGAAAAAAAAAAAAAAAGAAACGGTGTGAAGTTCACACTCTAAATATAAAACAACAGCCCAAACCAGTGCACATTCTTTAAAGTTTGAAAAAAATGTATTAAAACGTCAACCAGGGGCTTCCCTGGTGGCGCAGTGGTTGGGAGTCCGCCTGCCGATGCAGGGAACGCGGGTTCGTGCCCTGGTCCGGGAGGATCCCACATGCCGCGGAGCGGCTGGGCCCGTGAGCCATGGCCGCTGAGCCTGCGCGTCCGGAGCCTGTGCTCCGCAGCGGGAGAGGCCGCAGCGGTAAGAGGCCCGCGTACCAGAAAAAAAAAAAAGTCAACCAAGAAAATACAACAATGGCACAATTTGAAAACAGTGCTCTATACTTAACAGGTCATTTAATAGAGGACACAGTGTTAAGTTCCTCACTGCCCTCACTTTAGTAAGTCCCTCCAGAGCCATCAGCTGCAGGGCTTGAACCCGAGGGCTGCAAGGCTGATGTGTCTGCAGTGGGCAAGTCCCACCGCAGAGCAAGCCTTAGCCTGCCTCCAGGCCACTTCTCACCCCACATTTCCTCACCTTACACTTGAGGATGTTTCGGAAAATAAAAACCTAGGAGCCAGGAGGGATATTCAAACTTGATAGCACTGCGCCTACCAGAAGCTGGCACCAAAGAGACTCAAAGAAGGAAAGAATTAGGTAAACTGGAGATGAAAGACAGGAATAAATTTGGATTTGATCTTACATGAGCATAAGAGTTTTGACCTGTGGACTGAAATAAAAAATGCACAACGTGAGATTAAGTCGTGAGCTAAGTTTTATTCGGGGGTCTTACTGAGGACTGTAGGCTGGGAGCCAGCCTCTCAGAGAGCTCTGAGGAGGTAGGGGGAGAAGCATGATCTTAGGGAATGCACGCAGGCAGACATACATATCAGTAAAGGGTTACTGCTAGTCACGAGGACCAGATATCTCAGTTAGTGATTTTAGTGCTTTCCTACGTAGGAGAAGTGCAAGCATCTGGGTTCATTAAAATTTTTTCCTGCGATACCTCTCTCTAAGGAGGCTGTTTTCCCAAAGCACAGAGTGCCTCATCCTGTTTTTCATCCTGAATTCCTTTCAGCGTGCACTGTAGGTCAGTGACTGCAATGGCTAATGACTTGATCCTTGTAGAACTGGATGGCGGGCAACGTTCTTTGTTTTACAGGAACCAAGGTGAAGCAGACATAAGCTTGGGCTGATGAGTGTGTGAGTGTGTGTGTGTGTGTGTGTGTGTGTATAGTTGTCCAATCTGAAAAGGCAAAGGAATGAACTGGAATATCACATCAATTTCCTCTTTACATTGTAACTGCTCTTAATTGTAAATGTCTATTTCTGGTTTCTTCCATATTGCCTCTTTCTTCATCTCATTTCCTCACCTCCATTCCTTTCCAACATCCAGGTGCTGGTCAGCAGCAGAGTACTTCCCATCAGCATCTCACCCCCAGCACTGACACACCGTCACACACACACACCAGTGCACCTCTCAGATGTGCCCCAGCTCACACCAGTGAAAAGATTTTATTTCCAGCTAGTAAAATGGATTGGCATTAAACTCGTTTTCCTTTCACAGGTGAACAAACAAGGTCAGAACAATTAAATACTGTCCTCAGGTCTCAGAAAAAACTGACAGATTCAGCCACAAAAGCAAGCCTTCTGCTTCCAAGTAGTTGTCCCTCGGTATCCATGGGGGATGGGTTTCAGGACCCCCGTGGATACCAAAATCCAAGGATGCTCAAGTCCCTTATATAAAATGGTATAGTATTTGCTCATAACCTACACACATCCTCTTGTATACCTTAAATCAGCCCTAGATTACTTACAATCCCTAATACAATGTAAATGCTACGTAAATAGTTGCCAGAGGGCGCAAATTCAAGTTTTCCTTTTAGGAACTTTCTAGAACTTTTTTCAAATACTTTCCATCTGCTGTTGGTTGAATGTGCAAGTGCAGAACCAGTGATAGAGGGGAGGGCTGACTGTACTCGGCATCATTCTCTCCTGGGGGCCTTGAATGCCTGTCATCTCCCTGCTCCACTCCCCCATCCCATACTCACATCCCAAAGTGAATCTGTTCAAAGAGCACTTATGTCCAATTGTCCTTATATGATTTTGAAGAAAAAAAGTAAAAAACAAATGCCATAATTCCTGACTGGGAGCTCCCACCCTTGGGGAGATACACATGCATGAATGCATGGTTTCAAGCTGGCTGTGCACTCCGTACCAAGAAAACCGACAAAGTGCTAAGGAAGCCCACAGTAAAGCAGAATGAATTCTCTTTAGGAGTTCAGGAGAAGGGAAACAGGACTGGGCAGGAGCTCCTGAAGGTGGTGAAAGAGGGAGGTGAATGTTAGGGCTGTGGCTACGGGATAGGCAGGTACAAAGAATGTAGAGGAAGGCCATGGTTTGTGCGGGGACCCAGGGCCCTGGGTGGGTGTGTCTCCTGTGAGAGAACTGATGCGTGAGGCAGGAGGGGCCCCTCACGCCAGGTTTAAAGGTTTGGACTTGAGCTATGGTCTGGAAAGCCAGGAACGGTTTTCAAACAAATGCTATACCTAAGTTTTAGAAAAATATTGCGTCTCACCATTTGGTGGGTAAAAAGGCTGTGGACCCTGCCGGTAGACCACTGCAATAGACCAGGGACTGCCTAATACAGAGGAAATTTCTGCACTAAAGACTAGAAGATGGAACTGTCAGGCTGGGTGACTGGGAGGTAGGGGAGGGGAGGGAGGGAGGGGAGGGAGGGAGAAGAAGAAAAAGAAGAATGAGAAGTTGCAGGAAGTGGAGGAGAACAAGAGGAGGGGAGGGGAGGTACGCGCAATAAGCTGGATCGCAGAGGGGACAGGGACTTGTGCTGTAGGTGGCATTGACCCAGCACCTCTGCGAACTTGCCCAAGGCTCCATGCAAACTCCGGGCGAGGAGGCAGTGGGCGCCACAGTCTTCCTGCTGACCCTGCGGTCCTCCCACTCACTCTCTCCAAAGCTCCCGCCCATCCATGTCCGGGAACCGCCGCCCAGGCTCGGGTTCCCGGCCACGCCCTCACTGCCAGCAAATCGCAGCGCAGCGGCGGTGGCAGGCCGCTTGGCCCTTCTACTCCGGAGGCCACCCTCTGACCCAGGACGGGTCTGCGCAACGCGCACCTGCGCTCGGGTCTCGGAGCCCGGTCCTTGGAGACTCACTTTCGAGCCCCAGACCAAGCGGGCCGGGGGCCCAGGGTACGGCGGGGGCCAGGGCGACCCCAGCCCCGCAGCTCTCCTGCCCGGATACCTCCTGCCGTCGTTCCCCTAGTCCTCTCCTCCTCCTTTCCCAACCCCTGCGTCTGCCTCTGGCCTCCCTTCCTCGCCTCCTCGCCCCCTTCCTCCCTTCCTCTCTCCGCAGGAACTCTAGGCTACAGGCGGCCGCCGTGGGAACCTGAGGGCTCGGGAGCCCTCCCAGCCCTGGTACCTGGGAGATTCCAGCTGTTGCTGCGGCCGCTGCTATTCCAGCTTGGTGGATGCTTCACGTCCGCTTTGCTTTCGGGCCGGCTTCCGGCGGTGACTCAGAGCACCGGCAGATAGCGCTGCCCTGTGCAATCTCTGACTCCGCACTCCCAGGCTGGACTTCCGGTCGGAGGCTCAGGCTCGCGCGCACCCTCCTGCCGCGGCCTGAGAGCAGACGGCGTGGCGGGGGAGGCAAGTAACCCGTCCCCTGAGGGTGTTTGGGGAAGACTTAGCCAGTTGGAGCATTGGTTTGTTTTCCTGGGTTAGTACGCGTGTATGCAAGAGCAGCTTCAGAATCGGAACTCCACTTTGAAAATTAACTAAAAGCAAAACCAGAGGTTAAATCTTCCTAAAGCCAGTGGTTTCCAAACTGTTTTGGTAGGACGTCCCATCAAAACAATTTTTAAGCATGCGTCTCCACTATCGAATTTACATGTACTTTATGCTAAATACTAATATATTATGCACGCTATAAAACACGTAAACAAAAAATTTTAAGATAAGAAAAACACTTTTATTAGAAGTACATTTTTGTGCTTACCAAAATTATTTTAAAATTTAATGAGATCAATGTAATTGAATATATGTTTGCCTGTTTTAATCTTAGTTTAAAGCTTTGAAATACAGTAATTTGAAGACCTGGTTTAAGTTCAGTTTATTTCTAAACTTGGATTGATAGCTATCATAAGAAAAGGCTTCTCAGGAAATGGGTTGATTTAAAAATGGAATAAAGCCATTATTAGTTGTACTTACTAAACACTGACATTTGATTTTCATCCACATACTAATTATGCAAAGATTTCTGGTTAAAATCTAACTGGTAAAAATCTCTTTATCCTCTTGAAAATCATTTGTTCTTGCAAACCAAAATTTTTAAACTATCATATTTTAAATATTTTTGACAGTTTGAAGCCCACCAAATCTTTTCTCCTTCTAAGATTTTAATGAAGTTTAGAAAATTATGTTTCCAAGTTTTTAAGTGCCCAAATATGAAATTGTTAATATCTTTTTAGCAATAAAATCATATAATGGAAAATATCCATATAGATGATCTCAAAATAATCAGTCTACACTCTTTCAAAAGCAGTTGATTTCTCATTCATAGGTAAGATGTACCTTTACCTAAAGGCAATCGACTATTTATTTTGAAGAATACATGCTAGATTTTCTACTACTAATTAGCCACTTAGGATCACAGAAAAGTTCACCACATTTGGAGCACCAGACTTTAAAAAAAATATGTAAGTAATTAACCTCTTTTTTAAAGTACTTTGGTATGAAATAATAAGCAAGCCTCATTGTTTTTCAAAAGCTATCGATGGTTGCTACATTGCTTATTAAAAAATATTGTAAAAGTTCTACTTTTTAATGTTCTAGGTGGTTGTTTTTAATCACAGTAATACCATCTGGTAGCATGCATCCTTTGCAATACCTTGCCCAGGGCAGACACATGAGGACGCAACTCTCAAGCCTCTGCATTATGAAACAGTGGGTCTAGTGCCTGTGCACAGGTTCAAAGAGCCAAGTTGAAGTTCAAATCCAAGTAACTATCCCTGACCCAAAAGTCTGTGCAATTCAGCTTCTAGAGGGGAACTGAGAAGGCTAATTAGGAGTCAGAGATAAATGGAGACCCTCCAGTCTAGAGCATCACAGAACAATTCTGACGAGTATCCTTGCCATCTCAGGTTTACACTGGGTCAGAGAGTTCCTACTCTGGAAAAGCTTAAAGGAACCACAGCCCTGACACATCATTAACTAAACATGAATGGGATAAAGATCATATAGGGATTAGTTCTCCTGGTCTCTGACAGATAGTGGCAAAGGGAATATCTTTCCTCTTTACTCCCAGTAATGGAGGGGTGGCCCGTGGTCCCCTTCATGGGGCCTACCATATCTCTACCCCTTCTGTTTCAAGGAAAGTAGACTTCTTTCTTCTCTAGGACATGGTTCCATTAGTCATCTCCTGTAACTTTATCTCTTTTACTTCTTTGGAGTCTTCTTATCTCATAAATATACTCAGGCTCTCCCATATTAACACAAACAAATAAACACAACACCCCACAACTTCCTTACTTCTATACTCTGTAGCTGCTGCCCTGCTTTTCCATCCTTCCATTCACAGTCAAGTTTTTTTTGGTAGTTTTGTTTTTCCTGGCAACAAAGGAGATTAACAGACTGTGATTATTATTTTTTTTTACATCTTTACTGGAGTATAATTGCTTTACAATGGTGTGTTAGTTTCTGCTTTATAACAAAGTGAATCAGTTATACATACACATATGTTCCCATATCTCTTCCCTCTTGTGTCTCCCTCCTACCCTCCCTATCCCACCCCTCCAGGCGGTCACAAAGCACCAAGCTGATCTCCCTGTGCTATGCGGCTGCTTCCCACTAGCTATCTGCCTTACGTTTGGTCGTGTATATATGTCCATGCCTCTCTCTCGCTTTGTCACAGCTTGCCCTTCCGCCTCCCCATATCCTCAAGTCCATTCTCTAGTAGGTCTGTGTCTTTATTCCTGTCTTACCCCTAGGTTCTTCATGACTTTTTTTTTCTTAAATTCCATATATATGTGTTAGCATACGGTATTTGTCTTTCTCTTTCTGACTTACTTCACTCTGTATGACAGACTCTAGGTCTACCCACCTCATTACAAATAGCTCAATTTCGTTTCTTTTTATGGCTGAGTAATATTCCATTGTATATATGTGCCACATCTTTATCCATTCATCTGATGATGGACATTTAGGTTGTTTCCATCTCCGGGCTATTGTAAATAGAGCTGCAATGAACATTTTGGTACATGACACTTTTTGACTTATGGTTTTCTCAGGGTATATGCCCAGTAGTGGGATTGCTGGGTCATATGGTAGTTCTATTTGTAGTTTTTTAAAGAACCTCCATAATGTTCTCCAACAGCGGCTGTATCAATTTACATTCCCACCAACAGTGCAAGAGGATTCCCTTTTCTCCACACCCTCTCCAGCATTTATTGTTTCTAGATTTTTTGATGATGGCCATTCTGACTGGTGTGAGATGATATCTCATTGTAGTTTTGACTTGCATTTCTCTAATGATTAGTGATGTTGAGCATTCTTTCATGTGTTTGTTGGCAGTCTGTATATCTTCTTTGGAGAAATGTCTATTTAGGTCTTCTGCCCATTTCTGGATTGGGTTGTTTGTTTTTTTGTTATTTAGCTGCATGAGCTGCTTGTATATTTTGGAGATTAATCCTTTGTCAGTTGCTTCATTTGCAAATATCTTCTCCCATTCTGAGGGTTGTCTTTTGGTCCTGTTTATGGTTTCCTTTGCTGTTCAAAAGCATTGAAGTTTCATTAGGTCCCATTTGTTTATTTTTGTTTTTATTTCCATTTCTCTAGGAGGTGGGTCTAAAAGGATCTTGCTGTGATTTATGTCACAGAGTGTTCTGCCTATGTTTTCCTCTAAGAGTTTGATAGTTTCTGGCCTTACATTTAGGTCTTTATTCCATTTTGAGCCTATTTTTGTGTATGGTGTTAGGGAGTGATCTAATCTCATACTTTTACATGTACCTGTCCAGTTTTCCCAGCACCACTTATTGAAGAGGCTGCCTCCTTTTCTGCCTCCTTTATCAAAGATAAGGTGACCATATGTGCGTGGGTTTATCTCTGGGCCTTCTATCCTGTTCCATGGATCTATATTTCTGTTTTTGTGCCAGTACCATACTGTCTTGATTACTGTAGCTTTGTAGTATAGTCTGAAGTTAGGGAGCCTGATTCCTCCAGCTCCATTTTTCATTCTCAATATTGCTTTGGCTATTCGGGGTCTTTTGTGTTTCCATACAAATTGTGAAATTTTTTGTTCTAGTTCTGTGAAAAATGCCAGAGGTAGTTTGATAGGGATTACATTGAATCTGTAGATTGCCTTGGGTAGTAGAGTCATTTTCACAATGTTGATTCTTCCAATCCAAGAACATGGTATATCTCTCCATCTATTTGTATCATCTTTAATTTCTTTCATCAGTGTCTTATAATTTTCTGCATACAGGTCTTTTGTCTCCTTAGGTAGGTTTATTCCTAGATATTTTATTCTTTTTGTTGCAATGGTAAATGGGAGTGTTTCCTTCATTTCACTTTCAGATTTTTCATCATTAGTGTATAGGAATGCCAGAGATTTCTGTGCATTAATTTTGTATCCTGCTACTTTACCAGATTCATTGATTAGCTCTAGTAGTTTTCTGGTAGCATCTTTAGGATTGTCTATGTATAGTATCATGTCATCTGCAAACAGTGACAGCTTTACTTCTTCTTTTCCGATTTGGATTCCTTTTATTTCCTTTTCTTCTCTGATTGCTGTGGCTAAAACTTCCAAAACTATGTTGAATAAGAGTGGTGAGAGTGGGCAACCTTGTCTTGTTCCTGATCTTAGTGGAAATGCTTTCAGTTTTTCACCATTGAGGACGATGTTAGCAGTGGGTTTGTCATATATGGCCTTTATTATATTGAGGAAAGTTCCCTCTATGCCTACTTTCTTCAAGGTTTTTATCATAAATGGGTGTTGAATTTTGTCAAAAGCTTTCTCTGCATCTATTGAGATGATCATATGGCTTTTCTCCTTCAATTTGTTAATATGGTGTATCACGTTGATTGATTTGCGTATATTGAAGAATCCTTGCATTCCTGGAATAAACCCCACTTGATCATGGTGCATGATCCGTTTAATGTGCTGTTGCATTCTGTTTGCTAGTATTTTGTTGAGGATTTTTGCATCTATGTTCATCAGTGATATTGGCCTGTAGTTTTCTTTCTTTGTGACATCCTTGTCTGGTTTTGGTATCAGGGTGATGGTGGCCTCATAGAATGAGTTTGGGAGTGTTCCTCCCTCTGCTATATTTTGGAAGAGTTTTAGAAGGATAGGTGTTAGCTCTTCTCTAAATGTTTGATAGAATTCGCCTGTGAAGCCATCTGGTCCTGGGCTTTTGTTTGTTGGAAGATTTTTAATCACAGTTTCAATTTCAGTGCTTGTGATTGGTCTGTTCATATTTTCTATTTCTTCCTGATTCAGTCTTGGCAGGTTGTGCATATCTAAGAATTTGTCCATTTCTTCCAGGTTGTCCATTTTATTGGCATAGAGTTGCTTGTAGTAATCTTTCATAATCTTTTTTTATTTCTGCAGTGTCAGTTGTTACTTCTTTTTCATTTCTAATTCTATTGAGTCTTCTCCCTTTTTTTCTTGATGAGCTGGCTAATGGTTTATCAGTTTTGTTTATCTCTCAAAGAACCAGCTTTTAGTCTTATTGATTTTTGCTATCGTTTCCTTCATTTCTTTTTCATTTATTTCTCATCTGATCTTTATGATTTCTTTCCTTCTGCTAACTTTGGGGTTTTTTTGTTCTTCCTCTAATTGCTTTAGGTGTAAGGTTAGGTTGTTTATTTGAGATGTTTCCTGTTTGTTAAGGTAGGATTGTATTGCTATAAACTTCCCTCTTAGAACTGCTTTTGCTGCATCCCATAGATTTTGGGTCGTCGTGTCTCCATTGTCATTTGTTTCTAGGTATTTTTTGATTACCTCTTTGATTTCTTCAGTGATCACTTCGTTATTAATTAGTGTGTTGTTTAGCCTCCATGTGTTTGTAGTTTTTACAGATCTTTTCCTGTAATTGATATCTAGTCTCATAGTGTTTTGGTCGGAAAAGATACTTGATACAATTTCAATTTTCTTAAATTTACCAAGGCTTGATTTGTGACCCAAGATATGATCTATCCTGGAGACTGTTCCATGAGCACTTGAGAAGAATGTGTATTCTGTTGTTTTTGGATGGAATGTCCTATAAATATCAATTAAGTCCGTCTTATTTAATGTATCATTTAAAGCTTATGTTTCCTTATTTATTTTCATTTTGGATGATCTGTCCATTGGTGAAAGTGGGGTGTTAAAGTCCCCTACTATGAATGTGTTACTGTCGATTTCCCCTTTTATGGCTGTTAGTATTTGCCTTATGTATTGAGGTGCTCCTGTGTTGGGTGCATAAATATTTGCAATTGTTATATCTTCTTCTTGGATTGATCCCTTGATCATTATGTAGTGTCCTTCTTTGTCTCTTCTAATAGTCTTTATTTTAAAGTCTGTTTTGTCTGTTATGAGAATTGCTACTCCAGCTTTCTTTTGGTTTCCATTTGCATGAAATATCTTTTTCCATCCCCTTACTTTCAGTCTGTATGTGTCTCTAGGTCTGAAGCGGGTCTCTTGTAGATAGCAAATATATGGGTCTTGTTTTTGTATCCATTCAGCCAATCTGTGTCTTTTGGTGGGAGCATTTAGTCCATTTACATTTAAGGTAATTATCGATATGTATGTTCCTATTCCCATTTTCTTAATTGTTTTGGGTTCGTTATTGTAGGTCTTTTCCTTCTCTTGTGTTTCTTGCCTAGAAAAGTTCCTTTAGCAGTTGTTGTAAAGCTGGTTTGGTGGTGCTGAACTCTCTCAGCTTTTGCTTGTCTGTAAAGGTTTTAATTTGTCCATCAAATCTGAATGAGATCCTTGCTGGGTAGAGTAATCTTGGTTGCAGGTTTTTCTCCTTCATCACTTTAAATATGTCCTGCCAGTCCCTTCTGGCTTGCAGAGTTTCTTCTGAAAGATCAGCAGTTAACCTTATGGGGATTCCCTTGTGTGTTATTTGTTGTTTTTCCCTTGCTGCTTTTAATATGCTTTCTTTGTATTTAATTTTTGACAGTTGGATTAATATGTATCTTGGCGTATTTCTCCTTGGATTTATCCTGTATGGGACTCTCTGTGCTTCCTGGACTTGATTAACTATTTCCTTTCCCATATTAGGGAAGTTTTCAACTATAATCGCTTCAAATATTTTCTCAGTCCCTTTCTTTTTCTCTTCTTCTTCTGGAACCCCTATAATTCAAATGTTGGTGCATTTAATGTTGTCCCAGAGGTCTCTGAGACTGTCCTCAGTTCTTTTCATTCTTTTTTCTTTATTCTGCTCTGCAGTAGTTATTTCCACTATTTTGTCTTCCAGGTCACTTATCCGTTCTTCTGCCTCAGTTATTCTGCTATTGATCCCATCTAGGGTATTTTTAATTTCATTTATTGTGTTGTTCATCATTGTTTATTTCATCTTTAGTTCTTCTAGGTCCTTGTTAAATGTTTCTTGCATTTTGTCTATTCTATTTCCAAGATTTTGGATCATCTTTACTATCATTATTCTGAATTCTTTTTAAGGTAGACTGCCTGTTTCCTCTTCATTTGTTAGGTCTGGTGGGTTTTTATCTTGCTCCTTCATCTGCTCTGTGTTTCCCTGTCTTCTCATTTTGCTTATCTTACCGTGTTTGGGGTCTCCTTTTTGCAGTCTGCAGGTTTGTAATTCCCATTGTTTTTGGTGTCTGTCCCCAGTGGCTAAGGTTGGTTCAGTGGGTTGTGTAGGCTTCCTGGTGGAGGGGACTAGTGCCTGTGTTCTGGTGGATGAGGCTGGATCTTGTCTTTCTGGTGGGAAGGTCCACGTCTGGTGGTGTGTTTTGGGGTGTCTGTGGACTTATTATGATTTTAGGCAGCCTCTCTGCTAATGGGTGTGGTTGTGTTCCTGTCTTGCTAGTTGTTTGGCATAGGATGTCCAGCACTGTAGCTTGCTGGTCGTTGAGTGAAGCTGGGTGCTGGTGTTGAGATGGAGATCTCTGGGAGATTTTCGCCGTTTGATATTATGTGGAGCTGGGAGGTCTCTTGTGGACCCGTGTCCTGAAGTTGGCTCTCCCACCTCAGAGGCACAGCACTGACTCCTGGCTGCAACTCCAAGAGCCTTTCATCCACATGGCTCAGAATAAAAGGGAGAAAAAGTAGAAAGAAAGAATTAGTAGAAGTAGAAAGAAAGAAAGAAAGAAGGGAGGGAGGGAGGGAGGAAGGAAGGAAGGAGGGAAGGAAGGAAAAAAGAAAGAAAGAAGATAAAGTAAAATAAAGTAAGATAAAATATAATAAAGTTATTAAAATAAAAAAATAATTATTAAGAGGAAAAGAAAAAAAAACAAACAACGGACTGATAGAACCTTAGGACAAATGGTGGAAGCAAAGCTATACAGACAAAATCTCACACAGAAGCATACACATACACACTCACAAAAAGAGGAAAAGGGGAAAAAATCATAGATCTTGCTCCCAAAGTCCACCTCCTCAATTTGGGATGATTCCTTGTGTATTCACGTATTCCACAGATGCAGGTACATCAAGTTGATTGTGGAGCTTTAATCCGCTGCTCCTGAGGCTGCTGGGAGAGATTTCCCTTTCTCTTCTTTGTTCTCACAGCTCCCGGGGCTCAGCTTTGGATTTGGCCCCGCCTCTGCGTGTAGGTTGCCTGAGGGCGTCTGTTCTTCGCTCAGACAGGACGGGGTTAAAGGAGCCGCTGATTCGGGGGCTCTGGCTCTCTCAGGCCGGGGGAGGGAGGGGCACGGAGTGCGGGGCGGGCCTGCGGCGGCAGAGGCCGGCGTGACGTTGCACCAGCCTGAGGCGTGCCGTGCGTTCTCTCGGGGAAGTTGTCCCTGGACCCCGGGACCCTGGCCGTGGCGGGCTGCACAGGCTCCCCGGAAGGGGGGTGTGGAGAGTGACCTGTGCTCGCACACAGGCTTCTTGGTGGCGGCAGCAGCAGCAGCCTTAGTGTCTCATGCCCGTCTCTGAGGTCTGCGCTTTTAGCCGCGGCTCGCGCCCGTCTCTGGAGCTCCTTTAAGCAGCGTTCTTAATCCCCTCTCCTCGCGCACCAGGAAACAAAGAGGTAAGAAAAAGTCTCTTGCCTCTTCGGCAGCTCCAGACTTTTCCCCGGACTCCCTCCCGGCTAGCCGTGGTGCACTAACCCCTTAAGGCTGTGTTCACGCCGCCCGCCCCGGCGGGTGAGCAGACAAGCCTCTCGGGCTGGTGAGTGCTGGTCGGCCCCGATCCTCTGTGCGGGAATCTCTCCGCTTTGCCCTCCGCACCCCTGTTGTTCTGCTCTCCTCCGCGGCTTCGAAGCTCCCCCCCTCCGCCACCCGCAGTCTCCACCCGCGAAGGGGCTCCTAGTGTGTGGAAACGGCTCCCTCCCACTGGTGCAGGTCCCGTCCCTATCCTTTTGTCTCTGTTTATTCTTTTTTATTTTGCCCTACCCAGGTACGTGGGGGGTTTCTTGCCTTTTGGGAGGTCTGAGGTCTTCTGCCAGCGTTCAGTAGGTGTTCTGTAGGAGTTGTTCCACATGTAGATGTATTTCTGGTGTATCTGTGGGGAGGAAGGTGATCTCCGCGTCTTACTCTTCCGCCATCTTCCCGGAAGCTCTCAACAGACCATGATTATTATCTATTGTTCTAAGGTCTGTTAATCTTCTAAAAAGATAGGCTATATACATTTGCACTAAGGGAGGAAAACAAATATCATCAACAAATACTTTAAACCTCATTATTGAAAAAGCCTGATACGCATGTGCACACACAGGTACATGTGTCTCCAAGATGACTGCAGTTTATTTTGCAATCATTCCTTGCACTAACATCCACTTTGAGTCCGTTTCTCCCGCCAGTTTGTAAGCTCCATGACTCCAAGAGACTGGAGACCAGGGTCTGTTTTTGTTCAGAAGTGTAGTCTTCCAGTAACAATAATTCTCACAAAGAAACAAAGAGCACCAGTAAGAGTAGCTACGTAGGTAAATATGTATAAAAGACAGCATAAGTTTATCCTTGTTAGTAACTTTTCCTTCTATGTGATTTAAAAGATAGCTGCATAAAGCAATAATTATGAAACTGTTCATGGGCTTACAATTCATAAAGGTGTATAGTTGTAGGACAATAATAACATGAGGAAAAGGAGTGATACTGAAATAGAAAAAAAATTGGAGAAAATAAATAAAATACAATAAATCCTTGAAAAAAAAAAAGTGTAGTCTTCATGCCCCGAATATCAACTGATACAGTGTAGATGCTCAGCAAACATTTTTTAAATGAATGACTGCCTGAATGCATCTTACTAACCTGCAGTTTCTAGTATCATCCTTTTTTTCTGTTTTGTTTGTTTGAAAAATACTGTGTTTAATATTTTCTGATTGTCAGCCTCTGACACACAGTTACTCTGGTCTTCCTTTATCTTGGCTTGGTTTCCATGCTCCCCGTTCACTTGTTACCTACTTTTCTTATGAGTCCACATGATACATAACACTTAAGGACTTTTAATTTAGTAGAACACAGACACAGGGGATTTCTTTCATTGTTACTTAATGTGAGGTATTATGGATAGAGGCAAAATGTTTTATAATGATATGATAAATTGTCATATATATTACAATTTCTATCTTTGGAGCTAAAGCATAGCATCATTTTTTTTTTATTCTATGATACCAAACCAAGATTTGATGCAGAAAATACGTTTTCTTATACTAGTTTATACACCATTTATGTTGGATCCATATCAGATCATATCTTTCACTTAGTAGATTAAAATGGAAAAAGCAGCCTAGAATGATAGACTCAATCTCTAAAATTAGAATAACAGTTGATGAGACTACCAATGAGCCATTGCGTAAGAGCATTTTTAATAGAAATTAGAAAAACACAGCCAATTTTATGGAGATAAAGTTTTACTAAGGATATCTTCTTATAACTGACAATACACATTTATATAAATTGGAAATCTAGTCTTCTAGCTTATGATTTTTAAAAGCAAGGATGTTAGTGTGACAACTTTCACACATAATAATTCTTTCCAATAAAATTTTTATTTTGGAATAATTTTAAATTCACAGGAAAGTTACAAAGATAAAACAGGGAATTCCCATATACTTCTGACACAGTTTCCTGTAATGCTAACTTCTAATATTACAGTGGAACATTTTTTTAAAACTAAGAAGCCAACGTTGGTACATTACTATTAACTAAACTCCAGATTTCATTGGATTTCACTAGTTTTTCCATTAATGTCAACATAAGTATTTTTAAAATAGCAGAAAAGGGGGATTTAATTTTACAGTGGTAATTTATGAACCATCAGAGTAATAGTCTTGAGAAAATTCTTGTTTATCAATATATCACCTCTATAAAGATTTTTTTCTTCACTAAATGATGCATGTGAAAATAAGTGACAATGAAAATAGTGACCAGGTAGTTCAAGCATTTTAAGGCATTCAATGGAATAACCGAATTTCTGAAATGTAAATAAAAGTCACATTAAGATAAAATGTGTTAAACCTAAATGTCCATAGACAGATGAATGAATAAAGAAGATGTGGCATATGTATACAATGGAATATTACTCAGCCATAAAAAGGAACAAAATTGAATTATTTGTAATGAGGTGGATGGACCTAGTATCTGTCATACAGAGTGAAGTAAGTCGGAAAGAGAAAAATACCATATGCTAACACATATATATGGAATCTAAAAGACGTACTGATGAACCTAGTGACAGGGCAGGAATAAAGACGCAAACGTAGAAAATGGACTTGAGGACACAGGCGGGGAAAGGGAAGCTGGGACGAAGTGAGGGAGTAGCATTTACATACATACACTACCAAATGTAAAATGGATGGCTAGTGGGAAGCAGCCGCATAGCACAGGGAGCTCAGCTCAATGCTTTGTGACAACCTAGAGGGGTGGGAGGGAGACGCAAGAGGGAGGGGATATGGGGTTATATGTATACATATAGCTGATTCACTTTGTTATACAGCAGAAACTAACACAACACTGTAAAGCATTAATACTCCAATAAAGATGTAAAAAATAATAAAACTGAATGTCAGCAAAAAAAAAAAAAGTTAAAAAAGTTAAATTTGCCATTCTCTCTAGCTATATAGGCATGATAGGATAACTAGAATATATTATTTCAAGATAATTTTGCTAATATTTATATGTTAAAAAGAGGCTATAAACTGGTTTTTATTATAATTGTGTTTTTCCATCATATGTGTATTTTTCACACTGTAAGATGCTCTTGTTTGATGAGAGAGATGCAGGGTTTAAGGGGAGCAGAATCTCCCGTAAAATAGAATGCTATTGGTTTTGTTGTGCCTGATGAAGAAGAGGAATGGGTGGTCTGCATTGAATTCAACGGAGGGGAGTTTAATTCGAAAACTCACCTCACTCCCAGTACCAGCTGCGGCCTCTGTACCTTGTTCATTTATTTCCACAAAAGACTTATGGAAAACATTGGACAGAAATAGGTTTCTCTCCATAGACATTCCTGAGAAATCTGCTTTGCTCTGGCTAAAGGCATCGCTCATCCCCATACTGCTCAGGGTTGACTTGAGATCATAAGTCTCTTCCAGCTTGAACTTGGGAAGATGCAGCTGCACGTCACACACCTCCATCATGTCAGCGCTAGTCCACTCACTCAACTTCTCATAGGTGATGGCTTTTTCCAGCTACAGTTTGGAGCCAAGGAAGAAAGAGTCAGTAATTTCAGAGTGGAGTGAGAACTATTCGTTGAGCGAGACCTTTAGATATTATATAAATGACTTATAGTCACTCCTATTACCAAAGGTAACAAAACACATACATTTGGAAATTCTTTGTTTATAATGAGATCCTCCACACATCCTTGACATAATCATTTTGCAGATAAATAGTTCTCAGGATATAGGTTTTCTAGATTAGACCTTGATCCAAAATGGAAGTACTTCTATGATAATATGCAAGACATCAACTACACATGCAAATACATCAATATAAATATACACTTCGGTGTTGTCAACACAAAAGCGAGGACATGTTGCATGCCAGGGCACAAAAGAAACTTTAATTTTATTAACATAGTAGACAATTCCTTGAAAACAAAATCTGAGGTAAAATGTCTATATAATCACGCCAATATGAAACTAGTAACTATAAACTACGAAAAAATAAGGAAAGAAAAGCAAAGAAAGGAAAATCCTCCAATCTTAAGAGTAATGACTTTTTTTTTCTTAATCTTTTGGCCACGCTGCTTGGCATGTGGGATCTTAGCTCCCCAATCAGGGATCAAACCCACGCTCTCTGCACTGGAAGTGCAGAGTCTTCACCACTGGACCACCAGGGAAGTCCCAAGAGTAATGATATTTTAAATAGTGGTTTTGAGGGTGCTTTTTCTCTTCTTTATATTTAAAATTTTTTAAACAATAAATATATATTATATACACATATGCGTACATATATATGATAAACAATGTTTGATTTTTTAAATAACATGTTTGTTTCAAAGCACATGCTTTTGCTACTTTAAGAATTTTCTAGATCCAAGTATTGCTATCAGTGACATATTTGTAAATTATGTGCAGTAAGTGACAATATCTTCAGGTCAGGAACCTGCACTTTTAAAAAGAAAGGCTTATCTTTTAAGGGTGTAACTCTAATGGTTTAGTATTCACACTTGGTCTTATTTCTACTATCCTCTCCAGTTTCACAAATTTTATGACACTATTTAGAAATCTTTCTACACACTAGTAGGGTGGTGGAAACCTAAAGAACCTGGCACACAAGCAATTAGGCACAGTGTAAAGAACGACAGAACACTTATTGCGTGAGAAGCTAGTGTTCAGTTTAGACATGCAAATTGCTCAGAAATGTGGTCAGACCAAAGTCAGGCTTAAGAGAGGTTTAACAGATGAACAATTTAAATAATACTTGAAGATGCACTGATACAGACTATATCTCCTGAAGAGTGTTAACTTGATAAAAAATGTTTTTTAAAAATGTTTTAGGGGCTTCCCTGGTGGCGCAGTGGTTGAGAGTCCGCCTGCCGATGCAGGGGACACGGGTTCGTGCCCCATTCCGGGAAGATCCCACATGCCGCGGAGCGGCTGGGCCCGTGAGCCATGGCCGCTGAGCCTGCGCGTCCGGAGCCTGAGCTCCGCAGTGGGAGAGGCCACAACAGTGAGAGGCCCGCGTACCGCAAAAAAAAAAAAAAAAAAAGTAATCCATTTAATGTTTTTAAACATATGTCTAAGGCTAGATTAATGCAAGTGATTAAAAAATTAATTAGGTAAGTCCTATCGGAAGGAGAAGAAAGACCTATATTGACTGAAAGGTTGTTATGATCAATCCACACAGCTTTGTGACTGACAATAAATATCTCTGTCTGTTGTTTGTGTGGTTGTTTGTGTGACTCCCCTATGCTAAAGATGTCTATAGATTACTTAACCTTCCTGAGGGGTAGTAATATCAACCTGACAAAGTTTTGTAAAGCTTAAATGATGTAAAAATACAGTACCTAGGGCTCAAGGTACGTTGGTTGCCTTCCTCTGCAGAAATTAAAGAACTGGGAACTGTCTTTATGTTTTTCCCCGGAGGGATAAACACTAGAACCCTCTTCGTGTCAGACAGACTGATGTCTGTTTTTAAAGTTTTTCTCCATACAAATAAATGTATATGCAAAACAGACACAGACTCACAGATATAGGAAATAAACTTGTTACCAAAGGGGAGAGGAAAGAAGGTAGGGATGAATAGCCTGATCTCTTTACCTGATCCAGCCCACTGATGTCTTCCGGCAGTAGTACGAGTAGGCTGAGGTCACGGTTCTCATAGAAGAGTTGAAGGCCTATGGCTTGTGGCTTTTCTATGTAAAATACTTGAAGTTTTTCTTTCATGGACATCATTTGCACTGGTTTGCTTGTAGTCTGTAGAATATATGTAGCAAAGTCACTGGGGAGGTGTTCCACCAAATCCTTAATTCTTTAGCATCTTTGGTTCCCAGTAGTCTGGGACACTGGCAAAGCTAGTGATCCTCTGCTAAGTGCTGAATAAAATTATTCAAACCTTGTTTTCTGGAAATACGTGTTCTACTGGATAACATCATCGATAAATGATGTGGGAGTTTCTTCCTCTGACATTGTTACGGCATCCTCTATAAATCATGGCAAGCTGGATTCTACCAAACACTTAAAAGAGTCTTGTGCAAACTCTGTAAATGCCAATGATTCCGAAGCTGAGTAAGGTGCATTTCACACACAAACATTTGTGGTTTTTGTTTTTGTGTGAGGGTATTTTAGTATCATAAAACCGAAATTCACTAAGAGAATGAAAAGACAAGCAATAAACTAGGAGATAAGAGTTTCAAAACACATAACTGATAAATGACTGGTATCCAAAATTTGAAAAGAACTCTTAAAACTCAACAATTATAAGGCAAAGAACCCAATTTTAAAAACAGGCGAAAGATCTGAACTGATAACCTCACCAAAGGCAGACCTACAGCATATGAAAAGATGTTCAATCTTATGTCCTTAGGGAATTGCAAATTAAAACAGTGAAGATACCACTACTACAGATCTAATAGAATGGCTGAAAGTTCAAAACACTGATAACATAAACTTCTAGCGAGGGTGGAACTGACATTCTCTGCCAGTGAGAATGCAAAGTGGAAGCCATATTGGATGACAGTACGGTGGTTTCTTACACGGCTACATACAGTCTTACCATGTGATCCAGCAACCGTGCTCCTGGGTAATTACCAAAATGAGTTAAAAACGTGTCCACACAAAATCTTGCATGCAAATGTTTATAGCAGCTTTAATCATAATTGCTAAAAACTGGAAGCAACCAAAATGCCCGTCAGTAAGGTGAATGGATAAACAAACTGCTACGTCCATACAATGGAACAGTATTCTGCAACAAAGTGAAATGATCTATCAAGCCGTAAAAAAGGCACGGAGGAACTTTAAATACGTATCGCTAAGTGGAAGAAGACGGTCTGAAACGGCTACGTACTATGCAATTCTGATTCTACGGCATTCTGAAAAGGGCAAAACTCTAGAGACCGTAAAGAGATCCGTGGTTGCCAGGGATTTAGAGGGAGGGATGAATGTTTGGAGCACAGGGCATTTTTAGGACAACGAAAGTATTCTGTATGAGACTGTAATGGTAGATACATGACATTATGAATTTTTAGTAAAGCCAATGGTGAAACAAAAGCAAAACCCTGCAATTCAGACATTGTAGACATATGTTATTTATCCACTCTATGTGGAGCTAAATGTCCATCACAAGCTCCTACTGTTCTGCTAAGGTAGTGGCCGTGTGAGCAGGGCTGTTCGTTCAGGATACTCTGCGATACAGTGATTGTCTCAACGATACGCATATGAATGGCACCAGCCGGAGTCCTCTTTGGGAGCAATCTGTCAGAGCCAGCAGCCAGGACTTCGTCTATGTAGTAGGGTTGTGAAGCTAGACTATGGGGCTGTCATATTCCCTGGTCATATGGATAAATTCCATCTTTAGAGAATGAAGGCAAAAAGGAGGGGTCAGGGGTGGGGCAGAGAAAATGGATTATGTTTGAGATTCAAAGATCCCACTCCCAGACTTCCCAGTTCCTCTTAGTTGCATAAGCTAATGCTAACACAATGCCCCTTTTACTGGAGCTAGTTTGGAATGCTTTTCTATCACTCGCATCTGAAAATTCCTGGTGAATATATTAAGCCAAGTAACTATCCAGCACATTTCTAGTTAGCCTATTGCATTATATGTTCCGTTCCTTCCCCATCTTTACCCCACTGATTATCTGAAAACCGCCTATTGCACATAACCATATGGTTACAGCAGTAGGTCCTCAGCAGCACTGTTTATGTGAGGTGATCCACCCCAGGACCTAAATATGTTAACAATCTTTGGCCAATCTGTTCCTTTCCTAGGAATTTGGAATGAGACCTATCAGACTGGTCTGTAGAGTGGAGGAGATGTGGGTAGCCATGTTCTGCCTTTGTGGACTGGGCCGCAGAGGAAGTTAGACTTCAGTCTGAGAGAAGAATAATGGGAGAAACAGAGTTGGAAAGATAGAGAATGAATCCTGACAACATTTGAATCCTTATTTCCACTCAAGTCCCAAGACCCAGCCACATCCAGCCCTTAGGTGTATCTGTCAGCTTCCATTAGTCTCCCTTCTTGCTGAAGTAATCAAAAACAAGTGTGCTGTGTCCTAACACAGAAGGAAATGTTAACGAAAGAAATAAGATTTTAAAATTTTATTTCTTTTTCTTATGGAAGGGTAAGAGTTTGGTACACAGTGGTACTGCCTTAATAGAACAAGAATAGAACTAGTAAGCGAAGAGTTTGGGGTTATGGTCCTGGAAGCCTTCAACTTAAGCATGGCTCTAGTCACTTAACCATGCTGCATTTCTAACCTGGGAAATAAATGTAATAACTACCTTACCTACTCTACCATAGTTGCAGCAAGGACTGAGTAATAAAATATGTGAATAGTCTATTTTCAGAGAAAAAATAATGAAAAGGGAATTTCCAGGTAGGATGGAACTGGGGTTTTTAGCACAGTCATCCCTGCCCTAGTAAGAGCCATAGTTTACAGGAGCATATAGTCAGAGAGAATAAATTTAAAATAGAATTCCCTTTGCAATGCCATGTAAAAATTCATACTGGTTATTAACAGGTTCCTACCTTGTTTATTCTGAAAGGCTTTTCTGTGGTATTTTGGACCAAGAATTGATGTTCCCAAATTCTTTTAAAGTAAAGGGCATTTACCAGAACCATTCTGGTTGCAGAATCCACAGCATTATCAGGTAGGAGATTCAGGATTTTTCCTAAAAGAGCCAAAGGACAGATTTCAAATGATGTAGTTACATCCTGGTGAAACGCCATACATAAAAATGATGATTATGAAATACCGTTAAATGATAACATCTTGTATCCACCAATGATCCAAGCCAGGAAGTTAGTATTAATAGAATATTATTAACAGATCCTATTTAAATTTCATCTGTTGTTCCAATAAAGTCCTTTTTTTCCTGGACCAGAAATCAATCCAAGAGCTCAAGTTGCATTTAGTTGTCATTTCCTTTTGGTCCCCTTTAGTCTTTTTCTTTCATTCCTCATTCATTCTTTGTCTTTCATGTTCCTCATTCATTCTTTGTCTTTCATGACCTTGATACTTTTGAAAAATATTTGTAGAATGCTCAATTCTCAGTTCAAGTTTGTCTGATGCTTCCTCAAGATAATATTTAGGTTATACATTTTTGTGAGAATATTACTTTTGTGGGCTGAATTGTGTCATCCAAAAAGATATGTTAAATCCTAACCTCCGGTCCCTGTGAATGTGATCTTATTTTGAAACAGAGTCTTTGCAGATGCAGTCAAGTTCAAATGAAGTCATACTGGATTAGGGTGGGCTCTAATTCAATGACTGGTATTCTTATAAGAGGAGAGAAATTCGGACACACACACACAGAGTGTGAAAACATGGAGACATAGGGGAGACAAAGAAGAAAGTTATGTATCAACAGAGGCAGAGATTGGAGAGATATGTCTACAAGCCAAGGATTGCCAATAACCATCAGCAACTAGGAGACAGGCGTGGAGCGGTTTCTTCCCTGAAACTTTCCAAGGGAGCAAGGCCCTGCTAACACCTTAACTTCAGACTTGCAGCTTCCAGAACTATGAGAGAATAGATTTCTATTGGTTTAAACCACACAGTTGGTGGTAATTTGTTATGGCAGCCCTAGGATTTATGGCATATTTCTATCATCACAGGAAGATCCAGACAGCTCTGTAATCTAGAGCAGCAGTCCCCAAAGTTTTTGGCACCAAGGACCGGTTTTGTGGAAGACAATTTTTCCACGGACCAGGGCTGGGGGTCGGGGTGTGGGGATGGGCGGGCGGGGACGGCTCAGGCGGTGATGCGAGCGACGGGGAGCGACGGGCAGTGATAGATGAAGCTTCGCTCACCTGCCCGCCGCTCACCTCCTGCTGTGCGTGCCGGTTCCTAACAGGCCCAGGCCCGGGGGTTGGGGACCCGTGATCTAGAGAGATGGATCCTGTCATGCTCCTTGAGTGTGTCAGCCTGTGCGGGGGAAGCATGGCAAGGATCCTTTTGCAAACCGAGCTTACACCGTGTCAGACAATGACTCTCCACTCAGCTCAGAAAGGGGCGAAAGATAGCAGATGAGTTGCTCCCCGCCTTCCTGTCTGTAGGGTCCCCACCTGTCTTCCAGAGAACAGAGTGGGCACTGGGTAGGAATTTGAGAGCTGAGATTTAGTTCAGCTCCAGCACTATTTTTTTTTTTTTTTTTTTTGCGGTATGTGGGCCTCTCACTGTTGTGGCCTCTCCCGTTGTGGAGCACAGGCTCCGGACGCGCAGGCTCCGCGGCATGTGGGATCTTCCAGGACCGGGGCACGAACCCGTATCGCCTGCATCGGCAGGCGGACTCTCAACCACTGCGCCACCAGGGAAGCCCTCCAGCACTATTCTTGCCCCTACTTCTACTACATTGCGTTTGTGTTGTATATTACAATGTGCTTTTGCTTATAGAATCACATTTGGTCCTCATGTGAACTGGAACAGTGCAAGTAATTCCTTTCTGTAAATGCTAGCTAATCTGTAGTTCTCAAAACAGACTGACTTTTAGATGAATCCAAATCAGGAATAAGTTAAGGATAATGGTCACTCTTGCCTCACCATGGCTTCTGAGTCACTAGTCCAGTGAAAAAGGAACTGAGAAGTTAGGGCTGCCAACTTCCTCAATTCACTTCAATAAACATTGCTCTGAATAGCTACCATGAGCAGGGCTGTTATCTGTTAGTGATTCAAAGCAGAAACTCAAATGAGGTAGTATTACTGCCCTTGGTGTTCTTGAGTTTAGTGGGAGAGGCAGGGACTTCAACAGTTAATTTCAATAACAACGTGGTAAGTCAAGGTAAAGTTTCCCACAGGGGGCTTTTGGAGCAATGAAAAAGGCTCTCAGCTCAGCCTGGGAGCCAGGGGAGGACATTATGCCTGAGCGAACCCCTGAGATGTTATCCAGTGGCCATGAAGGGGCTGGGAGTGGCAGGGGAGGGGACCGTGTTTCGAACTGAAGGGACACATGAGCAAATGCATGGGGTCGTGAGGTAGCACAGGGAGTTCCAGGGACTCTGTGCCACTTAGAATTTCTGAGTATCAACTTTGAGTCAGAGAATGACAAGAGTTGAAGTGGAGAGACAGACAAGACTTCACGGTCCTGTTGGACCTTCTGTGTCAGTTTAGGCAGCTTGAATTCATCCTGTAGGATGTGGGGCACCATGATGGATTTTGAGTACATGGTCCACTTGGTCGAATTCACATTTTAGGGAGGTCATTCTGATGGCTGAATGGAGGTTGCATTTGAGGGGAGCAAGATAAGAAACAGATTATTGCATTAACACAGATAAATGATGACAAAGCCGAGAGCAGAGGAGGAAGAGATTGGAAAGGAAAGATGAACTCAGAAACACGCAGGAGGAGGCAAAGGAAAAGGGAGAATTTAGAGTATCTCTCGGACTTACGATCTGGGCAGGTGTGTGGTAGCCACCCGTCCGCCGGGATGGAGAATGAGTGCAAGGAGAGGACAAGGTGTGGATAAGCTGTTCTGAACATGACTTCAGTATGTCGAGTTTAAAGTATGTGGGACCCTCTGCAAGCATATCTGGCAGGAATATACAAATGAACTCTGAAGTCTGGGGGGAGGGGGATTACCTAAACATTCCACGTTCGTTGCTGCAAAGCAAAGACTTAATCATTAATATTCATTAGCGATTACACCTTTGGTATTTCTTTGTGAGATATAATGGACCATCAACAGACATATGGATTGAAAAGGAAGCGTGGAATACTGAAATGAGTTCAGACTTCAGAGCTAAACTGACTCAGATTTCAGTCCTATTTCTGAAGCTTTAAACTATCTGATCTTGGTAACAGTTTCTCTAAAGCCTCAGCTTCCTCATTTCTAAAATAAGGATCATAATAAAAAACTGCTAAATCGCCTCTGAGAATCCCTCTACTATTCCCTTTTTAGAAATAGAATGCTTAACTTTTAGGTAGCATGTGGCTACCCAGCTAAAAACTACATTTTAAAGACCTTTATTACAAACTAGGACAAGTTGGTCACCAGAGCATAAAATGGGCCATGTATCCAAATTTGGGATATGAGTGGAACTGGTGTGTGAAAGTTTCAGGTCATCCCCTTAAAAGCAAAGAGGCTTTATTTTCCCTATTTCCTGCTGACTGTAAAACTGAGAAATGTAAGAATCACCTTAGACAAATATAAAAGCCATGTCTCGAGGATGGCTGAGCTAACCCACTAGTCTGGGTCTCTGGATGCCTTCATGGAACAGAATGCTTATCTACCTTGTGACTGTTAGGTCAGAGATAAACTTCTATCTTATTAAGATATTGTATTTTGGGCTCTTTGTTGCAAGAGCTCAGCCCATACTCTAAGCTAATATATGACCTATTTTGAAAATTACTTAAGGTTATGTAGTACATTTACTGCCACATTTTCATTGTTCATCAGCAGCTATTTTTCTTTAGAAACCACAAGTGCAGCAGTATTCCAAAATTCCTTTTTTGCATTTTTCTGCCTTTTATCCCTGGAGTCCTCCTTGGAATTAGTGGAATCTGATCATTTTCTTGTCTACTTGGTAAAATGGTTGTCTTATCTGTTTTAGATAAGACTTATTGCAAAAGCTATAAATCAAAAATTATGGGCATGAATAAAACAAATGTTTTGAATATTTAGAATGTGTCCACAGTTCTATTTAAGAAATGCCTATACTTATACATAACACAAATTCAAAATAATAAAGCGATACTTGGAGAAAGTGCACCGCTGAGTACCTTGGAGAAGGCTTACCTTCAGTCTGGCTTTCAACCCAAGAGTTGATCTCCTTTCTGATTTGGTCAGAAGCTTCCATAAAGTTCACAGACTGTGGCTCTGAGCCAAAGTATGTTTTCATGTCTTGTAAATATTTCTGGAAGATATAGGTAAAATCTCCTTTTGTAGAATTTTTCCAGAATCAATAAACAAGTCTATTTAGATTATCCAAAAAAAAAAAAGAAAAAAAAACCCTAGCTAGATGGACAATTGCAAACTGCCACCCCATTGCTCCCCTCAATCTTTCCACACTCCAGCTTCGGTTAAAAACGAAACACTGCCCTGTGTAAATTTAGCTGGGCACGGACTAGCCATGCAGAGCCGCGGGTATGGAAGGAAGGCCCGTCTCCCACAGCTCTGGAGCCTCCATATCTTCGTCTGTTTTTATTCGTCCTTGGGAAATGGGGCTGGGATGAAAAGGAGGACCATTCTAGGAATCCCAGGAGCGACTCCAGCCAAGGAGTACTGGACTTTCTGGGGTAGAGATGGAGCCAGATTGAGAACCCTGGGTCTGGCAGCTGCCGTCTATGGGCTCTAAACACCCAAGAGCCTGGGGAGGGCTTCTGAGGGAAGCTGTGGCCCGCCATGGAAACCGACTTCCAAGACGGGTCAAAGGTTTCGTCAGGTATTCTAAGGGAGAAAGCAGGCTTCTTCCTTCGGGCTGTCGATGCTACCCTCAGTGGCCATCATCCTAAGTGGGCTATAACCAAGGTTGCTGCTTAGGGGGGCACCTGCCTTGAAACAGAATTTATTCCCCAGGACAGCTGTGGCATTCCTTCAATTTATTACTTTATAGAGGAATTGTGTGCAGTTAAAAAGTGTTGAGTTAATTCAGCTTCCAGGCAGTGGTTTGGAGATTATGAAGTCTACGTTCTGTACAATTTATAATCCAGTAAAAAGAAAACGTAAACATTCTCGAGGTACGTATTCCTTGTCGTGACTCGTGGGTTCTGATCAACCTCTCTGTGCACAGCTAGGGCTTGTGGATATTTTAAAAGACATACCATTTTGTATCTCTGTGTGCTTCTTTTTACCAAGTGCCCACCCAGCTCAGTCATCTCTCCTACTTACGAATCAAACCTGAGTGCATGAGACTACCAGTAATAAAAATGTCTTTAAGACTTCACTTGGCTGCTTTTTTGCCTTTAGTAATGGCAAAGCCCAAGTTCTGAGCTCCCCGGAATTCACTGGGTATGGGCAGGGATAACACTGCTTGAAATCACAAGATAGCTTGACTTTTCCTGTTGCTATCCCTCTCCCTATTCAATTTCCTTACTCCTTACCCACTGGGCACCTGGGTCCTCTGGCTTTCTTCTGAAGTGTGCCAAAGGATGTGATGGACAAACATGAAAGAAGTAAATGCTTGGCTTGGTTTGGAGTTGAGTCCTCTGAGGAGCCCTTGCATCTGAACTGAAGATGAACTCATGGTCTGCACTGTGGGTGTCTCAACCATCAGAGCAGAAGAGAAGTTGATTCAATTCCATGTTAAGAATCTTTCTTAAAGTGTCTGAAGTCAAGATGTGAAGTGACTTACCTGATCGCAAAGTCAACTTTGCTCTTGAGGACACAGTCTCCTGCCACACTCCTATGATCACACCACCCTCTGCTCCTTCAGACTCACCATATTGAGTTATTCTATATCTTTTGCTCTGTTTCCCATGAAACAAATGTTGGCCCAGGGATTATATAAACCACATTTCTACGAGTCTTCATGGGTTGTTCCTGGGGTGTACCCCTTTATTCTGGGCATAAAGATCTGATCACCAGATTTGGTTTGAAATATGTTACTGGTTTCCTTTACAACTTGACACATTGGTCAGGCTAAACGATTGTTTATCAGAAATGCTGACCACATACTCCATATACATTAAGATTGTCCCTGGGATCCCCGGAGAAAAGTACAAAGAGTTTATTGATTGATCTCATGTGACTCTTCCCCATCAGCTTGAAATAAGATGTTTGCACTTACATTGTGAAATGGATACGTTTTCTCCCCATAGATCCTGTTGGCTGTTTTAAGTATGCAAGCATTGCTGGGATTGTTGATTTCTGAGATAAGTGTCTGGAAATTAGAGCATATTTCTTCAGCCTTGCCTACATCGAATTCCTTTAAAAGAAAGTAAATTGGTTAAATAAAAATGTTGAACAAGAACTAAGTGTATATGAACAACTTATAGTAAATGAAATAATTTAAAGTTTACGAACAAAGGCCGAAATCGATTGTATGGTAGATAAAAAAACCTCTTTAGTATTATTAGTGCAGGAATGTAATAGCTGTTGGGACATCATTTTCTTCACACTTAGTTTGCAGAAGTAAGAACAATGTTGAAAGAGTTTGCAGAAGTAAGAACAATGTTGAAAGTAGAGTAGTTTTGAAGGGGAGGGAAACGAAGAGATAAGGGAAAAGAATATTACCCTTCCAAAAAGTGTAGACATTCTGCACTCTAAAAAATTTCCCAGGCTTCCCTGGTGGCGCAGTGGTTGAGAGCCCGCCTGACGATACAGGGGACACGGGTTCGTGCCCCGGTCCGGGAAGATCCCACATGCCGCGGAGCGGCTGGGCCCGTGAGCCATGGCCGCTGAGCCTGTGCGTCCGGAGCCTGTGCTCCACAACGGAAGAGGCCACAACAGTGAGAGGCCCGCGTACCACAAAAAAAAAAAAAAAAAAAAAAATCCCATAATTTTAACATATATTTTAAAGAAAAGTTACCTATTAAAGGTTGCTTAATTTAGCCACTAACGTGCCAAAGTGCTTTCTCCTTAATTATCAAATAGATATTGAAATATAAGACATACCATTTTCCTTTTCTTTTCAAAACTGTCAGGACAAGATTTGCTGTCCTGGTCTCTGCTAAACTGAAGAACCTGTAATTTCAATAAAAAGGCAATATGTGAATGCACTTTGCAGAGATGTAATCATATGAAATACACATCAGCAACTACAAGCCATTTGTTCCTATAGATACAAAACATATAATTAATGAACCAAGGGAGCGCTGATTTGACTTAAATGGTGTGTTACCTGACCTAGTAAGAGTAAGTCAAGAGCTGCTTTTAAATACATTTTTAAGTTGAATTTAAATTGCTAGTCTCTTTATTTTAATACTTTTTATGGGACGTTGAGGATAATGTTGGGAATAGCCTTAGAGGTAAAATTCTCATGTTTTCCGAGTTTCATTTTTATCTATGATTGGTTTGAAAAGAAGCCTAGGTATTCAACTGAGACCATCACTTAGATAATTTAAGCAAATGCCATCATGGCCCCAGTTATCTGGAAAATTCAGGAATTTTAGTTGCTTTTTCTACTTAAGTGCTTCAGTTTTCACTGCCTGCCACCATCTGACGTATGGAGATAGAGTCTTTGTCTTCACCCCAGCAATTCATGTGACAGGTCACAGGAAGGATGTGGACATTGTGTTTCCCCTGAGAAAACAAAGTGATAATTCCATCTCCTGCATGCATCCTGGACCCAGCTTACAGAAAGGAATAAAGTCTACTTTACCAAAGTTTGTGCTGACACATGGCGACAGACAGGAACCACTTGCCATAGGGAAAAAAAGGGGAGGTGCTTAAGCAACTCATTAGTCTCAATTGCAAACTGAAGCTGTTAATATTTCAGTGACATTGAAATAAAACAAGGGTAAGTAACACCCAGCAATAAATTTATATGGAGTGGAAGCAAATTGACATTTATCTAAGATTAAGTCTATCACATTCATAGTTAAACCTTTTAATAATGAGCCAATTATTAACTAGCTGTGAACCAGGATTTTTCTGTGAACCAAGATTTTGTTGTTGCTATTTTTAAACCACACAATAGCTTGTAAATTATGAGCATAAGGGGGATATCCTAGACCCAAACTGACAGAATATGTATTCTGCCTGTCTCATTCAGAACTGCTGGCTGTGCCCATTTCCATACTTGTCACAGAGGCCAGCTTCTTGGTGGAAATTTTGTCACTTAGCCTTTCAGTCGTTGTATGATTTAGAGCTGAATTTACTCTCTTCTATTTTTATTTTTACTTAAAACACACACATATATTTATATGTTTACACAAGCATAGATACAGATACACATATATATGGCTATTTGATATGTTTTGCTATGTAAGGCTACACACGTACACATACACTTGCTATGATTTGAGGATGCTTACATCAAATTGATAATTGCTTATACAATAATCCTGTTTTGCTATTTTAATGCCCTTAATGGGCTCTTTAGATTCATCTAGACAACCAGGGACCAAACAAAGTAACAACCAAACAAAGCATGAGGAACAGGATTCACTTGATTTTTCTATTTTTTTCTTCAAGAAAATCCTTCTGAGATTAGAAAGATGATGACTAATTCTATTATTTAAAGTATGAGCCATTACTTTCTTGAAATATTTTAATAATCAAAATAAAATTGTTTTTGGTGTTGAACCAAACTCGATAACCTCTCCATGTACCATTTTGTATCTCTGTGTGCTTCTTTTTACCAAGTGCCCACCCAGCTCAATCATCTCTCCTACTTACGAATCAAACCTGAGTGCATGAGACTACCAGTAATAAAAATGTCTTTAAGACTTCAGTTGGCTACTTTTTTGCCTTTAGTAATGGCAAAGCCCAAGTTCTGAGCTCCCCGGAATTCACTGGGTATGGACAGGGATAACACTGCTTGAAATCACAAGATAGCTTGACTTTTCCTGTTGCTATCCCTCTCCCTATTCAATTTCCTTACTCCTTACCCACTGGGCACCTGGGTAAGGGCACATCATCTCTCCATTTGATTTTACCAGAGAACACTGGTTCTTAAACAGTATTCCTAGAAAGAGTTTTCAAATTGATTCACTTTCTCAGATTTCTTTTTATGGTCTAGAAAATTTATTTAAAGTGTGTCTTTTATTTTGGAGGACGTGGTTGTAAAACGTGGGCTCTTTGGATTTCAGGAGAGAAGTGAACAAAAGACAAGAAAAGCATTTCATTTTAAGGCAACAGAGGATGGTTGACTTTTCTCACTCACCTGGGACATTTGGGCTGCCGTGGTGCCTTTGGTGCCCAAATACACCATGGCCAAGGAGGTTGAGATGCCCCAGGGAGAAAAAAAGATATTTTTACCCTCAGCAGATTCAGCTAGCTTCTTGCTAAGCTCCAGAGCAAATTGGTTGACGGATTTTGCTAGAGAGTCCATTGGGAAAATCTAAGAAAAATAAAGTTAGAGAACATGTTAATAATCTTTTCCATTTATTTAACTTTTGTAAATGGATTTGTTGGCTTACATAATTATCTTTTTTAATTACCCTTCATTGAAATGACAAAAGAATGTATTATCCAATCTGATTATATATATATATGCTTTTATATATATATATAATATGTATATATACACTCATAAGAGCTGAATAAACTTTAGAAAAATTCCACTCCAACATGATTTTAAATATTTTAAAAATGAAGTCCAGAGAGTTTAAGAGAATTGGCTCAAATTTCAGAGTTAGTTCACATGAGAGAACAATTGGATTCTGGTCAGTTAGCGGCTCCCTGTTGAAAATGCCAGGATATAAATGGCAGAGGAATCAGCCCAGTGCCTCTTACCAACACACCACATGCCTACTGACTTTACCCAGTAAATGAGGAATAATTATACCCCTTTTCAACTTTGTACTTTTTCTCACTTATCTTTCATCCATATTTTTATACTTTTAACCTTTTTTATTCCTTCACACCCTGATGTATGATATCCTGGTTCCTTTATTCTCTTGAAATCCAACTCTGCTCCGGTTCTTCTTTCCCTCTGGAAGCCTTTTCTGAACTTTGGGGTTCACAGGAGCACGTCTTCCACCAAAGACCCATAAAATAGCTTTTGCTGCCTGCTTGGAGCTTATCATACTGCTAGTTCTGTTTGCATAGATTTATATCTTTTCAACTCTAGGATAATTTCCTTGAGAGCAAAATTTTCTTACTCAGCTTTGCGCATCCAGTAACACCCACCTCAGGACTTTGCACGAAATGAAAACTTACAAGTACTTGTTTATTTCTCCTTTAGTGTGTTTATAGTTTGGGCTCTAGCCACCATTTTTTATCTATTTAAACTTGAAATCTTTCACAGTTTAGTGGAAATGCTCATAGAGAAGTAGAGACCTCAAGACTTGCTTGCCTTTATCCTCACTCACGTGAGACCCTCTGAAACCAATCTTAACAAACAAAGGAACTCAAACTTTCTCATTTTTAAAAATATTATATTCACCTTCTAAATTTCACGTCTAATTACCCTGATATTTTCATTTAAGTCTTTTTAGACTGGGTCTCTATCAAAGAAATAGTGAGTTCAATCTATTGTCATTTTATAGCCAAATAATTTCTCAAGCTGATTAAATGATTAAAAATAAACCAAATTCCTAAGCCTAGAAACTCCCATTAGTGCCAGTGTCGTGTAGAACTTGGTCCTGCACTGATATCACCTGGCCCTCAGAGAAACCTAGAATGAGAACTTTAGAAAGGTCAGAAGATCTCTCTAGTTCAATGGTTGAATGAAGGGAGAGGCATGTGTAGGCAAAGTTTTGGTTTCATCATGACTTGGATTAACAGTGATACTGTTGAAATCCCTCCTAGTCATAGGCTTACACTTAACCAAACAGCTTCCCAGCCTCTAAATCATCCCTAGTCATAGCTCCCACCTATTTCAGAAGCTGATGATAATCCTAGGCTAACATTATCTTATTAAAGAAGAAAAGCAAGAACCTCTACTCTTGTAGCAATTCTACGCCCTCATAAAACGTTCGAAACTTGTGTATCAGTATTTCCCTTGACAGATCCAATGCTGTCTTGTAAATAACCTCCCTATTTTCTTTACAGCTATATTCATGCAAATGATGCTTTGCTTACTGCCTGTATATGAAGCTTTATCTTTTAAGAACTCGTGAATTCTTTCATATGGAAAATGCTTGGCTCCGTGGCCAAAGCATAATCACTATGAAGGGAGGAGAGGAGAAACTACCATTTTAAGGCTGAGGATTTTTATCTTTCTACTTATTATTTGTGGTTATTCTAAAGTTTAGTTACTTGTAACAAATCCCTGAAAACAATAACTCTGTCTAATGAAAAAGCTAATTTGTTGTGGAAAGTTAATATCCAGGTATCTTCAACTTCATTAATTCTCTCATTAATATCATTAATATATCAGGTGTAGCCCAGACCATACAAGAAAAATAATTCCTGCCTTTAAAAAAAAAGTATAGAAGTGCTAAGCCAGCCAGTGCTGGATAAAATTATCCCGGCAGTGAAAAGTGCTTTCTGAAAGATGCGGAATTTGGGGATGAGATTCTACATGAAATAATTTATCCATACAAGGGTTCGACAGTGATCTTTTCAGAAAAGACTATAAATGTCTAGATCAGAAGCCAACTATGCCCTTTTCAGAATAAATGGCTCTTTTGCAATTTTCGGAAGGTATATGGATATATCAGTTTACATACATATAAATATACACACATATGTAAAATCTCAATCTGTCAAGGGGCTTAACTAAAGAAATAGGAAAATAAGAAAAGGATAGTATCACTCGTCAATATGTCTCATCAAAGATACACATACTCTTCACAAATCAGGGTTGGAAAGAACCTTGGAATCCCTCTAATCAAATTGCTTCATTTTATCTGCTAGGAAACTGAGGCCCAGAGAGGTTAAATGTGCTGACGAACATGCACAGCTAACTAACAGCAGAGCTACCGTTGCAGTCCCATCCTCTGGACTCTAAATACAAATGCTTTTGTCATTATATCTGACTGTCTTTAAAGTTTTACGGTGAAAGGGAGGGATTGGGTGACGAAAGAGGATGAACAGGAGGAGGAAGAAAGAGAGATGATGATGAGCTGGAGGAGGGAGTGGGAAGGACTCTCTTCCCCTTTTCCATTAGAGGACATCCAAGGCCTCCTGACTTTCCGATGGTACTGATGATATTGTCTACTTGGTGGAGTTGTGCATATCAGAAAATGACCCCCCAAATCCGCAGCACTTCAATATTTACCTAAAGCCACTTCTGAGGGAATTAATAGTCTGGGAGGATTTATGATGAGCATGGAGTGTAAGCTTAGGGACTTAGGTTATTCCACGAAAGAGAAGAAAGCTACTGGCCCATGGAATGGTAGCCAAGACATGAAGGTGTGCGTGGGCGGGAGGGTAGAGAGTCAAATCATTAGTTCCCTACATTAGTGACTAAGCTCAAATTCATGTTGCCAAGTCCGCTCTTCTGAAGGGTTAGAAGGGTTTTGGTTCAATACTTCTGAGAATACCCTATTTCTTTTTACCTGTGTTGACAGATACAAAGGTAGCAAATCCAAAAATGTGACTGGAGAAAACTCCATTCATAGTTTCACAATTCACGGCAAAACTACCTTCCTGACGTCTTCGGAAGTGAATGCTCTCTCCCGCTTAGCCCGCTTTCTAGTACCAACTTTGAATCAGCTCAGGGTTCAATCTCTCAGACCTGCACAGAATTCCTGGGGGCTGGCCTTCATCTATTATTTCTGTTTTGTGGGAGTCTCGATAAATTGTTCTTTAGCTAGGTACCTCAACAAAGAAAGAAAACATAAACAAACATTTTAAAACAAAGAACTATTTACAATACCTTGTTTTCTTACACGGGAGCAGAATTGGCAACTGGTTCCTTTAGCAAGAGACCGTGGCTGAGTTAAGTGACCTTTAACTGTAGAAATAATTTTTAAAACTTCTAGCACCACCCTTTCCTTAACCCCACCCTCTGATTCACTTTCACAAGCCCATACACTCTTCCTTTCAACTTCATCTTGGCCAGAAGCTCAAATAAAAAGACAGAGAGATAGACAGAGTTTTGCTTGAATTACTTAATTACCCACATTTTCCATGTCTGTCTGCATGTACAGACTGGAATTCTAACAAATTGTAACTCACACTTTCCTGGCTTATGTCCTCTCGAGTCTGCCAACTGGCAGCAATTCGTGGTTTTCCCCGGTAGATTTATTTTTTCGACAACAGAAAGTTTTAAATTAGTTTAAATTAGTGGAATAACAATGGGCAAGGAAATGGAGAATATTATTGGTGAACTGTTTACTGTTAAAGTTGCTCATAAGGTACTAGATGAGGCATCCAAGAAATGCTTCTGTTCTTCTCATTTGGGTGTTGGTGTAGAACCCTGAGCACAACCCCAACTTGTCCCATGTCCACTGTCCCCACCCCAGGGACATGGGGTCTGGATCGACGTTTTAGACACAGTTACTGGGTGAAATGTTACTTCATCACTTTCTGCTTCTCTTCCGTTTCTCCATGTGAATGTTCCTCCTTATTTATTAAGAAGGGAAAACTGTCTATAACAGGATGCAGGGCATGGAGGAATGGTGAAGGGGGTGAAGAGAGAGAGACGGGAATGGAGCACAGTCCAGAAGGGACTGAGGGAAAGGAGAATAATCTTTGTTAATAGCGTATGTGTGTGTTTTTTCTTCACGCAGTTTCTGTTTTTCTCTTCATGGGGCACACGTGGTAAAGTGGCTCAGAGTTTAATAGTTGAATGTTGATGTGGAACCCAGAGCAGAATGTTGCTTTGAATTTCACTGGGGGATGCAACTTGTGGCTGCAGATTCCGTGGTGCCTGCCTGACATGTGCTGAACAGATGTTATTATCCACAGGATGCCTGCAGACTATTATTAGCTGAAAGTATCATATGGAGGCTCTAGATAGAGGGGCTGTGCATCCTGACTGCCAGTGGTCCAGAGAGTGACTTGGGCTGCATCACCGCACAGCTCTAGTTATTTATGTTACATTTAATGCATCGATATAGATTCTGGGAAACCAGCCAAGAAATTGTTTCATCTTCTCTAAAGACACAGACTAAGTTTTATTCATGCTTTCCCACAAACCTTCTTCAGATTGCTTTCCACTTACCTCTTGTTTAAAATCTTTATATATTGATACATTGTTATGTTGATAAAATTTTGGTTTTGCTTTTTTTTTTTTTTTTTTGCGGTACGCGGGCCTCTCACTGCTGTGGCCCCTCCCGTCGCGGAGCACAGGCTCCGGACGCGCAGGCTCAGCGGCCTTGGCTCACGGGTGCAGCCGCTCCACGGCATGTGGGATCTTCCCGGACCGGGGCACGAACCCGTGTCCCCTGCATCGGCAGGCGGACTCTCAACCACTGCACCACCAGGGAAGCCCGGTTTTGCATTATTTTGATGCCTGTTTGGAGGGGGCAGGGAAAGAGAAAGGAGTAATTGTATCCTAAGTTAACAATATAATAATCTCAGCATAATTTTGCTTGTTTGTTGTTAGTTATGGCCTGCCCTATGAATATTTAGCAATATGTACAGATATTACTAATGGGGATGGGGGAGTAGGAACTATATGAATGGGCAACAGGGGTGGGAGGGAGAGTTTTTGCTCTAGTCTTTTCATATTTGATGTTGAGATTGCATGAATTTATTAGGTATTCAAAATCTTTTAGAACCGACAAAAGAACTCTAGGTACATCAATATTATTCAAATAGGAATCCAGAAGAAGAGAGTAGATAGGGTGGGGCTGAGAGGGTTGAGTGGATAATGGTTTTCTTATTCAGTCTGGGTTGACATAACAGAGCACTGCTGACTGGGTGGCTTAAACAACAAGCATTCATTTTTCACAGTCCTGGAGGCTGCAGGTCTGTGATCGGGTTCTTGCTGAGGGCTGTCTTCCTGGTTCACAGATGGTTGCCTACTTGTCTTTACTTGGTTGAGAGCTTTTGTTTTTTCATTTCCCTATAAGAACACTAATTACATGCCGGGGACTTACCCTCATGACTAATTCTAATACTAATTACCTCCCCAAGGCCCCACCTACAAAGACCATCACATTGGGGATTAGGTGTTCGACATATGTGTTGGGGGAACAAACATTCGGGCCATAGCAACGGCTGAGAGTTTCCCAGCAATGAACCAAGGTACAAGTTTCCAGATGGAAAACATCTCCTGATGAACAAGATAAAATTTTTAAACCATTTAAAAATACTCTTAATGCAATGAAATATCAAGAACATCATCAAAAACAAAAATAAAATAATTAAAACTACAAGAAGCAAGAATTATCTTGACATCAACTTTCCCATCCACAACTTTGGTGCTGGGAGATGATAAAATTGTGCCCTTAAAGTGCTGAAGAATGCTTTGAACCTAGAATTCTATACTCGTGCTCTAATTCAATAATCATGGTGAAATATGAATATCTTAAGACTCACAACAATTCAGAAAGTTACTACTTATCGCATTGCTGAGTGAATTATTAAAGTACATTTAAAATATGAATCTAAAAGTAAGTAGGAGAATGCAAGGAAGAACCCCTAATTTTCAAGAACGTCTGATTTAGAGGAAACAAACCACAATTCAAGCCTTAAAGAATTACAAGAATAATTTTCTGGGACTCTATGCTTGACCAGCTGACAGTGAGACAGTTTTGTTACTGACAAAGAAAATAATCGTTATCGCTCGTATGTATTAAGTACTGTGCGTGCTAAGCATTCTTTTAATTGCTTGTTCTGTATGAATTCATTTTACCATCACAGCAACCTTATGAGAAAAGCATTGTTTTCCCTAGTTTACACTGAAAGAAAACTGAAGCATGAAGAAGCATCATTTCCCGGCTTGTGGTTAAATAACTCCTAAGTGTTAGAACTGGGATTTGGATGCAGTTAAGTCAATGTCCTGAGGTTACCTTTTTAGCCACCATGCTCCAGTAGGTCACCCATCCCTGGCTTTCATCGTAGGGACGGTGACACCGGAATACATTTCCAGGATCCAGCCACACTTCTGTAGCCAGAATCTGCAGCCAGCTCAGCTCCCTTAAACCTCAGGTCTTCCTTCGTTCTTTTTTTTTTTTTTTTTTCTGCGGTACACGGGCCTCTCACTGCTGTGGCCCCTCCCGCCGCGGAGCACAGGCTCCGGACGCGCAGGCTCAGCGGCTATGGCTCACGGGCCCAGCCGCTCCGCAGCATGTGGGATCTTCCCAGACCAGGGCACGCACCCGCATCCCCTGCATCGGCAGGCGGACCCTCAACCACTGCGCCACCAGGGAAGCCCTTCCTTTGTTCTTAGGACTTAAATTATGTTCTTCTCTGATCCACTCAAAAGCATTCAGTGCTATTTAAGAAAAACACACTTAGGCAATATTTCCCATTGTATGTTGCCCTTCTGCTCTTGAGCCAAGTTCATCTCTACCCCTCTGAACGCTCACCTCAATCAATGATCATGACCTTGATTCTATGTCTGGACCACTAGACTTGGTGTTTATTCCTGATGTCCTTGAGGTTTGAACACAGGTGTCCCCAAAGGGCTCTGACCCAAGCTACTCTTTTGACTTGCTATACCTTTTGCTGCTGTGAGAAGACAGCTCTAATCCATTTCTCCCACAACTCCATCCCCCCCGCCAACATTGGAGCTCCTTGCAAGACGGTCGCTTATTCCTTTGGCTCCTTTTATTGTCATTTTTTTTTTATTGGAGTATAATTGCTTTACAATGTTGTGTTAGTTTCTGCTGTAGAACAAAGTGAGTCATCTATATGTGTACATGTATCCCCATATCCCCTCCCTCTCGCGCCTCCCTCCCCGCCACTCCCATCCCACCCCTCTAGGTCATCACAGAGCACTGAACTGAGCTCCCTGTGCTATACAGCAGCCTCTCCTTTGGCTCCTTTATTCTGTTTATTTCTTCTTGGTTCTCACAAATGAGCCATGATACCTGATTCCTGAGAATCAAGGTAAACAGGTCTTATGACCTAAAGACCCAACAGAATGACAACAAACGAATAGTTGTGTGGAAACATGTCTATTTTTAATATATTCACAACCTTCCATAAGTTACAGACACATCTATGTGATACATAATGCTAGAAATGCACACCACTCATATTTTCCTGTTGTTCAATGCTTGCTTCTAGGTTTTTATCACAGAAGGGCATGGAAGGACACCTGCTCGTCCTTCATTATAAGAACAAATAAGTGCATTTCCTTAGAAAGAAAAATAAGTGATGACATGCTTCTGTAACTGTATCAGCTACACTAGACAGTGAACAATAATAAAAAGCCATTATATAAAATAATAAATAATACAGTAAAAGGTAAGGCAATAAAATAAACTAAGGGTAAGGAAGAACTTAAGTGACATATCATCCCATTTTAGGAGACCAAATGATTAATAGGGTGGTAATGTTATGACTGACAGATGTCAAGCTACTTCTGTATTTATATTCACTGTGTAATAGAAGTTGTTCAGAAAAACAAATATGTACAGAAGGTTGCTAAAGTTTCGGCCCTTAGAGCAATTCTGAGGCTTATACCTCACATTACAACATCCTGTGCAGAAACGGAAACTAGGGTGAGGCAAATCTGCCAAAAAAGAGGATACTCTTGGTTATCTTGTGCATGATAAAGAAGAGGAAAGGATGGTCCGCCACAAACCGTGGGCCTCCATGGCCAGTTCTCCCCGACATAATGGCCCCAGTGCCAGCAGCTGCTTTAGTGCCCTGCTCGTTCACGTCCACAGAGGCTTGATGGAACACTTCAGACAGAAACAGGTCATTCTTTTCAGACATGCCTAAGAAATTGGCTTGGCCCTGGCTGAAGGCATCATCCATGCCCATGCTCATGAGAATGGACTTGAGTTCATAATGCTCTTCTAATTTGAACCGGGGGACATACACCTCCACATCATCCTCAACCATGGTGTCTTCGCTGAGCCACTTGTTGAGTTTGTCATAAGTGATTTCACTTTCCAGCTACAAGTCCAAAAGCAAAACCAGTGAGTGCTTAGCAGAGAAGGAAAACAACTTCTGATGTTAACAATCGGTGACTTTAACTTCACTATAGCATGGGTGATATTAAAATTTACTAGTTTGGTAAAAATTTTGCAAGAAAGTAGCATGTATGACATAAGTTTAAGCCTTTGAGTGAAAGTGTGAGACCTGGCACTGTTCCTCTCAACCAATTCACATATTTCCATGAGAAACTGCACACCATTTCCCAAGTTGTAGACATATGCCAAGGTAAGTTTAGCCCCAGAAGTTTAAAACAATGGAAGTTGGAATGCCTTACCAACTCCAAGCCAGTAGAACATTCAGCAATTTCATCTGGAAGCAACAGGAACATACTGACATATCCAGCATAGGGCAGTTCTAGAATCTGGACCTTTAGGTCTTCTATGTGTCCTATGTTCAGCTTTTCATGCAAGAACATCATCTGTACTTCTTTGCGCTGAGTCTAAAATTATTAAAAAGTAAAATATGAAAGTAGATACTAAGATGTCAAAAGATTTACAATCAGACGTAAAAGAGAATGGGTTCTGCTTTCGTTCTGAAGAACTATGTTTCTAAAAATCAACAAAATAAATTATTTGTATACCCTGACAGTGGCTCTGATCTATTTAGCTTTTTCAAAATTATACCCATTAGTAATAAGATGGACAATTATAATAATACTGAAACACTTGTTGAGTACCTACTAGGGGCCAAGAACTCTGCAAAATCTCGTTGAATCCTTACAACAATAATTTGAGTTGGATATTATTATTAATCTAGTTTGACAGGTCAAAAAATGGAATAGAGTCAATCAGCTATCCAATGTGCATAACTTATAACTAGCAAATTATGTGCAAGTATCAGTGAGTGGCCCCTAACTTTTCTTTCTCTGTTTTGTCAAAGGCCCTAAAATATACGTTAAGAAAATCTGTCTCATTGTCTCGTACCAAGTTCACACGGAAAGGATAAAGCCTGTTTAATTTCTTCTGAAATGGAGTTTTCCAATTTCCTTTGAAGTAGACAGCATTCACCAGGACCATCTTGGTCTCTGCATCTATAGAACCTTCAGGTAACAAGTTTGGGATTTTGCCTACAGAAAATATGATATATGTTTAGGTTTCATGATTAAGAACTGTAAAGTTATCATGATTTCTTGAATCTTTTGAGTCACCATCAAACTCAGCATCCACATTTATCAAACTCTGCAGAGATGTTGACCTTCAAGCTTAAGTTTTTCTCTCGATTTACCTAAATCATAAGTAAAACTGAGACCAGATTTCTGAGGTTTGCAAAATCCAAGAGAAAATGAAGAAGTAATGCAATTAAGGTTTAGAATTACTATCAGACTTGGAAAAAAATTTTAAGTTCCTTTTATACTCTTTCTCAAAGTTTTGTAGTTGTATGAAGTTAGTTAATTCGGATGGGAGTGAAAAAGTCACTTAAGGAACATAATAGTGCCTTTCCACAGTACATATGTCACTAGGGCTCCTTCAAGATCTGGTCTAGACAGTCTATCCCTGTGACCCATTCATTGACCCAAAAACAGTTTTTTGGAAGTTGGGCTAGACCTACACCAGGAGTAGCACAGATTCATGAAGTGAGAAAGGAAGATTTGTCCTGGTGGGACTGAGAATATTGGAAGAGAGATTCTAAATCAGTCAGGAAACAATGTGTGATAAGTTCTATAAGAGAGCTAAATAATGCAGAGAACTATGACATCACAGAGAAGGGAGTAAACAAGTGAGGAGTCAGAGAAGGTTCTCAGAAATGATAACATCTGAACGTGATTTTTTTTTTATAGTTGGTTTAAGAGACAGGCCACTTATAGTGAATACCTGCTCTGCAATATTTCAACCACTAAATACATTATTTTATTTAATCCTCACAACTACTCTAGTAGGTATTACTATTGTCATTTTATACAAATGAACATCATAGTAAGAGAGATTAGCAACCCTCCCAAGGTCGCAATGCTTGTCAGCTGGTCAGAATTCCACCGTCTTCCGTTCCTACTGACAGACATAGGACACGAACAAAAAGGTCACTGTAGTCTGACCAGCTTCAGTATAGTCATTCAGTATTTCTATTCAATATATCCCTCAGGGAATTAAAATTCTTGGTTACCACAGAAATCTACTAGGACTTTATTTAACTCTGTAATGCATATGGAAAAACTAGGATTTGATCCTAACAAATAAAACAGAAATTGTCTCAAATTATTATAAAATTTTCTAAAACAATGAGCCCAAATGACTACTTGGCATTTTGGCAGTTCCACTGATTGATTTACAGCCATTCAACACAAATGCTTAAAGAGAAGAGAAATTCTTGCTGTTCTCAAAAAAGCAAGACTTTCATGAGTCTCTTTAATTTTGCAATACCTTTTTACTTTCACTTCTGTTAATCTTCACTTTCCCTGCTTCATTTTTGTCAGTGGTGTGTCAATATTTTACAGCAGTAATTTAAAAATCTAGAAATGAAGAACTAAAGTAGATCAACTATTTTCAGAGAAACAAAACATTTTTTAAAAATTCTATAGAACTTAGTTCATGTGTTTTTTCCACTGTGGTAACGAAGAAACCAAGACACCACACTATGGCTTGAAACAATGTTTTAAACACAGGAGGTAAATGAAAATCCGTTTTTTGCATTAAGTTAGCAAACACTTTAAACATCCAATTGAAGAATTCCAGAATTAGACTAAGGCTCAGAAGAAGAGGGAACCCCAGCTTCACTACTAACAGGTAGTGGGATTTTGGATGGGAATCTAAGGGAAAAAAAAAAAGGTCATGAAGAACCTAGGGGCAAGATGGGAATAAAGACACAGACCTACTAGAGAATGGACCTGATGATATGGGGAGGGGGAAGGGTAAGCTGTGACAAAGTGAGAGAGTGGCATGGACATATATACACTACCAAACGTAAAATAGACAGCTAGTGGGAAACAGCCGCATAACACAGGGAGATCAGCTCCGTGCTTTGTGACCACCTAGAGGGGTGGGATAGGGAGGGTGGGAGGGAGGGAGATGCAAGAGGGAAGAGGTATGGGAACATATGTGTATGTATAACTGATTCACTTTGTTATAAAGCAGAAACTAACACACCATTGTAAAGTAGTTATACTCCAATAAAGATGTTAAAAAAATAAAATAAATTTTTAAAAATTAAAAATAAGAAACAACAAAGAATTAAGGACATGCATTACAAAGGTAGAAGTAGCTTAGACAATCCAGGAGAGATGAAGCAGGGACGAAAAGAACTTGACAACATACTGACTCTGAATGGTGAAACAGAAGAAAGAGTTCAAATTTTATGATCCCTCCTTTTTCCATTGCTAGTATTCTCACACCAATTACTCATTTGAAGGTCACGCCTTTTTTCTTTGTTTTTGTCCACAGTAGACACAGAGTCACAATTATTTCAATACTGGTATGTCCTATGTTAGAAAAGAGCTGTCTCCTCTTATATTCTATTCTAAGGTAATATCCAAAATCAGATTATTTAAGTACTGAATATATGTCTTCTATTAGTAGACCTCAATTATTTTTTTCTCACTTAAAACACCACGTGGCTCAACAAGAATCAGGTTACATTAATCAAAATAACTAAGGTTGGGAGTAAGGGCTAAGGATGGTTTTCTAAAAACTACATAAGTGCTTTCTAAGTGGAAAGAAGAGCAGAAACTACTTCCTTGGTTTTACCTTTGGTTTGAGTCTTGACCCAGGAATTAATCTTTTTTCTGGCATCTTCTGCACGTTCTAGGAAGTCAACTGCCTGGGGTTCTGTAGAGTAATATTTCTTGGAGAGCTGCATGTATCTCTTTAAAGCAAAAAAAAAAAAAAAAAAGACAAAGTTTACATAGAATATATACTGAACAAGCCTTGGTGTAATTATAAATTACAGGCTTCCTGTCAAGACTGGGGAGCCTGAGGTAGGGGTAGGGGTGGAGGTTGGCTAGGGGGGCTGATTATATGTGTTCTCTTGACCTCCACCCCCAACTCCAGTCCCAATTCTATTTGCTGTCCTGCACGCTTTGCATTATGACCACCGGGTACAAGGGGAGACGTTGGGTGTGGGGATAGAGGCTCTGGACATCAGCTGTGCTCTTCCTGACTTACGACTCACAGGTGGGAATTTTGCAGCAGGGAGAGAAAGCACCCACAGAGGGAGCATAGGGATAGCTGCGTTGGATAGTGTCCAATGGCCTTAGGGAGTCTAAGGGAACCCATGTGGAATTCTGACTCTCTCAGCATGAATAAGAGAGAACAGCTTTAAAACTGACCTCCTTGTAAGTTTGGGGCCCTGCCATTTAAATCGCACGTTTCACTTACTTCCCTGAATCTTGCAGACTTATCGCCAAACAGCTTATTGGCACTTTCCAATAAATACTCCCCTGTGGACGTTTTCATGGCGGAGCTGAGAGAACGGAAGGATGAATGGATTGTGTCTGCAGCTTGTGCCTTAAACAGAAAGGAGAGACTCTCTTTATGTAACTCAAGACTCCTAAACAAGATATTTCTTAAGCAATGGTATTTTTTCCAGTACATCAATAAAATGCTGTATTAAAGTATACTTTTTTCTGGCGCTTTAGAGGAATCTCTGAGGAAACATTGTTGATATGGATAATATCAGATAATTTTTTTTATTTGTTTCAGATTTTACCGTGCCTACGGATTGGATTGAACCATGAAGTAACAAAGATCCTAGAAGAAAGGCTCCTTTTACAGTCTCCTGAACTACAAAGTCTGTAAGCAATTTTTATTATATTAAAATGTTGCCTTAGAAGTGTTCTTTGAAAAGTTCATAGAACTTCTGCAAGTACCGTTTTATAATTAAGGGGTAGTCTGTGAAGTGGAAAATCTGGGTTTTAGAAAGCAGGAAATTGAGGGAAATTCCAATCCCCAACCTGAAGTTTGTAAGCACGATGACACAAACAGGGCTTAGTCACCGCAGCGCCTGGGTGAAGCAGAGGTCAGAGCCCTGCAGCTGGACTGCTGTCCATTCAGACCTGGCAGCATCTCCATACTGAAGGGGCCTCTTCCCCTCCTAAGTCCATAACTCCCCGGCTGACAGGCAGATGGAGCATCAGGATTCCCAAGGAGAAAGCTATGTGGGGTATCTCCCCATAACCTAACTTAGGAGCGTGATCGTGGAAGTTGTTTACCCATAGGAGCGCAGCTCCTACAATGTAGCTGGATAGCTGGTGTTTAAGGAAATGGAGTATTGGGAAAAGAAATGACTACGTGAGATAGATTAGCTGAAGAGATTAGATAGATAGATAGATAGATAGATGATTAGTAGGTAGATAGATGATAGATAGGTGATAGATAGACAGATCATAGGAGATAGAAGGGGAGGACATAAAGGATATTTGAGGGTCAGTGACCTTTCATGAAGTCACCAAGCGGGGCCTTCTCCATTCCTCAATTACTTGTCACCCCTTACTCTGGAAATCTGCATCTATGCATATGTATTCTCGGAGTCTCCACAATGGCATTAGAATAAATTATACATCCCCAACTAATGGCAGAGTGGGGTGATGGAATTTAGAAATAGTCTTGGCCTGGAAGTCGTGAAGTCTGGATTCTACCCTGGCTCTGCCCTTACTTATCAGAGTAGGATATTTACTCAAGGACTGTGAGCCTTAGTTTTCTTTCTATGAAGGAGGGAAGTTGTACTAGGTTCCTTCCCTGTCTAATACTGCGATTTTAAGACAAGAATATTCTGGAAATAAAATACAAAAGAAATAGAAATGGATGAGTCAGATACCTTCAGAATAGCATCAGGATAAGTGCCCCTCTGGATCTTCTGTGTGAATTCACAACTGGTGAAGATCTCTTGGGTGTCTGGGGCGACTTTGTGGTCTCCACCTTTGTTAAACTGAAGCACCTACAATTGGAATTCCAGAGAATTGGGTACATTTTCCTGCTGCATTACGTAACTTTTAAACCAATGGCTCTCAAGCTCCTCTTAGTGGTCCTACTCTCGTTTCCTGTCTTTGTGTATGGTAACAAGCATAGATGCTCTTCATATGTAACATGTGTCAGCCAGCGGAAGTGTCCTTCACAGGACTCAGCACGAACTATTTTATACTAATTCATATGCTGGCCATTCTGACGGCAAATTGTTATGATGAGATGATTTATAACCTCTAAATTATCTAAATTATAACCCAACCCATAAGTTGCCTTGAAAACATGCCAGTATTCTGAAGGAAGCAATAAGGTTAACTCCCAACCTTGTATCTCTCTATTCAGTGGCCTTATATATTTCACGCTTCTAACCTGTCAAAAACTACAAGCCACAGCTAGCTTAAACATAAAAGCAGGTCACTCAATATTACAGGGATCACCTAAAATATTTGCACATCCCTTATTTACACATAAAGAAATCCCACACGTCTGTCCATGTGGGGGGCAAATGGCAGAGGTAAGATGACAATATGAATCTCTTTATGTTGTCAGTGGCAGATCAGGATAACAGTGAAGCTGGTAGGTGCACACTGGCCCCGGGAGGGCCCTCAGGTCCCCTCCCCCAAACTGGAGCCTTCCCAGCCTGGCTCAGCCAGTCTCAGCACCCCCGAGCCTGGCCCTGCTACCCACCCACTCCCACCTCCAACATCCTTTGGGTCCCATCCCCGTGGGGTCCCAGGTGAGGTAGACGTTCTGCTAAGGAAGGAAAGGCAGGCTTGTCCAGCAGGTGGTGAATCTCTAGGCTGGAAGGAGAGGTGTTAGGATTTGTGGGGTCTCTCTCTGCTCTTCAGATCACACATTATGAGTCTTACCTAATACTCTGAAAAGAAGTGGTCTGACTCTGCCGCCACGTAAGGGAAGACTATTTCATGTAACAGCTTCTCCGGCTGTCCTCCCTTTTAAGGAGATTGATGGGGTCTTGGAGCTAGCACTAAAGGCCTCCCGAGTCACTGCGAGAGTCGCTGCAGGAGGGGGGATGTGAGGTGACCCGGGCCACGCTGAGGGATGCACCCTGCCCAGAGAGGCGGCTCGGCCTGGGCAGGTCCGTGGCCTTACCCTAAAGAGAAGAGCTGGTAACAGTACAACTGCTGATCTCACATCGCTTGTGCTCTGTAAGAGTTCATCCCTTCTACGCATTCCTTTATTCCATTACAACTATGCCACCTTTACCAGCTATATCAATTCCCAACTGTGTGGCCTCTTCTTGCCCTAAATTTCTCATTTCTGTGAAAGGACTATGGTAATCAGAGCACCTACCTCACAGGATTTTGTATTCTGTGGGTAAACTATAAAACGTTCTTAGAAAGGTGCCTGGCCAGGTCACTATAAGTGTCAGCTATGATAACTTTTAGTTCTAACACGTGCTTCTCCTATTCTTTCTAATCTTCACACCCATCTTGCCGGTTATGCATTTTCATTCTCCTTTTAAAAATATGAAAACTGGGCATCCCTGGTGGCGCAGTGGTTGAGAGTCCGCCTGCTGATGCAGGGGACACGGGTTCGTGCCCTGGTCCGGGAAGATCCCACGTGCCGCGGAGCGGCTGGGCCCGTGAGCCATGGCCGCTGAGCCTGCGCGTCCGGAGCCTGTGCTCCGCAACGGGAGAGGCCGCGACAGTGAGAGGCCCGCGTACCACAAGAAAAAAGAAAGAAAACTGAGGCTTAGAGAGTTGAAATGCCTTCCCTCGCACACCTGGTAAATGGCAAAGTTACCACCCAAACACAGGCAGGTCTGTCCCCAAAATCCCTGCTTCCTCCTCCAAGCAAAGAGCTTCTCCTCGTTTTTTAGTAGGGAATTAACCAAATTTGTCTTTGAATTTTAAAATCTGCCCCTACAGCACAGTTACAAGAAAACTATATAAACCCCTTGTCCCATGTGCTGAAAGCACTTGCCAAACACAGAAAAGCTGTGTTGTGTCGAGTGACCAATAAGTTAATTTTCCTTTTGCATCAAAATCACATTTTTTACTTTACGTACCTAGAGCACTTCATTTGGCATTTGTCCTCAAAGAAATATTGCTTCTGATGCCTTTACATCTAAAAAATGAAGACCCTGATGTTCTCTAAAGTTTTTAATAGAGTTCACTGCGCTTATTCTTTTCAAGGCAAAGAAAATAGAGGGAAGGAGTTTTGCAAAATGTTGCTGCTCTCAGATGTGAGCAACTGGATTTTGTTGTAAGTCTTGATGTTTAAACTGCCACAAACGCAGGGAGTGACACTTCCATCCCTTTTCCTGCTGCAGTGAGATAGGCCAACACTCTCTGTGGGCCACTCCAAACAAGACCCATCTTAAATGGGTCACCGTGTACCTGGAAGGAGATATCCATCTATCTGTATGCACACACTCAGGTGCAGTTCTCCTGGGAAAGTCAAAAGTAGCCGGCAGCATTTTGGCGTGGCTGAGAACAGAATCCGTGTTGGTGAGAAACCAGAGCCTGTACTTAAAGCATTCAATTTTAATGTTTGTACATATGGGAATAGGAAAGAATTTTAATTATATATTACTTTGTCTGGTCACTGACCCGGGAAATACAGGATCATGTGAATTTTAATGGTGCTGTATTCATCCCATAGGACCATTGCCATGTACAGTTGAAGTAGTTCAATATATTTCCATGGCCCCAGACTTAGTGAAAGGGTCCCCTGACTGAGCTGGTGTCAGCTTCCTTCACCAAGGAAGGAAGCCAGTGGCCTTAACAGAAATAGCTCACAATGCTGTCCCACACCCTGTCCTTGACTTTGAGGACTGGCCACCACGTCAGCCCCATTTTGTTGACGTGAACTCATGGGGTTGAGAATGTTGGCTGAGGTCCTCTGAAGTCACACTGCTCTCTGTGCATCTCCCAGAGTGCGGAGATCATGGGTCTGGGATATCTTTTCCCTTGGTGACACTCTCTTAAAACCACTGGAAGGAATTCTTTACATGAATGGAAGGAACCTGAGCTAGGAGGGTGGAAACCAGAAGAAGCCCTGGGAAAAGTGCTTCATTCCCACTGCCACTCTCCCCACTGTGTTAAATGACACTTGTCTTAAAACCAATAGAGATAAAGCTTGCAAATACTTTGAAAAATATAAGCATTTATACTATCAAATATAAGACGTTGTCACTATTAACCCTTTCTAACCTTGCAGGGTAAGAAATTCTGGTACGATTTCTGCTGTCTACCACTGAGGGTGTTTGTGGTTTGGCTGCTTTATAGATTTGAATCTAAGGAACTTGTGTTGTAATGGCTTGTGATGATTGCTGACCTTGTTAGAGTCAAGATGTCTCAGGCATGTAATCAGAGCAATTCTACAATTCAGTTCAGGAATCATTCTGTTCTAATTTGGAACTTTAACAGAAACTTACTTTGGCCATCTGGTCTGCAGTGTTGCCCCTGGCACCCAGGTAGATCATGGCCATGGTGGAGGAGATGCTCCATGGAGAGAAGAAGAGATTCTGGGTGGCAGCACTTGTATTTGCCAGATGGCTGAAGAAACTGAGGGCAAAGATTGTGTTCGCCTTGCAAAGTTCTTCCATTGTTTCAATCTAGAAGGAAAGTGAGGGGAAAAAAATAAACAGCTCTAAAAGATGACTCAACATTTTGAGTGATGTCAGCAGAGCAGTACAGGCTGTACCCTGCACGGGGCAGGGGTTCCCTCTCTGTTCTCCTTTCATCCAAGAGCATGAGGTAGAGCAGGGACAGCATCATCGTGATCCTGGGACCTGTGCAGCCACAAAGGGTCCCACACTCGGTACAATGCACTGCTCCCACAACCTTGCAATTCTTAATAATTTTAAACAAAGGGCCCTGCATTTTCCTTTGCACTGGCTACTGCAAATTATGTAGCCAATCCTGAGATAGAGGGAGCAGTCATGCGATGAGTAGTGACACTCCACATCATAATAGTGATAATAACAGCAATAACAATAAATAGCCTTTATCGAAACCTTACTGTACAACAGATGCTGTTTTAAACATCTCACCTGTAGTAACCAGTTAATCTTTATGGAAACCCTCTGAGGAAGGCATTGCTATTCCTGTTTTACAAAGGAAGAAACTACTGCCCAGAGAGAAGAAAAGTGACGAGTGTCACTCGACTATAAGGGGAAGGACTGGAAATTGAAGGTGGTAGGTGGGTAGCCAGCCTCCAGGGTCATGTTCTCAGCCTCTGTGTTGTACCCACAGATACACACCACACACACACACACACACACACACACACACACACACACCCCACAGGCAAATACATGCATATTCACATGTATGCCACGTGCATATACACTCTGATTGGCGCCAATGGAGATGGTCAAACTTCTTTCAAATTCCTTGCTTCTAGAAGTGACCTAGACTCACCGTTTGAGAGTGGGCATTTTTACACAGCCCTACCTCGCATACCTGCACCCCTCCACTCACACACACCATAGCCTTTCTACCAAAGCAACCCCTGAGCTGAGCAGTTCATTACTGGGAGAGCTGGAAAGGCCCCCTCCTCCCACCATCCCTAGTAGGGAAGTCAATGCCAGGTCCCATTGCAGGGGTGGTCCTGGGGCTATAGAACACACACACACACACACACACACACACACACACACCCCATCCACCATCTGAAGATAAATAACAGACACGCCCTCCATGACCTAAGGCTCTGCATGCAGCCAAACGAACGCTTGGACACACCTGTTGATTCTGGCCGACAAACTGTATCTTATGCTTTCGTAGCGGCTTAAAGCACACCCTACAATTACCAAAATCTATAAATACACCAAGCGACGCAGACACTCATCACCTACAGGAAACCTTCTGTGACAGTGGCTGGGGAGCTGCCCCATGCCCCGTGAGGCACGTCCTGCAGCTCTTCAGGCTTGGACTCACTCAGCAGGGCCTCCCAGGCTCACATCACCCTAATCCATGGGTGTTTTATGTGAACACTTGGTTCACCAACATTTCTTTTGAAGAAAGTGATTGCAATTTGCGTCAAAATTTCTTATGGGAAATACCACTCAATTGTATTTTTTCAAGACAAAATGGTAAATTAGGTAAAACTTGTCCCCAGAACTCTCTCATGTCTTCTTGTCTCCTTTAATATTTAATATTCATGGGATCTGTATGAGGTAGATATTAGTATCTTTACTGTATAGGTTACATCCTGATGCCCAGAGAGGGTAAGCAACTTGTATAAGGTCACAGAGTTTGTATGTAATGGTGCAGGGATTCAAGCCCGGGTCTGCTTCAGAAACCCACTCTGTCCAATGTCGCTCACTGCTTTACCTGCTGGTGTTTAACCTCACCGCTGTGTGTAGGAGTTTAGGCCAGTTACTAGTTAGAGAAATGCTAGAAAGAGGAGATAAAAAGAGGAAGGAAGCAAGTTTGTAATACTCCTAGAAGGCTTATTAAGTTAAAAAACTAACATCGCTATTTTTTTCTCTTGCTTCATCACTGAGATTAGATTACCTTGGGTGGCTCAGAAATTTGTTTTCTCTTCCTTCTACAATTTAAAATCATCTTTATGATGAATTAGTCCTGGGTAGACCTTTTTTTGTAAATTATCTCAGTAACATTTCAGAAACAAACTGAGAATAATATAAATAAATATTTCTCTATTGTGTGAAAAAATAAATAAGGGATCAGAGCCAGAAAAATCAATGGAGGCCTCTCCTATACCTAATTCTTTAAAACGACCTCCATAGTCTGTCACTTTGACACTAACAAACTTTAAGTGTCAAGACAAACTATCAGAGAGGGTTTTAATGCCACGTTAGGATTTCAGTTGACTGTATAAAGAAATAAAAAATGAATTAGGACAGAATTGGATCATCCCAGATGCATGTACTTCTTTTAAAAGTAGTCTAAATTTTATCTTTAAGATCAGGTACAGTTAACTGCATTTATCATAAAAAATAATACGTGTTGTCTATATTGCAGTTACCAAATTCCTTCGGCCTCACTGCCTTATTTAACTTGCATAATTACTTGCCCACTAAACCTAGTAATTCCTATTATAGCAATGAAAATATGAAGATGTTGATTGCACAGCTGGTTTCAAAGCCTAGATTGAATCTCAGCCTTCTGATTCCAACTCTAGTGCTTTTCCTACAGACCTTTCAAATAAGGTTTGAGAAGTTTATATATATATATATATATGTGTGTATATATATATATATATATATAGTGTCTTCTGATTCTCTAACAAATCCACACCTTACATTTAGGTGAGAGTCTGCCTAAGAAGACCATGTAAAACTGAATCACTGAGTGACATCAGATAGCATAACCTCTTAGGTAGCACCTGTTGTGAATTTCTTAACACCAGAGTTACACAACTTTATCAGCTTCCGGAGGTTATATTCCTAATCAACATTGAATATTCTCTTTAGAAGAACAAACGGATGAAAAGCATATGTGGGGCTGGGCTCCATGATGTCTGTGTCCGTTCCTGTAAAACAAGTTGACAGATGTGCCACTGAAACTTGGCACAGGTGACAAAGAACTTGGGAGGTGCTGCCAGAGCCACTACAACAGCTGCTGTGCTCGTTGGCATCGCAGGTTAGATTGCAGTTTGCTGTAGCATTTTAAATAATTTTTTTTGCAACGACACGGTGCAGATATTCTGAAATTGACCACAAAAATTAATGAGAACACAGAGAAAACAATAACTTCAAGGAAATTTCCCTTTCAAATTACCAAATTCTCCCTCCACAAAAGTAAAGACATTTTCTGATATTTGATGACTTTCATCATGAGTAATTGTTTGTCTATGGGGTATTAAATGATTTATTACTATTACTGAACTATTACTTCAGTCAATCCAGCAACTAATTTGGCTGATTTTTCCCCTCTCACTAGATTGACTGATTATTGAACTAAATTCAATAAAGGTATTTTGGTATTGAACTGACCCAACCCAGCTTCCTGCTTAATTTCTGATTGTTTTAGATTAAAAACTGAGTCATCTTTTTTGCCTTTATTATATGTATACACAATTTATAGATAACTTTCAGTTGCTAAATTAATACATTTTAATTGGTCTAGCTATTCTCATCAAGTTCAGTGCCAAACACTAACTAGTAAAGAATATACACATTCTAAGCTGTTTGGTAAAATTGACATCACAACCTAAATGTACCTTTTGGTTTGATGAATGTTACACAGGCCTTTGCTGGCCTCTGAGATTTAAGATTAGGTCTTGCTATAAATTTAATTCAAATCTAGAACTAAAATATTCTCAAACAAACAACAAAACAAGAAAACACCAGTAAATTTTCACCCATCTTCTAAAAACATCCCACATTTTAATTTTCATTATATTAATAATACCAGTGTGCAAAATAAAACCATATTTCATAGAGATAGACATGGAAATGACTGAAATACCTGGTTATTCTCTGTCTGACAAGAAACGGTCCTCTGAGAGTTGTTAAGAGTTCAGGCATGGCGATGACTGGTTTTATAAAGCTCTGCCCCTCCCACAGAGCATTTTCTTCTCTCTCCTTCTAATCTGTATCCTTCGAGTGAGTCAACATTTTACTCAGAAACACATCGTTAGGATAGAATTGCTTGTTTGCTAAGGCATCATTTAAGAAATTTGTTGGGAGGATGACCTCATTCAGAAACTTAAGAATTTGGCAATATCTACACATGCCTGTAAAAACTAGCTAAAACCTGTCAGCTGCCGTTTGTTCTTGTTCTCATAGTACGAAATTGTTGTTTGGTACTTGTTCTCATAGTACCAAATTCTGCAACATCCCTTCTGTCTTTTGACAAGGGTGGCCTGGGAGCTCTTTGCAATACTTAAAAGCAATGGAATCCTTTCTCTTCTGAATCTAAGCCGCCCCCAAGCAATGCTTTGGGAATGGAAAGAAAAAAAATACCACTTTTCTTCCTTATAAATTCTCTATTTTATACCGTCTTACATTTTCTCAAGCTATAATTTCCTGTGTAATTCTGGGTTCCACCCTAATATCCTGTCACAAACCACACCCAAAGATCTTCTCATTTGCCCTTCTTTAGAACATAGATCTTATGTTTAAACAATGAAAATCCACTGTGTACTTTAAGTTGATTTTTAACTCTATAAATTATAGGTGTTAAGTGGAATTTGTGATGTCGAAAACATGATTCAGAAAATTCACTAGATTTTTAGATACAACCAAAGGAATTTGAGGAGTAAAAATAGATAAAAGATGGGCATAATGAAATAGAATCTGAGTCTGAAAATGTTCATATTGTTAGAGCTTATTGAAAAGTGTTTGCAACACATTGTAAAGATGGCTTCTCTACACTTTACTTTTTTTTTAATTGAAGTATAGTTGATTTACAATGTTCTGCCAGTCTCTGCTGTACAGCAAAATGACTCAGTTTTACACATACACACAATTCTTTTTTTTTTTTTTTTTTTTTTTTTTTTTTTGGGGTACGTGGGCCTCTCACTGTTGCAGCCTCTTCCGTTGCGGAGCACAGGCTCCAGACGCGCAGGCTCAGCGGCCACGGCTCACGTGCCCGCAGCATGTGGGATCTTCCCGGACTGGGGCACGAACCCGTGTCCCCTGCATCGGCAGGCGGACTCTCAACCAGTGCGCCACCAGGGAAGCCCACACACATTCTTTTTTTAATATTCTTTGCCATTATGGTTTATCCCAGGAGATTGGATATAGTTCCCTGTGCTATAAAGTAGGACCTTGTTGTTTATCCATTCTCAGTGTAATAGTTTGCATCTACCAACCCCAAATTCCCAGTCCATCCCTCTCCCTCCCCACTTCCCCTTAGCAACCACAAGTCTGTTCTCTTTGTCTGTGAGTCTGTTTCTCTTTCATAGGATAGGTTCATTTGTGCCATATTTTAGGTTCCACCTATAAGTGATATCATATGGTGTTTGTCTTTCTCTTTCGGACTTACTTCACTTAGTATGATAATCTCTAGTTGCACGCTTTACTTTTATGCATAGCAAATCCTCACAGGGATAGGGATGAAAAGAAGTAAAGGCACCATGCTTCTTCTCGGCTGGTGTGGCGAGCTCCATGTCTGTGCTTGAAGAGCTGAGTTGACAATCTGGAGTGTCTGCAGAACCAAGCCTGTGGGGCTTCCCTGGTGGCGCAGTGGTTGACAGTCCTGCCGAGGTTCGTGCCCCGGTCCGGGAAGATCTCACATGCCGCGGAGCGGCTGGACCCGTGAGCCATGGCCGCTGAGCCTGCACGTCCGGAGCCTGTGCTCCGCAACGGGAGAGGCCACAACAGTGAGAGGCCCGCGTACCGCAAAAAAAAAAAACAAACCAAACCTGTGGGTCTGAGCCCTGTGTGGGCATCTTAGCTTGACCCTGGTCCATGAGCCAGATTTTATCCTTACCTCGTCTTGCTAACGTGAGTCTCTGGTCAAAAAGGAGTGAGTTGACTTACCCCAAACCCCTCATTATTATTAAAGGGAAAATGAGATAGGTGCATTCTTCAGAACATGTATGTGGCAGTCAAAAGCCAAATTATTCGATTTATTCATTTCTGGAAGGTCTCAGGTCACAAAAAGAACTGGAATTCCACCTCAATAGTGACCTTTCAACTCCCAGCTTCCTCCGTTAGACTGAAGAAACCTTGCAGGGAGCCACTGACCCTTTTATAAGTTTTCACATCCCTTGGCACTCAGCCAGTTCTCTGTCTCAGTGAGTTCAGTAGATGCTATTGCTTTGTGGTCTAGGTCTCTCTCCCTTTTCGGTCTCAGTCCGCTGGAGGGCCCCCTCTGGCCATGTAACCAATTTGTTCAACCATTTTTTAACCACACATAGGCAGCACAGCAGTCTGCTAAGCCAATAGTGAACATACCTAGAACTTTAGCCACCCTTATCCCCACTGATCCAGGTCTGTGAGGTTTGATTCACACCCCACAGCATCCATGAAATCCAGTCTGACTTCTACAAACCTCAGTGAACTCCTGCTACGTAGAACCGCACCACTTAGACTTGAACTTGCAACGTAATAATGATTATTAATTAGTTAATAAATTGTATGTGTTCTAGCTGTTTCATCCAGGTTGGGCTTCTATCACTAACTAGATGATACTGTACACTTAATTCCCTTTTAGCAGCAAGAACAGTGCTGAGCATCAAGTGGGTACTAAATACTTTTTGATGAATAAGATTCGAAAACTCTCTAGAAAGACTTTAAAGTGCGGTGAGCAAAGATGTGGATTCTGAGAGGCTCAGAAAGATCTGATTTGAAACCTCTTTCTGCCATTTAGTAGTTGCATAATCTTGCACAAATTCCTCGGCTTCTCTGAACTTTAATTTCCTAATACGCTGTGTGGCTGGTACTGTTTGTTGCCTGTGCAAGAGCAATCCATTTTTGCTGTCCTTCTTCCTGATTTTTAGTATTATTCAGAGATTTCTTGATCTTGGGAAGAAGGACCTCGTTGCTGGTCTAGGGGGTGGATAGATAGCCCAGTTCTGGTCAATGAGATGTGGGAGAAGTCTGCCGGGAAATGTTTGGGGAAATTTTTCCTTCCTGATAAGAGTAGATATGCAAAGAGAACTTCCTATCCTACACCCCCTCCTCCTACCCGACTTTGAGCAGGGCTGTGTGAGGATGTGATGCCAGGAAATGCTACAGCCACATCACACCCATGCGGAAAGCCAAAAAGACTTGTGGAGATGCCAAAGCAGAGCCCGGACATCAGAGAGTTGCTAAGCCAACGCTGGAAACCACCTACCTCCAATTTTTGTTCCTGTTGTTATAATTACATTAGATAATAAATAAGTCTGTATTGTTTAGGCATTGTTAGACAGATTGGGTCCTCTGTCATTTGCAGCCAAAAACATTCCTAAACGACACAGACTTTTGTGAAGAATGGATGGGATAATGTCTGCCAAGTACTTAGCATATTATCCTTCATAGGGCAAGTGCTCCATAGTGTTAGCTGTTGTAACAGAGCGCCCAGGTGTGGGAGTTGCTGCCCTGCCTCAAATAGAGCAATTTTATGAGCTCAGCATCCGAAGAAAAGACATTCACATATCAAACAATTAGAGAAAGCTGTAAAAGGCAATAAATGATTCAGAGCTAGATTGAATGGCGCCAAAGGTAGGAAGTGTCATAGGGAGGAGGGGAAAGGATTGAAAAGGTGTGTTAGGACCTCAAGGAAAGGGTTGAGATAAATGAAAAATTGACGATTGAAAAGGGAAGGCACTAAAATTACGAAGTGGGAAGCACATTGGCTGGCTGGCTGAGATCTGCCTGGAGCAGTCGGTGTCTAGGGGACGGAGAGAGGAAAGATGATAGCATTTTGCAGAGGGGTCTCTAATTCCAGACTGAGTTGAGAGCTAATCTAAAGGCAGCTTACTGCAAACCCTTGAGAAGGGAAGTGGCTTATAAAAAGTGGTGTTTTAAGAAGAAAAATATGGGAAATCTGGACGAGAAAAAACCCAGAGGATGAGACACCTCCTAGGATACCAATTAGAAAAGCACAGCTCCTACAAAGTGTTCCTAACTATTATAAAATATATAAGATTAGGTCTTATCATAAGACTAGTTACCCTGAAATAGTATATGCGACAGTTGTAGGGCAGATCACTTCTATGGAAGTAAAGAATAATGAAACGGAATGTCTTTCACCTTCTCATTTTCTTATCTTCCAGGAAATGTGTATGAGATAATCTTAAGTGGAAAAAAGAAGGATATAAAATTATATATACAATATGACATGAACTGTATGCATTAAATATGTGCAGAAATTCGACTTGGAAATATGTTAAAATGTAAACAGTGATATCTCTGGGTCATAACTTTATAGATGTTGGTCATTTTTTCTCTTACTTTAAAAATTTTTTACATGTACTATAATAGGTATGCATTAATTTTAAAATCAGAAATACATTATCAAAGTATCTATATCAAGGTGTTCATTTTCTTTCTTTTTTTTTAGAAGCCATAAAAGAAAACTTTTGACTGTATATCATTTAGAAATGTTTGAAGTATAATGAGTGTTAGAAACAACCTAACAAAATTTTAAGAAAGAAACAGATGCTTACCAAATGTCAACTCCCCAAACAATTTATGAATCTATGAATTTAGGGCTAAATTTTAAATAATATGAATAAGTTAACAAGGGGTGTGATAGTTGATTTGATTAAGGTGCTCATTTTCTTCCCAGTAGCACTGCACTGAATTAGGTATAAAGAAGAAATAATGCCCAAAATAAGAAAACAACCTTATGAATAAAGTTCTAATATTCTACTATGGAGATAACCTCCACTGTACTTTTTTTTGAAACACACATCCAACCGTGATTGAATAGCCCATGCAGTGAACTATTCAGTGTCTATCTCCCTGCTAGATGGTAAACACCGTGAGTGCCACAACCATGATAATCTTTCCCAGTGACTAGGATAGACACTGAGCTGATTGTTTTGCATTATGCTTGCTAAATGACTTATTAACGCTCAGCGCGTTGTAATGTCTTTCTATTCTCCTCTCCACTTTGAATGAGCAAACACTAACACTTCCATAATTACCCTTTCTATGTGATTTGCTGGTAGATGGGAAATATACAAATTAGAAAGATGTATCATATCTACCTCAGTAGTAATGTCATCACTGAAGTTATCCAAAGCATAATGTAATTGTAGTAAAAAAAGAAAGTCCCATTTTGACACAAAACTCCATATAATGGGACTTCCCTGGCGGTCCAGTGGTTAGGACTCCGCACTTCCACTGCAGGGGGCACAGGTTTGATCCCTGGTCGGGGAACTAAAATCCTGCATGCTGTGCGGCGCGGCCAGAAAAAAAAAAAAAAAGGCCCTGAAAGATAAGACATCGTGCAGAGAGAGAAAAGACGTGGAGGAGAACTCCCCAACTTGAACACCCGCTGAACTCAGACACGAGAATGACTCCACCAAATATCACCGGAACAAAAAGCACCCAGACAACCCACAATATCATAAGAAGAATAAATTGTTAAAAAAGAAACAACGCCATATAGTAATCTTATTTTATTAATGACTTTCAGTTAAATATATTGCAACACTGTTTTTATAACAAAAATCATTAATACAAATTAGTCAGTGTTTAGACAGCATGATTCACTCTAAAAACTTGAGTAGTTGTGGGAGCAGGACCAAATGTATGTAAAGGTAGCCACCTCTGCAGTGTGAATTTGGGGTCACCTTGACTAAAACATCCTCCAACATATATTCCTTGAAATATCGTTCTCAGAGAATAAATATCTCCTTTTATAAGTATCAATAAAAATATAGCATGTTAATGCCTCTTGGAGAAATAATACATGTTTTGAAATTCCTGCAGAGAGGCTTATGGTGGAGTGGATGGAGAAGCGGTCAGGGAAGGAGTTTCGGTGTGTGTGAAGAGGATAAGCAAAAGAATGAGGTGTTGAATGAGATTGGGCCTAGGCCACACAGAGGGCCAGTCCCGGTATCCAGGACAACAGAAAGCAAACCTCACCTATTTTAAGATGTTACCCTGGGCCAGCTATGAGTGTGAGAAAGTTTGTATATGAAACAAGCTTTGTTAGGGAGTGTAACACCTCGTCAGAGTATTTATCTTGTTACCAAGTGATAAACCCAACATGGATGCCACGGTTGGTAGAACGTGGGAGCAAATATCCAGCGTTCCATGTTTCAGCTATTTGAGAAGGTCAGTCACCTTCCTAAGACTTGTCATGACAAAAGCATGCAAAGAGAGACTGCATTTTCAGAACAGACTCAGAATGCATCGTGAATCGTGAATTCACTCACCTTGCACACCAGGTGAAACTCTACTCTTACAAAGACGCACTTCCTTCAAGAATCTAATGATATAACATTGCGTGCATGTGGCCACAAGTGCATGCATCATTCAACTCTGTATTATCCTTGTGGATTAGTTATGGATAAATGGATTAGTGTATTGCTTAACAAGCCTTAATTTAGTCTCTCTCTTATCTAGCATGTTCCTACTACATCTCGGTCACTGATGTATGCCTAGTAAAAATAACACGTTTCAGTGTTAACCTTCATAAAACATACATAGAAGATAAATAACCACATCATCATTTAAGGCATTCCAAATCCAGGTGTCAATTACATTCGTTTTACACGTTTATGAATTTCTGTATTTTTTTTCATTGAGTAGATAAAAGACCACAGACTGACTGACACTTACTATTAAAATATGTACATGATACACAGATACTTCAGATTTGGTCTCATATAAAATGACTAGGGGGATCCTTTAATTTCTAGGAAGGAAATGGCAAAGAAAAATTAGATGAATTGTGAGACAGTGATGTGTTTTATCACACGATTGAACCAGAGAATTTACATTGTCTTCGAATTATGATAGCCTTATTTAGACTTATGTAAAATGAGGAGGGAGAGGAAATTATTGCTCAGTTCTTCCCCATTCATTAGTCACAATACATGGAATGTGTGGACAGGAATATGGATGGGGATGTAAATGGGATGTGTGGGTGATTGGAGAGGAGGAGGGAAAGGAGACAGCAAAGGCTCCTGCAGCTCTGTCTCCAGGCTTGACCTCTCCCAGACCTTGAGACTGCCAAACCCAACCTCCTATGGACATCACCACTTGACTGACCGTGGCCACTCAGGTTTCAGCGTGTCCAAAACTGGACACATCATCTCCCCATCATTCTCCCAGACCTGTTTCTCCTCATCTACTTCCCATCTGTCTACTAGTCAATCAGGCCAAAATCAAAGCAACATCCTTGACTCCTTCCTTTTTATCCATTTTCACATCTATCATTTAACATATCTCACTAATTTTAGTTTTGAGATATTTTTTGTGTTGACACGCTTCTCTTTTTTTCTCTAAACTATTGCCCTGGCTCTGATCTTTATCATCTCTGGCCTGATATCTCTGTCTCTAATGCCTTGTCCTTTAAGCCATAGCTTGATGTATTTACAATGTAAATACGACCCAGCCATGACTCTTAAAATTCTTCAATGAGTCCCCATTAAATACAGGATAAAACCCTAACTGGGTTCACATGTGTCCAAGACCATCTCTTATCTGGTCTCTGCCTTCCTCTCCACCCACATTAAAGACTCTAGACTTTATCATAATAGCCAGACTTTATCATAATATCATAATAGCCATAATTTTGAGTAAGTACTCAAAATTAATGATTACTAGCACTTTTACCTCTACTATGTGCTTAGAAATTGTATTAAAGTGCTATCTTTACATATTTGTTTCCCCAATAAGGTTCTTGGGAGCAGAAATTGGGTATCTCATTTTTTAAACTTGGTATAATATGTGCTCATTGGCGATGCCTACTTAATGTTTTTTCAACTAAACTGAAAATAAACTTTTCAGTTTAATGTTTCAGTTTAATGTTTAAGTAGGCGATGCCTACTTAATGTTTTTTTAACTAAACTGAAAATAAACTTTTGTATCGCAATTGTAGCACCACTGAACGACTCAAAGTGTGGGTTTCCTTCTCTTCCCTTTCACTATGATAATAGAAAACTTTATCTTCCAGGACAGAGAGTAGTTAAGAGTGAGTCCCATGAACTGGATAGGAGGTGAATGTTGGGATCCTGGGTCTAGGAGCTCAGGGAACTTCAGGGGCAGGTAGGCGAAGGAACAGACACCTTGATCTTGTGCAATAGGCATGGAGGGGATCAGGCCTGTGGCAGGGGAAATATCTCCTCTACTCCAGAATTTGAGTGAATCTGGGACCCCAAGAGTTCTAAGCAGTGACGAAGTATCAAGTGCAAAGGAAGGAGGCAAAGAGCTAAAGGAAGATGATATGGGTCAAGGCCACAGAAAGTGGACTTACGAGGGAAAAAGGCCACTCCATCTGCCTCAGTTTTCCAAGTTTTATATTGGGCACTTGACTCCAAACAGAAATGAGTAAAACTTTTAATGGAAAAAAGAATTTTTGAAGATGCTGCTAAACACCACAATTCAGGTTACAGATTCCATGGGATTGGCAAGACTATTGGCTTCATGGAAAGAAATAAATGATTGATGTATTGGACACTGAAGAGAATAAGCTAGTGAGCTCATACAAAGATCGGACATCTCAGACTTCCATCAGGTCTGGACTTGTGATGACTTTTTTTTTTTTTCCTGACATTTGGTTCTAGTTACTTAATCTATCCCTTTGGAGCACTTGCTTATCTGAAGGTAAAGGAATGAATATCTCCCAAAGGATACTATGTCTCAGTGATTTTTAAAAACTTTTTTTCTTATCACACTTCCAACACTATTTTAATCATATTTCTTGGTAATTTCAAAGCTTGCACCCACACGCTTGCTGCCTTAATGTGAAAGTTCTGCTTTGTCTTTTCACACACTAACAGGACATGCCATTGAGTAGAATAATTTAACTTTTCTATAGTAGTTATAAACTCTTATTTCATAACCAATTCCTGTTTGCCTCGACACAGGCACATAAGGCCCATTACAAAAATTTTTTGGAGAACTCCAAGATCAAGGAAGAATGTTTGCTCATCACACTTTCCTGATAAGGAGTCATGACATCTTAGCCTGTATCTGTGACTCATATTGAAAGTATGTTTCATGACTTTCTAATATGGCGTCATAATCTTGAAGTAGGATCCTCTTCCTTTTTATCACATCATTGTGGAAAGTTGCACACATATCCTGCATTTCCAATGTCTGATACAGGCAATTAAAATATAATAATACTCATGAGTTTCAACAGCTCTGAAATTCCACGATGATTTGCCTTGGGGTGGGCTTACTTTTATCCATTTTCCTGGTATTCAGTAGGCCCTTGGAACCTGGAAGCTTATGTCATTCGATCCTGAGAAATTCTCTTGGATTACTTCTTTTTGTCTTTTTCATTTGCTATATTTCTAATATAATATTTAATGCATAGATGGGAATATTGCCATTAGCTTTCATTCACTATGGCTTCCTCCCCCTCCCATTCTTTGCCTTTCCATCCTCCCTGAAGAAAACACTATTCTGAATTTATAGTCATCACTCCCTTGTTTTCGTTTTATGCCTTTATCACATAAAAGTCCAACCAAATAATAGGGTGTGGGGTTTAGCTTGTGTGTGAGCTTTATACAAATTTGGCATTATCTTGTATATACTCTAGAGTGGGGGTCTGTTACCGAGTCCAAGCTCGCTCTGCCCACCGCACAACAGGCCAATAAATCAGAGATGAGGTGTTGAGGCAGGGAATACAACTTTGAAACCAGCAGACTGAGAAGATGGGAGACTAATGTCTCCAAAAAACCATCTTATGGGGTTTGGATGCCAGTTTCTTTTATAGAACAGAGAGGGGGAGGAGATGAGGAAGTACAGTAGGAAGGCCATAAGATTTGCCAGTGTCCCCAGAAATGGCCATTAATTTCTTCTTTCTTGCAGCCATCCACAGGTGGGCAGGGTCAGAATGTACAAAGGCACCTTGGTTTAACATTCAGGCAGAGGGGCAGTGTTCCCCGAGGCAAGCCATTGTGTATAGACAGTAAGTATGTTTTTAGTGAACAAAAGCAGCAGAAAGCAGCGGTTAAAGTAAAAGAAACAGACCCAACATGTAGTCAGATTTGGCTCTTCCCTGTTGCAGGTCAGCAAACTCATGAAAGAGCTGGAGAGTCTCTAAATATTTTAGTCTCTGTGAGCCTGTGGTCTCTGTCACCACTACTCTGCTGTTGTGGTGGGAGAGCAGAGATAAACAAGTGGGCTCACCCATGTTCAAATACGATTTAACTTAAAAAACAGGCGATGGGGCTCCCCTGGTGGCGCAGCGGTTGAGAGTCTGCCTGCCAGTGCAGGGGACACGGGTTCGTGCCCCAGTCTGGGAAGATCCCACATGCCGCGGAGCAGCTGGGCCCGTGAGCCATGGCCGCTGAGCCTGCGTGTCTGGAGCCTGTGCTCCACAGCGGGAGAGGCCACAACAGTGAGAGGCCCACGTACCACAAAAAAAAAAAACAACAGGTGATGAGCCATGTACTATAGTTTGCTGACTCCTGCTCTAGAGAAACTCTTCACATGTACACGGGAAATGCAAGAGTTTCTCTATGGTGTGTACAAAACAACACCAAATAAGTTACAAAAATGTTACATATTCTATCCAGTCTTCTGGATCTTGGTTGTTGCATTTTATATTATTCATCCAGGTTGTTTCTCACAGGGGTTGTCCACTTTTTCATTGCTACTCCACTGAGTGAATTAAAGTATCACAAATTATCCATTCTCCTGTCAAAACATATTTAATTTGTTTCTAGTGTTTGTTTTCTGGTGTGATTTTCTAAGATATATTCTCACCAACACTATACAAAGACATCTCTAAGACATACCTCCCCAGCACTTGATATTGTCAGATTTCTCAATTTTTGAATATCTAGCTTATTAAAAAATGGTAGGTCATAACTTGCATTTCCCTGATGGCCGAAGAGGTTGAACATTTTTTCATAATATGATGATGATGTAGATTTCCTGTCCTGTGAAATGCTTATATGAAAATTTTTTGTGGGGCAGAATTTAGGGTGGCACTTTTTTCTGTTTTTATTTGTCTTTCTTTTATTGACTTATCGGAGTTCTTTATACATATTTTCAGTTCTATATGTTGCAAAAATGTTCTAATTTGCCTTTTAAAAAAATTTTGTTTAAGATGTCTTAGCACTCTTAAATCTATCTCTACTTTCTTACATACTTAGTGTTTTGTGTGTTTTTAAGGAAAACTTTCTATCTCAAAGTCAGAAAGATATTCTCCTGTAGTAACTTCTAAAAATTTTGCCTCTAAAGAGGACTAGGGCTACTTAAAAAAACAATTAATTCCATATCTGGGGCAGGAAATATACAAGATGAATCTGGAACGTAATTGTCATACCAGAAAGCAGAGGCCATTAGAGACTACTAGGGTCATGTGAAAAGGACCAAGAAGCCAGCGTGAAAAAGCTCCCACTGGCCAAAAATAAGGCAATCTGAGTATGAAAAAAAAGTAATAATGGCATTTCAAATACATTAAAATCCATGAGTTAAAAGGATGCTTAAAGGAAGTAGCACGAACGAACGCAATCAGCAAAACTATTGAATTTCATGGGGGAATATGTGTACAAATCACTAATTTCCTTCAAAAAGTATATTTCAAGGACAAAAGCAGAGAAATCTAGATGGAAAGGGAGAAGAGATATATCTTAATGCAATCCGTGGGCCGTATTTGAATTCCGATTTAAATTATCTAACTACAAAAGGAGAAAAGTAGGAGTCAATTAGAGAAATTTAAGCAAAACTGGTTTTTTGGATGCTATGAAGAAATGATTATTTTTTCATTATGATAAAGGATCTTATGTTATGAATCTAGAGCCCTTACCTTTAGTGAGAGGTACTGAAATATTTGTGGATAAAACAACATGATGCCTAGAATTTGCTTCAAAGTAATCAGAGTTGAGGGAGAAAGTGGAGGTTTCAGGGAAACAAGAGAGGCCATAGGGTGATAATAATTGAAGCTAGTTGATGAGTATACAGAGGTTCATTAAACTGTTATCTCTACTTTTGTATATATTTGAATTTTTTCATAATAGAAATAAAATAAAATTCAATACCCAAATCCAATAATAATTTTTTCAACTACTCCATCGTCCCATGTGAATCAGTGGGTAGAGGGTGAATGGTCTGCTCTTTGCAGTCATTCCCAGACCCAGATGTAATGTCTTGTGTTACCTAGAAAAGAGCCTAAGGCAAAGCTTACAGATTAAGGGTTATCACAAGATGCAATTCCAGGGCATCAAGAAGGAATGAGGAAGGACGGAGATACATAGAAAGATGGAAAGCTATTACCAAATGGCTCATTACCTGGTTGGCCACAGCTTGAAAACCCAGCCAGGTAGTCATTCATACAGGACATCTCAGGAAGCTGTATGGAAATAGCACACCTTGGAACAGTCTTTCAAAATGAAAGAGAGAGGGATTTATCAATACGCTTATTCTAGTCTCCTGTCTCTCTCTGATCTAGGTTTGTTCCATGGAACATTAACTCTTTCAGCTTCTGGGTTGTGTTTCCCAGCCCCTCAGGACAGGTGCCGGGAGAAGCGTCTCTAACATGGAAGACACTTTGCCATTTGACATTGTTCTCTTAGTTTAAATGCTTTCCTGAAATCTTTGTGGATCCTTGCCAGTCTACTCCTATTTTAGAATGGGGCATCAAAAAGCTAACTGCAAGCTCTGCTTAGAAGGGAACCTGGGAAAAAGGGAGAAAAGTGTAGAAAGTGGGATCATCTAGCTGGGCTATTCTTTGGGATATCCCCAATACTATCTCTGGATGCCTGCAGGATAATGGCTACCAGATTTCTGGTGCTCGGGGGAGTCTGAATAATTCAGAATTTAAACTTTCACTTGCTTGCCCTTTTTCATTATGTCAACCCTGATCTTATCTATGTCTGTTGCACCGCAATCTGGCGGTCACCCTCTGTTTCACTGTCTCTAGAGAATCAAGTCCAGGTCACCTACCTTCCTACCGGGTTGGGGAGCGGCAGTGTGCAGGCTGTGTAGAGTGTGGGAGAGGATTTGAATTTCAAACTGCTCTTCAACAGACTACCAGTCTTTCTGTTTGTCTGTTTTTCGCTCAACCCTCAATTTCTAAGGTACCCGGTGCTGCCAGTTCCTGAGAGACATTCTGTGGGTACCAGCCTTCCCCATCGCTCACTTTCTAGGATTCAACTTTTTGGGTTCTGCTAAGTCAATTATCACTCATAATAACCCGTCTACTTTTTAATCTCAAAAAAGTTATTGCTGCTATATTCCCTTTAATTCTCTTTATCTCCCTAGCTTAATGCTTTAAAACAACAACAGCAACAATAAGAAAACTTTATGATTTTCTTGTGTGATTTTAGGAAAGACCTGAGATTAAATAAGCATGTATAATCTTTACCATCTTTAACCAAATATCTCCCAAAATTTCCTCCCTCACCGTGTCTGTGTTAGTTGACTGACTCCATCGTGACTCTCATGGCAGACATTTTCAATGCTGAGGAAAAGATATTTTTGTACTGTTGGGGGCCTTTTGGTGATCACTGTATTTCACCCCAGAGGTTTCTCCTCATGCACGAGTTGTGCTGTGACTCCTTAATAATGCAAAGCTGAGTCAAGTGATTTACCTGAAAATTTTTAAACGCCTTTAAAATTTTAAAAGCTTAAATTGTGGGGTCAGCTCTAAATCTTGCCTTATTTTATATTGTGCTCTTTCCTATGTCTTCACCCAAGCCCTTCCTCCTCAGCCTTTCTCCTTACCCCTCCATCCCTTGATGTCCAAAAAGATATGGGTTCCAGGTAAAGCAATGGAGACTGCAGAGTCTGGAAATTTGGAACCAGCAAGCCTGGCATGATCGAGTACAGAGTAGGGAAGTGGACGCTGCCCTGCTTTCAACAAGGACTGCATTCTCTTTCCTGTGATTTCAGCTGCCAGGCCAGGGGATCTTCAGACTGAGAACTTTCCAAGTCCACCATGTTGCAGCTCTGGTCTCGGTGCTTATTCCTGCCAGTTTAGGAGGTCGGTAAATCATTTTTTTGAACACTCTGGGGTCGAGTCAGAAATTAATACGAATACAAATTTCCTGGAACTCTTCTAATATTCAGATTCTGTTTAGCTAGGTCTTCCATGAGACCTGAGATTCCACATTTCCAACAAACTCCTTGGTGATGGATCCCCCATAGACCAGATGCTGCCGTTCTGAGGACCACACCGTGAGTAACAAGACTCTGGGTGCTCTTTCCTTCTTTATGTCCTGTCTACAACCTCCGGCACTGGTGGGGTGTAGTGCGCACTGTTGGTGCCTTGCCTACATACTAGCCCGCAGCTCTGTCTGCTCTGCTGCTAATGGCTTACATCTGCAACACTCAGAGAATTTCCATTGGGTTCTTGAGCCATGTCTCTAGTACTGAGAGCTGGGAGTAGTGAGAGTTTTACACCTCCCACAGAAGGCCCATAGCCAATAGCTGCCTGACGTGAGCATACAAAAGCCCAACTCCTTTCCTTTGTTCTGATGTGGTACAAACTCTGAAGTCTTACCCCCCAGAGCTCCTCAGGTAATCAGACTGAGTCTGGGACTTCACCCGAAATCCCAGACTTATTTGGCTTGCTCTCCTCCCTCCCCTGTACCCTTTCTGGTTTCCTCTGGGGGCCCTTCCTTAAATAATTCACTTCTACAAAAATCCTAGGCTTAAAGTCCGCTTCTGAGAGAACCCAACCTAAAACAAGTGGCCTTCGCCAAAATAGCTCTTAGGTTCTAACGGAATCTAAGAAGAGAGGGATTATAGCAGGAAAATCCCACATTAAGAGACAGTGCAGGGCTTCCCTGGTGGCGCAGTGGTTGAGAGTCCGCCTGCCGAGGCAGGGGACACGGGTTCGTGCCCCGGTCCGGGAGGATCCCACATGCTGCGGAGCGGCTGGGCCCGTGAGCCATGGCCGCCGAGCCTGCGCGTCCGGAGCCTGTGCTCCGCAACCGGAGAGGCCACAACAGTGAGAGGCCCGCGTACCGCAAAAAAAAAGAGACAGTGCACTGCTATTTCCTAGCACAGCGCCTGACACATAGTAAGTGCTTCATCAGTTTGAGCTCAATAAAGTTTATTCCTATATCAGGACCCACAAAATGGAGGCTGACCCAGTGCCCAGCCCACATCACTAACCTAAACCTAAGTCAGCCTGCACTTAGGGGCGATACCTATCAGGGAAAATTACCATACACCAGGCAGCATCCTTCAGCTCAGCCTTAGCTGGGTCATCTTACCCTGGGAAATAGGACCAGCTGCCTTATAAGGAAACCCCCGACCTCCTCACCAGTAATGCCCTGTTTTCACGTTGCCTCTTCGATTTACTGGATGATTGAATCAAATTTCTTGATAGTGTTGATGCAAAAACCTTATCTGATTTTTTGATCACGTGGTCAGGGCCCTCATCATACCTGAACACCTGCCTAGGCAGGGCCAGTCCCCTCGCTGCTCACTTCTAAACCACCCACATGCTGTTTGGGGATCTCTGGGTGGTACAGAGGCTCAGCGCCATATGCCCCCAGACCACTCCTTTAACATAGATCTGAAGCGCTGAAGTCTCAGTTGTTGGCACTCGCATGCCTTTGCTTCCACTCTCCACCCCTGCTCCAGGAAAGAGCACCAGAGCATCTAGTCATTGCCACATCGACCCCAGGCTGCTGACCCAGCACTCCTCCCTAATGATACATTTCTAATCATGAGGAAAGGCAGGAAGACTGCTCTACACGCAAAGCCCACTTCCTGCATATTTGTAATGGCAGCACATCACGCAGCCGCTGTGTCGTGTGCAACCCAGCTGTGCACGTATTCTTGCAACATTTTTGGAATGCAGGCCCAGCAGATGCACACGTGGTATGAAGCATCCTCACTCTAAGGACGGTTAAGTGACGTGGAGCATTTTTGTTTTTGAGTTTTATTTATTTTTTTATACAGCAGGCTCTTATTAGTCATCCATTTATCCACATCAATGTATACATGTCAATCCCAATCTCCCAGTTCATCCCACCTCCCACCCCCACCACCCCGCCACTTTCCCCCTTGGTGTCCATACATTTGTTCTCTACATGTGTGTCTCTATTTCTGCCTTGCAAACCGGTTCGTCTGTACCATTTTTCTAGGTTCCACATATATGCATTAATATACGATATTTGTTTTCTCTTTCTGACTTACTTCACTCTGTATGACAGTCTCTATGACGCGGAGCATTTTGAAGAAAATGTCCACACAATCTTGTTTTTTATGCTTTCAATGACTGCATAGCATAACAAGAACTGGAAGTGAAGGTGAATGGTATCATAGCCCATGTGGACACAATATAATGGAATTACAGATGCAGCTGACAATAGAAACACACAAACATCAAAAAGTAAAACAAATGTTTGGCTTAGGTAACAGTTTGCATCCCTGAGGAGAGGTTTGTGAAGGACAAAGCTAGTTACAGACACTACAGATTAGTAACAGTTAAAATAAAACTAGGATTGATTAACTCTTTCAGTCCAGTTTGTTTCTTCTCCAGCCCATTCATTGTTCCCTTTATTTTCCTTGTTATCAGGAGAGGAAAAAACCTCATTTCTATTTATGTTGTAACAAATTCCCCACTGCTAGTTCATTCCCTCTATATCAATGGAGGAAGGGAAATGGACATCATTCTTGTCTGGCTGAGGACAAAACGTCCGTTTTGCTCCACTTGACAAACACCAGCTGTGCAGCCCAGGGGACCATCTACCTTCTACTTCAGTTTCTGGTTTCATATCCCAGTCTTCATAATTATTTTTGGCCTTCTTTGGCTTTGGCAATTCTTACATTTCCCTTTTTGCTTTTTTTTTTTGGATAAAGACTTTCCCACATAACATCTAGTTCTTCCTGCTCCTTGTTTTTTTTTGTTGTTGTTGTTTTTGTTTTGCAGTACACGGGCCTCTCACTGTTGTGGCCTGTCCCGTTGCGGAGCACAGGCTCCGGACACACAGGCTCCGGACGTGCAGGCTCAGCGGCCATGGCTCACGGGCCCAGCCGCTCCACCGCATGTGGGATCTTCCTGGACCGGGGCACGAACTCGCATCCCCTGCATCAGCAGGTGGACTCTCAACCACTGTGCCACCAGGGAAGCCCCTGCTCCTTGTTTTTGATGTTACCATTTCCTGGGATGAGAAAGTCCCTTAACCCCTACCACACACACCTAGATTCTTCACCCCAAATTCAAATAGGTAGTGGTTTACATGTCTGTCTTGTTCTCGAGGCAATGACCTTATACAGTAAATCAGATTTATCTTTGCTTTGAGTAAAGCGGACATTCAGTGAATGTTGAGTGAATTCAATTCCATTGAGTTATTTTTCAATATACTGAATCAAACCCTCCAACTACCCAATGCTATCCTCCATATCTTTTTTTTTGAGTTAATTAACTTGAAAGTTTATTTTATTTTTAAATTTTTATTTTATTTATTTTTAATACAGCAATTTCTTATTAGTTATCTATTATATACATATTAGTGTATATATGCCAATCCTAATCTCCAAATTCATTCCACCACCACCACCCCACCCCCGCTTTCCCACCTTGGTGTCCATTGTTTGTTCTCTACATCTGTGTCTCTACTTCTGCTGTGCAAACCTGTTCATCTGTACCATTTTTCTAGATTCCACATATATGCATTAATATACGATATTCATTTTTCTCTTTCTGACTTACTTCACTCTGTATGACAGTCTCTAGGTCCATCCACATCTCTACAAATGACCCAATTTCTTTTTATTTCTTTTTATGGCTAAGTAATATTCCTTTGTATATATGTACCACATCTTCTTTATCCATTCATCTGTCGATGGGCATTTAGGTTGCTTCCATGACCTGGCTATTGTAAATAGTGCTGCAATGAACATTGAAGTGCATGTGTCTTTTTGAATTATGGTTTTCTCTGGGTATATGCCTAGTAGTGGGATTGCTGGGTCATATGATAATTCTATGTTTAGTTTTTTAAGGAACCTCCATACTGTTCTCTATAGTGGCTGTATCACTTTACATTCCCACCAATAGTGCAAGAGGGTTCCCTTTTCTCCACACCCTCTCCAGCATTTGTTTTTTCTAGATTTTCTGATGGATACCCATTCTAACCGGTGTGAGGTGATACCTCATTGTAGTTTTGATTTATATTTCTCTAATAATTAGTGATATTGATCAGCTTACATGTGCATCTTGGCCATCTGTATGTCTTCTTTGGAGAAATGTCTATTTGGGTCTTCTGCCCATTTCTTAATTGGGTTGTTTGTTTTTTTAATATTGAGCTGCATGAACTGTTTATATATTTTGGAGATTAATCCGTTGTCTGTTGACTCATTTGCAAATATTTTCTCCCATTCTGAGGGTTGTCTTTATGTCTTGTTTATAGTTTCCTTTGCTGTGCAGAAGATTTAAGTTTCGTTAGGTCCCATTTGTTTATTTTTGTTTTTATTTCCATTACTCTAGGAGGTGGGTCAAAAAGATCTTGCTGTGATTTATGTCAAAGAGTGTTCTTCCTATGTTTTCCTCTAATAGTTTTATAGTGTCCAGTTTTACATTTAGGGCTTTAATCCATTTTGAGTTTATTTTTGTGTATGGTGTTAGGGAGTGTTCTAATTTCATTCTTTTGCATCTAGCTGTCCAGTTTTCCCAGCACCACTTATTGAAGAGACTGTCTTTTCTCCACTGTATATCCTTGCCTCCTTTGTCATAGATTAGTTGACCATAGGTGCGTGGGTTTATCTCTGGGCTTTCTATCCTGTTCCATTGATCTATCTTTCTGTTTTTGTGCCAGTACCATATTGTCTTGATTACTGTAGCTTTGTAGTTTAGTCTGAAGTCAGGGAGTCTGATTCCTCCAGCTCCATTTTTTTCCCTCAAGATTGCTTTGGCTATTCAGGGTCTTTTGTGTCTCCATACAAATTTTAAGATTTTTTGTTCTAGTTCTGTAAAACATGCCATTGGTAATTTGATAGAGATTGCATTGAATCTGTAGATTGCTTTGGGTAGTATAGTCATTGTCACAATATTGATTCTTCCAATCCAAGAAAATGGTGTATCTCTCCATCTGTTTGTGTCATCTGTGATTTCTTTCATCAGTGTCTTATAGTTTTCTGAGTACAGGTCTTTTGCATCCTTAGGTAGGTTTATTCCTAGGTAATTTATTCTTTTTGTTACAGTGGTAAATGGGATTGTCTCCTTAATTTCTCCTTCTGATCTTTTGTTGTTAGTGTATAGGAATGCCAGAGATTTCTGTGCATTAATTTTGTATCCAGCAACTTTACCAAATTCATTAATTAGTTCTAGTAGTTTTCTGGTGGCATCTTTTGGATTATCTATGTATAGTATCATGTCATGTGCAAACAGTGACAGTCTTACTTCTTCTTTTCCAATTTGTATTCCTTTCTTCTCTGATTGCCTTGGCTAAGACTTCCAAAACTCTGTTGAATAATAGTGACGAGAGTGGACATCTTGTCCTGTTCCTGATCTTAGAGGAAATGCTTTCAGTTTTTCACCATTGAGAATGATGTTTGTTGTGGGTTTGTTATATATGGCCTTTATTATGTTGAGGTAGGTTCCCTTTATGCCCACTTTCTGGAGAGTTTTAATCATAAATGGGTGTTGAATTTTGTTGAAAGCTTTTTCTGCATCTATTGAGATGATCATATGGTTTTTCTTCTTTAATTTGTTAATATGGTGTATCACATGGATTGATTTGCGTATATTGAAGAATCCTTGCATCCCTGGGATAAATCCCACTTGATCACAGTGTATGATCCTTTTAATGTGTTGTTGGATTCCGTTTGCTAGTATTTTGTTGAGGATTTTTGCATCTATATTCATCAGTGATATTAGTCTGTAATTTTCTTTTTTTGTAGTATCTTTGTCTGGTTTTGGTATGAGGGTGATGGTGGCCTCGTAGAATGAGTTTGGGAGTGTTCCTTCCTCTGCAATTTTTTGGAAGAGTTTGAGAAGGATAAGTGTTAACTCTTCTCCAAATATTTGATAGAATTCACCTGGAATGTCCTATAAATATCAATTAAATCTATCTGGTCTATTGTGTCATTTAAAGCTTCTGTTTCCTTATTAATTTTCTGTCTGAATGATCTGTCCATTGGTGTAAGGAGGTGTTAAAGTCCCCCACTATTATTGTGTTACTGTCGATTTCCTTTTTTATAGCTGTTAACAGTTGCCTTATGTATTGAGGTGCTCCTATGTTGGGTGCATATACATTTATAATTGTTATATCTTCTTCTTGTATTGATCCCTTGATCATTATGTAGTGTCTTTCCTTGCCTCTTGTAACAGTCTTTATTTTAAAGTCTATTTTATCTGATGTGAGTATTGCTACTCAGCTTTCTTTTGATTTCCATTTGCTTGGAATATTGCTTTCCATCCCCTCACTTTCAGTCTGTATGTGTCTCTAGGTCTGAAGCGGGTCTCTGGTAGACAGCATATATTGGTCTTGTTTTTGTATCCATTCAGCGAGCCTGTGTCTTTTGGTTGGAGCATTTAATCCATTCACATTCAAGGTAAATATCTATATGTATGTTCCTATTACCATTTTCTTAATTGTTTTGGCTTTGTTTTTTGTAGGTTCTTTTCTTCTCTTGTGTTTCCCACTTAGAGAACTTCCTTTAGCATTTATTATAGAGCTGGTTTGGTGGTGCTGAATTCTCTTAGCTTTTTCTTGTCTGTAAAGCTTTTGATTTCTCCATTGAATTTGAATGAGATCCTTGCTGGGTAGAGTAATCTTGAATGTAGGTTCTTCCCTTTCATCACTTTAAATATATCGTGTCAATCCCTTCTGGCTTATAGAGTTTCTGGTGAGAAATCAGCTGTTAACCTTATGGGAGTTCCCTTGTGTGTTATTTTGTCATTTTTCCCTTGTTGCTTTTAATAATTTTTCCTTGTCTTTAATTTTTGTCAGTTTGATTACTATGTGTCTCAGCATGTTTCTCCTTGGGTTTATCCTGCCTGGGACTCTGCACTTCCTGGACTTGGGTGGCTATTTCCTTTCCCATGTTAGGGAATTTTTCAACTCTAATCCCTTCAAATATTTTCTCTGTTCCTTTCTCTCCCTCTTCTCCTGCTGAGACCCCTATATTGCAAATGTTGGTACATTTAATGTTGTCCCAGGGGTCTCTTAGGCTATCTTCATTTCTTTTCATTCTTTTTTCTTTATTCTGTTCCATGGCAGTGAATTCCACCATTCTGTCTTCCAGGTCACTTATCCGTTCTTCTGCCTCAGTTATTCTGCTACTGATTCCTTCTAGTGTATTTTTCATTTCAGTTACTGTATTGTTCATCTCTGTTTGTTCTTTAATTCTTCTAGGTCTTTGTTAAACATTTCTTGCATCTTCTCAATCTTTGCCTCCATTCTTTATCTGAGGTCCTGGAACATCTCCACAATCATTATTCTGAATTCCTTTTCTGGAAGGTTTATCCCTCACATCTTTTGTACCTCCATTCCAGCACCTTCTCTGTGAACCCTCCATTTCATTTCTTCCTTTCTCCTCCCCATACCCCACTCCCTCTTCCATCAATGCTGGGCCAACATAACCACCTCATATGTGCTCCCCTAATTTTGTACTTATATACAGACAGTAATTTTTTTCTAGTGAAAAGAGCACAAGCTTTGATTCAATTAACTACAATAAACCATAGTGATGAATAACAGTTTTTGAGTATCTACCATGTGTGTTCACTGTACAAAGCAACTTGCATGTACTATCTAATTTAATGTATACAGTAACCTTATGCATTAGTACTGCTATTAGTCCATTTCATAGAAGAGAAACCTGAAGCTTAAAGACATTAACGCATTTGCTCAGTGCTACACACTTAGCCAGGGTCAGAACTGGGCCCAGAGTTAAAGATATTTAGGTCCCCGGCTTTGTGCTTCAGAGTAGCAGGTATTAAGAGACACCCCCACTGGGGCGGAGGGGCCGAGATCGGCATGGGATGTGCCTCCATGCCCCGAGAGCAAGCACATTGTGCAACACATCACCTAGGTTCATGGTGCTCTGTTTTGCTGACTCCACCACCTTTATTTAAGTCTCCTTAAGCAATTTCAACCTTTTCCTGGCTGTGTCTCAGAGTATTAAAAGGTATAGGATGTTTGGCAACCAAGAATTGTCTTTTCTCCCCAGCCATGGAGAAACCAAGTTTCATTTTCATAAGGAAGGAGGATATTTTCATATTTGATCCTCATAGAGCATTTCTTGGTTTTCTCAACTGGATTATCTAGTTCTACTCCCCTTGTCTGAAGCCTTAAAATATTCTATTATTTCTCTTGAGACATTTATTATACTGTTCTTAGCATTAGTTTTTGGGGTGGTGTTTTCTTTATTTCCCTCACTGGATTTTATTCTATGCAAGAACTGGGACCACAATATTTTTCCTCTTTTAGTTTCCTGCAGCCTCTCACTATTCTCAGCTGAGGTCAATAAAGAAAATCCTGCATATTTGTACAGAGCAGGGTTTCCCAACCTCGGCACTGTTGGCATCTGGGAGGGAGAATTCTTTGCTGTGGAGACTGTCCTGTCCACTGTAGGCTGGTAAGCAACATTTCCGGCCTCTACTCCCTAGCAGTCCTCCCCCCAAATCTGAAAATAATGTCCCCAGACGTTGCCAAGTATCACCTATGAGGCAAAGTCACTCCTAGTTGAGGACCACTGGTAAAGAATATTAGCATTCAAAGGATTTCACATAAAAGATTAAAAGTTAAGTGAAAAAGATGAACAAAGGAGTGAGAAATAAAATATGGCTTAAATTAGTTGAATGGTGAAATTTTCAATATTTATTTGGGAAATTTAAAACAAGTCTCAAAATAAATGGAAGAAAGGGAACTAACATTTATATATTGTATCTACTAGTATTAGGCACTTAACTCCTAGTGACTCATTTAACGACCCACAAAATGTAATGAAGTAAGTTATTAGTAGGACTCAGGGAAGATCCTGTTTTCTCAGATGTTCTCCACTGAAGACTCACCATCAATGTAAAAATAAAAGAACAGCAGAATAGTTAAACCCATGGGCTATAGAGGTAGATAGTGGATTCCAAGCCTGGTTTTGCCACTTACTAGCTATGTGACTTGGAGCAGTAACTTAAACTCTCTGGGCTGCAATTTACTCACCCATGAAGATGGGTTTAATTAGAGCAACTGTTTCAAAGGGTTTTGTGAGGATTAAATGAAACAATGGCTGCAAAGTGCTTAGAACACTGCAAAAACTTGGTACTCAAGAAATATTAGCTTCTAAAAGTACTAACAGTACATATAAAGGCGCACATGAGTTGCTAGCTCATCAACTATAAGATATAATCCAATTTCTGAAGCATTACTATATATATTTATCATGTCCCTGAGAACTATTGATGTTCATCATCTTTTCCTGTCCTTATTGGCCATTTGAATCTTTTCTTTTGTGAAGTGTCTACTGTTTTTTAAAAATTGAGTGTTTGCAAATGAACTTTTATGAAACAGAAACAAACTCACAGACACAGAGAACAGACTCGTGGTTGCCAAGGGGTAGCGGGTAGGGAGGGATGGAGTGCGAGTTTAGGATTAGCAGATGCAAACTATTATATACAGAATGGATAAACAACAAGGTCATACTGTATAGCACAGGGAACAATATTCAGTATTCTGTGATAAACGATAATGGAAAAGAATATTTTAAAAAACACACATATATATGTATAACTGAATCACTTTGCTGTATAACAGAAATTAACACAACATTGTAAATCAACTATATCTCAATTTTAAAACATTGAGTGTTTGTCTTTGAGTTAATTGTCATTTCATATACAAGTCCTTTACGTAATATATGTGTACAAATGTTTTCTCCCCATTTGTGACTTGCCTTTTTGTTTTCCTAGCAGCTTCTTTCAAAGAGCAAATGTTTTTAATGCTGATCAAGTCCAATTATATTTTTTTAATTTATCATCTGTTCAGTTGGTATTCTAAGAAAGTTTTGCCTACCCTAAGATAACAAAAATTTTCTCCCACATTTTCCTCTGGATGTTTTAACTTTCACACGGAGGTCTACGATCCACCTCAAGTTAAACAAAATGTGGTAAATCTGTACAGTGGAATAGTACTCAGCATTGAAAGGGACAAGTCACTGACACACACAACTTTAGATGAATCTCAAAATCATTAGTTTGAGTAAAAGAACGCAGATACAAAAGAGTGGAGATTATCTCATCGCATTTATAAAACATATTCTAGAAAATGCAAACTCATTTATAGTGACAAGCCAGTGGTTGTCTGACAAGAGGAACAGAGGCAGGGTGGACTGCAAAACGGAATGAGGAAACTTAGAGAGTGAAGGAAATCTTTAGTATCTGGGATATGCTGGTGTATGCACAACTGTCAAACTGATCAAATGACTCATTTTAAATATGTGCAGCTTATTATAATTATGTCAATAGAGTCAAAAAATATACATTTGAAATCAAGGAGATATGGAATTTTGTTCAAGCTACTTGGTGCAGAATTAAGATTTTATATTCACACCATGCCAACCCCAGCATTTGTCTGACCCCTTATATCACCTGAGCACTCCATAACTAACTCTCTAGTATTGAGAGTTGGCATTGGCTCTTGATTGCTTGGTTTACATGCAACACCTGTCCTCTAGGGGTCAGGCTTGTCCCAGAAAAATAATTCAAGCTGGTAAATTCACTGGCTCACCCTCACTCTGGAAGGTAGCCTTAAGATGTATTGGAGGGAATCTGTGCATGTACGTATGTGCATGTGTGCGTGTGTGTATTTAATTTGCATCAAAACAAAAACTGGTGTGCTTTAATATGAGAGGCCGCTGCCCAGCCACTCTCAAAAAATAGCGTTCCCCTAGAGTAAGGATGGTGACAGCCAACATTTGATGGGAGACCCTTTTAGAAATGTCTCAAAGTGATCTTAAATCAGTAACCCCGGTTCCGTGCAGATTTTAAGCCACCAGTACTTTGGAAAAAGCAGGCACACCTAGCGATTCAGATTATTTTCTGCCAGAATGGAATGTTGGAACAATTTAGTGAAGAGCAATCCTTTACTGAGGGTGTGTTATGTACCTGGAACTGTACTACATGCATAATATGTGCTATCCCGTTAACCCTTGCGGCAATTCCCCGACTAGCTGGTGCTATAGTCTTCCTATTTTTACTGGAGAAGAAGCAGAGGGCTGGAGAGGCAAACTAAGTTTCCAAATTCCCATGGCATTTTCCCTTTCACAAAGTTTCTCAGGCCTTAACCCAGAATTACAGTTCATTAATAGAAGCAATTTTTGGCCATGGCTGAAGTTTTTGACCAGAGAGGTTTTCATAGCTACTCCTGTCACACTGAAGGACAAACAGAGGCACTGGATATGTCATCTAATGACTTCATCGAAGGCATTGATGACAAGCTATTTAAATTTGTAGATAACAAGAATCTAAGAGGAAAAGTTTGGATAATACATTCAGGAAATATCACATCCAAAAATATAAAATTTAATAGGGATAGATTTTTTAGTATTTTTAAATTTTATTTTATTTATTTTTGGCTGTGCCCCATGGCATGTGGGATCTTAGTTCCCCGACCAGGGATCAAACCCATGCCCCCTGCAGTGGGAGCTCGGAGTCTTAACCACTGGACCGCCAGGGAAGCCCCAGGATAGATTTTTAAAAAACCTTGCAGAGCTTTGCAAGAGTGATTTAGAGAGAGGATTCAAACATCTGAAAATGGGGTGATATTCTTAAGAGTATGAGTCTGTGACTCCTGCAAAGTAAAGGAGACTGCTGGCCCGGACTGGAAAGGGGTTACCCATCGCTCCCATTCAGGCTTTTTGGAGGAAGCAGGGTAAGGGGTAATTCAAAGCAAAAATTCTCTGTGATTCCCATCCTAAAGAGATTAGAACAGCCAGAAGAAGGATGGAATTTGGAACCAATCGAGACCCCTGATATGATCCAGATCTTTGAAGGGGACATGCCTATCGGGAGTGACATCCCAACCAAGCCTCTAAAATCCTGATTCCTGAATTGAGGGCCTTGCTCTCAATGATATCCATCTCTTTTTTCTCTTTTTAAAAAAATCCCCAAACTTGGTAGTACTTCCATTCCTTCTTCTGTGAAGCAAAGATGGTATTGTGGTTAACTAAAACTTTAGGAACAAAGGTCAAGGATTCTGATTATCTTAAGGCTGGCCCAATACATGGTTTAGGATTTAGGGGCTAACACTTATATTCCAAGGCACCTAGGAAATGTCCACCAAAAAGTTTGAAATTCAAATTTAGGAGTTTCTATAGCAAAGACTAATACGCAGTTGGGCATGACCCCATTTTCTCTACGCCACAGTCCCTCAGTGTGTGTTGAGACTATCTGATGCATTGTGGCGTAAAAAACATTTAAAACAGCTATTTTAGATTTTCAGTGACTTGCCAAGCTTAATTCTGGTTTGAAGTTAGCGGGCAAAGTGTCTATTGAGAGTTTAAAATAAGTGATCGAATGAAACAAAAAGAGGTGAAGAGAGGGGATATCCAACCTGATTAATTAAATTGTTTAATGGCTTTTGCCATCGGGCATCAACCCATCAGAATGACTGTGGATGTAGAGTTGGGGCAGGATCCCAGAGGCCCGCCTGCTGTAAGAGACAGTAGAGTTGCTGGATGACTAAGTGACTGGGAGTCACTCATTTCACGTGTACGCTGATGGGGATTAGCCAAACTGATGCCCACTGGGAAGGTAATTAATGTAGATCAAATGTAAGGCACAGCAGCAAACAGCCGGACCTGGCTCACTGGCTATCTTGATGATGAAATGATATTTTCAGGGCATACTCATTCTACAGTTGTTTTTTTATTTTAATATTATTGTATTTGAAAACTGCATAGCAATTGATGAGACTGCACAGTAACAAATTAAACAGTCCTGGGCACTTTGGAAAACACCATTAAATAAACCCAACTGAAAAATTCTAGTAATGACTCAGTTTTTTAATCAGAAAATTAGACATTTATACTTAGAAAGTATTTGTAAGAATTCCTTTCTACTGCACATATAGGTAGACCGGTGGTTCTCAGCCAGGGGTGATTTTGCCCCCAGGGGTGTTAGCAATGACATTTTGGACAGTCACATCTTGTGAGGAAGTACTGCCATTCATATCTAGCAGGTAAGTGGCAATAGATACTGCTATATAGCTTTACATCTTTCAGTGCACTGCAGAGCTCACCATAGCAAAGAATCATCTGGCACACGGCGTGGGCAGTGTTGAGGCAGAGAAAACCTGAGCCTTGAGCAGCAACCCCTTTATGAGTAACCATTTGGAAGCTACAGAAGCATCAAAGAAAACACCAGGCGTCAGTAAGAACTCATGAAATGTCGCCTCCTAAGTTAAAAAGAGTTCCAAATTGATTCTCAAGCATTTTTTTGTACGTATTGTAGGAAGCAAATACATATATTGACGTTTTTGAGAAACAGATCTTTTCACTGTGGGAGAAGGGATTTACAAATAGGAAATGGGGCAAGGTGAGGAAAACACCCGCGGGGCTGGATTTCACTTGTTAATATCTGTGTGAATACATGAAGATATCATATTTATTATATTATATATCATATCATATTAATTTTCTATGTCTACTTACTGAAAAGTCTTAGAAATGAAGATATCCATAAAGGCAGGAGCACTCCCAAATCTTGTTTTCTAAATACATTCTCTGCTAAAAGGAACTAGAGCTTCTCTAAGAACTGGCCGATTCCAGGAATGGGACAAGGAAAGCACAGGAAAGCCTGGGATATCTTGTGGGGCGTCGGAGCATGATGAGGCCATGTGCAAAGGACATGGGATCTGGCTTGAGGGAGCTTCCAGTGGCCAGATTTCGAGCAATTTGTACATGATAAAGAATAACAAGCTGAGCTTCCCTGGTGGCGCAGTGGTTGAGAGTCCGCCTGCCGATGCAGGGGATACGGGTTCGTGCCCCGGTCCAGGAAGATCCCACATGCCGCGGAGTGGCTGGGCCCGTGAGCCATGGCCGCTGAGCCTGAGCGTCCGGAGCCTGTGCTCCGCAACGGGAGAGGCCACAACAGTGAGAGAGGCCCGCGTACCGCAAAAAAAAAAAAAAAAAAAAAAAGAATAACAAGCTAATGGATGTAATATCTTGAACTAATTTTAAAAAGATATAAATTAATGAGAGAGAAAATACTGTTTTTAGAAGAATGCTAGCTAAATAAACATAGAAGGAAGGGTGGGATTTTAATATATGGTTTTATGATCTTTAATCCCAAATGAAGTTGTTGTTTCCAGGAAGGATCTTCAACGAATGTTAAAACCACTAGATGTTGGGGAAGAGTGTACTCACTGTCTCAAAGTATTGCCCCGTGGGTTATTTATAAAATACAGTAGAGAGATCTGTCAATCCCTCCTTCACGTGGTGATCAAATTAGCTCCACAGAGCAGACAACCAGACATCACGTGCCCCCAGTGTTACACATCACCCGTGTAATAATCTTGCCAAAATGTTTACCCTGAATCTACCATGAGGAAACAATTTAAAAAACCAAGATGTGGGACTTTATACAAGACCTCTGCTCTAGACCCTTCAAAAAAAAGTCAAGGTCACGAAAAAAACCAACAAAACAAAACAAAACATCAGGAACAGATCCAGATTAAAGAGATTAATGAGACACCACCAAATACAATGTGAAAACCTTGAGAAAATGGAAACATTACCATATATTATGTAATACATTTCATTAAAACTAATTTTCTCAGTGTGTTAATGCTGTTCTGGTCTGAAAGGAAATGTCCTTATTCTCAGGCATATTAAAGGATTTAGAGAAAAGTGTCATGGTGTCTGCAACTTACAATCAAATAGTTCAGGAAACATGTAGATACATAGATAGATGATAGATAGGTAGATAGATAGATAGATAGATAGATAGGTGGATAGATATAAAGGATATGCAACAAAATGTTAACTTTGGTGAATATGGACAAAGAATGTGCAGATGTTCATTATACAGTTTTGAAACTTATCAAAAATAAAAAAAGGAAGATTTTACTACAGTCAATGGCAGTTGGAAAAAAAAATGGAAGTTTTTACCTTTTGTTACAACCATTACTGGTAAAATATTTTTTCTTCAGCTCTATATGTTTTGAAGGACTCCAATGTACAGACAAATGCCTTTTTAACATAGAGGATAGTGCTTTGGATGTCCTTTCTGCTATAGATGGTTTGTCTTAAGTTTCAAAATATAAAATGAGATGTTCAAACCCCTGACTAAGAAGCAACTTTCGAGGGCTCCATTTGAGACACACAGCTTTCCCAGTCACATTGGTTGGGCTGCAGTGACTTACCCAAAGGAAGGGTAATGAACATGATATGATATCATTTACGGTATATATACACACACACACACACACACACACACACACACACACACATATATAATACAGTCATATACATAGATATGTGTATATATATGCATATATGTATACACACACGTATATAAATATAAGATTTTTTTCTAGATTGTATGATGTATTAAAAATAGGTGATGTTCCACAAAGATTATCATAACGTTCAGGTGCTCTACCACTTTGATAGGCTGGAGAACCACCAATACAAAAGTATATCGACGTGTATATCAGCGCTTCTCAGCCTGGGATCTATGAACAATTTAAAGAAGCCTGGGAAATTGCATGTAGAGTTTTGTGTGGATGTGCATGTGTGTCATTTTTTATGGAAAAGTTTGATAGCTTTCATCAGATTCTAAAAGGAATATATGACTTTAAAAAGCCCACTAAAATAGAAGGCATCCCACTAACATACAGTATATTTATCGTAGATTTATGCTAAGCGTGTGTTCTCTCAAGCACTCTGCTTCGTCACTGTATGGCATGCCATGCTTAACTCATGCACGCTCTTGAAACAAACACACTGCTTTTCATTAAAATTAAATCATTGTGTCAACCAAAAAGGAATAAATTTGAATTTTATCTTGTTTTCATATTTCCGCCCACCATCCTACAGTTGGGTGTTTTCTAATGATTTGATAACTTTGAAGAATCCTCAGGTTCAAGTTCACTGAAGAATTCCCTCAGGAGGACATTTTTGTTGTCCAGCGTTTCCGCCTACTTATTCTTTGAGCCTAACTCTATTTTTAAAAAACTTTTTAAACTTCTACATCTTTGCATCTAGCAGTTTCCAGCTATGAAGTAGAGAAAACTCAGTTTTTATTCAATAGAATTGCTGTGATTAACAGAAGCAAAGTAATAACACAGTATGAAGAATTTTTGTTTTATTTTTTTACACATAAAATGAAAGTATGTGCACATTCTGTCTTAAATCAGCAAGATTCCTTTTGATACCCTTTCAATTCTGTATGTCGGGGTGGAATGAGCAACGAGGAAGAGGGGGCTCCCTGACAAGATACTTTACCCAGAAGCACTTTTCTCTTATTCTTACCCAGAGGCTATGACAATGCTTCATTAAAGTGAAATCCAGTCTTTATGCAGCGGTGTCATCCATTGTTCCTAATCCTCCCTAATCTTGTCTGATTCTATATTTTGTCAATGGGTAGCCGTGCCCACTTTATGCTACTGGATGATAGGTATTTAAAAAGTATGGTTAAAAATAGGACATTTAGGGCCTGAATAAATCATGTACTTGAAAATTCTCTTTCCCATCCCAATCCCTATATTCTATAAAAATACCGTATAAATTGTAACTGAAATGAACTTTTACCCTGAAAAATGATACGGCCTCAACTAAAGTGGACGTGATCGTCAGTATTACTAGGGAATAAACTGCCTTAGTACAGTCTTGATGAAAAAGTGCTTTGAGAAAAAAATTTGACTGAGTTTTCCCACCGCTTCTTCTTGTCTATACGCCTAAGTAGTCCTACCCAGTTCCCTAGCTTGGCAAAGTATATGACAATAATAATATAATACACATAATAAATAGTGACCTTGTAATATATTATAACAATATATAATAATATAACAAGACTGAGTATATAGATTCTTATTTACAGATTCTACTAGAGCCTGTTGCAAAAAAAAGAACTATGTGAAAAACAGATTCTCCGAATTATCTCTACAATCTGTATGCTAAAGGAGAAACTTATATAGTTTCAAACATCCTTCCTCACTTTAACTAGTACTTTATTAACTCACATACAGCGATAATATAACAAAACGAACATTATAACTGAAGTAGGGATCGCTGGAAATCAAATTCATATGCTGTCACTGTTTGTTTAAAATGGTCAGAGACAGACAGAGACTCAGAGAGAGACAGATAGAGATAGAGAGACAGACCATGAAATGAAGGCTGAGGTCAGGGCAGGAAGTGTTCTCAACTCCTCAGAGGAGCTGCATAAATCCAAGGTATTTGCCTCATTTTGTCCTTCTTCTTTTATTTCTTCTGTGTTTCTTCATAGATCGGAAGTCCTAACCAATTTTAGAAATACCAGTGTCAGCTTCTGACCTAAGCACTCATGACCGAGATAAAATTATTAATTAAAATTGGAAGCAAATAAATGTCATGTCTCTTACTTGTGTCTTAATCATTGTTCTCCTTATTGCTTACTCTTGTAGTTTCATTGCCTATACAGGTATATACCTCAGAGATATTTCGGGTTCAGTTCCAGACCACCGCAATAAATCGAATGTCACGACAAAACGGGTCACAGGAATGTTTGGGTTTCCCAGTGCATATGAGTTATGTTAATGCTACACAGCAGTCTATTAAGTGTGAAATAGCATTATGTCTAAAAAACCCAAAATATACGTATCATAATTAAAAAATACTTTATTGCTAAAAAATGCTAACCATCATCTGAGTCTTCGGTCAGTCGTAATCCTTTATCTGGTGGACGGTCTTGCCTCCTTGTTGACGGCTGCTGACTGGTCAGGGTGTTGGATGCTGAAGGCTGGGGTGGCCGTGGCAACTTCTTAAAATACGGCAACAGTGAAGCTTGCCACAGCGTTTGACCCTTCCTTTCATGAACAAGTTCTCTGTAGAACGCACTGCTGTTTGATAGCATTTTACCCACAGTAGAATTTCTTTCAAAACTGGATTCAGTCCTCTCAAACTCTGCTGATGCTTTATCAACTAAGCTGACATCATATTCTAGATCCTTTGTTGTCATTTCAACAGTCTTCACAGCATCTTTTCCAGGAGTTGTGCTTTCACCACATTTGGTGCGTCCACTCCCCAGTGACAGACACCCAATGGCCTCCCTGTCCACACCATCACAAACACTGCTAAGGGGCGTAGTCTCATACACACTCCCTTACCCACCTGTGTGGAAATTTCTTTGTAAAGGAAATGACTGTATCACAGGGCTCACATCTATGCCAATCACCATACATACATTACTCAGAATCTGCCTTGCGGAATGGCTGACGTTACCCTAGTTTTGCAGATGAGGCAATGAGGGCTTGGGAATTCATACAATACAATTGGGGGAGCCATGATGTAAATATGGGTCCATCTCTTCTGAAGCCTAGGCTCTTCCCACGTGCCACCATACACTATTCATATAAGCTTTTATTTGAGAGAAAATGATCTTATTTTTATTGTACTATGATTATTATCCCTATTTTATAATGATAGCATCTTACCAGAATAATTAAGAAAGTTGTCCAAAATATAAAGCATTAATAGGCATAATCAGATATTTGGCAGTTAATAAATACAGTATTATTTGCCTCACTTCACAGTTAGATCTTATAGCTTTTCAAGCATTTAGATCACAGAACCAAGAAGGAAAACTCTAGGCTCAGGTTTTTCTTTAAAAAATATTAGAAATACATAATTAGAATCAATTCATGAACTTTGTTATTTGACACGTTTATTTGCAAGACAGTTTCAACTATCATTAACCTAGCACTTGAGAACTCTACTTTCTTCATTTATTTTCCAAAATTCCACCTTCCTGTTAGAGGAGTTTTTCCACAACAGTCTCTGTATTATTCTTATATTCAACTGATTTTATGCAGTAACCTTAATTGACAATTTCCTCAACCTGGGTGACTGTCTGTGTGTACACAGGTGTGTGTAGATGAATTTACAGAATTCTTGTTTGTTGACTATTCTAGTTTTCATTACTAGATTTAACATTCCTTGGGAGCAAGGAAAATTTACCTGTGAAATTATCAGTGTTTGCAAAATCACCCAGGAATCAATATGTATTAGCAACAGTGACATTCTAAATATTTCACTATTTCTGGTCTAATTAATATTATCCAGTCAGTTTCAGGAAAGAGGAACCCATAGAACACAGAAGCCCCAAGGCACATGGGATCCCACCAAAGATGCTTGGAGCCCAGGGAAGCCTTCACCCAGTCAGTGGGGGCAAGTTAGAAGTGTCCTTAGACATAGAAGGACTTCACATTGAGTCTCAAAGAGAAAGAATTGCAGAAATGTTCCTTTAATGTACCTTTCCGCCTGCTTTTAAGGTAGAAAAATCCCTCCCAAGCAAAAGAGATGTGTCATCTGGAAGCTGTCATGGGAGAAAAAAAAGAGGAAAAAAAGGATGCCCAAGGCTCCAACTCTTCTAGGTTGAGAAGGGGGATTTTTGTTCAGGAAACAGGAGGAGAGAACATGTCTTAGAAGGGGATATTGACAACTAAAGGATTGCAAGAAGACACAGGGCCTGGGTCTGTCCTTTTGGGACAAGTACATCTCCAAGGGTGGCTAAGACACCAGGTTCTTACAACCTGGCACAGAGCCTGTGTAGGTTCTTAACCATTTCACAAGAATTAACTTTTCTAGTGCCTCCTTCCCCTTCCCTAAACCAGGGCTAATCTTTTACTCTCATGCTCCGTCCTTCAAACTTCATTTCATAATATGCTCATTGATCCTAGAAGTAGTAGGAACTTCAGAACGGTCACCCCATCACACAAACATAAACCACGAGACTTTACATGCATTTACAGAATTCACCCATTCTTAAGAGACTAATTTTAAAGCCATAAGAAGAAGCTGAGACCCAGGAAAGTAAAGGAATTCTTCCCAACACATAAAGTTATTAATAAGGCCAGTCCAGTGGAGTGAAGGTCCTCTAAGAAGTGCTTCGTCACACAGAGGCTTCAACCCTACGTGACCAGCTCTGTTTTGAATGAGTTACTAGGGAGTAAGTAGAAAATAGCAACAGAGTTCTGTTTTGCTAGACAAATCAGGGATTTGAAGTCAATTTAGCCTGCCTCAAGGATTTTAAAATGCACACTATCAGTGATATTCAGATATGTTAATGTAAGTATATATTAACAAAAAGCCCCCCTCAGTTCAAGAATAAGCTGCCCCCTCGTTTTGGCTCATTGCAAACCTGTCCCAATGCCATATTTTACCGCTTTTATCTGTTCCCCTTTGACAAGAAACGAGCTGCAATTATAAAGCACAGCTACTTCTCTTTACCTTTGTTGCTTTTCGGTGGTGAGGAGGACAGTCTGGCAGGAGAGATGGCAGCCGCGTCTCTGAAGAGGAAATATAAAGTCTTTGCTTTCTGCCTCTCCCTTTCCATTTGCGTCCTTAGTGATTCAAGTCTACACCTGCTGGGCAGAAAGTACAGCTCTGAGGAGGAAGTCCTTTAAAAGCCACCCAGAGCTGCGTTCAGGAGGCTCTCAGGATGGCCAGTGCTTTGTGGAGAAGCACTGAGTCCCTAACCTTCAGCTTTGCTAGGGGAAGCATTGTCGAGCCTATCCTCTGTTCAAGAAAATAAGCTGTCTTTCTCAAAAGAATCACTTGAACTCATGCAAGCTGTCAGTGCCACGCTCAGCGTTCGAAGGGTCGCCTGGGTCACGTGCATGGCACAGAGCTACTCGGCAGGAACGACTCCCGCATGACCCACGCTGCCTGGTCCGAGGCGCTTCATCCCGAGATCTTCCGAGCTCTCTTGCGGAAGCTTCAGCACTGCGGAGCTTCAGCCGTCTGCTGGCAGGTGATTCCTGTCCCATAGAAAGAACCCAGGAGTGAGCTCAAGCAGGAGTTATTCTGTGGTTTTCGTTTAAAAGCTTGCTAAGAGCCACAAGCCACCCCATCTCAAGTGAGTTAGGAGGTATGATTCAGTACCAGGTAAGAGAGGCTAGAGATGGGGGGCGGGGGTAGGGATGAAAGCTAGAGACAAAAAAATGTTTGGGGTTCCCAGTAGCCAGAATCAGCTCTGTGAATCAAGCGCAGCTCCCCAGGGCTCCTCCTGTCTGTGTAACACACAGCCCACTTGGCCGTGTAACATCCCAGGTTGATACCACTGTCCAAACTTAAACAGTAAAGGCAGACTGCACTGCACTTGACGACATGAGAAAGCCCTTCACAGCCAGGGATTTTTCTCTTCATCCTCGGCCTGCGACATGTCCTCTCTTAGTCAAAATTAAACCGGTCTGCAAGACACAGACTAGAAAAATTAGGTTTAAAATTATGGCCCTGCTATCCACTGTGCCCATAAGATTCTCATAAAAATACTTGTATTCAACCAACAGCACAGAACTAAAAAGAGTCCCAAATCTGCCCCGTCTCTCTCTGCTCAGAGCAAGTGTTTTCTGATGTGAATCCATTCCAGTTGGGGGTTTCTGTCATTTGGAATCATCCTATCCCTGGTTAGGGCTGATTCTCCACCTCTTCATCTTGTTCTCAACTCTTTTTTTGTTGTTGAAGTATAGTTGATTTACAATGTTGTGGTAGTTTCAGGTGTACAGCATAGTGACTCAGGTATAAATATGTATATATAGATATATACACATATATGTGTATATGTAGACATTCTTTTTCAGATTATTTTCCATTATAGGTTATTACAAGATATTGAGTAAAGTTCCCTGTGCTATACAGTAGGTCCTTATTCTCTTCTATTTTGAGATCCGAGAAGAAAATGATGATTTTCTTAGCTTTCTTGCTATCTGAGAATTGGGCTGATCAGAGAAGGTCTTCTTCATCCTTGGTCTAGATTGTCCCTCTGTCATTTTCCCAATTGGAGGGGCCGTTCTTTCACTCCTTTTGAGCTTTCCTTCCAGATGGAAGGACGTCCATTAGCATAACCTTCTGTGATTCTCTTTACTCTTTCCCTCACTTCTCCAAGTCTTGCATGCATGTAGTCTATTTGGGAAATTATCTCAGGGAATAGAAGCAGAAGAGAAGGGGGAGTGAAGCAGGGAAAGAGGAAGCTAATACAACGGTTGTTATAAGCAGGCCACTGGTACATGACCCCATGGACCTTTGGAGGAATCTTATAACATGTATCTCAGAACTGTCCACCCAGAGGAAAAATGAAGGAAGCACTTATCTACTGGCTTTCCTCCCCATTGGTCAAGGATGGTCCCATGGGAGTTCCCTCAGGTTGCTCCTGAGTGTGCAGCAAGCATGCACATCCCACACCAAAGCATCGGAAAAGCCCTGGAGCTAGAAGCAAAGGGAGAGGAGGTGCTGTCAGGGTGCCATGCACAAAGTTACTTAAAGCCTGTGCAGAACTGGTAGCTCACTAGCGTCTAGATTCAGAGGTGGGGAGACAGAATTTGAAGTAGCTCACAAGAGGGGTCCAACACGTCTAACCCATGACACAGCCTGCTGGTGGGTTTGGGAGAAGAGCTGCCCTCCAGTTTCCTTACGTGGGCACTAGCTGTTCGAATGAAGCCCATATTCTAGTGTATTCCTCCTGGCCTAGGTTTTCCTGGGGCAGCACCCCACACTGAGAGTGCAGCAACCCTGTGGTTAGGTTGTACATCTCTGTCTCATTCTCAGGACCAGGATCGGAAAACCCATTGTTGGCTCATACTTAATCCTGGCTTTCATCCAATCTTTATCTGCCATACATATTTGGTTCTCCATCTGCCTGAATCCTTCTACTTTCTCTCAATATTTTTTGGGCCTCGGGTGAGGTGAGAGGGTGGGCCTCCTAGCCTCGGACACGGAGCATGGGCTGGAGAGCAGAGCACAGGCGGGATTTCTACCTCTCCCTCTCCCTCACCTTGGGCAGGTACCCACTAGTGTCCCCCGTACCTGATAGCCTTCTTCAGAAGTTCAAGGAGGAGAATTTCAAGAAGGAACCTGGAGGTAATTAGGAGGGCATAAGTGATCTTAGTAAAGTGTGCTTGAATGGTGTTCCAAGCGAAGGATCTAGGATGCAAGGCACTGCAGAACAAATTCAACAAGCACCCTCCCTTGACGTAAAGTTGTGACATTTGACAACGCTGGAGGAAGCAAAGCTGAAGAGGTTTTATATCTGCAACTTTAGCCGATTCTGACAGGGGAAAAAACACAATGAATGGTATGTATCCACAGCCTTCCTGCCCCCCTGTCTTCCCAGAGGAAGGAGATCAGAAGAGCAGTTGAGACAGGACCACCTCTGTGGCTTCAACAGGGACAATGGGTACGAAACAGAGAAGCAAAAGAGTTACTGTGGAACTGAGAGCCTCTGGTGGGATGAAACCAAAAGCAGAATGGATTTGGACAAACAGGAGCCTACTTAGACTGACTTAGTTTTTCCTGGACACTTAGATGGGAGCACCTGCTCTACGTGCGGGAAATGGCAAGGGGCCAAGAAGGTTGATTTGGAGGAGTTTTCATTTGCCTTGTGAATGTCATCCCCATTTTTAGGCTTGTAAACTTTAACAATTAAAAATACAGGATGCCCGGTTAAATTTGAAATTCAGGTAAACAGTGAATAATTTTCTAGTATAAATATATCCTAAATATTGTATGGGAAATATTTATACTATGTCGAATTCATATTTACACTAAAAAATGTTTTCATTGTTTATCTGAAATTCAAATTTAACTGGGTGTTCTGTGTTTTATCTGGCAACCCCACCTCTCTGACTTTTTCTTGAGAGACTGTAGTAAACAGATAAACTTACTGACATTTATTTGAACTAGACACAGAATTAAGAAAGGTCCGCAAAGCAGCCTGATGTGACTCCGGGTACTAAATTTATGTACTAAAGGGAAGAAAAAAATGGACAAGTGGCTAGCCGCCCCTGCCCCAACACAAGAGTGGAGTAGAGAGGATGGTTACGTATTTAAATAAATTTGCACATAGAAGGATTAAAAGTTTTGTCGAGATTGTTCATGCCTCGTGGTCAGGGACTATGTCTTTTGCTAAATGCCTGACATTTAGTAAGCATGCAATAACCATTTGAGAAACTAAACTGTTCATCTTTTTATCGAGTGGAGGGGAAAGGGATGCACTTTAGATTGGGATGAGGCAAGAGATGAAGGTTTGCAAGGGCTAGTTTGGAAAACTGAAGAAAATCCTGACCAAGAACATACACAAGGCTTCTTCACCAACCGTCAGTTGAGGTTGGAACCCCACGTGATTCGTAACATAAAGGGAAAATAATATTGCAACAAGTACATTTTGCTGTGATTCATAATTTCCCACCTCCCAGGCTTCCCAAATCCTTCGAATGTAATCTCCACAACCAACCTCCATTTTTTGCCAAAGTTTCAGTCTTCTTTCGGGACATTTTTAAAAAGACAGGACTCTTTCAATGAAACACTAAACACTTACTTTCCCATCCATAAAGCAACTCTTTCAAAAGAATCCACATCACTTGACAATCAAGAGCTTTCAAACAACACCTACAGCGCTTTCCACTTAGTCAGAATAGCTCTTGACAAAGACCCGGTGGCAACAAAATGGGAAGAGTGTGAAGCACAGACCCAAGAAAAATAATTGAGAATGCTTCTGTCTTATATTCCAGGATGCACAGAAAGAGCCTCTCAACAACAAGAAGCAACTCTCAGTACCAGAAGGTGGATATTTCAAGTCTTGGCTAGGCCTCGATACTTTAGTCTGTACACTTACAATAAGTCAAGAGGAATTCACTACTTGAAACGTAAACTAAGAGAGAATAGGTTTTTTTTTAAATTGTTTTTAAAAATTGTATGTCTCATCAAAAGCACTATTAAGAAACTGGGCAAACCACAGGTTGGAGGGAAATATTCACAAGGCACATACCTGGAAACGTGTTTGTATATAGAATACACAAAGAACTACAACCCAAAAAGTTAAGGATGAATCAAATGGACAAAGTATGTGTACAAGCACTTCACTGAAGGATATGTATGAATGGCCAAAAAGTATGTAACAAAGTGTTCAGCATCATTAATCATCAGGGAAATGCAAATTAAAACACAAAGACATACCACTTCACAGCCATTAGAATGAGTAACTAAAAAAGAGTGACTACACGAAATATCGACGAGGCTGTCTCCTAGGCTGCTGGCGGGAATGTCAAGTGGCACAAGCACTCTGGGAAAAGTGCTGGATTCTTAAAAAGTTAAACAGGTATCTCGGCTAGGATCTAACAGTTCCTCTCCAAGGTATTTATCCAAGGGAAATGAAAACATATGTCCACAATAAGCCTTGTACCGGAATGTTGATGGCAGCTTTAAGCATAAGAGCTAAGCACTCGAAGTCCATCGAGAGGAGAAAGTGTAAACAAACTATGGTGCATCTATACACTGGAACACGACACAGCATTCAAAAGGAACAAACTACTGGTGGTACACACATCGCTGGATCAATCTGAAAAGGATTATGCTCAGTGAAAGAAGCCAAAACAGAAAACAAAAACTAATATATAGGCAAGAGCATATGGTAACAAAAAACAGTGGTTGTACCTCTAGGGGGAGGTTGACTGGGAAGGGGCGTGAAGAAGCTTTTTGGAGCCATAGAAATGCTTCATTTCTTGATAGGGGTATCGGTTGCATATGTGCAGGCACTGATCAAAACTGATTAAACTGACTGATCTGAGCCTTTCACTATACATCAGTAATAGTGTTGTATTTTTTAAATAAATTTTTATTGGAGTATAGTTCCTTTATAATGTTGTGTTAGTTTCTGCTGTACAGCAAAGTGAATCAGTTATACATATACATATATCCACTCTTTTTTAGATTCTGTTCCCATATAGATCGTTACAGAGTATTGAGTAGAGTTCCCTGTGCTATACAGTAGGTTCTTAGTCGTTATCTATTTTATATATAGTTGTGTGTATATGTCAATCCCAATCTCCCAATTAACCGTTTTTATTTTGAGATAATTGTAGGTTCACTCACATGCCGTGGTAAGAAATAACATAGATTCTGTGTATCCTTTACCCAGTTTCTTGAAATGATAACATCCTGCAAAACTCTAGTACAATGTCACAACCAGGATGTTAACCTTAACAAAGTCAAGGTACAGAATATTTCCACCACCACAAGGATTCCTCATGCTGCCCTTTTAAAATCATACTCACTCCACCCCAGTCTCATCCGTAAACGCTGGTAACCACTAATCTGTTCTCCACTTCTGTAGTTCTGTCATTTCAATCATGTCATATAAATGGGATCATACAGCATATAAATCTTTGGGAATTGCCATTTTTCACTGGAGTTTCATCCAGGTTGTTGCATTTATCAATAGTTCAGTCCCTTTTATTCCTGAGTAATACCCATCATATGGGTGTACCACAGTATGTTTAACCACTCACTGGTTGAAGGACATCTGGGTTGCTTACAGTTGGTAGATATTACGAATAAAGCTGCTATAAATATTTATGCACGAGTTTTTAGGCGAACATAAGTTTTCATTTCTCTGGGATAAATGCCAATTTCTGGGTCACATGGCAAGTTCATGTTTAGTTTAGGGTTTTTTTTTTTTTTCTAAGAGACTGCCAAACTGGTTTTCAAGAGTGGCTGTACCGTTTTGCATTCCACCGGCAATGTATAAATGATCTAGCTCTCCACATCCTTACCAGTATTTGGTGTTGTTGCTACTTTTATTTCAGGCGTCCTGATAGGTGTGTAGTGATATCTGTTTGCAGTCTTTGTTTACATTTCCCTAACTGTTAATGATATGGAACATCATTTCATGTGCTTATTTGCTCTTTGCATATGCTTTTCCTTGAAATGTCCTTTCATGTCTTTGCCCATTTTCTAATTGGGTTGTTTTTGAATGTTGAGCTTTGAGAGGTGTTAATATATTCTAGAAACTACTGAATTGGATACCTGGTCTTTTCATCTCCTTCATATGGACTTTCACAGAGCAAAAGTTTTAAATTCTGATGAGGTTCAGTTTTTTTCCTTTTATGGATTATGCTTTTGATGTCAAGTCTGAGAAATTTTTGCCTAGCCCTACATCCCAAATGTTTTCTTTTTTCTAAAAGTTCTATAGTTTTATATCTACATTTAAGACTATAATCCATTTTCAGTTAATTTTTATATGAGGTTTAAGTCAAGATTCTTTCCTTTATTTTTGAGAGGTGTGTCCTACGGATGTCCAATTTCCCCATCATCATTTGTTGAAAACACTATCCTTTTTCCATGGAATTGCTTTCAAACCTTTGTCGAAAATCTACTTTTTGTCAAAAATACCACATGGTCATGATTACTCTACCTATACAATGTCTTACAATAGGGTAGACTGGTCTTTCATATTTTATTCTTCCTCTTCAAAATACTTAGTTTAAAATACATCTCCAAAGGGTGTTAGGCTTAAGTTTAATTTTTTAAAAAATAATACTCTTTCAGGCAGAATTTACAAACCTGGAAAAAGTTGCTAAATCTTAGTGGCCCTGACACAGTCAAGAAGCACCTGGAAAATATATTGCAAATCCTAGTTTCTTGCACCCGGAGAGGATTTGGGCATTGGCATTAGGACCTCAACCACAAAGCTTCCCTCTGCCCACGGTAGAAATTGACTTGAAATATTTCTTGTAGGGCTTCACCAGTTCCACGCAAGTCAGGGCATGAATGGAAGAAGGCTCTTGTGGTTCCCTAGTAGTTCATGTGTATAAATTACTTCTCCAATGTTGTGATTTCTTACCCTGGTGGCCCCCAGTAAACCTCCTGATATTCATACCTTCTGTAGTCTCTTCCCCTGTGGCTTGCTTTAAACGTTAGAATGTATCAAGAATGATGTTTTGTACTATATATATATATATATATATACTGAAGTCAATTCTTTCTTTCCTATATATTAGCAAGGAGCAATTGGAATGAACCCTAATGTAAACTATGGAGTTTATTTGTTAATATGTCAATACCGATTCGTTGAATGTCACAAACATACCACAATAATACCAGATGTTAATAATAGGGGAAACTGTGTAAGGAGGAGACAAGGGTATATGGGAACCCTCTGCTAATTATCCTTTATCCTAGGAAATAACTCTTTTGCCATCTACAGCCCCTAACTTTCATTCAGCTGCCTTTCACTAGAGTGGTGGGAGATTGGGTCTGAAATGAAATGGGACATCCGTGGTGCTAAAACTGCATATATTTGATGCATCTGTGGAACCACATTAACCCCTCCTCTGATAACCTCCAGCCCTGAATTTTAGAACATACCTGTTGGTTTGACTTACCAGGGCTGATCTGCTTCCTGAGTTTCTCGGTCTCTCAACAAATCCCCTCCACCCTAGCCTGGCACCGCCCTCTCCATTTCCATATTCCTTAGAGACTGCAGTCCACAGTGTTTGTGTCAGTGGGGTTGGGAGGCAAAGTTCAGCTTCTCAAAGAAAGTCTTCCCCAGGAAATACACAACTAGACACGTGGGAGTTATGTACAGGTGCGCTGTTAGTTTTAGGTTTTCAACCTGTGTACTGAGTGATGCTGAGAGCAGGAAATAGTGAACATGATGTGCTCCTATTATCAGAGGTTTGTGTATACAATAGAGTCTTATTTGGAGAGTTTAAAAGTAGAGGAACATTTCCAGGGCTAAGATCCAAAAGGGAGCATCTGGGGCAGGAAGGGAAAAAGGTTCTTTTTAGGGGATGTGATGGGTGGAGGTTGGTATTCAGATCACAGAGGAAATGCACGGTCACTAAGCAGTTTAATTACTGTACTCTTTTTTAGAGAGATAAATATAAAATGTTTAACATATCCACTTGTAAAATGAAAAAAGATTCAGAACAGAATACTTGATTTAATAAGCATAAGGATACTAAAAATTTCTACAGTACAACCAGGCAATAAAAAAAAGGGTAGAAGGAGCAGGAAGTCAATGTGGAGGGATTTAAACAGAGAGATAAGGGGGAGGGGAGAGAAGGGAGAAGATGCGAGAGCTGGAGGAATAGAGGAAAGGAACAGTGGAGCTACAGGCTCCGGAAAGGTTTGGGGAAGAAGGGACCACGTCCCTGGTGTCCCTCTGATTGAGGTCACGTGACTAGTCCCATTTCCTGGGCAATCTTGAGAAAATCCTCTGGGCCTCACTTCTTGGGTTGCAAATCAGACAGTTGGAGCAAATGATTTTCTTGAGTGCCTTCCCCATGCTGCTGTCGTCCCATCTCTGAGACCTGAAGCTGGCCCCATGCAGTGGCCACAGCGCAGCAGGCCTACTAAAGAACTGGTGCCGTTTGTTTTGCTGAATGTTTAATTTGCTTGTAGACTTTTCAGCCTTTAAGTATATTCTGTAATTTATTTTATTCTTGCTGCTGATTTAGCTTCTAAGGGCCTTTTCAGTTCCAAGACTCTATGATTCTGGAGCCAGTGGTTATCTGAGTACCTGCTTCTCTGAGGTTATGGTACCAGCTATTTTTAATGCTATGAACCAGGCAAGAAGATCTGTATATTGTTGAATCCTGAAATCCTCTAACTATCCCAGGTAAGAATGTCAGAAGATTGCTCTGTTGCCTAACTGGTTGCTTCACAGGATGAGGCAAACTAGGGTTCCACTCAAATGTGGAATCTAATTTTTAAAAAATGGTACAAATGTACTTATTTACAAAACAGAAACAGACTTACAGACATCGAAGACAAACTTATGGTTACCAAAGGGGATACCTGGCAGAGGGGGAGAGATAAATCGGGAGCTTGGGATAAACATACACACACTACTATATATAAGATAGATAACCAACGAGGACCTACTGTAGAGCACAGGGAACTCTACTCAATATTCTGTGATAACCTATATGAGAAAAGAATCTAAAAAGGAATGAATATTTAAATAAATTAATAAGTTAAAATATTAGGAAAAAATGTCCCTGCTTCTAGCAGTCTGTTAGAGACCCATCACTTAACCCACTACTAAGTCATAGAAAGTAACTAAGAACCCACTGCAGGGAGAATGGATCACTGAAAAAGCCTACAGATATGATGGTCAAACATACTATGTAAACATCCCTTAATTCAAATTGAATCTTCAAGAAGCATTCATCCAAATATAAGCAGCCCACAACCCATTATTGCTGTTTACTGCTAGCCTTGGTGCACAGGGACAAATCTCTCTGTGCTCCAAAGATACACTTATTCTACTGAAGCGTTAAGAGAGCCCCATAACAGAAGAGATAGGAGGAAATGTCATTTTACTGATAAGATGGGAAGTTACAGAGTAAAATTTTAACTAAGGAATTTAATAAGACCTTTGTTAATATAAAATATCAATCAACCCAAATGTTAAATATCAATTACAATTAATTGGAGGGAAGATCTGTATGAATGGCACTAGAGCTGGGAGATGGGAGAGAGGATGGCACACAGAGCTGGGTGGGAAGGAAGGGACAGGTCATAAGCTGAGAGAAATGCACTAGGGATCTCCCAGACTGAAGTTACTGCTGTGGATGGATGAGCCGGTAGGATATAGAGAGAGTGTCTGTGGTCGATCCCTAGGAAAAGCGAAAGCCTGCCCTTAAGGGTGGCCATGTTACCCAGAAAGTCAGAGCTGGGGAGGAGAGCTGAAGATAGGATTTCAAGGAAGAGGAGTCAACAAGTGACAAATCATTCAGCAAATTCACTGTAAAGACTGAAAAGGGAGCCATCAGGAAGCTCTTAGGAAATCACTGTTGGGCTTTAGCAGGAAACTTTAAGAAGTGTAACGGGGTTAGACTAGAGTGGATACGGAAACAGATGAAGAATCTGCCCTCATCTGGGTAAACCTCAGCCTGAAAGACCAACCACAGACATTGTCAGTGTGTCTCAGGGTTTCTGTAGACAAACGACACATGAAGCAGATGGCTCTCGAAGCTAATCATCTATCACAAATAGGTGTTATGTAACACCCGGCACCATTTCTACATTTCTCCAGCACGCATGTCCCCTGCATTCCCAGGATAGCATTTCAATGATCAGTCTCCCATCTTTCCCATCCACAATGCACAAATGTTAACTAGTCTTCCTTTGCCAAAGTACGTTTTTCTCCTCCAGATATTATGTTTGAGGACCTACCCTTTCTGATACTTGAATATCTGGCTCATTTATGTTCACTGCTGTAGGATAGTTCATTGTACAAAATTAGGGTATTTATTTCCCTTATTATTCTATTAATAAATGTCTAAGTTGTTTCTACTTCTTGCCCCTGCCAACAGTACTGCAATTAACCCACAATACATGTTTCCTTGAGCACAGCATGTGAGTATATACAGGGTATATGTTTAAATAGAGAATTGCTGAATCTTAACCACATTCTGCCTAGTATTACCAAGTTACTTGTACTAAGAAATATTTGCATCAGCATTTTATCAGTAATTCTCTTCTACATCACGCCAATCCTTAGTTTTTAAGAACTGTCAGCATTTCTGCTGTTAATCTCACTGTGTTGTATTAATTGCATTTTCCTGACCTAGAAAGATTAAGCATCTTACATATACATGTACATATAACATATAAACATATACATGTCTTTTAGGACTTATTTGTCAAGATCCATGGAAACTGTTTCTCAGATTTCTGCCGAATGACTTCCCCACGCCCATCATAACAAAGCAGCTGATCCCACAACTTGTCACAATAGCTACTAAGCACCACAGCCTCCGACGTCCCAACACCCGTCTTACACCTGCACTCCACGTCTTGCCTCCATCCCTGATAATTTGGTGCTACATGTGCCTTACACCAGTGCCCCATGTCCTCTCAGCACACTTCTTCTCAATATGGGACCAACCTGATCCCAAAAATTCCATCCCAAGATGTTTTTCCCAAAGCCATTTACTTACCGTGATAGTCAAGGCTCTAGCAGAAAACAAATGACACAGTCCAATTGGGTAATTCAGGAAAGTTTCACAAAGGGACTATCCAAAGTATGGTCAGGGCTAAGAGAAACCAAGAAAGGATGGTGAAGCACCCCAGGGCTAGCAAGAGTGGGGGGACATTGCCACCCCTAGACGCGCATGGCAAGGGCAGGAATGGTGACCAAAACCCAGAGAAGGTAGCCGTAGCTGCAGAAAAGCCGCCCGATAAGATCTGCGGCCTTTGGTAAGGAAATGCAGCCTCCTCTTGGCAACCTCGCTGAGAGGAAGCCGGGTGACCGAGCGCCCTGCGCTCACCCAGCTGCGGGTCTGCTCCTGCTTCCTCCCACAGGCCACGTGCAAGGTTCCCTAGAGGAGAAGGACCTGGATTATGTCTCCCTACATCTCTGCCTCCTAGGGCCAGGGGAGGTTGAGCCAGTGAGGGGTGAAACTGGAGAAGCAAAATAAAATCCCCAGCACACCATATCCCATGTAATCAAATTCCTTCTTCCCTCTAGAACTTTCTGTCTCCACTGGTACTCTAGAGACAGGCATCAGCCACAATTAGTATTGCTTTATATATAGAACATCTTCAAATAGAAATTAAACATCATGGATCTAATTTTTTTAAAGGTCAAAAAAGTTTTTGTTTTTTTTTCCACAAAGGAGGAGATTCAACTAGAAGAGAGATGTAAAATGAAACAAGAATAAATTCAATTGTTGCCAATAAAATGAAAGTTTTCCAGTCGCCCAACACTGGGAGCAGTTGGGATGAAGTGGAAAACCTAAAAGGTGGAGAGGCAACAGATTACTTAGTGGATATTAAGGGATAACATACAAGTTGGTAGGTGGGCACAAGGTGAAATACCTGGAGGGCCAGGAACTTAAACTAAGGCTTTGGGACAGGGAAAGGACAACGGCTAGTAAAGGCAGTGGGAATCAAAGAAAGAGAAGACCATGTTTCCTGGCATCGTGGTATGGAGATAGGGTAGTAAGGAGCTGTCCCTGAGAAAAGGTCACGGAACAGGAAGTCATGGGGAAAATTCATATTTCAGGTAAAGCAAGAAGGAACAGGGACAGTCCTACAAAAAAGGAGTGCCTGAACTCGTTTTTCTGGGTAGCAGAACAGGAGTGCCAAGCTGAAACAGGGTGACGATTTGTAAGAGATCAACAAGGAACAGCCTTGGATTTGATCGAAAGCATGGATTAGGATGACTGTCTTGGATGGAACTGGAAACGTGGGAATGGGGGGGAGGGGGGAGGTTTTATGAATTTGTCTCCGTCTTCCTTGATAAACCCACGTATGAGACCAATTCCCTAACTAACATCTTGTTATATCTCACTGCAGTTGGTTCTCCTCTGAGAAAATTAAAGCCAACTTTATTAACCCTATTCAGATGTTATTCAATGTGTACATATCTATGTCCGTATCTGTAGAGAATATAGTAATTGGCAGATATGCTATTGTTGGATGCTTGAAGGATCCTCTCACCTAATCAGTTTGCCTGCAGACAGGCACATACTTGGTAAGGAAGAAGAAATAAGATGCTCCCTAGGATTTGCAACTTAATAATGCTGACAAGTCTTCACGCCCTTCACAAGGAAGTAAGGTTTAGGAAAACAGAGAAACTAGTTCTTAATGAACAGATAAAGGTATTAGAAATAGCAAGATGTTTTCTGAAGGTGTGCTTGCCTCTTGAATTTTAATAGGTTCCTGGATTCCTGGAACCAATGATGTTGGTGTATATTTAGAAAATTCCCAAAGACATAAGTTAGAAATTACTGACCTGCAAAATCTTCTGATAATTGCTGAGGCTTCTGCGACACTGAATGACATCAGGGTGTCATAACCGTGTCTATTACATGCCAGGAGCACTTTTCAAAGACGGGGGAAAGAGTATGATATGGTTTATATTTGAAGCAGCCCAAGATCTCTGTAAATTTAACCAAACTCCTGGCCCTTGGCAGTTAGTGTCTCTTCCTCAAAGCCAAACTCTACATGAAAAATCTTGAAAGTTTATTCTCGGAATTTAGTCCTAGTTGAAAGTTCCCTTGAAGACCAATTTATCCTACTTTGTCTCCCTATTTCTTCCTCCAGGCCCAGGCTGAGCTTCTTGCTTCTGTCTATGGGGGTCAGATCCCTTTCTCTTTTAGCCCAAAGAAACCCATCCTGTTCCTGCTCCAGGGACCTCCACTCTCTCTGGGACAGTGGTCTGTGATGCAACCTTGACTAGAAGTTCCTATTCCTTGTGTTTGTCATTTTTCATCCTGGATCTTTTCTCTTCCCGTTTCCTTCTATTTCTGGACTTCACTCCTATGTCCTCACTCAGCCCCACCTGGTCTCAGCTCAGGGATCTTTGACCTACAGTATCACTCAGGGGTCACTGCACACATATCGACAGCGGACCCCTAAGAGCAGCAGTGCTGGGGGCTGGGGGATCAGGCAGAATCATCTTTCAGGTTGAGAAACACAGATCTCCTCTTCCCTTCACCTCGCGTCTCCATCTACTGTGCTTCTGGGACCTTGTTGCAGGTGAATCTTCCTGTGAATGAGCAACGTGCTGAGACTACAGACTCTGTTCCTGGCAGGTGTTAAAAAGGACCAAGGACAGTAACAAGTGCTGGAGACGTGCAGAGAATCAGAACTGCATTCACACGTGCTGCCAACATAGTCTGGTGGGAATATAAATGGTGCAGCTTCTGGGGAAGGCAGTCTGGCAGTTCTTCTAAATCAAACATAGACTTGCCATTGACCCAGGGTCTCACTCGTAGGTAAATGCCTGATAAATTAAAACACACGTCCACACTGAAATTTCTGCATGAGAGTTCACGTCGGCATTATTCACAATAGTACACCAAACCCAAATGTACATCCACCCATGAATGGATTTTTTTAAAAGTGATATTTCATACAATGGTGCATAATATAGTCATATAAAGAAATGCGCCATTTTATACTACAACATGGATGAACCTTGAGAGTATTATACTGAGTGAGAGGAGCCTGATAGAAAAGGCCACATTCTGTGCAATCCCATTTATATGAAATACACAGAATAAACAAATCCATAGAAACAAGAAGTAGATTTTAGTGGTTTCCAAACACCGGGGGGAAGAAAGAACTATGTAGGGAGCTTCCCTGGGGAGAAATGAAATTATTCTGGAAAAGATCATGGTGATGGTTGCGCAACTTTGTCACTGGCCTAAAAACCAATGACTTATACATTTTTAAAAGATGAAACTTACACTACAGACGTTTCTTGGGATCTACGGGGGACTGATTCAAGGACACCCCAAGGATTCCCACATACAGGAATGCTCAAGTACCTTATATAAAATGGCACATAACCTACATACATTCTCTCTACACTTTAAATCATCTCTCGATTTCTTATAATACCTAGTACAATGTAAAGGCTACGTAAAGAGTCGTAGATACAAAGTAAAATAGTTGCTGGTGTGGGGCAAATTTAAGGAGTGTTTTTTGGAACTTTCTGGAATCTTTTCCAAATATTTTCCATCTGGTTGACTGACTCTGTGGGTGCAGAACCCATGGATGTGGAGGGCTGACTGTATGTGAGTGATATCTCTGTCAGAACGTTGGTCCACAGTACAAACATCCCACACCGGTGGTAGGGGAGATATTGGGCTAGATACCCTGGAAATGCATCTCCCCCCTGACAGCCATGCCACAGGGAACAGTGTCCTCTGGAGAAAAACACTTTCTTTTCTCCATCTTCTTTTCCCCTCTCAAAGTGATTCATTTCTACTAAATTCCAGCTGGATAGAGCAGTGTGAGGGAATGGAAGGTGAGCACAATTTGACACTCTCTCAGTTACACCCACAGAGGAAAACACCCCAATCCCATTCCCCACTCAAAGCTCCTGGTGGTCTCTGGATGGAGCCCTAAAAGAGTGTCTGAACCCTAGCCTTCCCTCCTAGTGACTGAGGGGCCCACACAGGAGCATTTGGGAGACCCATTCCCACCACCTCACATTTTGTGGGAGGACATTATCTCTTTTGAAAGTTCAGAAGAAACAGGTTCTTTTCATTTAAACACAAGGAGTTATGTCACTAAAAGAACAGAGTCTGTCCACAGACTACCCTGTGGGGAGTGGATACACACACAGCTTCCTGAACCAGCTACCTGCCTGGATACCTCACCTGTGCAGTTCACTAACTTAGAAACCTGGGCTTCTGTTCAGCCACTCTGTGCCCCATTTCTGTCATCGGTGAAATGGGGAAAACAAAGGGATCTGCCTGAATAAGGTGTTAAAGAGGGAAATGAGTGAATACATACCCGCCTCAGTAAAAGTCAACAGTTTTTAATATTATTCTATGAGAATGCCATGCCCCTGAAGAGAGTACAGCTCCAGTGATAAGAGACTTAACCATGGCATTCAAAAGAACTCTTTTTCCTGCTTTTTTCTCACAGGCATTTGACACTGTTTTCAAGACCACGAATTTGAAGATGGCATAGCGAATAGCAGGCTAACCAAGAAATGTCATAATTCTAGAGTTCAAACAGTTTATTTTTCTGATACATCTTTGTACAAAAAATTGGAATACTGCCACCAAAATGGCCCCTGTTTGGATCCATTGTCCTTCTCACTGAGAGCTGATTACACTGCAGGGAAATGAGCTTCCCACTGACCTTAGAAGTCATTGGCCATCTGGGATTGGCTGCAAGGGGCATGGGGGTCACAGGGGAGACCACAGCCAAGGTCCAGCCTTTAAGGGAAGGCAAATGATGCCTGTTCTGCACCTACTGCTGAGACACTTCACCAGTATCTCTTAAGCTGAGAATTGGAACTATTTTCCTGGTTATACAGAATAATTCTTAAGGAAATGGTCGGGTTGGAGAAGCCCTTTCAGAACATAAACTAGAAAATGTCAGCTTTTTAATTGTTGGTGTTAGAAGTGGTCTTAAAGACAATTCAACATGTAAGACAAGAAAGATATTCTAAGGGTTATTTCTGGTGGGGCGCAGTAGCTCAGGGCACGTGAAGAAGTTAGAATTTAACTTTATTCTCCTTGGCGCTAGAAAGGCACCTACATGCATTTCATATGAGCCAGTGATCGCAGATCACAATTTCTTCTGCAGGTGAAAAGGACGCACGAGAATAAAACAATAATCTTACGTTTACTCATAGAGGCTTCGTGCTCATGAAGCTGATGAGTAGCCTGGTGAAGAAATCAGAAGCTGCTTTACTTGAAATACCAGCTGCTGTGAAGGATGGGAGGCAGCAAGAGAGAGGTATATAGTCCAGACCTGACGATTCGCGGCACATCAGCTCACAGTCTGTCTGCCCACCTCTGCTTCCTTCAGGCTCACAGGTAAGTGCTTCCAGCAGCTCTGCTTTTCACTACGTGAATCCTTCCTGAAAATAATGACAATGATGTGTGTTACATCATTTATCTAATTTGTTTTGTCTGATTGTATTTTATTCTTTAGCCAGGACAAAAGTAAAACAATTTTTCATTTCCTTTAATCTTTAGGTAATTTATTTATTTCCAAAAACCAAATGCTCCCTTAGGAGGAAGTGTATTTGGGAGGGTAGGATGTCCAGTACCCACAGATCCCTCAAGAAAAAGGCATAGAGGTGCCTCATGAGAGATGGTGGGATGTTACACATCAATCTTTGTCTTTGATCTGTTATAATGCATTTTCTACCCAGTCTTAGTACAGCCAGTAAGGAAGAAAAGATAAAGATATTCTATTAGTTTTCACAAAAGTTTTCTTTTCCTATTTTTTTTTTTTTTTGCCACACCACACGGCATGTGGGATCTTAGTTCCTTGACCAGGGATCGAACCTGCGCCATCCTGCATGGGAAGTGCACAGTCTTAACCACACTGCCAGGGAAGTCCCCACAAAAGTTTTCTTTAAATACTATTTCGATAGTCTTCTAATTATGAAGTGTATACATGTACATTGAAAAAAGCTTTAAAAGTAAAAGGAAGGAAGCTATAGATTTCAGAATCCCACAACCCACATATAAGGCATTTTTTATGAAAAGTTTATTACAGACTAACCTCCCTTTCAGTAAACTCATTATAAAATAAATTTGGGGCTTCCCTGGTGGCGCAGTGGTTGACAGTCTGCCTGCCGATGCAGGGGACACGGGTTCGTGCCCGGGTCCGGGAAGATCCCACATGCCGCGAAGCGGCTGGGCCTGTGAGCCATGGCCGCTGGACCTGCGCGTCCGGAGCCTGTGCTCCGCAACGGGAGAGGCCACAACAGTGAGAGACCTGCGTACTGAAAAAAATAAAATAAAATAAAATAAAATAAAATAAAATAAAATAAATTTGATGCTTCTGCAGGAGTTCCAGACTACATCAAGCCACCATGAGTTCACTCGGGGAAGGAATCATCCACTTTGCAGTCGACCTGTTCCAACAGATCAGACAATTAGAGAAGGAAAATATCTTCTATTCCCCTTTGAGTATCATGTCTGCCTTAGCCATGACTTCCTTGGGGGCCCGAGGAGACACCGCATCAGAAATCCAGAAGGTAGGTTTACATTTACATTTACCAGTTTGTCCTGGTTTCCCTGTTGGCTTCTGTGCAGATGATCACAGACCTGGCTGTCCCCAGGGGTAGCACAGGAAGCTGCAAACCTCCCCAGGACTGGGCGGGCACAGAGCTGTGGGAGCATATGCTCTCCCCCAGCTCTCCGCCCTATCTCTTCCCTGTGCCTAGACTTCCTTTGGGAGCTGGGATGAACCCTACAACTGCCCAGTGACCACAGGTGAGGCTTTAAATGGTAGAGTTCAGGTAGAAGTGGTGCGTTGACTAAAATCCATGGGAGACATCTTTACATGTTTGCTCAGCAATGAACGAAAAATGAATCAGGATTCTTTGAACTGGCTGGTGATCAACCAGCTTTGTGTTTTTCACACGCAGGTTGTGTTTTTCAAGGAGCCAGTGCTTGCACGAAACATTTCTTTGTTCTTTTTCTTTCTTTCTTTTTGGGTTTTTCTTTTTTTTGATTTGGCATTTTGTTTTGATTCTGTCTTTCCTTCCTTCTTTCTTTCTTTCTTCCTTCCTTCTTTTCTTTCTTTTCTATTTACTCTGGGGTACATAGATCTCTAAAGTCTCCTTGTCTCACTCCCCGTCTCCTCCAGGTCCTGCACGCAAATGCAATCGCAGAGAACACAGAAGGAGGAGGAGCTGCAAGAGATCCCGTGAGTCACAGAGCATTGGATCTAGGACATCACATATCCAAGAGGGTCGGAGTTTAAACTGGGACTTTCAGATAAACAGGGAAAAGCCAGTTTTTAGGGGACATCTTAAGCAAAATAGATTGGACAGAGTTGTTTCTCATATCATCTTATGTACTTATTTATTTTATATATTTGTTTTCTTGAAAGAAGAGTAGCATGTTCTTAAGAGCAGGGGTTCTGAAACCCAAAGGAGCTTCAAACTGAAGAATGTTTTTTTGCCATGCCATGCAGCTGGCAGGATCTCACTTCCCCAGCCAGGGCTTGAACACAGGCCACGGGAATGAAAGCCTGGAATCCTAACCACTAGGCCACCAGGGAACTCAGGAGCTTCAAATTGTGCTCTTCTGTTCAGGAATGGAGAACGTGGCAAAATACAACTGCTCTGAGCCACAATTTGACGTCATACAAATTAACTAGGAGCAATAAAACGTCTGCTACAAGACATGCAACTACATGTAAAACAGGACAAGAGTGCCTGGATGACAGAAACCCCCATAAATGTTATGTATTATTATTATTATAGAATAATAATAACTATAGTAATCACAATATGTTGCTAAAATTATATGATTTTAATTAACCCCTAAATTACATTAAGAGCAATAAGCATATGATCGACTATATTTTGGAAAATGATGGAGTGAGAATTATGGTTGGTAGCCTAAATAGTCCAAAACTCTTAGTTAGCAAGTGGAAGGTTCTGGTTGAGATAAGCGTGAGTTGAAAAATTGGCTCTGTATCCTTGGAGAAGTTTCTTAGTTCTCTGAACTCTCTTGTTTTCGTGTCAGTTGAACTAAAGACTTAGAGATGCTGATGTGCAGCTGTTGGCAGCGTACCAGAGACACACTGCCCCTACTTCAGAGTGACTGGCATAGCGAACAGCCAAAGAGCACAGTCAAGGGGTCTTAGAAAGTAATTCCTCCAAGGAGTAAAACAGGGCTCCATGTCATAACATAGGGCAATATACAAATTTCATGTTCTCATACAGTCGATGACTGTTAGAGATGCACTATGGCTCTGGCTCTCAAGGAGTTTAAGTTTTAGCTGATCCCTAAACATTTGAGACAATTAAAACACAATCCAATAGTGGAACGGTGCTGCATCTCTAGTTCGAAAGAGAAAAGGCTGGAGTGTGTTAGAGCAGGAGGAAGAATTACCTGGAAGATTGAATGTAAGGATTATGAAGGGTATTTCTGGTAAAATACACCATATATGGGGAGATAGCAACAAATGTCATCCCTGGGGATACCAAACTCTAGGAACAGAGCTCACAGACCTATGGGGGTGTAGTGTTTACATACAATGAGAGTCTAATGAGCTCACTTTCTGGTGTTTTGAAGGTTGAAAGGCCAGGAAATATTCATCATCAATTTCAAAAGCTTCTGACTGAGTTTAAGAAACCCACTGATGCCTATGAGCTGAACGTAGCCAACAGGCTCTATGGAGAAAAGACTGTTCTGTTTCTTCAGGTAAGTTTCATGACCTATCACACCTTTGGTCTGCATCCTGGGTCCACTGATCCCATCTCCTAATGGGGGAGGGGGAGGCAGAGGAGCCTGGCTGACCCACATGGGGAGCATTTGCCCTGGGGGCATTCAGCTCCTGCCCCGCGACGCCCCCCACTAGAGTGTCCCAGAGCCTGACAACCCACTGGGGAAGTGGGCGTAAGGATTGTTTCAGGTACTCTGTTTGGTCATTACTGAACACAGTTTAATCTGGGAATACCTACATAGTTACTGACAAATTACTCTTAATCCCTCCTTTCTTCCTGCCCATGTCATAGGCATACATGGATAATGTTGAGAAATTTTACCTAGCCAGTGTGGAATCTGCTGATTTTGTCAATGCTGCAGAAGAAAGTCGGAAGATGATTAATTCCTGGGTGGAAAGCCAAACTAATAGTAGGTTATGGGAGAGTCACTCCTTCACAATCACTGTAGATTCCCCGCTGTGTGTGAGCGCTGTGCTGGACACTGCATGGGGTGCCAGGAGCCGGGGTGAGATGAGATTGCAGGGGATGGAGGCGGGCACTGCAGAGGGTGGAATGGTCCACGTCAGTGTGGAGAGAAACAAGGGGAGCCCGGGAGGGATCCCAGGACCAGCTACCTGGAAACTCAGCTGAGTCTGTGGATGACAGTATCTCTATGGATCCCAACTCTCTGCTCAAACTTCAGGTTGATTCGCATTTTTTCTTTAAATTAGAGGCTTAACGTCTGGATTATGATCCCTAAGAGATAATATTAATAGGGTTCCCTTATCCTTTGTTAACTGGGAGACGAGCCACTCTCCTGCCAACCACCCTTCTTGCCACCTGCAGCAGGAGCTGCCTGACCACTTCCCCATCCCCGCATCCTGCAGGGATGGCCACAGTCGTCCTCCCCAACCACGGAAGGCGGCTGGATGATGTCTCCATTCTATGAATAATATCCTACCTCCCGTCCTAAATACAGGCCAAACCTACAGCAACTCAACATGGCAAATGAAGACAAAGACACCCCGGGACATGGTGTCTGAGTCCATGTTTTCGATTCTAGCGTTCATGTCATTTGTCCTAAAGAACATTCAGGCCCATTCCCTCTGAGTGGTGAGTTCAAGTTTCAAAATATAGAAAGCAAAGAAGAAAGTGAAGAAGAAAAGAAGAATAGAGGAAGGATGGAGGTAACAGGGGAGGGTGGTAGTAATTGAGGGGACAGACAGGGTGGTAGGAAGGGAGGGAGAAAACTGACCAGTGGAAAGATCAGCTGAAATCAGTCCATCAGAATTCAGTGTGAGATGACTGATGTCACCCCAGAGACCAAACACGTTCCCAGTCAGAAGAAGGGGTGTCTGCATGAGGGCGACTCCATCAGGCTGGCGCCGTGAGGAAAGCTTCACCTTGTGAACAATCGGGCACAGAGTCCCTAATGTGGTGATTTGTGTGAATATTTAATCATCACTTGTAACTTTCAAAGCATCTTCCAGACAAACCACTTGTGCCTTTCATGACAAACCTTTGGTTTTCTTTCTTTGCAGAAAAAATCAAGGATTTCTTTCCCAAAGGCTCTCTTAATAGATTGACCGTTCTTGTTCTGGTGAACGCAGTCTATTTCAAAGGGAAGTGGCACAAGGAATTTGAGAAAGAAAAAACTGGGGAGGAAAAATTTTGGCTGAGCAAGGTATTGTCTATAAATTATGTATATCACATAACATAGCTACACATTCAGTGTGAAATGTAAATATCTAGTGATTAATATAGAGCTGCTGTGGGTAGAAGATAGAATTTGTCAAGGCTTATTTTCTTGTCTTTTTTTTTTTAACTTTATTTAGTTGGGATTCCTTGAAGAAACTCTTGTCTCTAATTCACAGATTTCCGAGATCATCTCTTAGAAGGAGGATGTATTTGGTATTACGATAATATTACCTTTCTTTTTGACTTATGCTCACTTCGCATTTTCTTGCCACATGACTTTATTGCAGGATACAAGCAAACCTGTGCAGATGATGAAACAAACCGACCTTTTCAATTTCACGTCACTGGAGGACATGCAAGTCAAGATCCTGGAAATACCGTACAAAGGCCAAGAGCTAAGCATGTTTCTGCTGCTGCCCAATGACGTGGATGGTCTGCAGCAGGTAAAAGCTGGCACCCCCAATGCTGCCTACTCTTGCTTAAATTCCTAGTGAGACACTGCTCTGTGGGCTGCTCACAGACTGGTGCTAGTGGCTGGCAGAGCTCAAGCACACAACAAAACAATAAAACCGATACCTTAGGTGTCACGGTATGACACGAATAGTGTTTCTGTACATCACAGGTCACATTAATATTCTGATGAAACTATGGAATGTCAGTTCACAAAAAATATATACCTAGATACACACATAACTATTTTGCAACCATACGAACCTCTGATATATTCCAGTCCACTCATTTGAAGACAAGGAGATTAACACGCATACATAGGGGACACATAGAAATATTTGCAAGTTCACTCACAAGTAAAATAAGGAAATTAAAAAAAAAAGCGGTTACATATTGCCCACTAATTCACAGTGCTTTTGTAGACGGTGGACAAATAGCTTTATCTTGATGCCCACTTTTAAATTTTGAAGTATTTTGTCCCTAAGTGCTCAGAATGGACCAAAGGCTCATTCAGAGCCTCGTTGCTAAGATTTCAAAAAAGGGGGGGATTAGAGAATTTTCCTGTTAGCATAGTTATAATAAAGTTAACATGTAAAAATATCAATAACAATATTTGGCATAAAAGGGCATTCCATAAAAGGCCATAAGCCGTTACTATAATAGTCGATGATGATGCGGAAGCGGCAGTAAACTCGCCACACTCAAAATACATATCTCGTAACACTGGAAACTGGAAATCCTTAGGGAAAGCAATATGGCAATAAATGTGAAGAGTCATCAGAATATTTCTGCTTCAGCTCGAAATTCCCCATTATCAATGACATTGGGAATCTCAGTCCTAGGATTTTATCCTATAACAACAAGTCTAAACAAGGGAAAAGCTTTTGGACAGAAGTGGCTCAAAATAATGAAAAATTTTAAATGAGGAAAAATACATGTTTGTATTACCTTAGGTTAGGTTAGGGACTGACATGCAGTGAATGCTTAAAAGATATTAAGTAAAGATGTATATACTGAATATCAATTTAATGGTAGTATTATGTAACAATGTAAACTTGATTAGAGAAACATATATCTATACAGGAAAAGTTTACAAATAAATGAAGCAAGAAAAAGGAATAAAAGTAGGCTATACGCTGTAAATGCACTATGTAAAAATTTATGGACGAAAGAACATTGACAAGAGGTTATTTGAAAGTGAAGCACGAAATAGAGAACGAGCCTAAGAAGTAGAGAGCTCATCTTCTACAAATAATTTTATTTAACCATTCTGTTTCATATATGTGTGCATATATATATATATCCATTTGTATAGATATTTATACATATGCATATATTAGTAATGTGTACATATATACATAAAAATAGCAAAGCCACGAAAATATAAGAACATTTATTTGATTATATAATATATATTCAGGACTCTGTTATTTTTACCTCCTCAGATAAAACCCTATCAACTGAATCTCCTGTATTTATGTTTTTACTGTTAAAGCACTTCCACGTTTCAATCCAACGTTAAGGGGGGCTCCGTGTCCTCTGACAATCTTGCCAGTTGTTCCCTTTTTCATTGTTATAGCTTGAAGATCAGCTCACTGCTGAGAAGTTAATAGAGTGGACGAGCCCACAGAATATGAAAGAGCGTGCAATGGAGTTACACTTACCTCGGTTCAAAGTGGAGGAGACCTATGACCTCAAGCCCATGCTGAGAGCCCTGGGGATGGTGGACGCCTTCACTGAGGGGAAAGCCGACTTCTCAGGCATGAGCAGTGAACGAGAGCTGGTGGTGTCGGAAGTCTTCCACAAGTCCTTTGTGGAGGTGAATGAGGAGGGTACAGAGGCTGCAGCTGCGACTGGATCAGTAATCAGTGTAACATCAGTAGTACTTCCAGACAGTTTCCACTGTGACCACCCTTTCCTGTTCCTCATCAAGCACAACAAGACCAACAGCCTCCTCTTCTATGGCAGAGTCTCTTCCCCTGAGATGTGATTAGCCAACGGCTACACTCGGGGCACATTCACAGAGCTGTTCCTGAGCCTTGATTGCTGGAAGTAACAGGTTGTCTTTGATTCATTTTCCTTTCCAAACTCATAATCATCACTAAGCATATACACTAAACCTACTGTATCTCCCCATGGTAACTCCCATGTGGACAAAATGTTCAAGATATAATAAAAGGATATTTCAACACTCTATCTTCACCTGAATTTGAAATAACATAGCTGCTGTTTCGAACATGGTATCTACTATTCAAACCTACTCACCTAGACACCCACATTTATTTGAATTTAAGTGATCTGTGGAACGCTTACATGCCAAAAAGTTTTCCTCTTATAAAACACATTATCAATAATACAGTACTTATTCATACTACTTGTTGCTTTTCCTTTTTTGCTTCCTTTCTTTTCAACAAAGTGCAAGTGGCCTGCCACACATAGGAGAGATAATTCGGAAATATAATAATTTATAAAAAGAAAAATTCAAAACAAGTGTAGAGCATGATGAGGCTGAAGAGGTAGACTGGTACCAGAGCATGAAAGGCTTTGAGTCCATGTTAGGAACTTTGTGTTTTATCTCTAAAGAAATGAAAAGACATTGTAGGTTTGTAACGAAAGTGGGGCCCGGCTGCTCACTGCTCAAAATCCAATAAAGAGGCCAGGTTGGTGGAAAGGAAAGTTTGCTTCAATTTGGACGCTGGCAACCAGTGGGGGAAGGCAGACCCCTGTCCAAAGGCCGACTCCCGCCCTGACAATCAGGGGGCAAGAGCTTTTATACCCAGAGGGAGGGGCTCCATGCAGAAACAGCTCTGATGACAGGCAGCTCTGACAGTCACCGTGAAACTGGTCATGAGGTGGTCTGACCTGTGTCATCTTGATTGTTTTAAGTACAGTTAGTCTTCAGTTCCAGGGTTGGTTTTTTCCCGTTTCCTTGAGGTTCTCAGAATTGTGGCAGCTCATGTCACGGCTACAGTCCGGTCACCATGTAGTTAACTTCTTCCACCCGGTGTGGGTTTCAGTATCTATAATACAGCTCGCAGGATACGGCTCAGAATATTATCTACAGCCCTTGAGAAGGAAATAAAAGTCCTTGACTTTGCTTAATGACTAAATTACTATCATTGGATCTCCTTTGTTTTCCTTTGTTTCTGCATGTTCTCACTTCTCTAATTAAACTTATTCTTTGGCTAAAGTTATTTCCACAGACAAAAAGCAGGCTGAGGACATGGGGGGAAGGACCATAGGGTCCTGCTTCATTTCAGGTTTTGTTTGTTTTCCAAAGGGGGATAGAGATCATATCTGCCACTTTAAAATATGTATCTGGTTATTATGATGTAAATGGGTGAGAGGAAAGAACAGCATGGATATAGTGAAATTACTAGTAAACCATTAGAATGTCAAGAGTGGAACTGAGATAAATATTTGCCACTCCAAAATGTATCCTCGGAGTAAAATTTGCCACTCCAAAATGTATCCTTTTGGCGTGAGGATTAATTTAGGCTAATAATTTTTAAGAAACAGAGGACCCAGGAAGACCCAGGAAGTCTTTCTTTTTATCTCCCACTTAGCTGCCTAAAGAGTTTAGATTAAGGGCCTGTTCCCACAACAGAGCTATCACCAGAGATACCTGCAGAGAATGTGGGCGAGAGGTGGTGGGGAAGCTCGGCAGGGCCTGGAGATCAGTCCCCTCTGTGCCCATAGTCTCCGCCTGGCCCAGCAAACATGTTACCAAACATTTGCTTTTCCATCTCCATGTCAGCTGCATTTTTGAAGTCCCAAACCACTACACCCAACATCCTCTTTTGTCTTCTCTGAAGATGGTCTTTAAGGTGAGGTTTGGGGCCATTTTGTCAAGTTTCTCAGTCTTCCTGGGTCTCTCCCGTGTGCGGTGGAATAAAGTTTCTTCCTCCCTCACAGATAGTTACGTGTGATAATTGTTTAGGAACTAAAATTCATAGAATTTTGGTAACACATTATATATGGCAGAAATGAGAGATAGAACCCGAGACCTATGATGAAGTTTCTGGCCTAACCAACTGGTTGGATGGAAGAAGATTTCGTTTTGGAGAGAAGAGATGATCCTCGGCTTGAGTTTGCACTTTGTAAACTTCCTTTTGAGACATCCAAATGGAGTTGTCTAGTAAGCACTTGAACCCATGAGTCTTGAGCTCATCTGCAGGACACGATCTGGAGCTTGAAATTTGTTATGCTTGTTGGGGAAGGAAAATACTTTCCTCTACACTCTATGTTCTTCTGACTGTTCTAAGAATTAAGTTGACAGAGACAGCTTAGCAGGAGAAAATCCAATATAATTACATACATATGGGGACCCCATAGGAAAAATGAGACTCGAGGACAAATTAGTCAATTGAGGCTTATATGGCATCTGAGAGAAGGAAAAGCATGTAGGGGGCTGGGACTTCAAAGGGGAGGGAAAGATTTACAGGAAGATAGGGAAAAACAAATGCTTGGTAAACAAAAGTTTGCCATGCTATGCACAGACAATGGGACACAGAGAAGGCTTTGATCAAAAGGGCCTTGCTAAAAGGGAACCCTCTTGCACTGTTGGTGGGAATGTAAATTGATACAGCCACTGTGGAGAACAGTATGGAGGTTCCATAAAAAACTACAAATAGAACTACCATATGACCCAGCAATCCCACTACTGGGCATATACCCTGAGAAAACCATAATTCAAAAAGAGTCATGTACCAAAATGTTCATTGCAGCTCTATTTACAATAACCAGGAGATGGAAACAACCTAAGTGTTCATCATCAGATGAATGGATAAAGAAGATGTGAACATATATACAATGGAATATTACTCAGCCATAAAAAGAAACGAAATTGAGCTATTTGTAATGAGGTGGATAGACCTAGAGTCTGTCATACAGAGTGAAGTAAGTCAGAAAGAGAAAGACAAATACCGTATGCTAACACATATATATGGAATTTAAGAAAAAAAAATGTCATGAAGAACCTAGGGGTAAGACGGGAATAAAGACACAGACCTACTAGAGAATGGACTTGAGGATATGGGGAGGGGAAAGGGTAAACTGGGACGAAGTGAGAGAGTGGCATGGACATATATACACTACCAATTGTCAAATAGATAGCTAGTGGGAAGCAGCCGCATAGCACAGGGAGATCAGCTCGGTGCTTTGTGACCACCTAGAGGGGTGGGATAGGGAGGGTGGGAGGGCAGAGACATGGGGATATATGTATACATATAGCTGATTCACTTTGTTATACAGCAGAAACTAACCCACCATTGTAAAGCAATTATACTCCAATAAAGATGTAAAAAAAAAAAAAAAAAAGGGCCTTCTTTCCCCTCACGTCCCACCCCTGTCTACCATACCTGACTCATATTCATTGTACTTGACTCTCACTATAGCTCTCTTCCTGGGATTGGCCCCCTATCTAAATGCTTTTGGCAGTTAAGGGGGAGGATGTAAAAGCTCTTCCTGAGACTTTTGTTGCTTAAAAAAAAAATAGTAAAATAATTTGTTCTTCCCTACATGCTCAACAGAAAATTTCCCAGTCCCAGGGGGACTTCCCTGGTGGTCCAGTGGTTAGGACTCCGTGCTTCCACTGCAGGGGGAATGGGTTTGATCCCTAGTCAGGGAAATAAGACCCTGCATGCCACGCAGCCACAAATAAAAAATGAAAAAAAGAAAACAAAAGTTTACTATATTTATTCAGTAACCCTAAAATTCTGTTTTGTTTTTTTTTAAACGGGTAGCTAAAGGCAGGAATGAGACCCTAGAGAGAGGGTGTCAAGTGATAAGAAAGGAGGGCCAAGAACTGACCTTGAAGTACATCAATATATAAAGGTCAGGTATGGACAATTTTTATTTTCTAAACATTGCTTTTCTTAGGGGACTGTACTCATTCCAAATCCTTCCCAGTCAGTACTTCATCCCAGCTGATTTCATAAACCATGAATTTTGGAGGATGTGAGCAAAGTTAAAATTTTCCTCAGCCAAACTTAGCAACCCAGGAACACAGAAGAGGAAGTAGATGTTTCACCATTAAGTGTGAGACGTGGTCAAGGGAATTGACAGACTGGCCAGAGAGTGGGTCACATGAGTAAGCGGTGCAGTGAACGGGTGGGAAGGGAAGGCAGGGCAGGGGGCCGTTGCCTTGATGAACAGGGAAGCACTGGGGCACTTAATGAGGTTGAAGCAAAGGAATGATGGGAATGAGTTTCTGAGAAATATGAGAGGATCAAAATTTGGCCCAGGACCTGGGATTTTTCCTGTACATTAAAATGGAAAATTGTAGGTAATAAATAAGATCAGAGTGCCATCACATGTCTGAATTAATTTCTAATGATTCAATGAACTTGAAACTGGTATAGAGTTGTTTGGATTTTTTTGGAGGGGGGGCGTTTGAAGAATTGTTGGTTAGAATGCCTTTAGACCACACCTTTCAACTACTTGTAATTTTAGTTGGGTTTTCCAAAGGAACTTTATAAATGCAAGCAAGTAAGACAAAGGCTCATAGGCATTTGAATCATATCAGGTAGAGGGCATGGTAGACATCTATCTATGAGATCTGAAAAGCTTTGCCTATATTCTAGGCCAACTAGAAGGCAGAGAACCTACTGCCTTGCCTAGTGGCCACATGTAAGAGAAATTGAAGGGAAATTCAACACCTGTATCTTTCTTTCTTTCTTTCTTTCTTTTTTGCGGTACGCGGGCCTCTCACTGTTGTGGCCTCTCCCGTTGCGGAGCACAGGCTCCGCACGCGCAGGCTCAGTGGCCATGGCTCACGGGCCCAGCCGCTCCGCGGCATGTGGGATCCTCCCGGACCGGGGCACGAACCCGTGTCCCCTGCATCGGCAGGCGGACCCTCAACCACTGCGCCACCAGGGAAGCCCCTGTATCTTTATTTTTAAAGTAATAGATTATAGTGCATTGAATTAAACAGAATACAACGAGGCCATACTGATACAAAATAAATAGATGACTAAATTAAAAGTTTTATACTGAATGGATGTTTACCTGCTATCAAAGTTCCTCCCCACAGGGTACCATTTCACATCTATTAAAGTAGAGAACTGGCCATATCAAATTTTGGAGAGAATGTGAAGCAACGAAAACTCTCATACACTGCTGGTGAGAATACAAGAAGGTGTAACCACTTCTGAAATCAGTTTGGTAATTTCTTATAAAAATTAAACGTTTACTCAACATATGGTACAGCAGTGCCACTCCTTGATATCCACCCAAGAGAACTGAAAACAGGTGTTTACAAAAGTACTTGTGTACCAATGTTCAAAGCAGTCTTATTAATAATGGCCCCAAACTGGAAAAAACTCAAATTGGCATCAGCAAGTAAATGGATAAACAATGAAACAGGACTCAGCCATAAAAAGGAAGAAAATACTGATTCTTGCAGAGCCACAGATGAAACTTCTCAACACTGTGCTGTGGGAGAGAAGCTGGACAGAAAGAGTCCCCATTGGATAATTCTACATGTATGCCAGGAGTCCCACCTGACAGAGAGCTGATTAGTGCTTTCCCAGGGCTGGAATCAGGGAGGAAATTGATTGCAAAAGAGTCCAAGGGAAACTTCTAGTTGAGATGAACGCTCTATAATCTGACTGAGTGGTGGCTACATGGGTGATTACATTTGTGAAGAGTCACTGATGTGTACACTCCCAACGTGTCACTTTTGTTTTATATAAATTCTGCCTCATCAAGTAGACGGAGAAGGAGGGAGAAGAAGAGAATTATACAAAACACGCATGGTTATTGTTGCCTCTAGAAGTATTTGAGTGAAAAACAGCTCTTAATTAAATACGTTTTTAAGAACAACCCCCTTCTTACCAGCTCCATTTATTCACATATATTAAACCACATTTAATTATATGCCAGTATTCCTATCATATAGATGAAGAAGCGGCGGTTAAATAAGTGCTCAGAGGTCTTGGGACCTTCTGCTGACACCCACATAGGGGCATAAAAAGACAGCTTGGACATATATCAATTTTAGAACTGGTTATTCTGCCAACACCTGCTGTAGGGAGAGGCTTTGGGTGTGGCAATGAGATAAAAACTGCTTGGAGATGCAGAATGCATCACAAATAATGGATCACATGTGACGATTTTCAAAACCCAAGGGATTTATCCATGTAAGCTTCACGAGCCAGCACTTTTGAACACCCTCCGTGGGTTTAATGCGCACATTGCTGTCCCAGATCACTCACCTGCAAATACTGACTTGGAGATACAAATCAAGCAGAGAGAGGAACGCGTCTCTACCTGAAATCCACTAATGTCTTAGGACTGATCAACGACAGCGCAGGTTCTAATATGGTTGCTATGATTTGGTTTCTAAGCAAAGTTAGAGGATGCTGCTGTTGATGATGATGATGATGGTGGTGGTGATGGTGGTCATGCTGATGTCAAAGACGAAGAAAAGAGCAGCAAATATCAGTTGGAGTTGGAGGCATACCGTGTTCCAGATCCTTTAATAAGCTCGGAGTCTGTTTATCCTCAAACAACTCAATACAATAGAAACTCTTCTAAAACCCATTTTTTAAAATGAAGAAACTGAAGGTTAGAGAGATGAACAAAACTACCCAAGGCCCCATAGCTCTTCCCAAAGCCCAGATTTTTATTCAGTTTGTCTGACCCTAAAGTTGCCACATAGGAGGAGGATTTAGAAATGGACATGAACAAAATTTGTTTTTATTGCTAAAGTGGTTGACCTTAATTCCCTGGATTAATTATTTTCCACGTAATCAGATAGTGGATCATTTCATTAGAAGTACTCACCAAATATAATGTTAGAAGTGATATTAGAGATCATTTATACAATGCTCTTCATTTAAGCAATAAAAAACCCCAAATTCCAAAGACATTAACTGCCTTCCCTGAGGTCACAGGTCAGGGCGGAGCTGGGATAGAAACTCTAACTTCCTGACTCCCGGCCTGGTGTTCTTCATTTACTTTCTTTCCTTTCTCTATTTGATCAATTCAATTTTACACATGATGTTGCCCACTGATCTGTTATCCTCCAAAAGCACTGAGTGCACAGGTCTGGGTGTATCCATTCCCCTATCCACTCACGTTTGGTCATCATCAACAGGCCCAGGGCTGATCGCCCTGTGGTTCATACCTAACAGATTACATGGGAGTTAAACACTTCCATTTTCTTTAGGGCAATTGTATTCTTTTTTTTTTTAATAGATCTTTATTGGAGCATAATTGCTTCACCATACCGTGATAGTTTCTCTTGCACCACAAAGAGAATTCAGCCATAGGCATACACATGTCCCCATATCCCCTCCCTCTTGAGCCTCTCTCCCACCCTCCCTATCCCAGCCCTCTAGGTCATCGCAAATCACCGAGCTGATCTCCCTGTGCTATGGGCTGCTTCCCACCAGCCAACTATTTTACATTCGGTAATGTATATATGTCGATGCTACTAAGTTTCCATTGGGTTCTGTCTCCTTGCTCCTCCAATAAATTGGTAGCTAGAACATTGGATATAAGATGTGCAGGGACCAGGAACTGACCAGGTTCTTGAGCACTTGTATTCCCAGACATTGATGTACATGCTGAGCGTGCAAAGATGAGTCCAGTTAGTGGTGGAGACTCATTTGAACAGAAAATATCGATACGATAGAGTTAAGAGTATGGAAAAGCTTCACCAGGCACTCTGGGAGGACTGGATTGTGTGGGATAGTTAGGGAGGGGCAGGAAAACAATGCTTCCAGGAGGAGAGCCGCACTTGACACAAATCCAGAAGTGTCTGATTTCCAAATTTCACATCCAGAATGTCAATGTATTCATATATGGAGGGAAACGTACTATAAGTTTATGGCTAGTTATCCCTGGAAACGTCTTCCGTTGCTTAAGTTCACAGCTCAAGTTGTAAATGAGAAACTTGCTGGGCCAATGCAGAAAAAGAAAAAATTAAAATGAGATTTCCAGCATAAAAAATGGCTCTGTATATGAGTATCTTTTCTCTTCTCTTTTGCAGATGGTAGTAAGCAAAAGTTAATTAATCTAAGGTAGTTCTGTAGATTCCTTTTTCAATAAAGTCGGGTAAAATGTGGGGACTCAAAATTCATGTAAAGGCTGCCAAAGGTGAAAGCACCTGGAGTTGAGCAGGACGCCCTGGAGGAAATAAGAGAAAAATCAAGAAGAGGGAAGAGAGGGCTTAGCAACCTTCCAGCTTCTGCAGTGATGGAGAAAGCTGGAAAGAGAGCCGCTCCTCTAACGGGAGTCTGGATAACACACAAATGCTTGAACTCATCAGAAAGCCACAGGTGCAAGAAAACTACCCAGCCTGAAATCTAAGGAAAAAACAAGTGCAGTAAGTCCCCTACATAGGAACCTTCAAGTCGAGAACTTTCAAAGATGCAACCGTGCGTTCAGGCGTGAGGGAAATGGCAGCTTGCCTTCCGTCTCCTACTGCTGACGATGCTTCAGCTCTACGTCTCCCACCTCCTCTCCCTCCTCCAGGCAGTAACTCTTCCTGCCTGTTCACTCGATGCCAGCCCCTGGATGCCAGCTGCTGTACTGCACTACTGTACTCTTCAAGGTACTGTATCATAAGATTTAAAACGTTTTCTTTATTTTATGCGTTTTTTTAACGTATTATTTGTGTGAAAAGTATTATACACCTATTATAGTACAGTGCTACATAGCTGACTGTGTTAGTTGGGTACCTAGGCTAACGTCGTTGGACTTACAAATTGGACTTAACGAATGCGCTCTCAAACGGAACTCGTTCATACGTAGAGGACTTACTGTGCCCCCAAGGAGAGACCGATGCAAACGCTGACATGCCTGGGGCAGACATGGGGGAAGGCAGGGCCCCAGACAAGCGTGAGGGTACAGACCCTCAGAGCCACAGCCACGCAGGGAGTTTATACCCACTGAGTCTTCTCCCCAGAGGCTCACTGGGTGTTCAAGGGAAAGACTGGGTACAGGGCACACTCAGTGGAGAAGGAAGGGGCTGCCACTGCAAGAAGGCCAAAAGCCCCACTTGATTCTTCTCCCCCAAGAAACAGAAGTCGTTAACCTCTGAGACAGGGCAGCAAGCCTTGTCACTCCCATAGCAGCGGTGCAGACCCCCAGGGAAACCTTCCAGCAGTCAGGCCTCCACCCCAAACACAGTGTAACCCCACAGGAATTGAAAGCCAGGGCAGCACTGAAGGCAACCATCGTAACAACAAAATCCAGACTCAGCTCAGATCCTATCTAGAATGACTCCATACCCCATGCTAATTACATGGCAAAAGAAGAGTCATTCCAAGCATAAAGGCGATCTCCCTCTTTCTCTGCTGTACCACACCCAAAATTTGATATGCAATAATAATCTGTGAGACACACACACTCACAAACATACACAAAGAAGAAAAGGACCCACTGTGCAGAGAGACAAAGCAATCAACAGAACCAGACTCCAGGATGATACAGATGCATGTAGGAACTATCACAGACCCAATTTAAAACAACTAAGATTAAAGATATTAAAGGATCTAGTGTGACCTTACTATGGCTTTTAGAGCAGTATCACAATTTGCATTAATAGACTTATCCACTGGCTAGGAACACAGAGTACAGCATAAACCGCTGCTGTTGGAATAAACCATGACTCATATTAAACAAAGCAGAATGCTCTGCAATTATCCTATTGTCTACAAAGGTTCACTGTTTTCCATACTCTGTAGTTCTAATAAGTGGTTTTGGTGACTAGTATTTCCAAACATCTGGGAGTACTAGCTCAAGACAGTAAAAACAATGGGAAGGAAAACAGTGCAATGGGTTTAAAGAGAGACGTGAAAGTATATTAATGACCATATTATCTTACATAAATTTTTGGGCAAGATATGACAGCTGTGATAATCAGATTGTGGGTAAGTGCCTTAACATTAAATGAAAAAACACAAGGTCACCGTAGCAATTGTAAGGACAAATAGAAATTAAAAATAAGAGGCTTAATTCTTCCCGTTGAAAATGAAAGAAGAGATTCCCCTCCCCTCCTTTTCCTCGCAGCATTTACTTTAGGAAATTTGTAATTCTAAGCACTTTCTCCTCTTTGAAATATATATATATATATATATATATATATATATATATATATATATCTCCTTTTGAAGACTAAATAAGCCTTTTGTTAGCTTTATGGGAGAGGAATGTCTTTTTCCATGTTTGAAATGGAAATTTCAGGGGAGATAGCAACCCTACCTCCCAGCTTCTGTTGAAGGGTAGGCACTGAAATCAAAGGGCCAAGTTGCAAAACTACCTCCCATCCTAAAGATACGGGAAGTTTAATTTTCCTCTGGCTAAAAGCAATTAGCTAACCCAGATGGTCGCCCTAATTACCAGGTGAATCTAGGATGAACTCTGTGTGACAAATGGCGCCGTGAAGTCTCTTACCTGAAAACTTGTTACTGTTTATTGTTTGAGAATATGTATGTAATGTGCTGTATCTGTTTGGTTGTATAACAGTATCTGCCTTTGCAATTTCTTACCGAATTGCCTGGTTTCATGCTTACTTAATAATAAAAGTGTTTTCTCTTTGTGGAAAGAATTTCTGGGTTGGAGGAGGATTATATTTTTAATTATATTTCCCCAACACATTCCACCATGATGGAGACTATGCTTTGTCCCACCAGAAGCCTGCCATGGGAGCTAAAAAATGTGTGCAGTAATTATAACTTGGAAGTTAAACCGAGTAGAATTGTGTGGAGCTCTCCTGGGCACAAAAGCCTTTCTTTCCGTGTCTTATTTGCAGGCAAAAGGCTTCAGCCTCCTAGACCTTCCTGAATACCAAAGGGCAGATTCAAACAGTTGTTAATCAGGGAAGTGAGGGAATGCAGAAACAAAGGAGGAACAATTAAGAAACTATGGGGCTTCCATGGTGGCGCAGTGGTTGAGAGTCCGCCTGCCGATGCAGGGGACACGGGTTCGTGCCCCGGTCCGGGAGGATCCCACATGCCGCGGAGCGGCTGGGCCCGAGAGCCATGACCGCTGAGCCTGCGCGTCCGGAGCCTGTGCTCCGCAACGGGAGAGGCCACAACAGTGAGAGGCCCGCGTACCTCACTCGTGGCCCTTACACTGGGGTGAGAAGTAGACACCTGTAAATAAACAAAATATTTACATACATTTCTTTACAAATATCTCTTCATACAAGAATATATATGTATACATAGATGCATATGTGATATGTATGTATATATCACATATGTAATATCTATATATGACTGCAGTGTGAACGAATGGAGGAAAAGAAAAACAGGAGGCGATTTAAGAGTCTGTTTCTATTATTCAGAGGAGAAACATGGAGTTTGGATCAGGATAGTAGCAGCAGAGAAGTAGGTGAATTTGAGACATATCAGAATGTAGCGATTGGTTGTGTGAGGTGAAGGCGGGAAACTCTTGTGGAAAATCATATGAGTCCAGTTTGGACCGCTGGGTGGATGGTGTGGCCACATACGAAGAAAGAGAACAGGAAAAGAGAAGGTGAATTCAGCGTGGGTCCTTAACTTGCTGTGTCTGTGTCACCTGTAGGTGTCCACGGGGCAGCTGGATATGTGGCTGGAACCCAGCAGGGAGACCTAGCAACTGATGCCAGGGAATTGTATCAAAAACAAAATGGGGAAAAAAAAAATGGGGCTCCACAATAAAACTCTAAGGATTTTTAACATTTAAGGGGCAGGCAGAGGGAAAGTTGCAGAGGGCTGTGTCTTCGAGGCAAGGGGAAGCAAGCACTTCAAGAACGTCCCCAGAAAAGCAGGAGCAGAAGGTCTCAGACACTGCCTGAGTGGACGTGTCTTAAAAGCTACTACAACTGATAAGTTTGAGATCCTGAGCGGCACCGTTAGAGTGCGACAACGGCGCCATCTAGTGGAAGATAAGAGGAACAGACGAGAGAAGACCGATTTTCTTGTCTGTTGGAGTTGGAAGGAACTTTAGAAACAATATTGTACAGAGGAATCATAGGCCACAAGGGCTAAGTTTGATTTCTCCAAAATTTACACCAGCTCTCCAGTGAGAGAGCTAGGACTAGTACGTGGCTTGTCAGATCCCAAGCCAGTAGCCTCTTTACACTGAACTGCCTCCAAAGTGTTTGCAGATGACAGAAAGCACACGGACCCGGACTAACCAGGACCAAGGAGTCCTGGTGTCTCTCAGCTCCTTAAGACCTGCACAAGTTTTGGATCAAATCCGGGTTCCCTGCCCTGCGAAATGTCCAATGCCTTCCCAAGGCGTATATGAATTCTCAGACACCTCCGGTTCCAGAATCTTCCTCCAGTGAATTCTTATCCTCAACTCTACTTCTAGGGCTGTTCCTTTCCCTCAGCCTTGGCATCAATCCAGACATGGAAACAAACCCTTTCCATGGGGCCAGGTTTGAGATAACAACCAAAAACAACCTCACTCAGCAAAAATGAAAAACACCTCACCCAAGGCCAATGCGGAGATGAAGAACTGGGCATTAGAAAGCTTTTTCTTGACAGTATTTTGACTATTCCATCACATTACATGGATTCCCCTTATCTTTTCTGTCTTTGTTGACACTTTCAGAGCAGACAATTGTTTTCATACTGTCTTTTATAGGAAGTGTGACCATATAGTTAATCTTCCAAACCAGACACTTCTGAAAGTGAAAAGGACACCAAAACCAATTAAAATACAGACATACATACACATATATGAAATCTTTACTTGACAAACTGATTTTATTTTATTGGTGGGCTTTGCAAGATTTCTGTACAAAAACTATTTTCAAAAATAAAATGTTATTTTAAAGCAACATGTGTCTGTGCACACAAGCAAAATAGGAGAAAGAAAAAACTTCCTAGAATCGATTATCTGAGCGTTAAAAAAATAATATAAACATAAGCAGAATCATTATTGTCGTGTAGTTTAAACGTTGTCTTAATTATATTGGTCTCTAAATCGGTCAGTAGTATTTCTCTGAAGATTGTAGTTTTTCAGTATGATGTATTTTTAACTCTTTCATAAAATTGCCAGAAATTATCTTCAAAGTTGCATTTGATGATTAATAAAATTTATATTCTTGAGAAAATAGTCTCTCTCTAGGTGCTGAAGTACCTGTTAAGCTCCGAGAAAATTCTGCTACATGAGGAATAGTCTGAATTCAGACTTTATCGCAACGCTTAAATAATCCAGCTCCAGTATTGTCACAGGGACAGTCTCTGTGTCTCTATTCAGAGAACATTTGTTCTACAAGCCAAAATGTGTCAAATAAGTTATCTCAGTTTATGAGTCTCTTGAATGTTTCATCAGATTTAGATTATGCAAAATTGACAGCTTCCATTTTATTCTATTTGATAAGAAATATAAATGTATCCAATTTAAGAAAGAAAAAAAACCAAGTTCTATCGAAAGATACTTTCCACAGGTGCAGTTACAGAATTTCAGAATTAATCTTGTACACATTTGAGCACCTCTTGTTCTTAAACTTGCTCAGTTCCCCCTTTCTTTTTTAGGAATTAATTTAAATGTCTTCCTGTCAGCAAGTTTTGTGTTCAGTAATTACAATTAGCCCAAATCACCAAAAGCTGAGGTTTGTGGGGAGGTCTGTTCCTTATACGCTTTGATTAGGGACTTCCCCCCAAAGTGAACCTAATGCAACCAAAAGGTAAAGGATTCATTTTCCAAAACAAGAACAAAACTTTTAGACTATTGCAGGACGTGAGTTGGTTTACAGCATAGTTCTTCAAAGATTCAAGTGTTTCTAAAATCCAACTGACGGTGGATTTACAAAAAAATTCTGTAGTTACTTTGTGTATACATTTAAAAATTTATACCTTTTACAACTGCAACTTCTGCTTTGGTAGAATAACACAACATATTTGGACACAATTATGAATTTTATGAGGACCACAACCAATTTCAGCTCTACTGCTATTTCACTTGGGTGTTCTTAAATTTAGAAAAGAAAATTGTTTTCATTATACCATTGAGGTCACCAAAGTTTCTATTTGTTTTCACTAGAAAAGTAAATAAGTTTATCTTTAATGCTGAAACTTTTTAATTAAATTTATTATTGAGTTCATAATACTTCAGGTGTTTTTCATGTGATAGGTGGAAATCCCAAAAGCTTTAGGAACCAGACAAAAGAAAAAGGGAGGCACGATTGAAGTTACGATAAATGATTTTCTATTCGAAACAGCTCCTGACACTGATAGAAAGCTGTCATCATTTAACTGTTTGGAGCATTCTTCTTCTAATGGAACTGAAGCATCTACAGCTAGTGCTTCCTTGGCCTCTGTGCACACAAACACACACACACACACGCACACCCCCCCACACACAAAAAAAACCCTTGAATTTGAAAATGAGTTCAGTAATTTAGAAGAATAGTCACATGATTGAATGAAAAATGACACTTCCCAGGGTGCTGCATAAAAGTCCCTTCTCAATGTGGTGTATATATACAATGGAATATTATTCAGCCATAAAAAGAAAGAAATCCTGCCTTTTGCAACATGGATGGACTGGAGGGCGCTGTGCTGAGTGAAATAGGCAGCTTCCATTCTCACGAGTCCCGCACATACTTTCTGCCCAACAACCAGGCCTGAGGCCAGACTGGTCTGCCCAGTATATGCTGTTCCCTCCCTTGTTTGCCTAACCTTAATAATGCCTGCTGGTTCTGGAAGACTCAGTTCAGATCCTGGAGGGTCCCTCAGACTGAGCTGGGCACCCTCCCTCTGTGCTCCAGTGCACGCTCTAATTCCCCCACCAATCCTACCATAGCTGATTGTTCATTTTCTTTCTTTTTGTTTTGTTTTGTTGTGTTGTGTTGTGGTTTTTTTGACCACACCACGCGGCACGCGGGATGTTAATTCCCCCACTAGGTGTCGAACCCATGCCCCCTGCAGTGGAAGCTCAGAGTCTTAACCACTGAACCGCCAAGGAAGTCCCTGATTGTTCATTCTCTGTATGACTGTGTGCCTTATTCATGTTTTTCATCCCATGGCCAGTGTCTAAGACAATAAATGTTTATCCAATGAATAAATGAACGATTGAGTCGATGGAAGTTTTCTTGATAACTTTGCGGATGGGAATAGGACATGATAGTCTGGTCAGGTAGTTTCACAGTTAGGTGGGCAAACAGTTTTGCCTACTAGATGCTCAACACAATTTTATTTAATGAAGAAATATTTCATTTTCGAGCCTGACGTGCTTAAAATTATTGAAAAGAGAAGTGCAAATCTCATTCACTGCCTACTGTAACTCCATTCATTACTGGTGCCCGTGGTCCCACTGGGATGAATTTTACGGCAGAGAAAACCACACTCAGCAAGGTCTCACATTCGCCAGCTCAGACAGGCTGACTCTCCTGCCACTTCGCCATGATGCCTCCTCAGGGATGGGAAAACCTGTTCTCTACCTGGAAAGCCATTGGCCTAATTATCCTACTCATTTCGTTCCTGCTTTCCCCTAAGTCAACAAAGAAGAAGAATTAAGGACAAGGGAAAACAGCTCATCCCAGCTCCCTATCACCTGCCTTCAGTGTTGGATCAAACTCAGCCATCAACTGCAGGCTGTTCAGAAAGGAAAGAGCCCTGTTTCTTTGGCCGCTGTGCCGACTCCCGCGGTGTCCAGAGAACTCGTCCTCAGGCAGAGAACTCCCTTTATCCACGTGTCCTCCCTAAGCAGTGCCGGGACTAGGGGTGGTGATGGTAATGACCACTTTGGGACCACAGGCTGCCTGAGGAGGAGACAAGGGTGAAGCCGAGGAACCAAGTCCAGTCTCAGCTTGTCATCACCGCCAGCGGGATACCGGCTGCGACAGTCCCGGCTCTTCTGGTGCTCCGTACACACCGAGGTTCCTCACTCCTCACCAGCCCTCTCCTCCCGGGTACTTACATCCTCATAAACATGACGTATTTCTCATCAGCTCATTTGCTCCTAAAATCTATCTACTTCTTTTTTTCCATTGCGGCAAGAACTCTTGATCTGAAGTCTACCCTGTGAACAAATTGTTGAGTGCACACTTCTGTGTTGTTACTCGTAGGCACAATGCTATCCAGCAGGTCTCTGGAACATATTCATCTTGCACGACTGAAGCTTTAGACCCCGTAACACCAGCTCCCCCAGCTCCCCTCCCGCCAGGCCCTGTCAACTGCCATTCTACTCTCTGCTTCTATGAGTTTGACTCTTTTCGATGCCTCGTAGAATTGGAATCATGCAGTATTTGTCCTTCTGTGACGGGCTTATTGCACTTAGTATAATGTCAAGATTCATCCATGTTGTCACATATAGCAGGATTTCCTTCTTTTTAAGACAGAATAATATTCCATTGTATGTATATACCACATTTTCTTCATCCGTTCATCCACTAATGGACATTTATGTTGTTTCTATCTTTTAGTTATCATGAATACTGTTGCGATAAACATAGGAGAGCAAATATCTCTTGGAGATCCTGATTTCAATTCTTTTAGATACATACACGGACCTGGGATTACTGCATTACACGCTAGTTCAGTTTTTCGTTTTTTGAGGAACCTCCGTACTGTTTTCCTTAGTGGCTGCACCATTTTACATTCCCACCAACAGGGTACAAGGGAAAATCTATCTACTTTTAATTGGCCTAATTTTACGTAAGGATCATTATCTTACCAAAGCAAAATATTGAATTTTTGATGATGATATCAGCAACAGTAATTATAATAGTAGTAATAATGATGATGTGATTATGTTTTTGTTTCTCTTGCACATTTTACTGAGTACTGAGCAAGGCCACTAGTAGCCTATACAGCGCCTTGTGTGAATTAAAAAGAGTGACCCTTCCTCAGACTGACACAGCCCCACCCCCTGGTGCACTGCTCTATGAATGGAATGCCAGCCTGATTTCAGCCCTTTCTCACCCTCTCTGTAGGGTGTCCTTGTGCAGTGACTAACCTACAGAACAGTACGCAATGGTGCTCATGTAGGGGGAATCCAAATAAAGAGTAGAAGACTGGATAGCCTGCAGGAAAAGAGCCAGGTCTGTGCTTATAACTAGACAGAAAAAAACAAGAACGCGATGTCAGGAAGCCTGTTTTCTTGTCTTGCCCCTTTCCGCCTCCCTTAATAAAGTCCTTTCTGGGACTGCTGGAAGGGGAGTCTTTTCACAACTGATGGAGGTCCTAGAATTGGCAAGGAGAGTCTCTGCCTCAGGGGTTTCCTTCTTCCTGCCATAGTGGGGGGCCATAGCTATCATGCTTTTCACTGTGGGGAGGCCGACCTTGGTTCCAATGTCAAGAGGAGAGTCAGCTCAGTCAGACCCTCGCCCAGGCTTTTGGCAATGGAGGCACGGTGGGTTCCGTGTGCATGGAAGGGCGAGCGCTGGCTCAGGCGGACAAGATCTGTCTCGGGCAGTGAACTACTGGCAGGAAGAGGAATCTTAGAGATCATTGAGATAAACACCTTTCCTCATATTCGAATGGAACCCCAGCCCTCGAAAGGGTGAGTGGCTTGGAGCCGGAATCCAGGCTTCCCGCCCACAGGGCAACTTGACAAACCGAGGTTTCCTCCTCAAGCTGATATTGGTAAATTTACCTTCCCCAGAACTTCCTCCACAAAACAAAATTCCTCCCCGTCTGCATGAGTTCACATCCAGCCATTGGCTTCCATTAACTCTGTGACCTTGAGCCGATTATATATCTAGTCTGTGTCTCTCAGTGTCCTTATTTATGAGATGAGGTTGTGGTTTTCCTCCTCATCTGTTTGTTTTGATGATTGAATGAGATAATACAGCTACAACTGGTTTAATGGTGAACTAGACCCGGCAGGTGCTAGGAACGTGCAGCTTAATTCTTTCTTTCCAATGCCTTCAAGTCCACTCTGCTGGGCGAGACTGGGCTTGAAGGTATCCTCACCATCCCCTAGACCAAACCCCCTAAACTGAAGGCCCTAGACTAACACTTCTCCAGTCACTGTCTTGTATTAATACACACAATTTCAGAAGAGAAAAAGCCACCAGAATTCTTCTAGATCAGAACCCCAGTCTGTCTTTTGATTAAAAGCTTCTCCATCCATCACAGCTGGGGTCCGGTTTGGGTGCACTAACCACAGAGGAAAGGAAGCAGAGGGGGGCTTGACCATCACTTACCTACCTGGCTCTTCTGCCCCTCCCTACAGCACCTGACTTGTGGGGGCGAAGGAAGGAGGGAGAGGTAAGGAAGTAAGGACCTAACTTGACAGGTGAAGACGTAATCCAGGATCTCGCAGGAGAAGTGTCCGATAGTAACTCTCTCTCACAGGGTGCTCTGCTGGGCTCTTATAGACCCCACACCTTCCCTGGGCCAACCGTCTGAGCAAAGTCTCGAAATAATCAAGTCTGGCTACCTCCACATCTCACTGTAACTGACAGCAAGCAGGCTCCACTCCCCCTGGAGACCTTTGCCCTTGCTCTGACTCAGGGATCCCTCCAGCCAGCATCTGTGCTTTAGGTAGAGTCCCAGGTTTCTGAACCTCGGTGCTATCGGCTCGTTCGAGTGCCATTTGCTTTGGGGCTCCGTTCTGGGCATTGTAGGGCGTTTAGCAGCATTCCCGGGTCTATCCACTAGATGCCAGCAGCACCCCTCCCTCTAGCTGGGACAACAAAAATGTTCTCGGACATTGCCGAATAACCTCTAGGGGGCAGAATTGCTCCTGGTTGAAAACCACTGGCTGAGACTATCCCAGGCAAGAGTTAAGTCCAAATTTCAGTGCTCTGAAAAATTCCAGGAGACACGTTAAGTTCCCTGAACGCTTACTTGGTTTAAAGCGGCACTAATCTCTCCTCTCCTCGAAACACTCACTAAGCTTTTGCACAGTCATCCCACACCTTCTATTTCACAGCCTCGAGAAGGGGAATAACGAGCCAACAGTGGTAAAACCTGGCTTCGGCCACCCCCAGAAATCCCACACAAATGGTCTTTTCTTTTTAGAATGTGCAGGCATTTGTCACTTTTTTTTTTTTTTTTTTTTTTACAAAAGAGAAGATTTATTATAGGAACGGCATTTGTCACTTTTTGTGCTCAACATTTGTTGCGGGGGGTGGGGAACAATCTATCTGAGCACTCTGCAGAGACAGGGAAAGGGCTGTGTTGAATATTAGGTTCACAGATACCATAATTGATTTAAAACAAATGTACATGACATTGACAAAAAAAAAAGTACTTACTAAGAAAAGAAAACATTTTAGGTATATACAGCTTAACTTGATAAAATTACATTTTGAGGTAGGGTCCTAAGTGGGAAAGGCTGGAGAAAAGTTCCATGGCCTCCTACAAGGCCTCTGCTTTCATGATACACTTTTATGTCACTGGGAGTCATTCTGCCACTTCCCTGGTCCTTCCCTCCCCAGGATGAAAGGGGCTGGAAGGAGGAAGCAAGAGCTAGTGGGCAGGAAGGAAGACCAGGAAATAGGGGCAGTCATTATTCTTATTCCTTTTTATTCGACATCAATCCCCGTCCCCAAAGCATTTTGTCAATGGAGGGCTTGGTTCTATTTCAAACTGGTGAACCTAACTTCATGGAAAAAAGCAAGTCATGTAATTCAATAATATTTTATTGTCAACAGCATAAAAGGAATTCAATATTGAACCTTCGGAGTAAGAAGAAAGTTGAACCTATTTACAACAAAGCCAGAGGAGAAAGAGGGGGGTGCTGTCACCAGATCCCAATCTTCCACGCCGTCCTGTTTCTGTAGTGAATTAACACGTGAACTGGTGACATAAATAACTTCTCAGAAACATCTTTAAAAACTGCAATTGTTGTAGGTTCCCAGCTAGCTGTCTACAGTAACGAAACCCATAGGCTTTGGAAAAATACAAGTCACAGCAGTGCGAGCATATCAATAGCTTTAGTCACGTTTCCTAGCAGCGTGAAGTTCCGCCCCCTTTCCCACTATCACAGTACACAGAGAGACGAGTCCCTTCAACACTCGTAAAATTCTTTTATTGTCTGCTGTGAAAGTCCCTGTGCATTTAAGCCCCGGTGGTCAGACATCCACCAGCCTGTGAGTCAGTTAGAATTCCCTGCCGGTGGTCTCTCACCAACCCAACAACCAGGTAGGGGTTCTAGCAACAGTGAAAGTGAATCCTTAATAAGATCTGAGCTTCCCCTTGAGGTGCTGTCCTTTGGTTACTACAGGTCCAACACTCCAAAATTTCAAAAAGTTCTGAAAAGAAAGTTTTTTCAGAAGTAGGTGGCGCACTGATTGGGCAGCAAAACCTGATACTTATGGGCTACCTGGAGTCTTTATTTTGTGCGGACAGTCTACATTTTGTGGCAGAAATATTAAGGTGTTGATTTATAGGGTTCTGCTCCAGCCTCTATCAATGGAGATCCGTAACATACAGTATGTGCCACATATTATCTTTCTAAAATCTCCAAAACTCAGAATTTGAAGGAAATATTTGTCCCACAGGGTTTAATGTAAGGCGCTGTGGACATACAGTAGCCTGAACGTATGTCCAAGTTTCATTGGCTCCAGGAAAGTTTTGCAAAGCCCATGTACCAGTTTCTTCAGTCTTTCAGGGAAAAGCAAATGTCTAGAACATTCTGTATCCCAGTGATGGAAGGCTAAGCTTTGGTAATAAAATCCTCTCCAGATCCTCCTTATAGGAATTTTCTTTGTGAAAGACTGTATTCCTGCCAAAAACCCTAGATAGTTTGACAAATGATGAATACATATTTTTTCTCTAAGGTGATTCCTTTTCATTGAAAGTATTGTCTTTTAACGGGGTGGGAGGGAAAGAACAAAAACAAAAAAAAATTGGAAGAAAGGCCTATTAGTGTGAATATGAGCAGCTTCCTGATCCAGCAATATTAACAATTTATTGTATTTAGAAAATGATTCTCGGTTGCAGAGTTTACAGAGAAGTCGGGTGGGACTTAACCTGGGCTCTGCCACTTAAGGAGAACAGAACTTGCCAAAGAAAATGATGTTTCGAGTTTTGTTGTGCCTGATGATGTAAATAAAGGGGTGGTCGGCATTGAATTCATCCTTGTGTTGCAGGATTCGTGATCCTGGCACCTCTATGGAATCCCCGCCTTCTTCAGTTATTTCTAAGCACACTCTGTGAATGACATTTGAGAGGGCCACTCCCTTGGTCTCTGACATTCCAGAGAAATCAGATGCATTCTCATTAAAGATGTTTTTCAGCCCTAGGTTTTCCAGACTAGCCTTGGGATCAATCATCTTTTCCATCTTAAATTTTGGAATGGAGACTTTGACTTTAGCATTGGCCATGGCACTGGGATTGGTCCACTGCAATAGCGTCTCTGAGTTGAGTTGTTTTTCAACCTGAAGGACAAAAAGGAGAGGAAATTGTTTTTCTTTATTTCCAATTGTAAAAGATCCTCCTTGATTAAAAACATAAAATGTCACGGTGAGCCCTATTTGGAAGCAGTACAGATGGTTCATCAAAGATGGAATCAGCCCTGCAGTTTTGGTGTGTGACTAAGTTCTCTTAAAAATGGTCCACCCACACAGAGCTACCATATGACCCAACAATCCCACTCCTAGGCATATATCCAGAGAAAACCATAATTCAAAAAAGATACATGCACCCCAATGTTCATAGCAGCACTATTTACAATAGCCAGGACATGGAAGCAACCTTAATGTCCATGAGTAGAAGAATGGATAAAGAAGATGTGGTACATATATACAACAGAATATTACTCAGCCATAAAAAAGAAGGAAATAATGCCACTTGCAGCAACATGGATGGACGTGGAGATTGACATACTGAGTAAAGTAAGTCAGACAGAGAAAGATAAATATCATATGGTATCACTTATATGTGGAATCTAAAAAAAATGGTACAAATGAACTTATATACAAAACAGAAACAGAGTCACAGATGTAGAAAACAAACTGACGGTTGCCAAGGGGGAAAGCAGGGAGTCAGGGAGAGGGATAAATTGGGAGATTGGGATCGACATATACACACTACTATATATATAATAGATAACTAATAAGAACCTACTGTATAGCACAGGGAACTCTACTCAATACTCTGTAATGACCTATATGGGAAAAGAATCTAAAAACGAGTGGGTATATCTATATGTATAACTGATTCACTTTGTTGTACAGCAGAAGTGAACAAAACATTGTAAATCAACTATACTCCAATAAAAATTAATTAAAAATAAAAATGGTCTACCCAGCTACCTAGCATTGTTCTCCTCCACTCACTCCACGACAATGGTCCCTTTGTTCTGAAATTTATGAGGGCATTTCTTTTAACTATAGAGTAGCTCTATAGAAATGAATGCATGGATTATGATGTTGCATGGATAATAGTGCAATAAATGTAAAACTAGAAAAGTTTTTATGCATAATATTTATTGAATGCTTATCTTGATTTCTCTACTAGGAAATCTAGAATATTCGTGCCCTAGACATGGTATCAAACTTCATAACTCAAATTAAAGCTAAAGTTACTCTTTTCAAAATGAGAATTTGAACTGTCTAGGATCATCCTTTTAGATCATAGGTGAAGAATGCATCTATTTCAGTTGGCTATTTTTAAAATGAGAGATATGCAATGACTCATAAAATGATTTAGACATAAAATTCTTCACTGAGCAAATCTTAAATTGCTCCTTGCCCTTCCAGCCTCCCCACTGGCTAGAGGAGAAATACATGTGCAACAGAGAATGATGCTACCTTGACTATTACTACATGGGGCAATTCTGCACTGAAGTTACTCATGTGAAACCTATAAAAATCAGGGAAATGACAAGGTTACAAGCTGGTCACGAGTTTTTTTAATGGCAGAGGGAACCATTGGATTCTCTTGCTAAGTTCTGATAAGTATTTTTTCATGGACACTGTTTTATTTAAGACAAATTATTAAGACCAAAAGATTGTCATAGATAACTAGAATTTTTGAGCCAAAAAGTATAGTCTCTTGGCCATTTACTACCTGAGAGTGAGAAGACAAGAGAAAATTCATCCATAAATCAAAAGTCATTAAGAAGAAAAAATAACCTTTTTCCTCCATTGTATGGGTCAAATTGTGTCTGCCCCCGCTCCCCGTCAAAATTCATGTATTGAAGTCCTAACCCACAGTGCCTTGGAATATGACTTCATTTGGAAATAGCGTCCTTGTAGGTGTAATTAATTAAGGTGAGATCATTAGGCCCTAACCCAATATGACTGGTGTCCTTTTAATAAGAAAGGAAATTCCGGACACAGATACAGACACACTCACACAGGGAGATGCCTGGGAAGATGAAGGTAGAGACTGAAGTGATGTGTCTACAACCAAGGAAAGCCAAAGATTGCCAGCAGATCTCCAGAAGTGAGGATGGACAGATTCTCCCTCACAGCCCTCTGAAGAAACCAACCTGCAGATACCTTGATCTTGGACTTTTAGCTTCCAAAACTGTGAGACATTAAATTTCTGTTGTTTAAACCACCCACTTTGTGATACTTTGTTATGGCAGCCCTAGCAAACTGAGACGACCTGTATCCTTCAATATACCTTCTGAGACTCAAAAGATCATCTTCTTTCGTTCTGTACTTTAACAACAACAACAAAAAAAAATGGTGTGAGGGTATTTTAAGGAAGTAAAGTGTGAGACAGCTGAATAACGGCTGCAAGAAAAAAATGAGACTAAGGCGTGAAGTGCAGTAAAAAAGAGAGAGATGAGTGAACAGAAGAATGAAGATGGGAATTATGATTCAGTTAATAAAGTGATGGATAAAACATAGAATCAAAGTAGCAGGTAGGATGGGGACCAAGTTAGACTGTCCCCTGGAAAGTCAGGGAGTAACTGAGGTGTGACCGGAAATAAAGCAGGTGAATCCCGGGCTGGTCAAAGAACCCCTCCTTCTTCCTGGTGGAGGGTGGAGGCCCAGGTGGAGGGGAGCCAGGAAGCCCGGAGGGCAGGGCTGAGGGAGAACAACGGGTCTCGGGGCTGCAGGGGGCTGACAGAGCAGAGGGGAAGCTAGAAAGTCATTCCCAGGCAGGTGAAACCTCCACTGTCAGTTAAACCTTGTGTCTCTACCTGGATAAAAGCATAATAAAACCTTGTATACGTGTGTGCATTAAAAGAACTTTTCAGAAACCCATAGAACATGCAACACAAAGCGCAAGCCCCAAAGTCCACTGTGGACTTGAGTGAATGTGTCAACTGTGACACACGCACCACACTCACGCAAGATGCTACCAGGGGCTCTACGCTGGAGTTAAGAACACAGATTCCAACTTCCTGGGCTCACCTTCCGATTCTACATACCACCCACGAGTTCGTGACCCTGGGCCAGTTACCCACCCTCTGTGCCTCCGGCCCCTCGGTGGTAAACGTGAGTAGGGTAATATTATAGTTTCTCACTCCTGGGACTGCGGTGAGAATTAGATGAGCCAGTGCGCATGGGCAACTTACAGCTCCTGGCACGTTATAAGTCCCAAATAAATATTAACTGTTCTAACATTGAGGAGAAAGGCCCCCAAAGAACCGTGAAACCCTTAGAGACCATTGAGCGAGTGAATCGTTAAGGCAAGGCTGCCGCAGCCCCACAAGCACCGCCCAAGCATCTCCTTGGCTCCGCTGCGCCTGCGGGCTGGACGCCCGCCTCCCTCCTCACCTGTTCCAGGCCCGTGGACCCGTGCTCCATATCCTTGGGGAGTAGGACGAGCATGCTGAGGTGCTTGTTTTGAAAGGGAAGCTCTATGAGCTTACAGTTGATACCGTCGACGTGGCCCATACAGAACGTGGCCTCCACGTTCATCATTTGCACTGGTTTGGTGTCCGTCTAAAAAAGGAGAAGAAATTTGCTCTGCTTGTTCTTCTCACACACGCCCACACACCCCTCTATACACACACAGCTATACACACACGTACTCATAAATTCGTTCCTGATATAGTTTCACATCATTATGGCTTAAAGAGGCAGGCAGGTAATCTACACCATCAGAGACTGTCCCGTCAAGAGTTTACGACTTCCTTTGAAAAGTTATCCATGTGCTTTGTAATTACAGGATCCATCCATAATATAATACTGTATTTGCATATATAAGACATTAAAAATAAGACAGGATGACTGGAAATACCGGCAAACTTTAACTTAGCCTTTATAGATGCCTGTAATTACAAGATCTTTAAACCATTCCTGGTAGAGCTCACTTGAAAGTAAATTCCAGTGCAAACCCACATGTCCATTTATGTAGCTTTTCCTTATACAATGCCTAATATGGAAAAGTTAACATATAGCAGAACAAAACCATGCTTGTTTTGTTCTCCGTCTGCCTTCGGTTTTAGTCACCCCGCCCTCGGTCCCCTCTTCCTGCTCTGATCTGATTAGAGAGGAGAACCTTGGTTTTAGTCTCAAATGTGACATAAACATACGTTGTGACCTTCAGCAAGTCACTTAACCTCTCTGGGCCTCAGTTTCCTTGTCAGTGGAATGAAGGAATTGGAAATTTCAGAATGATGGTTCCCTCTGGAGAGGAAGCAGGGAGATGGAGGGGTGGTGGGGCTACACAGGACAGTGCAATTCTTGCTATATTTTTTCTTTAAAATATCTGAAATAAGGTAAAATATAAAGATTTTACAAAGGTGGTTGCTGGTACATTGGTGTTTGTTATACTATTCTCTATAATTTTCTGTATGCTTGCAATATTTCATGATTTTAAAAATTAAGAATGATAACAAACAAAAGTATCTCGAAGTCTCTTCCAGCTCCTATCACTCAGGCCTTTCTCTCCAGGCAGCATCCCAGGACTTTTCTTCTCCTCTGTGTCCCCATTAATATCTGACCTTGTATCTCTGCTACAGAGGTGACTCATTTTCTGAAGAAAAATTAATTCATACTAAGGAGTAAAAGACTGATAGTAATTTAGTGCAATTTATTGTCTTGGTTTATACCTCCCATGGGATATTTGCCTGTTAACCAAACCTCTTTGGAGGGAAATTTCAAACATCGTATCAGGTCTGCAGGAACAATATTACAGTAAAGCTTTTATGTGGGATCTTTGAATGGTAATAGTGTTACCCAACACTATTTTCAAGTAAAGCTAGACTTATTTTATTTTTTGTACATACCTCTATTTTAACACTTGTCACAATGTTAGAAAATGTATGTATGTGACACCCCCACCCCAACTAGACTACAGTCAAAGCAGAAACCATGTCTTATTATCTTGGTATGTCCCAGCACATAGTAATTGCTCACTAAATTTTTGGTTGATAGATAATTGAAGACTTTGACTCTATGTATAACCAGAAACAAAATTATGATTTTAAAATAAACATACTACTTTTGAAATTAACTGGTAATTCTTCCACGTATTTCCCTCAAAGAAGTATAGATTTGTCTAAAAATCTCCATCAGGTTAGAGTACTAATAGTTTCTGAATTCACAGAAGCTGTGACCACCAAAAACGGTCATCTATTTCATTTATCAGCTCTGACTATGGATACAATAATCCCATTTTCTAAAACATAAATTAAGATGTATATTCTGAAAATAGGACTAAGTAACGACCATCCCAGAAAATATCCAATACAGTGTGTGTGTGTGTTTGTGGGTGTGTGTGTGGGTGTGTGTGCACGCACGTGAGTGTGTGTGTCCACCTTTGTCAGGATAGGTACTGTACTAAACTTTTTTTTTTTAATTTATTTTATTTTTGGCCACGTTGGGTCTTTGTTGCTGTGAGCGGGCTTTGTCTAGTTGCGGCGAGCGGGGTCTACTCCTCATTGCGGTGTGTGGGCTTCTCACTGCGGTGGCTTCTCTTGTTGCAGAGCACGGGCTCTAGGCACACGGGCTTCAGTAGTTGTGGCTCGCACGCTCTAGAGCGCAGGCTCAGTAGTTGTGGAGCACAGGCTTAGTTGCTCCGCGGCATGTGGGATCTTCCCGGACCAGGGTTTGAACCCGTGTCCCCTGCATTGGCAGGTGGATTCGTAACCACTGCGCCACCAGGGAAGCCCTGTACTAAACTTTTAATAATATAACTTCATCAATTTAGTCTAACCCTTAAAAGAGACACCAAAGGACATGAGAAAAGATTTAGTAACATCACCCCAAAAGTTCAGGAGCTGACAAAAGCAATTCAAAGGAAACAAAGGAAAAGTAATAGCACCTGCATTCAAAAGCAGGATATATCCCCACGCAGCCTTGAATAGTGTTTTATTTTTTTGTTTGGTGAACGCTGAGAGATCAATGGCATTTAAAATCCTTATTAATTCTCTTCCTAGAGTCTGAGTCTCCAGGACGTGATATGACCTAGCTTTATGATTTAACAACAAGAATAAAGGAATTGCACACATTCTTCCTACCTTTATAAAAGACATCCATTAACATTTTCTTAAATGTAAAAGCCACAAATCTGAGGGTGGTCGGCACAAAAGTCCATGATGAACTCACTCACTGTTACCTGGTTCTGATGATGTTCTGGGCTGGCCCTGCAGCCGGTATGAGAAGCACCATGTTTCAGGTTTCACTTAAACATTCTCAAGGCCCCTTTGCCAGCCCTTCCCAGGGAGGAGAGCCAACCCTAACCACTCTGGAGGGGACACTCCGTGTGAGGGTCACTGGGGCCAACACTTGGTCCCCGCTCACAGCAGAGGCTAGGTACAGTCAAGTTCAACTTTAGCTCCAAATAAAAGGCAACACTAAGAAAGTCAAAAAGCCGTGTTTAAAACTCAGGGACCCATATGTGAAAAATACAGAGTCTAAAGAAGTAATTGTTTGGTGCCTGGTCAGAGCCCTGTGTGCAGGGTCAGTCTGGGCCCTGGCAGGCAGTAATGAGAAGACCACTGTAATCTGGGAAGCCAAATGGAGGAACAGCAAGTAGAGGGGGACCTGGCTCCCTCCCTAGGACCACGGAGGTTTCGAGTAGGTAAGGAGCACACTCAGTGATTATCGTCCTCTCCCAGGGAAAACGGCCCATGCATCTTGCACAGGAACCCATGGCGGTCCCAAAAGCCAAAAAGGTTTTGTTTGCTATTGGCTATTTAATCAAACTGATCCTTCCAGATAGGTCATTCTTTCAACGAACATTTGCTGAGCACCTATTAATGTGTCAGGGACTGGGCCAGGAATTATAGAAACTGAGATGGGCAAAACATTATCCCTGCCCTTAAAAGTCCATGCACTAGTAAGAGATCCAGATAAGTAAATAAATAATTCGATTTCAGTGTGGAAAACACAGCTGGAGCAGGGGATTTGGGAGGGGAGGGTGTGGACTATGAATGCAAATGCTGTGAGTACAAACAAAAAGTCATGGGAACCAGTCCAGTTAATTCAGGTATAGACTGTATCTTGAAGGTCTTTTCTTCTTGGGTTCTAGCACTAAGAAAGTACAATGATAATATTTGGCAAAAACAAAAGTGATTAATGCTAAGTACTCTAGGTGCTGGGAGAGACCTGAAAATTACAATTGATGCATAAGAGTTACAGGGTAAATAAGCTTCCTTCCGAGATTGTGCTGACTGATGCACAGTTCTGAGTCTGCATTCTTGACACAAGCCAGATCTCATCAAATGAGACGAAACCACACCATCATATAGAACCTGGGGTATCCTAGGTCCTCTAACGAAATGGGCCAGTTTTCCAGTCTCAGTGCTTCGGTTTCATTTATAGAGGAGGCACTTTACCTATTTATATGAATTGTTTTGGGCATGGGATATGGCTTCATTATTCACTCAGTAGTATTCATGAGACTTCCCTGCGATACAGGTTTCTATTGTAATTCTTCCCCATAATGAGTCCCAGCACTGCAGACGAGTAAGCTATGCTTTTTCCTTCACAGCCAATGAGTACCTCAAAGCATCTTTTATTTATTTATTTATTTATTTTGCAGTACGCGGGCCTCTCACTGTTGTGGCCTCTCCCATTGCGGAGCACAGGCTCCGGACGCGCGGGCTCAGTGGCCATGGCTCACGGGCCCAGCCGCTCCGCGGCATGTGGGATCTTCCCGGACCGGGTCACGAACCCGTGTCCCCTGCATCGGCAGGCGGACTCTTAACCAGTGCCCCACCAGGGAAGCCCTCTCAAAGCATCTTTTAAATTAAAATATCAGAACCATTTACTTCACTATTAACAGGTGAGAAATGAGATCACAGAGGAGCTCATTAACCTGGAACGAGATTCCCAAATGGTCAATGTTTCATGATGATACAAAGGCCTCTAATGTTGGGATTTGGTTTGTTCCTTTTCTTTTCCTTTCTTACTAATGGCCCCAAACATCTGTAGTTATTTTCCGGTTGGTGATTTAGCTTTACCCACTGTGTTAGAAGCTCTATAAACTCTCACTCAGATCAGACCCTGAGGACATTCTGGAAAAAGGGTGAGCGTCTCTCTCTTATGGTTCTTTTTCTACACTTAAACAGCCCCTGCCCCTCCCCGCTGTTGTCTAAGGAAAAGCCCACTGCCTCCTGTGCCTTAATTTTCCTCATTGGAGTGAATTCCTAGGGTCCCTTGTGTTGCTATAATTTTTCAGATCTATAGTTGGGATTCTTTGACTGCAACACGCAGCCCACATACCTTATTGATTCTGAAAGGACATTCTTTGGTTTCTGATTCAGGAAATTTCTTCATCCACTTCCCAACAAAGTAGGCAGCATTAACCACAAGGATTTGCGTCTGGTCTGTTACACTGTTGTCAGCTAAAATGTTCTCAAAGCGGCCTGCAAACAATGGTAGGAAACCAAAAAATTGCACGGGGTTATGCTTGCAAAGCACCCCTGGTGTCCCCATGTGAATCCACTGACTGGGCATTTAACCCTGGCTAGAGCCGCGCCACGTACGGCCTGGTAGCCCAGACCATCTCATTTAAGAAGGACCCCTTTTTCTCCTTGCAACTTGCCTCAACCAGACTTTCCAAAGAGACCTGGGGAGGAGAGTGAGGGGGGGAAGGGAGGGGGGAAAAGACGCAAGAGGAGCAAGAAGAAATGCACAAGCTACCACTGTGGAGTGCCCATTCTGTCCGAGGCAATGTGCTAGCCACGCACAGGCACGGTATCGTGCATTGCTCCCCACTTTACAGACGAGGAAGCTGAGACTCCATGTTAAGTCCCTCGCCCAAGATGATGCACGAGCAAGGGTGAATTCAGGATTCAAAGCCAGGTCTTTGTGACTCCAGAGCCTGTGCTCGGGAAGGCAAATGCAAGAAAGCTTACTTTCTACCGGGCCCTGTGCTCCGAACGGTCACGTGTCTTATCTCACTTCCCTATGATGATCCTGTAGGGCAAAGGTCATTATCCCCATCTCACAGTTGAGGACACTGAGACTCAGAGAGGCCAAGTGGCTTTCCTGGTTCCCTCAGCGGCCAAGCACGTGTGAAGCCAGGTCAGTGCTCCCCGCTTTGCCCCGCAGCTCACCGCCCCCTCCCCAAATCACACTGCTTTGTTTGCATCCTGGTCAGCTGTAATTACCACCATAAGCTCCATAACAATTGTAATGACCATAGTGTCAAATCCCCAACAGCCAAAACAGGTGGTGATAAGCCCTTAATAAAATGAAGTCCTTGCCTTTGAAGAGCGTTGACTTTTTGGCCAAGGATATTTCATTTACCTAATCTCTCAGATCTTCACACCACTGCTCAGGCCCACTGCCTGGGCCTGTGACTAGGTGTGAAGGGCCCTGCGCTGTTTCATGCTCTGCTGTCGCCATCTTAAAATTCTTAATGCGGTTTTTAATATAAAGGGCCCTGTGTTTTCATTTTGCACTGGGACCCACAAACGATGTAACCTGTCCTGCCAGTGCTATATGATGGGTCGAATATGTAATAGCATCATGGAAGAAGTGGGGACCTAGTAAATGCTGGTTAACTTCAACCTCGAGCTTCTGGTTTCAAATTCAGAGAAGTCTTTTCACTAAACTACGTTCTCCAGTAAAAAACTCAAATTTATGAAGATTTTTAAACAGAGTGCCATGGAGAGAAAATGCAATTCGTTAACAATTTTAAAAGCAAAACTGGGGGGCTTCCCTGGTGGTCCAGTGGTTAAGACTCCAAGCTTCCACTGCAGGGGGCACAGGTTCGATCCCTGGTCAGGGAAATAAGATCCCGCATGCCATGTGGGCGGCCAAAAAATAAATTTAAAAAGAAGCAAAACCGTCACACAGCAATTTAAACGGGAGCTGCCTTTCACATATACATTTTAAAATTGCCTAACCTGGTATTAGTTAGACCAGATTTTTCTTTACATATGAAGCCAAAGAAAATTCATTTGTCCCAATAGCTACCTCCCTATACAAAACCTGTACAAATATGTCCCCTGGGAAGGGGGATGTGAACACTGATTTGCACCCGAGCTCATCTTAGCTCCAATTCCTTTCTAGCAAGGAGCACAACTCACAGAGAATTTTAATGGAGGGAGGAGTCAGGAAAGGGAGAGGCCTGAGGGAAGCCGGAGCAAGAGGCAGGACTAGGTGGAAGCTGCAGAAGAGACCCCGGGCCCCGGGGCTATCAGAGGGCCAAGGGTAAGGAGGGTTGTGAGACCTGGGGCAAGTTTCCACCATGGTTTGTTTTGTTCTGTTTTTTCTACCTGTGTATTTGATTATCTAAGACCTTTTGTCTTTTTTTCCTTGACAAATTTGTAGAATTTTTGAGCCAAAAGTGGCCTCAGGGATCATCAAGTTATAGTCCAAGCCCTTCACTTCCAGATTGAAAAACCAGCCTTGGAACTGGCCCAGAGCCTTACTTTGTTGGGGGCACGTCCAAGCCTCCAGAAGGGCATGTGGCAGCCCATTTTAGCAGACTAAACCTGAAGTACTCAGAATTTCTGCCAACTGATGATATCCAGAAATCCAAGTGGTTGAAATGGCTTGATGGACAAGAATTTAGCTTGTATACCGAAAACATTCAAGGAATCCTCCAGATGTTCAATCTTATGCTTAGCAGATTCACGAGACGATATGGTCTGTTTACTTAGTGATTTATAGCAGAATAAGTAAAGGATACTTGCCATCTGTGAGTTCCTTAACTGAGTTGTTGATCTGACCTTTTGTTTCTTCCAATTTATCTTTGAAATCAACAGTCTCCATTTCATTTGCATAGGGTCTCTTGGTAGAGCTGATGAACTCCTGAAAAACATCCAGTTCATAAAATCACGAAGTCCTTAAAGTCTGTAGTTAAACCATTATGTTGGTACACAATTCTAGCACAAGGACTTTTAAATCTCTATTACGATGGATACTCCTTCAGAATCTGTAACATTATATAAATTGAAACCTTATGTAAAAATCAATGAATTTTCTTTGTATTCTTTCATTTGTTCAATTCTAAGACAATATCAATTGTTAAATGCCTCCATCAATCTAGCATCAGTTTGGGGGGAGAAAAGAAACATTATGCTACATGAACACAACAATTATAATATGAATTCCAATTTCAGAAACATTAAAATGTACATACAGGTAAAATGTAAATTTATATATGTATGTCTTAGAATGGAAGAAATGTACAGAAAAGAGAACTCTATGAGAAGAAAAATCTTATCCACACTGAAATAAATAAATATTCTAAAGATGCTTGCTACTCAAAGTGTGGTCCAAGAACCAAGACCTGCAGCATCACCTGTGACCTTGTTAAAATGCAGAATCTCAAGCCCCACCCCAGAATCAGAACCTGAATTTTTAACGAGATTCCCAGGTGATTCATCTGCATGTTAAAGTTTGAAACACAGTACTGTAAGGAACAGAGCAGTTCTTCTCATTATAATGCTTGTTAAAAATGCAAAACCCGGGACTTCCCTGGTGGCACAGTGGTTAAGAATCTGCCTGCCAATGCGGGGGACACGGGTTCAAGCCCTGGTCCAGGAAGATCACACATGCCTCGGAGCAAATAAGCCTGTAAGCCACAACTACTGAGCTTGTGCTCAAGAGCCCGCGAGCCACAACTACTGAGCCTGCGTGCCACAACTGCTGAAGCCCGCGTGCCTGGAGCCCGCGTTCCACAACAATAGAAGCCACCACAATGAGAAGCCCGCGCACCGCAACAAAGAGTAGCCCCCGCTCGCCACAACTAGAGAAAGCCCGTGCGCAGCAACGAAGACCCAACGCAACCAAAAGAAATACATTTAATAAATAAATTTTAAAAAAAAGAAAAGGCATAAAAAAAAAAAACGGAAAACCCTAAATCCAGTCCCTGGTGATCTTGATTCTAGTGAACCAAGGCCAGGAATTTGCACTTCTAACACCCAGGTAGTTCTGATACAGGTGGCCCTCCTCAGACCACACTTGTTTGTTCTGTTACTAGTAAAATTATAGATGATATACAACCAACAGGAACAACGGAATCAGCCTTTTAAAAAATTCCTTGCAACTCTCGGTTTGAAATAATTCAAAATGTTGAGTGGAAGGTCAACCAAACTAAACACAGCTTATTAAATGTCACGTCACTTCACTTCCTAAGCACAGGACTCCTTGGATTTTTTTCAGAACAACTACAGGCTTGCCCAATTTGATTCTGTTCATTGCAACCCAACCTTGGGACTGAGTGTTACCATTTACTGACAGAGCTAAGAACATTCCAGAGACTCAGCAAGATGAAGGGCCTCCACTATCTTCACTGCCAGCAAAAAAAATGCGTTAAGCATCACTAAGGACCACCTAGGGAGTTTTAAAATTCTTTCCATGCCCAGGCCCCAACCCACATCTCAGTATTTCTTTAATTCCCCAGGTGATTGTTGGAAGAAGAATGGCTGTGTATATGTACCTTTAAGCAGTAAGAATAAACTCACAACAACATCTAATGAACTATGTCCTCAAAAGATCCCCACCAGGAAAACAAATACCTATTGCAGAAAGTAGTAAAACTATGGCAAAATATTTAACTGGTAGTCTACCTTTTAGATTTCGAAAGCTTGAAATTCTGACCATCCAAACACAAACTGAATCAAGTTGATGTTACTACAGTAGAGAATGACCACTATGCAGCCGAGGATGTTGGCTATGTGTTTCAAATACATATTTTTTAAAGCATTATGATATACTTTGGATCAAATTTAAGAATATATCTGTGTTCTTTATATGCTTCCTTCAAGAAATAGCTGAAATTACCACCTCTACCTTGTATAGATACCCACCTGAACAGCCTCATAAAACAAACAAAACCAGTTTATGACCGATGAAAACTTTTTTTTTTTTTTTTTTGCGGTACATGGGCCTCTCACTGCTGTGGCCTCTCCCGTTGCGGAGCACAGGCTCCGGACGCGCAGGCTCAGCGGCCATGGCTCACGGGCCCAGCCGCTCTGCGGCATGTGGGATCTTCCTGCACCGGGGCACGAACCCGTGTCCCCTGCATCGGCAGGCAGACTCTCAACCACTGCACCACCAGGGAAGCCCAATGAAAACTTTTAATTCATACCGTTATGATTTTTCTCACTGATTTTGAGAAACATCAGGAGAACATTGTGTGCATGAAAAAATAAGGTAAAGAACTTAAAATGTTGTCCCAGGCTCTATGCCCTGCTGTTTAAGAACAAAGATGTTTAAATCACGAGCTGTCTTGCATCTATAGAGACACATTTATTAGAGAGTAATAATCCCATTCTCCATTTCTCTCAGTGAGGAAGCTAAGAGGAAGGGTGGGATCTGTGGGTGTTTTAGAGGCAAAAGGAAACTCACAGCTTCTTTATATTTTAAGTTAAAATATGTGACTGCAATTGATTCCCTCTAGATTCAACCTCTCCATTAGGACTAATTTATTTTAAATAAATCGTAAATGAGCATCCTAGGAAGGATTTTCACTGACAAAAAGTTGTTGGTCTAACCATGAGAACGTGTCACCCCTGATAAACAGTTGAATCTTGCTAATTGCTCTGAACCACTTACCGTGGAAAGATTCAGAGATTTGTCTACGTAGAGCCGTTTGATTAGTTTCAGGGAATAAAAGGAACTAAGTTTGTTGACATCCGATGTTACTGTTTGAAATCCAAAGTGCACGTCTTTGACATTTTCAAAATGAAGGACCTGTGAAGAGAAAAAAATCTATTATCTGTGAAGCACTGCCTCTTCCCACTGCGGTGGACACATGGTCACGGTCAACCTCCTCGGGTTGGTCCTGAGTATCTCCTGGCTCTGTTTTTCCCAGAAGCAAGGCTTCTCAACCTTAGCACTGTTGACAGTTCAGACTGGATAATTCTATGTTCTGGGACCGGCGGGGGAGGGCGCTGTCCTGGGCATCACTGACCTACTAGGTGTCAGTAGCACTCCTTCTTCCATTTGTGACAACAAAAATGTATCCAGACATTGTCCAATGTCCGGGAGAGGGGTGAGGGAGGGGAGGGGCAAATTGTCCCCAGTTGAGAAACATTGCTATAAAGATACACTTCTCTTGATTTAACTATAAGGAAATTTCGCCCTTTCTTCAAAGTGTTGCCTCCATGCTCTTTTCCAAACTTGGAAAAGAAGGAAGCTGGGTTATAATCTCTATCCAATTTTGAGATAAGAAGAGAGAAATTAATACCGAGAGACAATCATTAGGCAGGTATCAGATTCCAGGATAGAGGTGTCCTTAGCCAGAGCCTATCCAGTCCTTTTAGTTGCTCTAACAAGCGCCAAACGGGCTGATATGTCATTTATGGTAGGCAGCTACCATGCCATCGATGGGCTACAGTTAGGTAGCCTTTGAATCCCACCCTGTACCTACTAGAAATGTCATCTTGCCCAACTCTTCAGAACTGTACTTTCCCCTCTGTAAAATGAACTGAGAACACCTACTCTTCTGATGTGCTATGAGGATTACAGATATTATATGTTAAGACACCTAAAATATCGTATGGATTCACAATGTTAATAAGTATTCTTATAGTAATATTCTAAGCCACTTAAAACTAGGATGCTATCTTCCATAAGACCTAAATCCCTTTATTTTTTTCCTAACTTTTCTTTTGTTTCAACCAATAGCTCAGCATCTCCTCTGCTCCATGGTGCCCAAAACATGATGTCAGGATAAGGTGATTTTCTCCTAACTCATAAGAACCATGCCCTGATGCCACACCTCAGGTGATCACTAAATGGGCACATTGCACCAACGAGTCACACAGCCTCCGCATTGCAGGGTCACACTGGCTGGTCCGAGGCTGTACGTAACCCTCATGCCTAATGACAGGCAAAAAGACCAGAAAATTAAAGAACCCAAGTAACCACTGTGGGGAAACAATTGCGTGTACTGAAAAGACCTTTATTACTATTACTGAGGAACAGACCCACTACCAGGAAGTCCTCTTTTCTATTTCTTCTCTAATGGGAGATGAGAAATGAGGAATGAGCGATGGGGTAGGGATTGTGGGGTGGAGTTGAAAGAGGAGGATGGACGAAAAGGTACAGCTCCTCTTCCCACAAAGGAAGTTTCCTTCTCAAGTTCCACTCAGTTTCAAGCGTAAATTTGCCATCCTGACACAAATAACATTTTGTGGGTCATATTTTCTGGGGATTTATAGACAAAAGATGTTCCCTTTTTAAATGCTTATGAGCTCATGAAAAGAGAGATTCTGTTGAACTAGAATGATCAATGGAAGAATAATAACGGAACGGAATTAGAAGGGTTTTCACTTATTATCTAAAGGTAAATGGCAAGGATTGGGGGGTAGGGGGTAAGAGGCTGAGCTGCTCGAAATGGGAAGGAGGTCAAAAGGTACAAAGTTCCAGTTATAAAATAAGTCATGGGGATATAATGTACAGCATAGCGACTATAATTAATAATCCTGTATATTTGAAAGTTGCTACGAGAGTAGATCTTAAAAGTTCTCATCATTAAAAAAAATGTTTTTTGTAACTGTGTATGGTGACAGACATTAAGTAGACAGTGTGGTGATCATTTTGCAAAATATACAAATATTCATCATTATATGGTGACAGACATTAAGTAGACTTACTGTGGTGATCATTTTGCAGAATATACAAATATTGATCATTATACCGTACACCTGAAACTAATATAATGTTACATGTCAATTATACCTCAATTTTTTTAAATAATAAAAGTAAATAAGGACTTAAAATGTAACAGTATAGAAAATCATCTCATTTGAAGGTCTAAGAACCTTACAGAGATACTCAGCTATAACCAAAAGGAAATTCTTAAAAGTATTTTATTTATATGTGTACACATATATATATGCATACTCCTATATATGTGTGCATGCGTGTGTGTGTGTGTGCATGTGTAAAACATCACCTTAGTCCATTCTTCTCAAATGGGATATTCAAATCCCAGGGAGTATTCTAAAACATAGGTAAGCACAACCCATCTTCTTATTTATCCACGTTACTTAAAGGTAGATAATTTCAAACATTATTTCTGTATTGAAATAAACACGGATATATTTTGTCTATCCAATAGGGTAGAATATATTATAGAGCAGAATATAGTTCAGGCTGCATTTTAATATAAAGGATGATGCTGTAAATAAATTTCGTGCGTAAGACAGGAGGGTGTAGATTTACACTCTTTCTGGTCAGGATATCTGCAGTGGAACATTTAACAAACATCATCCTGACTGATGCTTACAATATAACGGGTAGAAAGACGTCAGGTGACTTGCCAAAGGCCACTTGTTAGCGGAAAACTTGTGATTGCCTAGCAGATCCCTGCGTTCTCCACAACAACATAGTGCCTGTTCTAAACATGGGTTGCAGGACACATACATGAGCTTTCACATTTAAAAACAGATTAAGAGAGTGCTGGAAATGTCAAAACTCTCGTTCCTGAGCAATTCCGACCACAGAACCTCATTCCTTTCTCCCCAGGCACCACCTGTGTGTTCTTATAACTCTGCTTCCACTCAAAGCAGAAACAAGGCGTGGGGCTTACCCGTCCAATTTCGTTTGCTGTGTCACCTCTGGCACCCACTTGAGCAAGTGACAGAGAGGTGGAGAGACAGATTGGAGAGAAGAGGACATTGCCCGCTGGCTCCTTTTCACACAGTTGTTTGAACAGGTCAACGGCAAAAGCCGAATTTGCCAGTCTCAGGGCATCCATTGTGGGCCTAGAACAAAGAACAAGAGTGGGGTTATTTCTAAATCACCTTTAAAGTGTTCTCAACTGCATTTCGCCAACGCAATAAGAATTCTAGTCAAACAAAGTCGTGGTCTTGGGTAGAAGAGAGGAAGGAAGGAACTTTCAGTAAATGCAAATTTAAAAGCCAGTGGTAAAGAAACTCCTGCACAAATGTCCTAAGATCTGAACACCCAACATGTGAGGTCCTCCGTGTGTACAGCTCTGCCCGGAATCTCCAAATTCGAGCCCACTTGGCTACGATGGCCTCTGCACATGGTCGGAACAATGGACAGCACTGATCAAAATCAGTTGGTTTTATTTATCCATATTGTTTCCATTAGGATTTAGGTTAAAGCATACAAAATTGGGTTTTTTGTAGATCAAAACTAGTCAAATCACAGCAGTTTTGTGCGATTCAAGTTACTATTTCGTAAGTGTTATGGGCTGCATTGTGCCCCCCCTCCCCACCCCGCCCAAAAGGTAGGTGGAAGTCCCACCTCTGGGTAACTGTGAATGTGACCTTATTTGGAAATAGGATCTTTGCAGATTGAATCAAGTAGAGGTCATCAGGGTGGCCCTAACCCAATAAGACTGGTGTCCGTTTAAGAACAGGGGAAAAGACACAAAGACAGACGTGCAGAGGGAAGATGACGTGAGACACAAGGGAGAACACCGTACGGCGACAGAGGTAGAGATTATTGGAGCAATGCTTCTACAAGCCAAGCACACCGAGGTTCACTGGCAACACCAGAAGCAGGAGAAAGGCACGGAACAGATTCTCCCCTGGGGCTTGCCGAGAGAGCAAGGGCCTGACAGCACCTTAATTTCAGAGTTCTGGTCTCCAGAACTGTGGGAGCATAAATCTCCACGGTTTTAAGCCACGCAATCTGTGGTCCTTTGTTGCAGCAGCCCTACAAAATTAACAAAGTAAGTAATGCCTTAGTAGGGCACCCGGCACAGAGCAATATTTAATAAACAATAGCTATGATTGCTTTTGTTGTTAGTACATTATCTACTATGCGGAAGACACTACGAAAAGTATTATAAGGATCACCTGAGCACCCCCTCCCTTCCTCTGAGTTTTCCATCTCTTGGGGCAGATATGTATAAGCAGAATGCCATGCCATGTGAACAGTGGAACAAGTAACATGGGAGTTAAAGGAAAGAGAGGGCAGCGTCATCTAAAACTGCGGAGCCGGGTGAAGTGGAAATGGCAGCAGCGAGCCTCTGGTCTTGACTGAGAACTCTCGCTCTCATTACCCCTAGAAGACATGACACTGAAGGTCGTCAGGCAGGATATGCTCCCCGGTGTCAGACAAAGCATCACCACTCAAGACAGAGGGCTTCCCTCAGTCGGGACTCAAGGATGTGTTAAAGTCAAATGCATGAATAGGATCTCAATTTCGCACCTTATACCTGAACAGAAATTCAAAATGCAAAGACGTGAGAATAAGATCAAGGAATGGGCCCTTGATCTTCAAACAGTTCTTTGGAATTCTCCATTTTATGGGACATGTGGCTTGTGGGTAGGGTGGAATCAAAAAGATTATACTATATCTTGGAATCTGTAAAAACAAGCTCATTAGCAAAAAAAAAAAAAAAAAGTTTTGTTGCCCTGTTCATGGTCACTGGTCATCTCCAGTGACTGCTTCCTCCTTGGTCCAAAAAGTACAGCTAAGTGAACTCAGTGTTCTCATTATGCACCTACAGTAAGGTAACCTGAAGTCAGGGCAGGCATCTTACATTTCTTCAAGGCCTACTACCTTATGCTCTCTCATCTGGGGAGAGGTAGGGGCCATGAGATGAGAGTGAGCTCTCAGGGGAAGCAGACGAGCATGAGGAACACAGAGAGCAATGAGGCAGAAACAGAAGCATGTGTCCGCCACAGGGAAATTAAAAGAAACTTCCTAAAACGTTTGGGGAATCCCAAACAGACTTTCAGGACAAGAAGTCTGGCTTTCTCCGGCAGCGAGTTTAACACAGATAATGCTGAGCTCATCTATGACTAAAATTCAACAGGAGTTATTTCTCTACCAAATAGAAAAGCCTAAATGAGGTATTTCTTCACCAAATAGAGAAACCTATACCCAAACCCCTGCGAACTTCTCAAAGCTTCAACAACTCAAGGCCTAACCACACCAATGATAGTATGAAAACATACCAATTATGTTTTATCAAGCCCAAGTAGTTCTTCCCAGCCCATATTTCCAACCACCCAGGAGGAGAAATTAGAATAATTTTGCATCATTTATAACAAACTTTGAAGTTTGGTGTCTTTTGTGTTTTCAAGGCCTTGGAGTAATCTGCTGAGGGAGTTTGACAGCAGACACCTAAAAGTGGATCCTAGAAGTGGATCAAAGTGTAAGGAAATGCCATCTTGTTCCACTGAAGTATTATTCATTTATTCATTATAACATTTTGCAATTTGTTTCATCTAAATGGCTCTATGTGAATACAAGATCATGGTGGCTTTAAGTACAGTTAATTACAATATAATTAACACTTTGTTGCAATTCAAGGCTTAGATTCAGTCCCTGTTGGAGAATGTAAATCAGGGCACACCCAACATCTGAGGTGTCTATGGGGGCAAATGATCACCAACTAAGTAATCAATCAAACATTGCCTGGTAAATCTAATCAGTTGCTTGGTGATTAGTGGCAAGTGACCTAAAAACACTGTAAAGCTGATTTGGTCTGAGATAGTTCAAGGGATGATTTTGGCCACAGCCAATTGCCACCTCACTGTGGTGCAAGATGAAGCATTTAAACAAATCTCACCAACTTTAGCAATACACACCCAGGAAAATGGGTCAGGTTCCTATGCAGACCATTTTGCACAAGCAAATGCTATAAAAATTATGGGTACAAGAGTAGAGATTAGCAATTCCTGCGTAGTAAATTTCATATCTAATGACCTGTTCAGGGTGTTAAAATCGCTGCAGATTCTTTTCATTGTATTATTCCATTGTTACAGAGATAACTTCTTTCATTTTCATGAAAACCTTCTAATGATTAGAACAAGTAAGGAGAATTTAATTTACAGCATCAACATAGAAAACACCACATCTTTTATTGATTTAAATGTTTAAAAGCCACTTTTTTTTTTTTTTTTTTTTGCGGTACGCGGGCCTCTCACTGTTGTGGCCTCTCCCGATGCAGAGCACAGGCTCCGGACGCGCAGGCTCAGCGGCCATGGCTCACGGGCCCAGCCGCTCCGCGGCATGTGGGATCTTCCCAGACCGGGGCACGAACCCGAGTCCCCTGCATCGGCAGGCGGACTCTCAACCACTGCGCCACCAGGGGAGCCCTAAAAGCCACTTTTAATCAGGGAAACGTGAAATGAAAGTTTAAGTAGTAATAAACAACAAAGAAATGCAACAAACAACAAGAAGTTGTAAAAATTTAATTGTAAAGTTGCCTGTTTTGTTTTTATGGTTTGCAATACATCCTAAAGCCATACACCTTTAAAGGGGGACAAGACCTTGGATGGATTTAGTCTGGCCCCATCTCTTCAGTTTACAGATGTGGAAAGGGAGGCACACAGAGACGTAGTGATTCTCCCAGGCCATCCACGCGGAGAGTGAGAGTGGTCAAACCAGACCTGGCACTCACTCTTCTATGTTCCAGCCTGGTAGTTCCTGACCACACCTATCACCTTCCTTCTTGGTAATTGTGTCTTTGCTGACATTTGTTCTCTCAGGAGTCTTTATAGAGTTCCAAAAATCCTAAGGGTCCTGGATTACCCCTTTAGAGATACAAAGATACCTTACATGTTTTCTTCTTCTTTTTTCTTACATGTTTTCTTTTTTTTAAATCAACACAAAACTTTTTTTTCCTGATTTTCCAACTGGCAGAAACTCATGTTCTCTTTCCACTCTTTGTGTTGCCAACTATCAATCTTATATTGCTTTAATTTAATAAGTATTAACTGAGTACCTAATAATGCATGTCAGGCACCTGATCTAGACATTAACAAATCAAAAGGGAACATAGCACGGTTCCCGCCTCCGAGGAGCTGTCACCTAGTGGCATGATATGTGCTGTAGGTGTGATGGGTGTTTTGATGGGGGTATAAGTTATCATGCAGCCCTTAGGGGAGACAGCGCACTCATAGCAGAAATCTCAGTGAGCTCTCCTCAGAGACAGTGACATCAAATAAGTCGCACTACGGGCGCATCCTAAAGAATAAGGAGGAGCTAGCCATGCAGAAATGTGTGCCAGAGAGAACTGCTAGTTCAGAGACAGCAGGCAGACCCCAGATGAATGCAGACATGTGCACTGGGGTGGGTGGAGGCGTGGGGAGGTCAATTCTCTCGACTCACAGGGGCTCACTGGTCCCTGCATTAAGATTTCTAACAGTTTTAATGCATCCAAGCCAATATTCCCCAAACTTTTCATCTGTAGACCATTTGGTGGAAACAATCCTTAGGCAATACCTTTGCCTATTACCACAACTACAATGCAATGTCTAAACACACAGTCTGTGCTGTTCACTTTCTCACCTCACAAGGAAAAATGTCAGAAGCAGATTAAGACAATAGGAGATCCTGCAGCTTCTGCCGTGTGAAAGAATAGCATGAGGATTAATGAGGTGATGAAATGAGTAAGTGTACATGAAAAGTGCTTTTTCAGCGGGAAAGGACAATGTGGCTCTTAGTAATAAGGTCAACTGCTTACTTTCCAATGGCAGGGGAGCCTCTGCTTTGCTCAGATATTCTGAGCCATCATACCTGCTCCCATCTGGTGAGAAGCCTGATCTTGACTGCTGAGCCATCCCACCGCTGCCTAAAACAGTAAATCAGGGCCAGACTCACCACGCCAGGACGACCAAGATTGCTGAGACTTCATACCTTCAAAGTCAACCCACAACCCAGAGGGACTGAAGGGACAGAATTCAGGTGCTAAGAAGCAAAGATGTAAACCCACTGACTCACATAGAGAATCCTTTCTTCAGACAAGCTTCCATCTCTCCACCCACCCAGGAACCCATCAAACACCTGCGTATATTGGTGGGGACTGAGGTTTTGACGCATCCAATTCTATTCAAAACCTCTTCGGTAATGTAGGGGTGACAAAGCTGTTAAGAAAATTCATGGTGACCTGGAAAAGTCCAGGAGCAGTGAGTGTGAAGACTTGGATTCCGCTTCATCCTGCCCCATGTAAGCCAGGGACCTTTGGACGCCCCTTCTCCTCCGTGAGCCTCCCCCCATCTCCCACAAAACGGGGGGTGGGGGAGGTGGGAGCCGAAGGATGTGGAAGACCCCTCAGCCCTGGGAATCTGAGCCTCATCTGACCACGAGCCTCCAGATCAGCCTGGCCTGGTAAATTGCTCTTTAGCGTGACACGCTTAAAGAAAGCCATCAAAACAGTAGCTTCTATGAGGAAGAAACTATGGGCCAACCTATTCGAAAAGTCGTCCAGGAACACACATTTGAAATCTGTAATTTGCTTCAAGTATCTTGAAGCCTAGGAATAGGGAGGGAGAACACTTCCTGCCTGGAAGAACGCAGTTGCAAGTAAATGGACACCCACTGGATGCTTTAAAATGCCAAAAAGAACAGCAGTTCCGCAGACTGAACCTCAGCCCACAGTGCCAACCCAAGAAGGCGAGCCGGACACTCCTGTGCGTCTCCACTTTCTTCAGGTTTGGGGCACCACACCCTTTCCGAAACTAGCACCGCAAAACTCATTCTGAGTTCCAAGGTAGGGCTGGAAACGTCCTCGGAAATAATTTCTCCTCTGCGAGTCACTGTTGGGCCCTCCCAACACCAAAACCTCCCGGCCACGCTGTTTCTTCATGCTCTTACCTTGTACTTTTAAGTAATTTTGCTCCCTACACGGCATGCCTGGTTCCCAAAGGACTGGGCGCTGGAAATGCTGCCCATGTAGGGGGTGATAGCCGTACTGAAGCTGACAGCCTACTCTTGAAAATAAGCCATTCTGTCCACTGTGTTCACCATCTCAAAGAACTATTTTCTTTTAAGACTTGCCAGAAAGAGAGAAATCACCACCTTGCTACCTGCACTTTGCTTACCTGAAGTTACAGCGATCGCACGGCCAGGGAAAAGGAAAACCAGACGCGGTAGGACCTTGATGTGGGGCAGAAGCACGCTGCTTGCTCACTTGAATGCCGACCGGGGCCACGCCCACTGTGACCACGCCCAGCCTGCCCTCCCTCCGTCCCGCCCACTTCTGCCCTGGCTCTTACTCATGCCTCCTGGCAGCTTGTCCGTGATTGAGAAAAATGATTCACGCCGAAGTTGCTGTTGTCTGCACAGCTTTTAAAGGCCTGCAACGTGCTCAGGCAGGACAGGGCTGTCGGCGGATCGTGCCTTAGGCTGAATACACGCATACATACAGAAGGGCAACCCTAGTAGCCCACTTGGGACCGGAGGGTGAAATATTATATAAAATAGAAGGAATATGTGATGGCTGTAATAATTCATACTTCTCAAGCACCCTCACGTCCATGGCTCATTCTGCTAGATGCCAAAGAGGTAGCTAGCTACCTATTAAACAGAAAGGTGATCACAAAAGAAAGTAAGGAATATAGAAATTAAATACATTAGACTTAGCAGAATATGTAATACCAAATTGATGGGAGAAATTGCTGATGGGGCTCCCAATAAAATATTGTGATTAGGATTACCCAGCTTTAGGGACTTCCCTGGAGGTCCAGCGGTTAAGAGTTTGCCTTCCAATGCAGGGGGTGCAGGTTCTATTCCTGGTGGGAGAGCTAAGATCCCACATGCCTCTCGGCCAAAAAACCAAAACATAAAACAGAAGCAATATTCAATAAAGACTAAACAAATTTGTTGTTAATAAATAAAGGCTTTAAAAAAGTCCACATCAGAAAAGAAAAATAAGCCTTTTAAAAAAAAAAAGGATTATTTTGCCCTGGAATCTCTTTGCGGAGTCTGCTCTTTGCATATTCCAGAGTTTTCCTGCCTTCCTACAGCTCCTTCTTGCGGTGGGAACTCCTCCCTTCCGACCGAATCTGTTCTCCAGAAAAGGACCTGAAACTGAGCCAATTACTTATCTGCTGTGCTCATTTAATATTCCCTGTTGTTCATTTATCACATTGTCTCATAATAATCTATTTTATTGTACGATCTCCTCTATCTCGCTACGAGAATCTTGAAGGTAAGGACCAAGCCTCACTCCTTTTTGTAACCATGCCAACATGGTCTTGATAGACAATGTGCGGTCAATTAATGCTTGTTGACTAAATGAAAGAGAACCACTCATTTTGCTCAACTAAGAGTGACTAATAGCTTCCCTTCTCTCCATGCCCTGGGTGTTTTATTATGAACCAGGATCAAAGTCTAAACTAAATGAGCTGAACTCCTAAAGTAGAATTTTAGGCACCAGGGGAGCAAGTAGCGGTAAGAAGGTCATAACAGGGTGATGTGGGCAGGCTTCCACTCGAAAATGACACTATCCAGCTGTGGTGTGGAAACGTGGGTTTAAATGGGCCGAATCATAAATTTAGAAACTGACTCTACAACTCACTGCTTGAGAAGTCCTAGGCAAAGTGATTAACCTCAGTAGCCTCAGTTTCTTCATCTGTAAAATGAGATACATATATACACGAAGAGACAATGCATATAAAGTGTCTGGCCTATAGCATGTAGTTATTATCAGCATTTTGCCTATTCTCCAGGCAGGCACAGGCTCAGGGAATAATCATAATGGCCAAAAGGCTGGTGCAGGATATTCACATTTAATTCACTGCTATATTTTATCGAACACCTGGTACCTGCTTGCTACTGTGTCCCAGAGATTTAAAGAGACTTGCACTTAAATCAGAAATCTTTCTCCACTGTCTCTTTTGATGTCTGAATTCCCTTTACAACTGTCCTGTTCAGGGCTTGTCTAACCTGGGCAGAAACACTTCCAGAGACAGGAATTCAGCAATACCTAAGGAAGCCCGAACGTAACTCTGACTCTTGGAAATAAATGTTTCTTTAAAAATATTTAGTGGGAAATGATATAACTGTAGGAAGAAGCATTTGCTTTATAATTCTGTCTTCTCTCTCTTTTATGTGCCACACACACAAAAAACAAAACATGTTATTGACTTTGTATTTAAAAGAGTAGATTTTGTGTGTGGGAGGGACGAAATACAGCTCAAAAGATGAATTTGCCATTCATTCATCATACAACTTTATCAAGCAATAGTTTCCTGTAGTTCAACAACAGTAATCATCAGCTCAAATATTTAATAACCTAGGAGACTGTTTTGTTTGTTCTTTTCCTTACCTGTAGGTTGAAATGTTCCAAATATTGTACCTTGGTTGCTCAGCATCCTGGCAGCGGTGGCTTGGTACACCCAGCCACTCCCAGAATGACTCAGAGGGGTGTTGTTACAGCACGCTTAGAGTCGTTTTCTCCCTCTCTCTCTTCTCTTCCAAGAAGATGAATTTCAGCCGCAAATTCTTAAGCACCCTCCCCAAATACCTACAAATCATCAAGTGGATTTTTTTTCTCACTGATCAGTGGTATTCCCACCGACGCCTATGACAGCTCTCCCATACAACAGAGGAATAAGCCGAATCTCACACGTTTTCAACAAATTACAGACATTGCACAATAAAGGCTCCCTTCTACTCACTGAGGACTATAATCTCCTTTCCGCATGGAGAAACTGAGTCAGGAAAGATATGGCAACTTCATCTTAGAGTTTCTGAGATAGAAAAAAAGTTTCCAAAACCCAGATTTATAATCCTTAACCCTGACTATGTCCATTTCGAGAATCCAACAGCTTAACATGTTTTCATACTTCTTGTCTTATCATCATCTAGTGTTTGAGAAGCCTAAAATTCCAACTAGAAGAAATTTTATAGTAAACAACAACATTTTCTGGAAAATAATTTACATGAATTCCGATAACGTACGTGAATTTACATGAATTTTACTAAGATGCAAACTTAAGGGGGAAAAAAACTAAGTGAAAAAAATAAAGACCAGTACTCCAGAGATAAACCACAGACAACCAGATGGCATAGGTGGCATAATTTGCCTTTAAAATCCTTAATACTCTGTGTAAAGACATAAGCCAAGCAGAAAATTCACATCACTTAGATTTGGTTGATGGATGTAGAGAAAAGAGAGATGACAGTGTGGGAAAGAGAATTCATCTCGGAGTTGATTCTGAGCCACACTCCACTGCTCACTGGCTATTAATCATCGGCAAAATATTTAACTTCTCTGGACCTCGGAATCCTTCACAGTAAAAAGGAGGGAGGTGTTGGACCTGTTGTCCTTATGTTCCTTTTGGATGTAAAGGTCAAAGAGTGAAAGCCTGCCTTTACCTAACCAAACAGAGCTCAATTACTCTTGCAAATGGATAGCATGGAATACATTTGGATGTGACATAAAAATGAAATAAAAATTAAACATATTAGTTCATTAATGACTGGGTTTTAATTCATTAGGTAACAGAGCTATATGATCTGGTGACTTCACATTCAGCTGTTCAAATATTTGCATATATACACTATGTTATCATTTTCTTTTCTTATATAATTCTTATAGGACAAAAGGAACAAATAGAAGAATCAAAATGCAACCTTTCCAAAGTATCCAGTAGAAATAAGAATTTCAATACAACTGGTAGGAATGTACATTGGTCAACTCTTCTGGGAAATAATTTAGCAATATGTTACCTTATTAGTAATCATCTCCTTCAACCCAATAATACAGCTTTTAGAACTCTTTCTTAAGGAAATAATTACAGATAAGGCCAGTGATTAACATACAGAAATGTCCACGTTTGTATTATTTATAACAGAAAAGCTAGAAACTAGCTGAATGTCCATCAATAAGCAACTAACTAAAAAAATGTTTTCTAAGACTAATACTCACAAAATTAAGTTGTCTAAGAGTAGGTTAAATATTAAATACATATATGGAAACTTGTTTCATGCCATAATGCACTTAAGGTTGTATGATTTATATTAAGAAATTACATGTGTGTGTGTACTCAGAAGGCAAAGAAAATGCATAAAATAATTTTAACAGTAGTTATTTCTGGCTAATGAAATTAAAGAGTATTTTTATTTTCTTTTTATAGTTTCCTGTATCTTCCAAATTTCCTACAGTCATCATATGTCATTTCTTATGATTAAAAAGTTATGGTTTTTTTTTTTGGAACTTTTGAATTTTATTTTATTTATTTTTTATACAGCAGGTTCTTATTAGTTTTCTATTGTGTACATATTAGTGTACATATGTCAAAATTTATGTTACTTGACAAGTTACTTTCCAAAAGCTGTCTGCCACAACTGGGCCTTGGCATCATAAATCTCCCATCAGCCAATTGCTACCGTGTTGTACAACAGATACCTTCTGTTTTAGTTGTTGATAAAGGGATACACAGGTTAAAAATAAATAATAAAGTTGTGCTTCTTAAGAAGTTAGTAATTCCAGAGTTTCCCTTGATGAGGTCTAGGACTGCTCAGTGGCCCAGCAGAAGCTGATGTCACACCCCAGACCAGCAAGCAGCCCCGACCCCTTCAAGATGAGCCAGGTCAGGGAAGATGGAGCCCGAGGGTCTGGGGCACAGGATCCCCCAGCAGGAGGGGAGCACAGGTGGGGCACACCTGGCCCTCCTTCTCCTCCTTCTTCCTCCTCTTCCACAGCACCAGCCCACGTGCTGACTCAGTTGCCACTGTGATCTCTGCCTCACTACCTGATGCAATAAAGCATTCAAGGAGAAGTGATGGTCAACTCTGAAGGAAACCTGGCTGTGACCAAGTCCAAATCCCTGTCTCACTCAAATATCCATCAACTGATGAACAGATGGATAAAGTATGATATATCCATACCATAGAATTTTTTCAGCCACAAAAAGAATGAATTATGGATACATGCTGCAAAGTAGATGAACTTTGGAAATACTATACTAAGTGAAAGAAGCATAATACGCTTTTAAAAAGAAACGTCCAGAATAGACAAAGCTATAGGGATACAAGGTAGATTAGTAGTTGCCTAGACTCGGGGTGGAGACTGGGGGAAATAGGTAGTGCTCCTAAAGGGCATGAGGTTTCTTTCTGGGGTGACGAAACTGTTATACAAATTAATCATGACAATGGTTACACAACTTTGTGAATATACTAAAAGTCACTAAACTGTACGCTTTAAATGGATGAATTGTACAGTATGTGAACTGTATCTCAATAAAGCTGTTACCAAAAAATAAAGATAGATAGATAGATAGATAAATAACCAAATCCCTCGTCTGCACCTGGCGAAAACTAAGCCCACAGTGTCTTGTGTGCACATGTTTAAAAGCGATATGAGTAAGACCTTTAACTACATGACTTGTCATAACCATTTTACATAAGTTCTATTTTTATTCCATTTTATAACTGAAAAGGAAAAAACTACAGAGGCACAGGGCTGCTGAGTAACTTCCCCCAGGTCCCAACGTTAGTAAATGGTGGAACCAGATTTAAATCCAGGGAGTGCTCTTAATAAGCACACTTGTATTAAACACCATAGTCTTGTGTTTAATTTGAGATTAAATGTACCCATTTAATGAGGAGTGTGGGCTATATTACGTGGGATATAAGAAATACTCCTTCCTCTAATAAGCGTTAGTCCTATGTGATGACAGGACCGCTTAAATGAGGAGAGAATGTAAGAATTCACACATCTCAAAAACATGAAGCCAACTAGCTTCACATGGAACAGGAGGAAATTCTCAAGGAGGCTTCCAGGGAATTTGGGGGAAGAGGAAGAAACGTATGAATCAACCTACACTGTGTAGTATGTAAGGCCCCATGGCAGGCTCTTCAGATGAGAACTGTTAAGCCCTGGTCTCTACCTCCTAACATGGGATTTAAGGGTGATTCCTTCCATCCAGTGTCCTCTTGTTCCCACACCTGGAGGACTCTGTGATTTGCTTGTTGTAGCTCCAAATCCATTCAATGAAAAACTTGAGACCAGACATTTCTTCACTGTGCCCCGTTCTGTACTTGTACCCCTTCACACACACCCACTTCTTATGTGCATTGCAGCCTGGTCCCTCCCTAGACCCTAAGCCACATGGAGAGCAGGGCCACATTTTATTTATCTATACATCCCTTAGAACTGACACAGTACTTTGCACACTAAACATTAAATAAACATCTTAAATTTGTAAAAGGACACATGAGAGGATATCTAGTAGTAGAAAGCAATAAATTATTTGTAACAATGGTATGGTGCAGACAGTGATCATTATGAAAGGAAACGGTGTCCACTTTCAAGAAAGAAAGTTGCTGTTTGAATATTTAGGAATGTAAAGAATTAAAAATTATAGCAGGTAAATCAAAGTTTTCTTTTTTACCCAATTAGATCAAAATGTTTATGCTACTGGTTCTTCAACATCATCGTGCCTCAGAATCACATAGGGGTGGGGAGTGCGGAATCAGGAGAGAAAGTACAATCAGATTGCATATTCCCAGACCCAAATCCCTGGAGACTGTGATTCGCTGCGTCTAGGCCCTGGAATCAGAAATCCTCCCAGTGGTTCAAAACTGATTGTTCACAGCTCATGCTTTCAAAATTACAGGCTTCTGGCACGTTACACACCGACAGAGGCCGTCCAATAGCGTTGAGCAGTGCACAGCTTGTGGGATCTTAGTTCCCTGACCAGAGATCAAACCCAAGCCCCCTGCAGTGGAAGTGCCAAGTCCTAAACACTGGACCATCAGGGAAGTCCCAGTAGTGTTGATTCTGACTTGAGACTGCCTGGATCCCAGCTCTGCCATTTACTGACTCCATGGCCTCGAGCAAACTACTAAATCTCCCTTTGCCTCAGTCTCCGCATCTGTAAAATGGGGGTGACATTAGCAACTCCTCATGAGAATTAAATGAGATAATACATGTAAAGTGCTTAGAATAGTGTCTGCCACCAATAAATGTCCAGTAAATATTAACTATCATGATTTCTACTCTCTAAAAACTGTAGAGAAGTTATAAATCTCAGACAGATTATTTTTCCCATAGAGTAAACATAAGGAAAAAAGGGGTAGATTTATTTTAATTGGAAGAAAAATTGATAGTCTTAAAACTTGAGAGAAATTAAGAATTGACTGTATCACACACATACAAGCACACACACATAGGCACACATACATACACAAACACAATTCATGTGCAATTTCCACTTTCTACTTTTAGGTCTGGGTGTCTTGTAAACAGCAAAGAGCAACAGCAAAGGAACAAATATGAAAAACAAAAATAAAAGTGGAATTTACTAATAGTGAGAGAGGAGGATGAAGACCTGGAAGAGGGGACTCTGATATTTCATATTAAATAATGGACATTTTTCATTACTATCACTATGACGACTTATATTTTGATCTTTGCAGTTCATAGGTTTTTATTGTATGTATATTATCTCTTTCAAAGTCAGTTATGGGCTATGATTCCAATTTTACAAGTGAGGAAAGTGATATTAGAAATTTAAATGTAAATGGATTAAATGCTCTAACCAAAAGACACAGACTGGCTGAACGGATACAAAAACAAGAAATTTAAATAACAAATAGTAGGAGATAGAGTCCAGCTCACACCCAGATCTCAGACTCAAAACACTAAGCCTGCTCAAATACCACACTGCCCTCTAATGCGTAAAAAAGTTTTCTTTTAAATAAATATGGAGTCAAGAATGGAAGAAAATTAATGAAACAAAGAAAATACCTTCCACTTTTATTATCAGTTTTCTTTTCCAAGGAGATTTTGAAGGGGAAGTGACAACTCACCACAAGCTGCACCACCATCCTGTTCACTTGGTTAGAATCAAGCCCAGTCCTGCCGCTCTGTGCTCAGCGCCATTCATTGGCAGAGGGTCAAGGCTGCCCTCTGTGATAGTGACTCCCACACGTCCCTCTATTATGGAGCCGGATTCTTGCACACCCCTAAACTGAATTATATTGTCAGCTACACCACTTGTTAGTATTACAAAGATGCGGTATTCACTCTCCTTGTGTAACATAATGCGTCCTTGATATGTGTTTTACACCTATGTTTTTCAAGCTCTTAGTATTCCAGGATTTGATGAGCATACTAGTATTTACCTACTGTTACCAGTCATGGCTTCACAGGAAGAGACCATCAGCCAGAGAAGGAGGAGCCTGAGGAAAGTGGAGCGAGTCTTTGAGTAGATTTGGAGTAGAAGGAGGTTGTGTGAGAATGGCAAGATCCATCGTCTTTACCTGCCCAAAAGATTACAAGGATGCCTGTAATAGCTGAGCAGCCATAACAGCAAGGCTAGCTTTCAGTTAGGAAAAAGAAAACCTAAAAAGGAATGCAGTTCCTTTACAAAAAAAAATCAGTAAATAGGATTATTGGCACATGAGTCGAGAATTAAATAGAAAGAAGAAACACGAGGTACAAATTAAACTGAGATTTCTTACTCGATAAATCAAACCTAGCATTTGATTGCTGAATTTAAAATCTACACTACACAGAAGGTATTAGCAGGTCTTTTCAAGGAGGAGATAAATTACCAAGTCATTATAAAGATCATGAGATGGGGGCTTCCCTGGTGATACAGTGGTTAGGAATCTGCCTGCTAATGCGGGGACACGGGTTTGAGCCCTGGTCTGGGAAGATTCCACATGCCACGGAGCAATTAAGCCTGTGCGCCACAACTACTGAAGCCCGTGCGCCTAGAGCCTGTGCTCTGCAACAAAAGAAGCCACTGCAATGAGAAGCCCGTGCACCGCAATGAAGAGTAGCCCCCGCTCGCGGCAACTAGAGAACGCTCGCAAGCAGCAACAGAGACCAAACACAGACAAAAATAAATATTTATTAAAAAAAAAAAAAGATCATCAGATGGGTTTTAGGTTAGGAGGTGTTTTTAGATGACTAATAAGACAAACCTAATGTCAGAAAGAGGCTTCTGGGTTTCTTCGTCTTGAAAAACACCTTATGTTGCTTTTCCCCTCACTCTCCCACCATAGACAGCAGTGTTTGTGCTAATGAGACAATCTTATCCAAGGTCTAAGCAATTATATAGGCTGTTGGGGCAATTAATCTGGGTGGAGAACACAAATTTTGTATGTTCCAGCTCCAAAGTGCTGGCATTATTTTTTATTTATTATTTTTTTTTTTTTGCGGTACGCGGGCCTCTCACTGTTGCGGCCTCTCCCTTTGCGGAGCACAGGCTCCGGACGCACAGGCTCAGCGGCCATGGCTCACGGGCCCAGCCGCTCCGTGGCATGTGGGATCTTCCCAGACCAGGGCACGAACCCGTGTCCCCTGCATCGGCAGGCGGACTCTCAACCACTGAGCCACCAGGGAAGCCCTAGGTGTCAGTTTTGACAGAATCACCAGGGTTGATTGTAAAATGAGGATTCCAGGGCGTGGTTCCACCCTGTGCCTACTGAGTCAGAATTTGTGGGAGGAGCCCCCTAATCTCCATCTTTAACAAGTTCCCCAGTTAACTAGAATGTATACTGAAATTCAAGACCGGAAGGGTTGGGGTGTAGCCAGTGTTTTCCAAATCTGGTTGAAAAAACAGTTCTCTGAGCCTCACCCCTAGAAAAGATGATTTTCTGTTGTATCTTTTCAAGTGTTCTGAGGTTTGGGGATCACTTATGTAGATTTTCACCACTTCCATCATTCAGATAGAAAGGACCAACTGAATGATACTTGATCCAAAATCTGTATTCAGGATGAGGACATTCCTAAACCAATTTAACTATCACATTTCAACATGAAAGACTAGGTGGGAGACAGAGCTGCCTATTCAGTTGGGAAGGAATGTGAGTTGATAATATGTTGGGATTCCCTACCTTCCCTCTCTTTTGAACGTCTTCCGCCTCTCCGGCTCAAGGAGAGAAAAGACACAAAACTAATATATTTATTCAAAAAGAATATATTCACCAACATAGCCATTAGAATTACATCTACACGTATACACACACATATATACATGTACATGCATATATATTCATATACATACATATATATCATACATATATCTACTCATTGAATTTATTCAAGAATAATTATTAATTCCTTTAGTGAACTAATCCTGCAGTGAATTGGTTTTCAGCAAGTTGACCTGGAGCCCCTCTTCTGATCAAGGGGAATGCCCCATTCCCCAAATAAAACATTTATTTTCCTGCTTTTGTGCCATTTCCCTCAGTACACCAGGAAAATTTCATTTCCCCTTCCTCGCCAGTGAACACCTACTCATCTTTAAGGTCTAGCTCATGGGAGAAGTCTTCATTCTACAGTGCCTGGCCCAACAGTCTTCTTCCTTTCCCTCTCCCCACCAGAAGCAGAAGTCGTTACCCTCTGCACACCCTCGACCGGCGTTCAGCAGAACATAACACAAGGAGTAATTGTTCTCCTGTGGTCAGCAGTCTATGTATTACCTTCAGGAAATGCTGGTTCAGTTTTTACAAGCTACCCATGGGGGTGAGCTAGTCATTTACAAGGCATGCTTTCAGTTAACAAAATATTGTCTGATACATCTCCCAAAATACTGAGAGTAGACCTAGGGAATTACTAGAACCACAGAGCAAAAGCCCAGAAAGTTTTCAAAAATGGGTACGTGAACTTACTGATAATTGGACAGTTCTGACTACAGTGAAAATTTTAATTGGAAGCATTTTGCAGGGCCAGGGCCATTGGAGGGTGTAGGAAAGCAACCAAACATTCAAAAAAAAAAAAAAAAAAAAAAACAAAAACCAAGAAAATTTAAAAAGGGTCAATAAACTCTAAGAAAAACAAGATGAGTTACAAGAAATATAATTATAGCATATATACTTGCTTCAGTTATGAACAATATTTGTATAGTTATAATAATGAAAGCAACAAGTGTAGATTTAACCAGGAATTATGATATATTGGGAAGATGTGGACAGGGAAATAAGGTGAGGACATAAGAGATATAAAATTCTCATCTATTATAAAAGGAAGGCATTCAGCCTTGTGGGTTGAATTGTGTCCCCAAAAAAGGTATGTTGAAGTTCTAACCCCCAGTAATTAAATGTGAACTTATTGGGAAATAGCATCTTTGCAGATGTAATCAAGTTAAGATGACATCTTTAGAATGGGCCTTAATCCAATATGACTGGTATCCTTATAAGATGAGGGAAGTTTGGACACAGAAACATGTACAGAGGGAAGATGACGGGAAGATATCCCAGGATGTCAGCCATGTGACAATGGAGGCAAAAAGAGTTGAAAGTTGTTGCTTCTGTGTAGTAAGAACTTCCTTTAGTGAGTATGTGAATACAATTTGACTTTTTAAACTATGCCTGTATGTTATTTTGATAAAAATGAAAATTAAATTTCAAAAGTAAGCAATAAAATAGGTGGTCACGTTGTGGAGGTCACAGCTGCCATATGTATAAAGCAGATGAAAAAACCCATCAGTCATGTGAACAGGTCCTTGGGCTTGGAGTCCAGCTACCACTTCAAAATAATTCAGACAGACCCTGCATTTCAGACAGTCTGTGTGACTCGGGAAGTGGCTCTAGTGATGAAGAGGATGTCAGTGTAAAGATCTGTGCAGGAATTTGAATAAAATCCTCTCCAAAATGTGTTTGGAAAAATGCGATATTTCTAAATTAATATGTTGTTTTGCATAACATGTGATTTTAAATATATTTCAGTAATTAAATATAAATAGAAGAGAAAAAAAACAGATAGACTGGACCAGCCACCACCTTCAAGTAGACAAAATCTTATTTTGCTTACTTTACAGATGAGGAAATTGAGATCCAAAGAAATCAAGCAGCTGTCCAAGTGCAGACAGCTCGACAATGGGGAAGGAGGCCTGGATCTGACTCTCTTGCATCCCAGTATTTGCAATTCACCATACGCATAGCACCCCTCATGTGAAGACTTATTAAGCTCAGGACTCTTCGAGACAAGGGAGAAGCAAATTTTAATCTTCATGTTAAGTCAATGAAAGAAAAGAAAACACATAGTGTTACCACTAAGAATAATAAGACCTGTATGTATGTAACACCTTTGCTGTGAGAAGGCCATGCTCTTAATCCACAATCCTCCCTCTTCATGAACCAGGCAGGCAGCAATTTGCCTCCCCATTTTACAGATGGGTTTACTGAGGCCAAGAGACTCTCTAGCCACAAATTTGATAACCTGGATGAAATAGACCAATTCCCAGAAAGATACCATCTGCCAAAACTCACACAAGAAGAAATAGACTATCTGAATACGTTTATACCTATTAAAGAAATTGAATCAATAATGAATAATCTTCCAAAACAGTATGCACCAAGCTCAAATGGACTCACTGATTAATTCTACCAAATATTTAAGAAAGAAATTATACCAAATTTCTACAATCTCTTCCAGAAGACAGAAGAAGAAGGAGTACTTGCTAACTCATTCTGTGAAGCAAACGTTACTCTAATACCAAAACCAGACAAAGATATTACAAGAAAAGAAAACTACAGACCAATTTCAGACAAAACTAAACACACTCTTACCATACAATCTAGCAATCATGCTTCTTGATATTCTTGGTAAGATACGTCCACACAAAAATCTGCATGTGAGGTTTATAGCGGCTTTGTTCACAATTGCCAAAACTTGGAAGCCACCAAGATGTTCTTCAGCAGGTGAATGGATAAATCAACTGTGGTACATCTGGACAATGGAATATTATTCAGGGCTAAAAAGAAATGAGCTATCAGGTCACAAAAAGACATGAAGGAAAGTAAATGCAGATTAATAGGTGAAAGAAGCCAATCTGAAAAGGCTACATACAGTATGATTCTAACTATGTGATATTCTGGGAAAGGCAAAACTGTGGGCACAGTAAGAGGATCAGTGGTTTCCAGGGGGTGAGGGGGTGGAGGACGAATGAAAGAATAGGCAGAACATGGAGTATTTTTAGGACAGTGGGAATACCCTGTATGAGGTTATAATGATGGATACATGTCATTATACATTTGTCCAGACCCACAGAATGTACAGCACTAAGAGTGAACCCTAAGGTAAGACTCTGGACTTTGGGGGATTACGATGTGTCAAGGTAGGTTCATCAGGTATAACAAATGTCCCATTTCAGTGAAGGATGTTGATAACGAGGGAGGCTGTGCATGTGTGGGGACGGGGTATGTGGGAAATCTCTGCACCTTCCTCTCAATTTTGTTGTGAAACGAAAACCGTTCTAAAAAATATTTTTTTAAATGGGCCTGAGCAAGGGGTTAAAGTTAACATCAGCAGTAATGGGACAAACATGTACCACTTGGTGGGATGCACTGAGAAGAACACAGCATCACTTCTGTGATATTCCTGCCAAAAAAAAAAGTCTGAATCCAATCCTAAGGAAACATCAGACAAACCCAAGCTAAGAGACATTCCACCAAATAACTGGCTTGTCATCTTCAAAAGTGTCAAGGTCAGGAAAATTAAGGAGGACCGAGGACCGTTTACGCAGTGCAGGAGACTAAAGAGATTCGAAAGCGAAATGTATGATGTGTCAGATTCACTGAAGGAAGAAGAAAATCTCAGGGAAGCGCTCCCCTTGGAAGCATGGGCTTCTGTTGAAATGCTTGCATTTCACATTTCCAGACTGACATCTATCACATTACATTCCTATGGATTTTTTTCCCTGAACTTGTCAAGTTTCCCTATTCTCCACAGATCCCACAAACTTTATTTTCAGTGGGACAATGTTTTTGTTGCATTATAAAAGATTTAGTGGAACTGCACACATATTAGAACAACTAAAAGAAAAAAATAGTGACAACATCAAATGCTGATGAGGATGGGAAAAAAGTAGATCTCTCATACACTGCTAACGGGAATGGAAAACGGTACAGCCACTCTGGAGAACAGTGTGGTAGTTTCTTCAAACACTAAAATTACCCTTATCGTATGAGTCGGCACTCCTGATATCTGAGTCTGTTACCAATAGGGTATATCCTTACAGACCTTTGAATTCAAATTGTTCCATTGGAAAGGGGAACACCCTTCCAATGTCTTTTCAAAGACCTTAGAGCAGTTCTCATTTTGATTATTAGGCAATAATCACTTTAGTATTAGTAATAAGCCCAATAGCTCCATTGATTTTGACTTCACTAATTTGAAACTTATTCTCATGTAGATACGGTACTGTGATTATATTTGCTTAAAAGTTAAAAATAATTTTTGTATAGTTAGCATGTATTAATATATGATGTAGGACTCCAAAAAGTCCATTTTTCATTTACTTGACTACTAACCATAGGTATTTTAGTTTGTTATACACAGTGTTTCAAAACATTAAAGTATGTTTCAAGTATTCCCTAATTCAGAATTTTCCCTAACCAAACTCAATTTTTTCTGGATAATTCTAAACCAGTGAGGATCTGCTCCTCTCTTTCTTCAAGTCTTCCTTCCTCTCTCTCACCTTGGTCAAATCCACCCCCTCTTCTGCTCCCATAAGATGTCTAGGAGACCTCATTCATTTCCTGGTAAGACAACATGTTTGGCTTTGGGATGCAAGTGTGATCGGGTAGCTTTTCTGCCCAGGGACTGGGCACAGTTCCCAGTGAGGTTTGTTCCAATAAAGGATCACCCCAGCAAGCCTCTACAAGAGAATCACCGGCTTCCAGTTTCTAGAAATGATGGCATTTCTGTTACACATTCGAAAAGAACGTTTCATCAGGGTGTGGGGCAAGCCGCTTTTTATTGAATCATGGCTCAACACAGTGAACTCACACTTTGAAGAAGGGCGGGGAAGGAATTTGGGGATACATTTTAAAAAAGATCACATTTCAGGTCCCCAGCCACCCCAGGAATGAGGGTGCTGAACTGCACCTTTGAGGAAGGAATGCTGAGTACACAGATCCATCAGGACATTTGCTCTACCTCAGGGATACATTTTTATGGGGTGATAAGAGAGAACGCATAGACGTATTCGTTTTCGGAGACATATTTACATCTCAAGGAACTAGAAGCAGAGCAACGTGTTTCCCTGGGGACTCGTTTTTCTAACTTCTGTCAGCCTCGATGACGGCCCCCATGAGTTCACTGCCAGTGAGTGACATCATCGCCACCTCAGTTAGACAGCTCATTTTGGAGAGACATTCCCTCAACTTGACCCGCTCAGACATACTGGGGGTGTGTGCACGTGTGTGTGTGTGTGTGTGTGTGTGTGTGTGAGAGAGAGAGAGAGAGAGAGAGAGAGAGAGAGAGAGAGAGAGAGAGAGAGAGAGAGAGAGAGAGAATATTTCTATAAGCCACCACATGCTTTTAATTTATTGCATTTTCAAGTGTCTAGGCATTTACTCAGGGTTAAAAGAAAGTAAGTTTTAATGCCCAAGATATAATAAGCAATCCGTTTCCAACCACATCACTTTCTAAGTTAAATAAATGAAAAAGAAGAAGAAGAAATAAACTTTTAGAATCGTGGGACAAATGGTCCATAAACGTAGGTTAAGTTCTTTCCACTCTGAATTGTCCTACCACGATGCTTCTCTTGACTCAGTTCCAACACCTGCCATCGCTGAGGGTGCAGACTTCTGCCCCTATTTCTTCCCAGGCTGGCCTCTCTGTCCTGACTAGCTCTTGTGCTCCCCAAGACCCATGTCACCTGACCCACCACCACCCTACCACACAGGGCCACTTCAGAATCCCTACGCTTTGGTGAACAGAGGAGGGGAGGGGGAGATTTGCGAGATGTCGTTGCATGTGGCTCCCACGCTCATGGGCATCTGTCATGTACACTCTCTGGCCCTCCCACCAGCCCCAGCAGGGCCTGAACTAGAGAACAAAGCGGTTGAAAGGAGTAAGGCAGAAAGGATGTGAAAATAGAAATCGTAGAGCAGACCCAGGTCCCTTAGGCCCTACCCCTACTCCAGTAAAATGAAGACCCTCTCATTTGGGGAGGAAGAAGGAGGGGGTCAGGAAAGGAAGCAAGCAGGTAACGTTCAGCCCGGGAACCCCACAAGCTCTCTAGCCCGCGGCAGGTCGTTTGGAGGTAGAGGGAGATAAAGCCTCCCTCGAAGTTTCAGAATCCAGGGCCAGGTAGGGCCGGGGCCTCAAACCCTGGAGGAGGCCCAGGGATACAGCAAGCCCCACAGAGCGGTTCTCGCTGGGGTTACCAGCTTGCGGCAGTCCTGCAGGGGAAACGGCAGTCCGACAGTGCGTGCAGGCACAGGAGGGCATCTGAAGCGCCGTGGTCACCCTCTTCCGGGGACCTTACACAGCTGCGATACAAAGCCGTCTCAGCCTAATATCTATCCTGGGGAACGGAAGAGTGCCCAGGATACTCCCTGCCTGTGCCTGAGTTTGTTCTGAGTGTGACAAAGTTTTAAATCAGTAATGTCCCCTCCAGATTACTGAATGTAGCTGAATTGACTTAGAAGAAGCCAGAGTATTTTCTTTTCTCTATATTTAGAGCTAAATTCAGTTGTCAAAATAGTTACAATTTTAATGTCTGATTTTTGAAAATTCATCGCATCACATGCATAATTTATCCTGTATCTTCAAACATTTCCTTGTATGCCTGTTCTAGCTCCATACATTAAATTACTTGGAATTTGCCTTTTACCCACTGACACCACATCCCTTATAATCTTCTCTAGTGGAAGGTGAATTTCCCCTGTTCTCCCTCGTGGGAAGAGGAAAATGGAAAGAAACTGTGGGCGGGGCCGAAGTTTCACCACAAACCATACAAAACTTGGGTAATACGGACAAAACCGAAAAATAAATATAAAGAGGAAAAGCATTCGTTGAAACCTTCCTTTGAAAGCTGCATAATAGCCATTCTATGGAGATATATTGTTAAGTAATTGCCTATTGTTGAATAAGTTGTTTCCATTTTTCCCTAACAGCGTCCGTCAGGCGTGTTGAACAGCTTCACCCAGGAATCTCGGTGCATCTCTGACCACCTCCGCCGGAAAAGCCGTGCTCTGCCACTGGAATCCATGGCGCCTTCTAATCGGACCCACCAAAAATGCCCTTGAGCACAAAAACTTTCATAATCAATAGTAAATTTAATTGGTTTAATTATATACTTATTTTAATTAATTAAATTATATACATTAATTCATCAGTTTCATTTTATGTATGTATCTTCCTTTTCGCTAGCCCACCCAGCCTCAGACCCCACAAGAAGGGGGAAGGAAAGCCAGCCAAGAGGGTGACGGCAGGCAGTCTCAAGGCTATTCCTGCAGGTCATGGGTAGAGTTCTACCACTGAGGGCTGCAGCCATCCTGAGAGCCCACAGAGACGTGCCAGATGGAAAGACAAAGAGCCGTAACAACTGTCCAGCAGGAACTTAATACCCAGAGCCGGCTTGTGCTCACATTCCCCTGCTACCATTCCCACAGGTGTAAACCCTGGTCTGGAAGTTCTGAATGTTTGAAAGCTCCGGATACATGATGTCAAACCACTATGCAGAGCCCTTTGTACCAAGTATCACCAACAACGATACAAAGAAAACATGAACCTTTAAGCTCTTGACAGCCAGTTTATTCATCTTTGACGTTCCTTTTCTAAACAGGTTTTGGACAGCTTGTGAGATGTCACCCTGAGCCATGAATTGTAAATTATGAAACAGCTAGTATCTTATCTCTTGAGTTCCTGTCCTTGCTATTGGAGTTTCCCTGGTCCCATGCGGTCTAATTAACAACCACTAGCCCCGTAGTGGGATGTGCTACAGGTGGAAAGTACAGCCCAGATTTCAAAGAATTAAGTGCAGCAAAAGAATGCAAGATAGCTCATTAATTTTTTATATGGATTACAAGCTGAAGTGATAACATTTTGGGTATATTGGGTTAAATAAAAATACATAATTAAAATGAATTTTTTTTTAATTACTTTATTTATTTATTTATTTAATTTTGGCTGTGTTGGGTCTTCATTTCTGTGCGAGGGCTTTTTCTCTAGTTGTGGCAAGCAGGGGCCACTCTTCATCGCGGTGCGCAGGTCTCTCTTGTTGTGGAGCACAGGCTCCAGATGCGCAGGCTCAGTAGTTGTGGCTCACAGGCCCAGTTGCTCCGCGACATGTGGGATCTTCCCAGACCAGGGCTTGAACCCGTGTCCCCTGCATTGGCAGGCAGATTCTCAACCACTGCGCCACCAGGGAAGCCCTACTTCTTTTTTTAATGTGGTCACTAAGCAATTTAAAAATGAATACATGGCTCACACTTGTGTCTTTTGCAATATTTTCTACTGAAGAGCGTTATTCTATAGGGATGCATTTTCATTTTCATTTTCATTTTTCAGAGAGCTGTAGGCCAAGATTTCCTTCACAGCTGGCTTCCTAATCAGTGCCTTTTCTTATTCCTGCCCTGAGGCTACTACCTCAGACAATTTTCGAGGGGGTTACAACAAAAGGTAAACTGCTTACTTTTGAATTCCTGTGTTACAGCCGTGCGGGTAGAGAGCTGTAGTTTCTGTGAGTAGCCAGTAGAGGGACCTCTTACCACACTTAGGACTGAAAAACTAGGAAATCTGTTTGGAGCATCAATTATTTTAACAGATTGTTAATTGATTAACAGATAGATTGGTTGAACTAAGAAAATTAATTAATTCATATTGAGTGGAAGAATTTCTTTAAAATTTGCAGATGGACCTGCCATTGGGGAACTGATTCCATAAACTCTTAGAATTACTATTTTTAAAATGATTTGCATTTCCCTTTCAGACCTCTGGATACTGAAGAGTAAAATTCTGAAATTTCCTGATGTAACTCCTTTATTTATAAAGGGGTGGCCTGGTGGTCAATATTTAATGTCCTGCCAGAGTTAATGTGCTTAATGGCAGTTACTCTTCTGAAGCTAATTGTCCCCGGATTCTGCTGCCCCTTGGAACCTTCTGGTAATGTTTGGGTAATAAATTAATTTGATATTGCTATTACTCAGAGTTCTTGCTTGCAAACAGGAAAAACTGACTTTGTCTAGTTTAAACAAAGGAGAGGGAATTAGGTGAAAAGATATAAGGACGATGACAGAACTGAAGGGAAACCCAGAGAATTCAGCTCAGGAATTAAGCAGAAACCACAGGAGGCCAGAAACGCCCCCCCTCCCCCACCCCCCCCACCCCCACCCCACCCCCACCCCGTCACCCACCCGGGTACCATAGCTACACACAGGGCCATTCACTCCACAGCTGGCTGTCTATGGAGTCCGACCTCGCTGCTTTGGGCCACCTGCTTAGGATCCCAAACTCAAACAAGAAAGCCCAAGCTGAGTTTGTAAGTTCACATGCTCTGTCCACCAGGGAGACTGTGCCCCTACCCGCCAGCCACCTCCACGTGGAGGAGCACGGCCCTGCCCCCCTCTTCGGCTTGGACAACCTGCAGGCTGTTGGTTAAATTTTGTCCTCCCAAAATAGATGTGTTCAAGTCCTAACCTTCAGTACCCATGAAGGTGACCTTATTTGGAAATAGGGGCTTTACAAATGTAATCAGATTAAGATGAGGTACACAGAAAAAAAAAAAGTTGTAACTATGTGTGGTGATAAATGTTAACCATACTTATTGTGATGATCATTTCACAATATACACAAATATTAAATCATCATGTTGTGTGCCAGAAACTAGTATAATGTTATATGTCAATAAATCTCAATTTTTTAAAAAATTAAGATGAAGTCTTAATGGATTAGGGTGGCCCCTAAATCCAAGATGGCTGGTCTTTATAAGAAAAGCAAAATTGGGGCACAGAGGTTCAGACATGAAGAGAACACGATGTGGGACTTCCCTGATGGCGCAGTGGTTAAGAATCCACCTGCCAATGCAGGGGACGTCGGTTCGATCCCTGGTCCGGGAAGATCCCACGTGCCGTGGAGCAACTAAGCCCATGAGCCACAACTACTGAGCCCGCGTGCCACAGCTACTGAAGCCCACGCACCTAGAGTCTGTGCTCCACGACAAGAGAAGCCACCGCATGAGGAGCCCGCGCACCACAAAGAAGAGCAGCCCCCTCTCGCCACAACTAGAGAAAGCCCGCGTGCAGCAATGAAGACTCAACGCAGCCAAAAATAAGTAAATAAATAAATATAAAATAAAAATAATAAAAGAGAACACGATGTGACAGCAGAGTCAGAGACTGGAGTGATTCGTCTACCAACCAAGGAACACCAAGGGTTACAGGCAACCACCAGAAACTAAGAGAGGCAAGAAAGCACCCTCCCCTGGAGCCTTCAGAGGCAGCAGGCCTCTGCCAACACTTCGACTGGGGACTTCCAGCCTCCAAAATGACGAGAGAATGAATTTCTTCTGCTTGAAGCCACCAAGTCTGGGCTACTTGGTTACAGCAGCACCAGGACACTGAAACACTGGGAGTCCCTTAACGAGAACGAGTAGCTTGGGAGCTGCATCGCCAGAAGCCCCAGACACAATCTCCTGCTTTCTGTGCTCAGACATCTGACAAGGTTTCTTTAAAAGTATTTTGCAACGTCTTCCAATCCATCACAGGAATATTCCAGAAATAACGAACAGCCAGGAAATGTACAGATTTACTACATTTGGATTTATTCACATAAGTAGGAGAATTGATTAGTGAATAAGTTCTTACATAAAATGAATACACTGTAGAGATAAGTATGCCCCAACCCACCCGTCACATGTGTATATTTACGTGCAGCAGAGGGAGAGGCGGCAGCTCACAGATACCTAGGCGCTGCTCTCTCCCAGTAACGTGTTCCATCTGAAACGTGCCACTAACCCTTGATGTTGGCTGTAACTGTTGAAGAAATTGGACTTTACATGGACGTATCATCCAACCAAGTTCACGTATCCAGTACATGACACCCACTTTTCTCCCCTGTGTTAGGCTAGGAAGAATGTCCACAGCAGAGATGAGCTTATGAACTGATTGCATAATAAGAATCTTCTGTGAAACTTCTGTGCACAAACCATGTGGTCAGCACCATCCTGCCCCCATGCCTGGCCCGGCCTCTCCTCTCCCGCTGCAAAGGACCAGCTCAAGAGTTCATGCATCTCAGCAGGCAGCCCGGTCCAGCCCAGAGCAATCTCTTCTCACGCCTGCAGCATCCGCTGCCTGTAACACTCATCTCACACTTGTCTCTCGGGGCTGTCTACTCCTAATCTCCCCATACTGCAATGGATTATAAACTCTGAGAACAGGGATCGTGCCTTATACAGGGATTTGCCAGTGAAAGCATCAAAGCAAGTACGAATCAGTGCCTACTTATGAGAACCAACAAGAAGTCCCAGGTTCAAGAACAGAGAATGGCAGATGCTCAAAAGTGGAATAAGTTAATTAATTCAAAGTTGATTCCAGAATCGAGCGCTACTCTGTGAAACGTGAAGCGTTTCTCACTTTGCACCTTACAAGGATCACTATTGCTCCAAACACGATGAAGGGAAGTGGCGAGGTTGGCAGAAACCTGCCTGCTGTTCTGTGGTTGCCTGCGAGAAAGAGGAAGCATCCAACAGCATCCAGAGGTGGCTAAAATGTAGAAACACAGAGCAGTGGCGAAGCGACATGTCAGGAATGGTGGCAAAAAAATAGAAGCCTGAAAAGAATCATAAAGAAAAATGCCATGGTGAGAAGATTCATCCAGTCCACACTGTAGCCCTTTAAGTTAATTTGGGGCCTGCTGGAGCTAACTACCGGTGGAAACCATGGGCATTAAGTGTCAGAATTAACTCTAAGATCTGAGTAAAAGGTATTACAGAGGTAACATCCAATACCTTTGTAAAGTAATGGACTCTTACTGGAGTCCATTAGTAAGTTTTCCTAAAATTTCATATCTGATCACCATCTCCATTACAAAAGATAGTATTATGCTGTCTACCACAAAGCTCCCCTAGAAACTGTAGATTGTTATGAAGTCTATTTTATTTTCCCACAGGAATAATGCTACACTTTGGCATCAAGTGGTTCACGGAGGTGAAGATAAAAAACACCACCACTTATTGAATGTCCACAATGGGCCAGACATTGTAGTTCATTATCTCTTACCTTTGCAGAGACCTTGTAAAGTAGGAATCATTAGTCCAGTTTTAAAGATAAGAAAACTAGGTTTCAGAGCAGTTAAGTGCCTGTCCTTGGGTCTCACCTCAAAATCTCTAATACTTAATGTTATATCACAGTGCCTCAACAATCTGGCATAAAAGCAGAGATACATCTCTATGTGTCCACAGTAATTTCGAGTAATATAATTATGCTACACTTTGAAGGGTTGGTGCAAAGCAATAAGAGATTTTAGAGATGATCTAGCTCATCCTCGTCACAAACAAGCACACTAAAAACAACAGAAGCTAATAATGACTTTCCTAAGGTCAAAAAGCAAGGGAGTTGCAGAGCTGAGTATAGACCTGGGGTCTTCTGATTAAATCACACCGAGTTTCATCCAAACTCTTCTCTTAACTCTCTGAGAAAGTCCACGAAGCTGTTGAGTGGGAGAGTCAGGATTAGAACCTAGGACGTCAAGACTTCAAGCCCAGAGGGAGCTCTTTCTACCACACGACAATGTGCAGACACTACACAGTAAAATTACAACATCTCTGGGGGCATTTCTCAAACACATTTGCGTCATAATACCCATTACTTAGACAATCAATGCACAATGCTGGCCTTTTTCATTCGGAAAATTTAGAAGGAGCTTGGAGGGTTAGATGCCTTTCACATAATAGTCAACTCAATTTAGATTTGTTGATTGACATATTGTCCACTTGGATCAATTACATGATACTTTACACTCTGGGGTCTTTGAAGAGAGCCAGCTTCTAAATAAGTTAATGTCTCCATCTCTCTCCAAGGTATATATTTCCCCTGACCTGAATCTACTCCTTAGGGGCTCTTATAATATCCCTTTTCTGGAATTTCTCACTGGCACAATAAAACCACTTTCTTTGGGGGTATTCCTTGCCTTGATAGGGGTATATACTTTCTCTTTTAAGAGGGAACCTGAACTTTTTGCTCCTACAAAGTCCCACCATTTTAAAAACAGGTCCTAAAACAAGAAGAATGAAAGCTGAACTTTCCAGTCTTTTCACATCTTTATTTGTAATTTCCCCTAGCTTGACATCTCTCACTAGAGTGTTTTAACAACCGGTAAATACCTGATCATAACAATATGTGGAAGGTACTTGGCATTAATGCTACGACTTGCTGCTTTCTCCTATGATTTTTATAGACCTAAGTTGTCCAATTGTAAAGTCTATTACAAAATTGCTTTTCAGATTGCTACTAGTTGTCACTCATGTGTTACTGAGTGTCTTTTAAATAACTGTTTGGCCCAGCGCTTTGTTTCACTAGATTGGGTAAGCCTAGGAACCCTCCAAGAGTACCAGGGGTGGAGGATGGAATTTTGCAATGAAAAACACAGCCATTTTGCAACTTCAAAAATATCATTGGCCAGGAGTTGCCCTTGGGAGTAGTTTGTCTGGCATAGAATAGCTTATTTTCCCAGCATGACCTTAGGATATAATTTGGTAATGAGATCATTTGGCAACCTTGAGCTTTAATACAGTGAAATTAAATAATTGAATTGGCTGTGGTTTTTAACCTATGCTTACTCTTCCAAGGTGGAATTTGGCCAAGATTGTGAATAAACACTTGAGCTTTCAAGACTTCCATTTTGTAATTATAATTTGAATAATGAGAAAGGACAACCCTCCTCAGTGGCACAGAGTGTTTTTTTAAATTTTTTTTTTTCGGTACGCGGGCCTCCCACTGTTGTGACCTCTCCCGTTGCGGAGCACAGGCTCCGGACGCGCAGGCTCAGCGGCCATGGCTCACGGGCATAGCCGCTCCGCGGCACGTGGGATCCTCCCGGACCGGGGCACGAACCCGTGTCCCCTGCATCGGCAGGCGGACTTTCAACCACTGCGCCACCAGGGAAGCCCCACAGAGTGTTTTTTATGAACAAATGTAAATTCCTCCATTGCTTCTAAAGTGCCCTCTCTAGGCACAATTCAGACCCAACCTTTTCTATGATCACAGCAGACAACATTTCTCACCACTTTTTTTTTTTCACTCATAAGGTCTACATTGTATTTAGTATTCATTTTGCCCAGTGAAGACGGCTTTCTGATTGTAACTGCTCTGATTTTCCAACTATATTAGAAGTTTTGCGGAGAAAGGGTCATGTTTGACTTCTCATTTGGATTCATTGAAACATCAGATTCAGGTCTGACTACTTAATAGGAACTCAATCAGTACCAGTTGGTTGAGTGATTGAAAAGTACTATTGGTTCAAACATAGGTACATCACCAATTCTATTGTTTCCTCTTAAAATCCTAGGGTTTACATTTATTTACACATATAAATCAGAATTCCATCCCACATACTTTAATTCCCAAGACCAACACAATTACAAATAGAATGGAAACAGGAGTATTAAATGTCTTATCTAGTTAAAATATTGACCTCAAGCTGCGTTGAAACAACAGCTGCCCATAAGACATTTTTTAGGTTTGGCAATTCTTGGTTTTTCATTTCACCATTGAAATGTATCCTTTTCAAATCTGTTTTTAATTACAGATAAATCACAAGGAAGAAAATTGCCAGCTTTTTTTTTTTTTTTTTTTTTTTTTTGCGGTACGCGGGCCTCACTGTTGTGGCCTCTCCCGTTGCGGAGCACAGGCTCCGGACGTGCAGGCTCAGCGGCCATGGCTCACGGGCCCAGATGCTCTGCGGCATGTGGGATCCTCCCGGACCGGGACACGAACCCGTGTCCCCTGCATCGGCAGGCGGGCTCTCAACCACTGCGCCACCAGGGAAGCCCCGCTTATTTTGTCTTAGAGTGGTCAGGTTGACCTCTTACTCAGGGGTCCCCAATCCTGCCTCAACACCCCTCTCTACCCAGAGTATTACGCTCATCATTACTCAGAAATTTACCATAGTGCCACTTACTGTTTAGCTAGTAATTAAATCATGACATGTACACAAAACCACAACCAATTTTTTTTTTCTGACACAATGATATCTCTTTGAAAATGTCTGCAGATGTAAGTCTACACACTTTGAAAAGGAAGATGGAAACAAAGCTTAAGGTCTCAACAAATTTGCTTAAAGTTGATAATAATGAGTTTATAAAGGAGTGAAGAGAGCATTCCACTATTTTCAGAAGAAGAAAAAAAACACTAGTAAACAGACATCATATCTGAGCCGTCTCCTGTAAAACACATAGCTGCTACTCTCATAGTGTATTCGTTTTCTTTCTGCTTAATCTTGTTGTAGAGTTGACTTAATTTAGCAATCAAATGGGACAATGAACAACTAAATTAGGCTGTAATTCTTGGGAAAATCTTGGCTTAGATAGCGATAGGCAAAATTCCTTTGCTAATCTAGACAGTCATTACTTGATGTTGTTAATGTTGTCATTTGGGAAATCGTGCTATCCCATGCTGGGTGTTATTAGAAATGGAACCTAAACTCTCCTAAATCCTCCTCCTAAAACTAGTCCATGAGAAGTACATGGAGGTTGATTTTTGAACTAAAAATGATTCCATCCCCACAATCTCACCCCAGATCTCTGTTGATTTGGTGGTAGCAATCTTGGGAGATTTTCCCTGCTCAAAAGACAACAAGAACAAGTCATTCTGGAGAAGGAGCTCTCAGTGGACAATAAGAGCTTCTATAGCTAAACCAGTTTTGCTGCTAGAATATGTATTGGTCAGCATCTCTCTAAGGAACAAAGAGGTGATTCCTCTTTCTAAACCAAATGCTCTACTCCATACAATTTTGCAAGCCATAGATATTTCATTAAGCCTTTATTTATATGCTTCTGTCTTTAGTCACTCCACTTTTTTCTTTTTTTTAGTTGAGATATAGTTGATTTACAGTATTATATTAGTTTCAGATGTACAACATAGTGACTCAAAAATTTTATAGATTATACTCTATTTAAAGTTATTATAAAATATTGAATATATTCCCTGTGCTGTACAATGTATCCTGGTAATTTATTTATTTTATACATAGTAATTTGTACCTCTTAATCCCCTTCCCCACCTTGCCCCTCCCCCTTCCCTCTTCCCACTAATAACTACTAGTTTGTTCTCTATATCTATGAGTCTGCTTCTGTTTTATTATATTCATTCATTTGTTCTATTTTTTAGATTCCATATATGTGATAAAATACAGTATTTTTTTTCTCTGTCAGTCACTCCATTTTTCTAATTACCTATTTTAATGAATGTAATACTTATGAAAGTCCTGTAAAACATAAATTAGATAGAGAACCAACAAAAATTTTATATAGTATTTATAATATGAAATCTTACATATTTCTCTTATGTTAAAATATTAATTTTTCCTATCTCCCTTATAGAGATGTCTTGTAAAATATTACTGTGGTGGACATACTCTAAGGGACATCCAATGAGTCATACCCTTATATAATCCCCTCCCCTTGAGTACAGACAGAAACTGTGACTTCCTTCAAACCAACAGAATATGGCAAAGGTGAAGGAATTTTGCAGATGCAATGAAGGTCCTAATAAGTTGACCTGGAGTTAATCAAAAGGAAGGTTATCCTGGGTGGTTCTGACTTAATCAGGAAAGCCCTTTAAAAGAGGGTCTGACCCTTCCCTAGAGTCAGAGACTTGAAGCAGCCGAGACTCATGTGTGTGTGTGTGTGTGTGTGTGTGTGTTCCTGGATTTGATGAAGTGAGCTATCGTGAATTCTGCCAACAACTTCAGGGAGCTTCAAAGTAGTAGATCCTTCCCTAGCTGAGCTTCCAGATGAGAACGCAGCCCAGGTTACATCTTAATTTCAGCCTTGTGAGACCCAAAGCAAAAGCCCAGCTAGGACATGCCTGGACTTCTGACCTACAGAAAGTGTGACATAATAAAAATGTGTTGTTTTAAGCGGCTGAGTTTGTGATAATTTGTTACACAGCAATAGAAAACTTACACAATAACATTTAAAATGATTATTTGTGAAGCACCACTAGCATTTCCTTTAAAGTTAGGAAAAAGTCAAGGATGACTACTCTTGACACTTTCAACATTGTATGGGAAAGAGGCAAAGATATGGCTCTTTGCAGATGTTGTCATTGTTTATCTAGAAACTCCAAGAGAGTATATTGATATTCTATTAGAAACAACATGTCTGGCAATTTAACCTACATATAATCCCATGGTTTCCTACTTATAGACCATAACCAGCTAGAAAATATGAGAAGAAAATATACTACTTATGATGACAACAATAGCACAATAAAATACCTTAGAAATAAGCCTAAAAGAAATGTTCAGAAACTATCTAAAGAAAAAAAATGAAACTCTACTAAGAAGCATACAAGAAGACAGAAAAGACATCACATGTTTTTGAAACCTGAAGAAAATTCAGTATTTTAAAGATCCCCATCTGCCTTAAACTAATCTATCAATTCAGTTACAAAATCAATAAGCTTTTTAGGTGGACCTTGACAAAATGATACTAAAGTTAACATGGAAAAGTAAATATGAGAAAACCTTAACTATCTAGAAAATTATTGATAGCTAACATTTAGTGGGTGTTAACCATGTTCCAAGCCCAGTTCCGCCATATGCTAGTTTCATTTAATTCCCCCATTAGACAGGTAGTATTCCTTCCACATTTTATAGATGCAAAAATAGCAGCTTAGAGAGATTAAGTAATTGCCTGACACTTGCTGCAGTCAAGATTTGAACCAAGCCTTCTAGCATCAGAGCCTGAGCCCTTGGCTAGTTTTCCATTCTGCTTAGGGTGAATCAGGCAGGCAGCTCCACAAGGTACTGTATTACAAAGCTACTGTCATAAAAACAGTTCTGCTGGCATAAGAATAGGTGGTGAAAAGGACTATTTTTAAAAATCAAGATTTCAGACAAACAAATCCTTGTGAGAAATTGGTATATGATAAAGGTAGCCATTCAAATGAGTAGAGAAAAGAAGGATGTAAATAACATTGGGGGAACTGACCACCCATTTGGAATAAATAAAAATAAAACAACAAAACCAGACCCTGAGCTTAACTGTTACACCAAAATAAATTCCAGAGAGGTCAAAGATTTAAATGAAGCAATGAAACCTTGAAAGTACGTGAAGAACACACAGGTGTACTGTGGTCTCCAGTAACCTAGTAGTGAGTAAGGTTCTTCTAAACATAGCAAAAAGAAAAAGAATGATAAATGTGACTATATTGAAACTTATATTCTCATACCCCAAAACAGGTAATAACTGAAAGGATAAAATGGGAAAATATTTGCAACACATATCACAAAATATAAAATTCCTTAATATACAAAAGACTAATAAATCAGTAAGAGAAAGATGAAAAGATGCACACTACAGTAGAAAATTGGACAAAGAATTTAAATAGGAGTTCGACGCAAATGTGAAATGCAATTTTTAAAACATCTCCTGTGGAGAATTTAAAATATACAGAAAAGCAGAGAAATTGGTCCAGTGAACACCCCCTCACACTCTGCACTTACTGACAGCTACAATGGTCAACAGACCATCTCTCGTTTCACTCATAATGCACGCACGCACTCTCTCTCCCCCCCGCCAACCTACCCACTGCTACACTGCATTTTTACGAAGCAAGTCATTTCATCTGTAAATATATCAGAGAGTATATCTAAGGCTATAAAATGCTGTTTCCTATTCTATTGGTAAAGATCAATTAACTGGAATTTGAGAGAGGGAGAAAGCTGAAAAAATTATAGTTCCTACTCTGAGAGGGAAAAGGGAGTTTTGAGAAGAGATCAAATATTTTCCACCTTCCTTCAACAAGTAAGACACTATCAGCCAAAATCACTTGAATACTGAATCCAGCACAAGAGCAAAGGAGACATTCTTGGAGAAAACGTTCAGGAAGGGACTTGGGTTGAGCAGTTTGTACATATGTACATTATCTGTGGTCCAAGGACCCACAGTCTGGGGGATGATGACTTAGCTTGCAAACTTCTAGAGGGCAGGCACCTCACCTTTTCTTCTGAGCTGATGCCTTAGAGAATATTCACCTTAGATAACGCGTGATGAAGAATGGATGCCTCTGTCCACACGCCCATCCTCACAGGGCTGACTGATGTTGATAGGTTGGTTCCCACACCCACCTATCCAGCCGGGACTCTCTGTAGCTTCATATGAATAAAAGGAACAACAATAAGTGGGAAAGGGCTGGGCCTCCAGGTGACCAGCACATTCAGAAAGGTATGCTGCCTGATATGGAGAACAGGTTTTCTGCCTGAGATCCCCGATGAGTCACTTCCTTCCCATGATCAGCCCAGTCAGTGCTTTGCCTTCCTTACTGCTCTGTCCCAGGGCAGGGAGGGAGCTGGTGACACAACAAGCAGAGAGCTGACTCCTGAGTGGACCTGAGCAGGTTGCCCGCTCCTGCTGTGAGGCCTTCAAGGTTATGCATTTCCTTTAAGATGGTCTGAGATGGATTTTGTCCTGGGCGGGCTGGATGCGAGACTCTGTGGAAAGATGAATCCACAGATGCCACCTACCAGCCAAAGCTCATTCACAAGGAAACTTCATTTTGTTTAACACACCTTGGCTCCTTAAGCACATACTCTGTGTGTATATGTGGGGAGTGAGGGCATGGGGTGGGGGGAGGGGTTATAAAAATGAATAAGATGAGGGCTTCCCTGGTGGCGCAGTGGTTGAGAGTCCACCTGCCGATGCAGGGGACACGGGTTCGTGCCCTGGTCCAGGAAGATCCCACATGCCGCGGAGCGGCTGGGCCCGTGAGCCATGGCCGCTGAGCCTGCGCGTCCGGAGCCTGTGCTCCGCAACGGGAGAGGCTGCAACAGTGAGAGAGGCCCGCGTACCGCAAAAAAAAAAAAAAAAAAAAAGAAGAATAAGATGAAGTCTTAGGCCTTGGTGACCTTACAGTCTAGAAAGAAGGAGCACTATGCAGGCGAGGCTAACCATTTCTGAGTATCTGTTATGCTCCAGGCACCGTATTAGGCACTTAGCCTGCATTATCTCAGGACAATTCAAGGTCCCACAGTGCTATGAGTTCAGAGAGGTTCTGAAGGTGTCTTGAGCAAGCGACATTGGAACAGGCACTAGAAGAATAGGTATGATTTTAACAGGTTGAATTGGTGAAAGCAATTGAGGGAAGGAGGATGTATTAATTAAAGTCCAAATTGCAGCTGTGCTTCAGGAATGGGGACTATGCTGTTTGGCTCTGCAGACTCTGTTTTCTAAAAGCTAAGACTCTGGCAGTAGCCTCCTGCTTCACCTTCCTGCCTCCTCTCTCTCCCTGGTCCCTCCTACAAAAACAACTGCGAGATTCATCTTCCTAAAACCAATACAGGTCTCCCCCGCTTTTTGAAAATTTGCTTTGTGTCACTTCGCTTTTACAAAAGACCTGAGTTAGTACCTGTTTTTGCTAACTGAAAGAAATCTGAAGAGGATTTTTGCTTTTACGGAAAAATCAGGAAAAAATATGGTTCAGTGTTTGTTTCGCAGTGAGTTACAGAGTTACCACCACGGAGAGTGGCACCGCCAAACTCCTTCCCCGGAACTACACTCAGCATCTCAGCATGGAGCCGCCATCGCTTTGAACTGTGTCTGTGAGCCCCTGTGCTTTGTGTCGATTTATTCTGTGTGTCTGTTAGCAAGATGTGCCCTAAGGTGATGGTTTCTTTGCTTTACGCCATGTTGGCGTATGAAGCTTTCACAGGAATACTCTGCTTTCGGAGAGCAAGGGAAACTTGTTATCTGACCAAGTCAGGACTCTACTAGCTACTTCTAAAAGGAACAAAGTTAGGCAGGGAGGGAAGGAGGGACAAAGCGGGGGCGGGGAACTTTTCAATGAATCCTTACTCCCTACAGAACAAAGTCCAGACTCCTTATCTCCAAAGCCTTGAACACCTGGCAGTGCCCACGGGTGCCATTTTCGTTTCCTCTCCGGTCACTCCTTCCCCGCAGCTCCCCTACATTCCAGCCATCCCTCAAACACGTCATATACTTCACCCTTCCATGCCTTTATTCATGCTTTTCCTCTGCCTGAAATGGCCTAGCCTCTGTCAAAATCAGTTTTAAGATTTGAAGATTCAGTTTAACTGATACCTTCCCTAAGAAATTCCTAACCACTCCTTCCAAATTCAGCATTCTCCCTTCTGTGGTACCACGGTGTGTCCTGCCTCTGTTCTAGCACTTGTCACCGTCCATCTTCTGATACTGGACCCCAAGTCAGGTTCCCTGGGTTCAAACTCCAGCTCTGCCACTTAAGAGCTGCATGGATTGGGGAAATCCTCTCTCTCTCAGGCTTGGTTTCCACATCTGTAAAAATGAGATACTTAAGATCTACTTCACAGAATTAGGAAATGAGAAAATATATGTGAAAATACTTTGTAAACCATAGAGAATATAACATTTTTACACTTACATCTTTAAACATGTTACACTGGAATGACTCAGTTCTTCCCGGCTAGGTCTTTCTTCCCTGCCTGTCTTTTTTACCTACACATGCTGTACTTCACTTCTGATGCTTCTGATCACCAAATACTGGAAGGCTTTTCCTCACACCAAGCAATTCTCTGCGACACCAGGTGGGTGGTTTGCAATTTGATTCAATTCTGACATTATCTACCTGGAGAGAGTGTCAGATCCCACAAGTTAAGGGCTCAGTCCCACAAGACTGCCACACACACACACACACACACACACACACACACACACACGCACACACACACACGCACACAAACACACACACAGTCCTCGGATGCCAGTCACAAGACAGGGATGCTACCTGTGCTTCTGACCAACTGGCTATAGATTGGAGGTTACGATGACCCCCTCCTCAGGTTCAATTAATTTGCTAGAGCAGCTCACAGAACTCAGAAAAACATTTTACTTGCTCTTACCAGTTTATTATAAAAGGTTATGATAAAGGATACAGTTGAACATCCAGATAGAAGAGATGCATAGGGCGAGGTATTTGGGAAGGGGCGAGGAGCTTCCATGCCCTCTCGGAGCCCATCACTCTCCCAGCACCTCTACGTTCACCAACCCAGAAGCTCCCTGAACCTCATACTTAGGGGATTTTTATGGAGGATTCATCACATCACATAGGCATGATCGATCATTAACTCCATTTTCAGCCCTTCTGTCTTCTCAAGAGGATGGAGGTGGGGGGGCTGAAAATTCCAAGTTTCTAATCATGGCTTGGACTTTATGGTGATCAGTCCTCATCCAGGAGCCCACCCAGCATCACCTCATTAGAACAAAAGACATTTCGATCACCCAGGAAATTCCAAGGGTTCAGGAGCTCTGTGCCAGGAACCAGGGGCAGAGACCAATATATATTTTCTATTTATCTCACACACGTAAAAGGTAAAAAGTTTCTATTCCATTAGAAGGTAAGCTCCCAAAGAACAGGACTTTTTAAGGAAGCATTTTATTTAAAAATAATATTTACAAAAGAGTTGCAAAGATATAGAGGATTCCCATATATGCTTCACCCAACATCTCCTACTGTTAACAACTTAAATAACCATGGTATACTTATCAAAACTAAGAAATTAGCATCGGTATAATACTATTAGCTAAAATACAGACTTTATTCAGATTTTATCAGTTTTTCCACTGTCTTGTTCTGTTCCAGGATCCAGTCCAGAATCCCATATTGCATTTAGTTGTCAGTCTCCTGCAACCTGTGACAAGTTTCTCAGTCTTTCCTTGTTTTTTCATGACTCTGACATTTTTGAAGTGCACTGGTTAGGTATTTTGTAGAAGTTAAAAAAAAAAACTCCATTTGTATTTGTATGGTACTTTCTCATGATGAGACTGAGGTTATAGATTTTTTAAAATACCGCAGGTGACACTCTCCTCATTGCATATCAGGGAGCACATGGTATCAACAGGACTTATTACTGTATTGGTGATAAAAGAGGAATTTTTGACTCTTTGCTTCATATCCAGCACCTAAAACAGCCTGGCACATGGTGGTACTCAACTGTGGTACTCAAATGAATTCTCTTTTCACTATTACATGTCTTGCCTTCCACTAAATTGTAAAATCCTAAATGGCAAAGACCACACCTTATTCATCTTTGTAGGTTCTTAATGCCCAGTAGACTTGTCTTCAGTGGGTGTTCAGTAAACATTTAGGGATTGAATTGAAAGGTAAATTGGAATCTGGTTGTATCTTCAGGCAAAATCAAGCTTGAGAGTCATTAAGGAACCAGCGACTTATTTTAAGCAGCTCAGTTAAATAGTTTAATATTTATTAAATGTCTATTATGTGCTGATATTCTAAGGGCTGGAGTCCCTATAGTATTTTATCAGTAACTGGAAGGGGACAGGGTGGGTAGGAAGGAGAATTGATAGACGCAGGCAGAGAGAGGGCTTTAGCTTTGAGCCTGCATGATGGAGATTTGGTGATATATTATTCTAAGGAGAGATCAGAGAAGGAAGTTTGGGGTTTAAGATAATTAATATGGCTCTTAACGTGTTGAATTTTTCTTGTGGGAAAACCCTATGGTTTTTTGGAACTTTCTGGGAGGTAGCTCTAAATGCTGGGCAGAGGACAGGGCAGGCTAGAAATTTAAATTTGAAGCCATTTCTATTCTATCGCTACCTGGAGCCCAGGAAGGGGATAAGATGAGCAGAGCTTGAGTAGTGAGAAAGAAGAGGACGTCAGACTCTTGAGGAAATTCTGCCCTTAAGAGTAAGAAGGGGAGAAAGTGAAGAGGTTAGAGGAAGGACATTAGGACACTATCCGGAAGAGATTTCAAGAACTGGGTAGCTGACAATACTAAGTAAGAAGCGAGGGAGGGAAGTTCTTTATTTAGGAGACACCAGATGTTTGGAAAGAATTAGGGAATGAGTGGGAAGTAAAACGTTGGAGTGATTAAACATCTATTTCGCTTTCCTTTGAGAAGCTAAACTATGAAAGGAAGAAAAAAAAGAGGACTGTGCCCGCAAACAACAGAATGCTGGAAAAAGGTCTTCTTTTAGTTCTGCCACTAATCCCTGACATCTGTGGTCCCGCATAAAGCACTCACCTGCTCAAGCCATTAACCTTCCCTGTAACGTTAACTGGAATAAATAATATCTGATCTAACAGTTTCACAAGACGTGTGTTCAGAAGCCTGCATCCCCACCAGACTGCCATAAGCTCCTTGAGGGCAGCGCCATACATAACTTTTATTGAAATTCTCGGGGCTTCCTAGAGCCATGACAATAACCATTGAGAAAATGCTTGCGGGATGAAGTGTTCGCTTATCACTCTGCAGTGCGCCTAACCGCGCAGCACTAGCATTCTCCACAACCCTGAGGTAGGTACTTTAATTACCCCCACTTTACACAGAAGTAAATGGTAACGGACCCAAAGTCCCCAACCAGCGGGTCTTGGAGACGGGATGACATTTTTCACAAGATTGACAGAGCACTCTCCATTCTCCGTCAAGTGAAAGAAGCCAGAAACAATAACTCATCTCAAAGGATAAGACTTCCGTAAAAGGAAGAAAAGAGTATAGCACTCAACCCCGAACGGTCTCCCTGCCCCTAGGCCGGAGCCGCAGTACGCCTGCGCCTGACTTCCGCCAGGCCTCGGCTGGCTTAGTTCGGGACTGGGTGGCGCGCGTGGTGATGACGAAAGCGGAAGTACTGAGGCTAGAGGCCGGACGAGAGCCCGAAGGGGCTCAGGGTTGCGGAAGTTTTGTGAGGGTTGGGGGGGCCGCTGGCTTTTGGAGCGCAGTGTTGTTTTGGAAGAAGTTCCGGAAAGGAGGCCGCCGCTTGAGGTCCAAGAGCCACCGGCCTGCGCACGTTTGGGTCAGCTCCGGGCTCGACTCGACGTTGCCACTGTAGGTTTCCTCTGCCCCCGTTCCTCCTCGAGGAACCGCCTCGTATCTCCGCCATGGCATCCACCTCGAGCAACCTCCAGGTATCGCCATCCTCCCGCCCCCTGGAGAGCCCAAGCCAAGGGGAGGCGCTGGGCGTGGGGTGGGAAGTGGGGGGCGGGGAAGAGGGAGGAAGCGGTGGCGCGCCGGCCCAGAGGCAGGTGGGAGAATTGGACGCTTTCCGCATGCTTCCGGGGTTTCCCAAGTCCACTGGCTTTGTGGGACTTCTGACTTTTGTTGAGGATTTTGTTTTTGTTTTTTCCTTTTCAAACCAGCCGAGTTTGAACCGAGCTGGGCAGAGCTTTGAACAGAGGCACGAACGCTACAGTCAGTGTAAGGGAGAGAGGAAAGAACATAATGTATCCAGTGCATTACTCTGGACCAGTTGAAAATAGGGTGATTCGAGTTCTGTCCTAGTTCCTCAAGCTGGTGTAGCAAAGCCTTTTCGAGCTGTCAGGTGAATAGAAACGTGAGCACAGTCTCAGAATCTGAGGAATCCGTGAATTCATTGAGCTATACGTTCAGGTGCACGCTAATGGCTCCCAAAATATAGTATATAAATAAGATCATGGAGTTTTCTTAAACTCCTTTGTGACTTCACTTTCCCACCCCTACCGCAGTGAGTTCAGTGTTTTGTTCATAAAGCATGTAATCCTGATACTTTAGACTTAATTGCTAGACCTCTGTGGAATGGAATTCATGGAGATGAGAAATTTTTCAAACAGTGTCTCCCATCCCTAGAATGGATCTGGGGCTTCAGTGGAGTTTAGAATATGACTTAACCTCGAGAGCTCCAGTCCACTAGTCAAGTTTGGGACAAAAGAGTAGCGTGAATCCCTATATTGAATCTTTGTCTTGATCTTGCAGTTGAAAAGGCTTTTGTTGAGTGCCTGGTATAGGCACCTGGGATAATTAATAGAGGATATACTGAGCCCAGGATAATTGATGCCGAAGAAAAATCACTGAAAGTAGACTGATTTAAATCGAGATCAAATTTTCACCAAAAAGGAGGTGGGCACTTGATTGGGACTTTTATCTTGAAAATCAACCCAAAAGATTATGAAAATAAATGTTTTATGTCTTTAACAAAATATAATTGCAACGTGACTTATTTCTTAGAATAAAGAATAAGTCATGTGTTGACTTATGTGTATTTTTTCCAACAAGATTTCATTAAACTGAGATGCAACAATCTTCACTTAACATTAGTTTTTTGTAGCCCCATTCAGAAGGGGTTTTTTTGGTAAATGTACTTGGAAAAAGTATTGGTCATTTGATAAAACTGTTGTTCCTTTGAGGATCAAAGGTGATTTCTTTTGAAATGCCTTGTTTTCATCCTTGTTGGTTTGTCAGTTAACTGAATAGTTTTATTCCACCATCTTTAAAAAATGTTTTTATTGAAGTTTTATTGATTTACAATATAGTTTCAGGTGTACAGCATAGTGATTCAGTATTTCTACAGATTATACTCCATTAAAAATTAACACAAGATAATGGCTGTAATTTCCTGTGCTATACGATATATCCTTGTTGCTCATCTATTTTATACATAGTACACCAACTTTTATTTGTCAAGAGTTTGCATGTGATTTGGGCATTCTACAATATAATTTTCATCTATTTACTGATCATTTTTATTTTGCAACATTTGCAGTTTCATTCTGTAATCCTTTGCATCATATTTGGATTGGATTGTGGATGTTCTTCAGTGAATCAGCTCGAGATTGACCCATATTAAAGGCATAATTGATAGTGTTAAACAGAGGGAGAGATAATGAGTTATACTTTTATCAGTGGTTGAAAGCACAGATGTGCTTTCTCATTCAACCTTTTCCACCTTCTAATGTAGGAAATTTGGATGAAGAATATTCAACTAACGAATCGATTTCTCACTGAACAAGGCAAAATCCCCGTAGCCAGATGCTTATAATCAAATGGAGGAATGCAGATAACTAAAAATCAAAATAAAATAATGCAGTAATGCTCTAATAGAATTAAAGGTTAGTGTGGGAGGGCAGAAAGGAAGGGCTTGTGTAACTCTTCAAGGATAGATGAGAAATGTTCCGCAGAGAAGATGATGTGAGCTTAGATAAGAGTGAAAGGTACTGACACTAATTTTCTGCCTGGTGTTTGATGTGATCTCATTTAGTCCTCAAAACAACTCTTCAAGGTATTACTCCAGTTTCACAGTATAAGGAACCAAAGCTTATTAAGTTTATGATTTGCCCAAAGACATACAGTTAATTAGTATTGAAGACTTGGATTAATTTTGAATCCAGGTCTATCTGCTTATAAGTCTGTGCTTTTTCACTATGAAGTCATGCCTTCTTGGACAAGAAAGTGGGATGCAATCCAAGCAGAGAAAAACAACATATGCCTCAGTCTAGAAGTGTAATAAACCTCGCAGAGGGTTGGGAGAAACTGCAAGTTCATTGTGTATAGAACTCAAAGTTTACTCAGTCCTGAATATTTACTTTTCTGAGTGTCTACTATGTCATGCATTTTGCTACATGTTGGGGAATCATAAAAGAAATGTATCATCCTTGATTTCCAAGGGCTTATATTCTGCCGTGAAAACATCAGACATAAAGGGACTACTAGGATACTTTGTGACCTTTGGAAGGATGTACAAGAGGCAGTGGAAATTTAGAGGAAGCAGAGGCTAGGCCTCCTGGGGGTGCTGGGAAAGACTTTGCAGTTGGAGGACCACGGTGACTGTGCTGAGTGTTGGACAATGGGATAGGGTATTCCAGGTGGAGAGCACACTGTACACGGAGGTATGAAGTCTGAGCCATCTGGGTTGTCCCTGTAGTTTGGTGTGACGGGAATGGAGTGTGCCAGGTGAGGGGTCAAGCCTAGTTAAGCCACATGACAAGGAGCAGTGTGTGCTGCACATAGGTGATTGGTCCCCATCCTGCTGTCAGAGGGGAGTCAGAGAAGGCAGTAAGCTCAGGTTTTGGTTTTAGAATGAAACCATTGTGTGTGTACAGGGCATAGCTTGACAGTGGGGATTACAAGAAGAGGGGGCATATTTGGGGCCAGGGTGGTCCTGAACTTCAGGGGCTTGAAATGCTTGTGGGGACAGTCAGGTAGAACTGTCCATTGAGCAGCTGGGTACATATGTATAGAACTTAGGCTAGGCTGGGAATAAGGATTTGGGAGTTAGTAGCATATGGATGGTAGCAGAGGTGTGGCCGTCTTGGAAAGTTTATAGAATGAGGAAAGACAAGGACCAAGGCACAGACCCAGTGGAATATCAGCGTTTAAGGAGAGAGAAAAGGGAGCCTGAAAAAGAATCGTGACATAGCCAAGAGTCAAACCTGGAGAGGATGGTGCGTTGATGGCCAAAGGAGGCCATGTGAGGTGTCTCTTACGAGGGCTAAGTGCTCACCTAGTGACCCATAACTAGATAAGTGAGAGATCTCGCAGTCAAGGGGCAGGAAGCATTGCCGTGGGAGGAATCAAGAAACCTAGATGAACTTCGGGTTCTCTTTGTGGCTTTGCTGTGGAGGTGAAGAGGCAAGTATTGAATAAGATGGTAGCTACATGGGCACCTTAGAATTGGGGAGAGCTGGTGTGTTTCTGTTGGTGTTTTGTGGCTACGAGTCTAAGATAGGACTTGCATACATTTTTATGCTAAGGAATGCTCCCCCAAAAAGGGAAAGGTTAGGTTGGGGAGAACAGTTGAGCTGTTAAAATCGAGGGGACTGAATGTCTGAGGAGGAAGGTAGGAATGGGCTCCAGAGCACCAGGGAAAGAATCAGCCTTGAAAGACAGGGGCTGGGACAGCTTTCCTCCTGAGATGGGTGGGTCTGGAATTTACCCAGTTTCCCAGGGTTTTCTAGCGTGGGCACATCATGGTCTCCTAATCTGAAAAGGACAGTCCCAGGTGTTCCCAGCCTTTGTGCCTCCATATCGATGACTGGATCCTGGCTGACCCTGAGATTCAGTCAGTCTTGTGCCAGCCTCCAGAATATAAAAAAGCCAGTACAACAGGCATGACTCCTGGCTTCATGGAGCTTATATTCTAGTGGGAGAGGACAGGCCAAAACAAAACAAAACCCACATGCACAGAAACAAGCCACTGGAAGGATTTTAAACAGAAGAGTGGCGTGTTTTAAAATGGAATAAATTTGGGAACCATCAGCCTGAAGATAATCAGCTTCAGTCATTGAGAACAGCTCACATAGGGAGGGAGGAAACAGAAGGACGCCCGAGCCCTGAGGAGCCCTGATGCTTCAGCGTCAGGTTCAAGGAGAGTCAGCGAAGGAAACTGAGCAGGAGCTGTCAGCGGCGGGAGGAAAGCGGGCAGAGTGGCGCTCGGGAGCTCGGCAGAGGGCAGCGCTCCAGAGGGAAGTGATGCTGCTGTAGAATACTGTCCAGAGATCGAGGTGGACGCAGAGCTGGTCTTTGGATCTGGCACCACAGAGAACCTTGATATGAGCAGATTTATTGATAAGATAAGGGACAGAAGCCCAGATTGGCAGCTGAAGGGTAAGGAGAAAAAAAGGAACTGGAAAGAGTAGAGACTGCGCTGGTGAGGTTTGGGTTCTGAAGGTAGCAGAGAAGCAGAACCAAGCTGAAGGGGGTTTTAGTGTCAGGGCTAGCTGAAGGAGGGCTCTTTGCATGCCTGCGGTGCAAGTCCCCTTCCTTGTGGAGCTTCCCTGTATACTAAAGGAGATGGCCAGTAAGTGAGTATGCAGGGGAACAATGATAAACACAGCAATGGGATAGAAGTGCAGGGTGAGGGGAGGGCTGAGATCAGGGGTGGGGTGCAGCCTTTGAAATAGGAGAGGAGGGAGGGCCTCTCTGAGGACTTGGCATGTGAACTGTGACTGAAAACGAGACCCTTGTGCATCCATCTGGGGAAAGAGCAGGGAAGAGTGTTGTGGGCAGAGGGGTCCTAGTCCACAGGCTGCCTGAGTGAAGGAGGACTAGAGGGTTTCAGGTGAGACCCAGACAGAGCCAGGGCCCAGGTAGATCATGACCCAGCATTTGGGATTTATTGTTCGCAGTGGGAAGCCATCAAAGGGTGCCCTTCACTGGTGCTGTGTGGACTTCCGTATCAACTGTGGAAGCAGGCTGACCGCTTCGAGGAGGCTAGGCGGTAGGTTTGACAGATGTGATAGTGGATTGAGCTAGGGTGGTAGCGATGGAGACAGTCAGGGTTATATTCTGAAAGAATAATTGGCACTCCCAAACCATGCAAGACATGGTTAATTTTGTTTCAAATGAAAAATGCTAACAGAAACAAGGGTGAAGTGGAGCATTCATCAGGCGAAAAACAGATGCATATCCTCCAATCATCATCTTCGATTAAAGGTTTAACATGGGCTGTCCAGTATGGTAGCCACATGTGGCAATTTAAATTTAAATTTTACTTAAATAAAACTTAAAACTCTTCAGTCACATTAGCCAAAAGTTTCAAAAGCCATATGCTCCCGTATTGGACAGTGCAAATACAGATGCATCCATCATCAGAGAAAGGCTGCTTTAAAGTGATTGGTACCATATTTGGAGCTAGATTTTTAAATACTGACTGTACGAGTTTTAACAAATGTCATTTTGGTTCCTAAAAGAGGGCTGACAGCAAATGAGGGGAATGCATAGCTGAAGAGGTGAGTGGCACAGCAATTCAAAATAGCATAAGAAGGAAATTATAGCCAGAAAAAGGAAGAACTTACTTCTGCTACATGACTTAGCCTCTGAGCCTTCTGGATACATTTTTATAAGACCAGGTACACCAAACCACCGTTTGACCAGGTGCTGTGACTCCACCCTTTATATCCTGCTGAGTTTACCAAACTTGGAAATTTAGCTCCAAGTTCAGGCTATTTGAACTGTGAAACATGTACTGCTACATTTTATCAGTTCTGAGACACACCATTTATTTTTCTTCCCTCCTGCCACAGCAGAGGGAAGGCCTCTTCCTCCCATTTATCCCATCTCTATGCAGTCCATGAGCAACTGCTTCAAAATACAATATTTTCAACATATGATTAGTTTTTGGATTATTTGAATAATTTCTTATCTTAATTGTATGCTTATTTTTAATATAGCATAGCCATGATTATTTTTTTCTACTGGCTCTTATTTCTGTTGAATAATTTTACTACCTAAATTAATACAGGTGGAATGTTTCAGTAAATCATGCTTGTTCTTAATTTGTATGTGTGTGCATATTTTAAAATATTAAAAATAGTTTTCTTAATGAAAATTTTATTTTGAGATGATTGTAGATTCACACGCAGTTGGGAGAAATAATACAGAGAGGGCCTGTGTACCCTTCACCCAGTTGTCCCCAATGGCAGCATCTTGTAAAACTATATAGTACAGTATCACAACCCGGATGTTGACATTGATATATTCTACTGTCTTACTCAGATTTCCCCAGTCTTAAGTGTGTGTGTGTGTGTGTCTGTGCACACAGAGTTCCGTCGAGTTAATTCCTGTATCCCCCCGCCGTAGTCATGATACAGTAGAGTTCTCTCCCAAAGGATCCCTCTCGTTGCCCTTTTATAGCCACAGTTACTTCCCTTTTTCTTCCCCCCGCATTCCTGTCTCCTGACAATACTAAACGGCTCTTCACCTCTGGTTTTGTCATTTGAGGTTAATGTGAATGGAATCATGCAGTATGTAACCTTTTGGGATTGGTTCTTTTCACCTAGCTTAATTCCCTCAAGATTCATCCAAGTTGCGTATATCAGTAGTTCATTCTTTTTTGTTACTGAGTAGTACTCCCTGGTCTGGGTGTACCACGGTTTAACCATGAAGGGCATCTGGAATGTTCAAGTACAAGTTTTTATGTGAACGTAGTCTTTATTTCTCTGAGATAAATGCCCAGGAGTGGAGTTGCTGATTCATGTGGTGGTTGCGTGTTTAGATTTGTAAGAAAAACAAACCTGTTTCCCGGAGTGACTGTACCTTTTTACATCTCAGCAATGTATAAGTGATCCAGTTCTCTATCCTCACCACTGTTTGGCATTGTCACTATTTTTTATTTTAGCCATTCTGATACATGTTTAGTGATATCTCACTGTGGTTTTAATTTGCATTTCCCTAACGGCTAGTGATGTTGAACATCTTTTCATGTGCTAATTTGCCATCTGTATATCCTTTTTGGTGAAATGTCTATTTATGTCTTTAGCTTATTTTCTACTTCAGTTGTTTTTAAACTTGATTTTTGAGAGTTCTTTCTGTATTCTAAGTACTAGTCCTTTCCCAAACATGTGGTTTGCAAACATTTCTCCCACTCTTTGGCTTGTCTTTTCATCCTTTTAACAGGCTGTTTTACAGACCCAAAATTTTTAAGTTTGATGAGGTCCAATTTATCATTATTTTTTTTCCTTTGAGGTGTAATTGATATATGTTATATTAGTTTCAGGTGTGCAACATGGTTCGATATTTGTTTGTATTGTGAGGTGATCACCACAGTACATCTGGTTAACATCTGTCACCATACATAGTTACAAAATATTTTTCTTGTGACAACTTTCAAAAACACGTAAGAGAGTATTATTAATTATAGTCACCATGCTACACATGACATCCCCATGACTGATTTGCTTTATGCTGGAAGTTTGTACCTTTGGACCCCCTTCACCTGTTTTGCCCACCCCCCCACTTGTGGCAACCACCAGTCTGTTCTCTGTCTGTGAGCTCATTTTTTGTTTTTTTGGGTTTTTTTTTTAGATTCCCCATATAAGTAAGATCATATGGTATTTGTCTTTCTCAGTCTGACTTATTTCACTTAGCATAATGCCCTCAGGTTCCATCCATGTTTTTGCAAATGGCAAGATTTCCTTTTTTATGGCTGAATAATATTTGATATATATATTTTTTCTTTATCCAGTCATCCTTTGGTGGACACTTAGGTGTTTCCATATCTTGGCTGTTGTAAATAATGCTGCAGTGAACATGGGGGTGCACATATCTTTTCAAGCTAATATTTTCATTTTCTTCAGATAAATACCCAGGAGTGGAATTGCTGGATCATATGATAGTTCTGTTTTTAATTTTTTGAGGAACCTCCGTACTATTTTCCATAGTAACTGCACCAATTTATACTTCCATCAACAGTACACTAGAGCTCCCTGTTCTCTACATCCTCACCAACACTTTTTATTTCTTGTCTCTTTGATAATAGCCATTCTGATGGGTGTGAGGTGATAACGCAGTGTTGTTTTGATCTGCATTTCCCTGATGATTAATGATGTTGAGGACCTTTTCATGTACCTGTTGGCCATCTGTGTGTCTTCTTTGGAAAAATGTTTATTCAGATCCACTGCCCATTTTTTGATCAAATTGTTTTGGTTTTTGCTCTTGATTTGTATGAGTATTTTATATTTTTTAATATTAACCCCTTGTCAGATATATATGATTTGCAAGTATTTTCTCCATTCAGTAGGTTACCTTTCATTCTGTTGATTATTTCCTTTGCTGTGCAGAAGCTTTTTTGTTTGATGTAGTCACACTTATTTTTGCTTTTGTTGCCTTTGTGGCATCAAATCCAAAAAATTATCACCAAGACCAACGTCAAGGAGCTTATCATCTGCGTTTTCTTCTAGGAGTTTTATGGTTTCAGGTCTTATGTTCAAATCTTTACTCCATTTTGAGTTATTTTTGTGTATTGTATAAGATAGTATTCATTTTCATTCTTTTGCATTTGGCTGTCCAGTTTTCCCAGCATCATTTATTGAAGAGACTGTTCTTTCCCCATCATACATTCTTTGCTTCTTTGTGGTAAATTAATTGAGAACATATGTGTTGGTTTATTCCTGGGCTCTTTCTTCTGTTCCATTGATCTATGTGTCTTTTTTATGCCAATATACTGTTTTTATTTTTTCTTTTTATATATTGTGCTTTTGGTGTCAAGTCTAAGAACCCTTTGCCTAGCCCTAGATGGTGAAGATACTCTGTTTTTTCTAAGGATTTTATAGTTTTACTTTTGTGTGTGTGTGTGTGATACGCAGGCCTCTCACTGTTGTGGCCTCTCCCGTTGCGGAGCACAGGCTCCAGACGCGCAGGCTCAGCGGCCATGGCTCATGGGCCTAGCCGCTCCGCCGCATGTGGGATCTTCCCGGACCGGGGCACGAACCTGCGTCCCCTGCATCGGCAGGCGGACTCTCAACCACTGCGCCACCAGGGAAGCCCTACATTTTATATTTAAGTCCGTGATCCATTTCAAGTTAGTTTTTGTACAGAGTACAAGGTTTAGTTTGAGGTGTTCTCCCTCTTTTTTTTTTTTTTGGCTTATGGATGTTCATTTGCTCTGGAACCATTTCTTTAAAAGCCTATCTTGGGGCTTCCCTGGTGGCGCAGTGGTTGAGAGTCCGCCTGCCGATGCAGGGGACGCGGGTTCGTGCCCCGGTCTGGGAATCTGGGAAGATCCCACATCGGAGCGGCTGGGCCCGTGAGCCATGGCTGCTGAGCCTGCACGTCCGGAGCCTGTGCTCCGCACGAGAGAGGCCACAGCAGTGAGAGGCCGGCGTACCACAAAAAAAAAAAAAAAAAAAAGCCTATCTTTCTGCCATTAACTTGCCTTTCTATATCTTTGTCAAAATTCGGTTGGACGTAGCTGTATGGATCTATTTCTGGTAGTTGTGTGTGGGGGTTTTTTTTAAGTTATTTACAACTTTTGAACTTACAAAACAGAAACAGACTCACAGACTTAGAGAACAAACTTATGGTTGCAGGGGTGGGGGAGGGACAGTTAGGAAGTTTGGGATGACATGTCCACACTGCTGTATTCAAAATGGATCTGGGCTTCCCTGGTGGCGCAGTGCCTAAGAATCCGCCTGCCAGTGCAGGGGACGTGGGTTCCAGCCCTGGTCCGGGAAGATCCCACATGCTGCGGAGTAACTAAGCCCCGTGCACCACAACTACTGAGCCTGCGCTCTAGAGCCCGCGAGCCACACCTACTGAGCCTGCACGCCACAACTACTGAAGCCCGCATGCCACAACTACTGAGCCCGCACGCACAACTACTGAAGCGCCCAAGCCTAGAGCCTGCACTCCGCAACAAGAGAAGACACCACAGTGAGAAGCCCACGTACCGCAACGCAGAGCAGCCCCCGCTCGCCACAACTAGAGAAAACCCACACGTGGCAACAAAGACCCAACGCAGCCAAAATTAAAAAAATAAAATAAGTTTTAATAAAGTAAAATAAAATGGATAACCAACCAGGACCTACTGTATAGTACAGGGAAGTCTGCTCAATATTATGTAACAACATAAATGGGAAAAGAACTTGAAAAAGAATAGATACGTGTATATGTACAACTGAATCACTTTGCTGCACACCTGAAACTAACATAGCATTGCTAATCAACTCTACTCCAATATAAAATAAAAAGTTAAAAAAAAAGTACTACAAAAGTTGCCCATTTCATTATGGAATTTCTGGAAGATGTGAAGAAGTAGAAAATGAAAAAAATTGAGTCTTATCAAAGATAAGCTCGTGAAATTTCCTTCCCATCTTTCTTCTGTGCTTTTTAAAAGTTTATTTATTTGTTTGTTTGCTGTTGTTTCAAATACATGATCTCATGCTATATGTAAAAATTGTATAATGCTTTTTAAAAACTTCCATTATTCATTTTTCCATATTATTACAAATACTGCTTAATATTTAACAATTCTACTTTTTATATTGTGTGGCATCTTTTCGCTATTTAAAATTTAAGTTTTCAAGTTTTGTTTTTGTTTTTTCAAAAGACCTCTCTGGTTTGTCTTTGCTCAGTGAACCTTTTAGTTAATTACTGAGTTAAAAGATTTGCGTATTTTTCAGACTCTTAGTATTTCATTGCCCTATTGCTTCTGAAGGGGTTTTACCCCATTTAAATTTTACTATTGTCATATGCTTTAGACATTTGATTTTTGAGAATTTCCATAAATGCTTTTAACTTGAATTTTCATGTTACTTGATTATTCCTTACTGGCCCTGAGCTTGACTTTTGTTGAGTGAAAAATTATGTGAGAATCTCAGTGATTGGTACTAGATAAAGAGGTGTTCAGATAGCATTTACCTATAGAAGAAATGTAATTTGCATTTTATAAATAATTATAATTTATAATACAATGCAGTTGTGATTTAGAAAAAAAAGGTAGATTTGTTTTAAGGTTGCTTTCATTTTTAAAGAAAACATTCAACGTGATTATTTATTTCAAACTTATGCTATGCTTTGATTTTGATGGTATAGTTTTGCCTCCCTTCAAACAGAAAGCGATAGATCTTGCTAGCAAAGCAGCCCAGGAAGACAAAGCTGGGAACTACGAGGAAGCCCTTCAACTCTACCAACACGCTGTACAGTATTTTCTCCATGTAGTTAAATGTAAGGTCATCATTTGTTTTTTTATTTAAAAACACTAAAAAGATTATTCTGTTTCATTTATAAAAATTGAAGTACAATGCCAGAAAATTATAAACCATCAATTTGCAAAAGAGTCCCACTAGCTTCTTAGTAGTTTTTAAGTACTTAACCAACAAATGTGCACAGCTGTCATAGTTATTACTTTGTACACCTAAACATATTAAAATGCCATATAGTCAGTACGAAAAAGTTTTCATTTTACTGGTTATGTACCCAGATTATGTAATCTGGACCTACTCATTTTCTAAACATCTCTTTGAAAATAGATGTTTTAAAAATAGGTTGGGGGACTTTCCTGGTGGTCCAGTGGTTAAGACTCAACGCTTCCACTGCAGGGGGCGCGGGTTTGATCCCTGGTGGGGAAACTAAGATCCCACATGCTGTGCTGCGCAGCCAAAACAGAAACAAACAAAAATAGGTTGGGAGACATTTTGTGTATTTCCAAATATGTATTCAGTGTTTACCACCTGCCAGCTACTGTTCTAGGCACTGAGATACAGCAGTGAGGAAGAAATGGATAACGACCCCTGCCTTCATGGATCTTAAACCTAACGCTGAACATATGTGAAATAAGACATTGAAAAAGTGTCTTTCTGGCAAACTTCGTTTTTTTTTTAAATAAAAATTTTAGCAGTTGGATAATTTAGGATTTTCTTTTGAGCTTCCCTATTTAATTTTGAGGTTTTTCTGTCACATTAAAGTGAAACTAAGAATTAATCATAACATATAAGATAGGTGGGGCTAATCCCATACACTGCGTATATTGCTGAAGTCTCCTTTTCAAACAACTCTCACAGGGGCCTTTAGTAAAATTACTGTACTGGTGGTACTCATAATATATGGGATTTCTGTCACTTTTTATACTCTGAAATAAAGCTTATGTAGACGTTGATGGAAATGGTTAATATTGCTTTACTTCTATTTGTCTTATAATTGGTTTTGTATGAGATAAGCCGCTTTTAGCTGTCTGCACAGAATGTAAGGGAAGAGTATGAAGCCCACAGAATATTAAATAATTTCTTCTTATTATTTAACATTAACTTAAGATATCCTAGTGTCTTGCTCAGAACTCTCTCTGATTCACACTCACTGTTGGCCCCCAACCCTGCTGGAGGAAGGAATAGAAAAGATTGATAATCATGGATTATGATGAGCTAGAGATGATCTTTTCTCTCTCCTCCAAAATAGATTTTCCTTTTTGGAAAAGTATGTCTAGGAGTTTTATACCTGTCTGTAAAGAATACTAAAGGAAAAATCTCTCTCGTTTCCCTCAATAGATGAAGCACAGGGTGATAAAGCCAAGCAAAGTATCAGGGCAAAGTGTACAGAGTATCTTGATAGAGCAGAAAAACTGAAGGAGTACCTGAAGAAGAAGGAGAAAAAACCACAGAAGCCAGTGAAAGAGGGACAGCCAAGTCCAGCTGATGAGAAGGGGTATGTATTTTAGAGTGAGATTGTATTGTATCGAATTACAGCATAAAACTTAATTTAATTTGTGAAGGAAATTTCCTTTGTTTAAACTAGGTGTTGGCAAACCGTGACTCATGGGCCAAATCTGACCTGCTGCCTGCTTTCGTAACTAAAGTTTTATTGGAACACGGCCTCATGCCTTCACTTACCTGTTATCTGTGGCTGTTTTTGTGCTGTACCAGCAAAGCTGAGTAGTTGTGACAAGGAACCGTATGGCCTACAAAATCTAAAATATTTACTGTCTTGTTCTTTACAGAAAAAGTTTGTGGACCCCTAGTTTACCAAGCTTTGGGGGTGATATACCTCAAATTGCTCTCCTTGACTGCCTGGTAGTAGTAGAAAAAACATTTGGTAGGAATGCTACTCAATTCTTTACCCTCTGCCCATTATGTAATGAAGTTTAAAATTGTAGGAGTAATCTGTGAATTGATTCTTTGACTAGTAGTATTGACTTAGTACTAAGCACACGGACAAAATGAAAAACAACTCTGGTAATGTAAAACAAATTTTGGATATATAAGTTTTTTGATGTGGATTTGCATCAGATTTGCTTTACTTTATCATTGTAAAGAAAGCGACACAGCATAATTTATATAAACATCAAAACTCATTTTTGAAATGTCTTCCTAGATGGGGGATATATCACTTACAGATGCAGAATTTATATATTCAACACCTAATGTGTGCATGTCAGGCTCTGTGCTGAGCAGTGGGAACATATTCTACCCAGATCCTCTGATCATTCTATTAATTGGAGCCAGAAGTTGTTCCAAGTGACAACATACTCGGAGAAAACAAGACTCTGGGGTGGGGTCATCTGGCTTCATTGGATATGAAGGCAGGAAATTCTGATTAGCATTATAGGATGTAATACTTACAGTTCATGGTAAGCAGTGGTACAAGCAACTTAGATAACCCCTGTGGTCACCAGGCATGGAGTGCCCTGGAGGCAGTGCTTTGGGGGCTTTGTGGCTACTACGAAAGGCCATTTTGAGAGCTAGAGTTGACAGCCTGCCTCAAATTACATGGGAGAGTTTGAAAAAACTTACAAGCTCAAGGTTTTATATTCTCTGTTCAAGACATGGTCGGGGAACCGGAGAGTTCCTTTGATACCCCTAAGAATATTTTATCTTATAGCTCTAGCATTGGCATGACAAAAATTAGACCCCAGCTGATCTCATAGCTTATTGGATTTCAAAATCAGTTGAACCCCACTGGGTTTCTTGTGTGAAATTTGGGGCATATATTGTAAGACTGGGACTCCAGATGAAAATGAAATGAAAGCTGTTGGGAAGGATCAGTTGACCTCAAGTACCTGGACCCCCAGATCTCGCTGAGACCCCCTGCCCCGCAGAAACGTCCTCTCCCCCGGGAGTTGAGCCTCACCTGGTCTTGCTTGGAGACCGTGTAGTGTCCCTCCTAAGATGTCTGCCTAGCAGGGGGATACCAGTTCTGTGTTGGATGGCGGGACCCACTTTAAGCTGAAATGGGGTAAAGCAAAGAAGCAATTACCTCTTGCTAATGGATGCACAGAAATAAATGGAGATAAAGCACAGATGCTCACAGACACAGTTCAAAGCTGACACAGTTCAGCTTGGTGATGAGATGGAGTGTGGTTTTCAGAAGGCTCTTGGCGGGGCCCCTCTCACTGCTCAGGGTGCGTGCTGCCTCATAAGAGCTCACTGTAAAACAAATGCTAAATGCTATTTTCGTTTTTTGCCTTCATTAAAGCGATGATCGTCTTTGGATATCTTTCAGTTACTGAAAACAGTACTAATGTAGGTCTTTTGTAAAAGCAAAGTGGCATAAAGCAAACTTTGGGAAAGCAGGGATCCCTGTAGTGCATTCCCTTACAGAATTCGAGGGCCAGGGAGTCAGGTTTGGATGCCGCATGGCTAGGAGAAATGCCCCCCTCCACCAGGGTAGTTCCAGCAGGGATCCCACTGCTGCCAGCTCCTTTGCCCAGCATTCCGGTGCCGGGGAGTGGGCAGTAGGCCCTGCCACAGCGCCCTCAGCAAAGCAGTGCTTTCACCTACAGGCGTCTCCTCGCATGCAGCCCCTACCTCAGTTGCTTGCTTCTGCCCTCCAGCAGGACTTTGGTCTCCTGTGGAGCCTCAGCTGCAGGCGAGCCTGGGAAGGGCAGTTTTATAACAAGTACAGTCTTTACTGTACAAGAAAACGCAGTAGAAGAAGGTTGGAGTGAATGTCAAGATGAATCAGTTTGCAGTCTCCACCTTACCCATAAATAACCCCACCACCCTGTGATAACCAAGCAAGCCCATTCTGAGATAAAACCTGTCAATCTTTTTACTCCCCTTTATGTCTTATATGTGAAAAATAATGTAATGCCATATTTTTTGCTTTGAAGATTGCAGTGTATTCTGTCACATGCTAATCCTTATAATTGAATATACATTATTTCTAATTTTTTCCCTATTGCAAACAATATGGGCATGATTATCCTTGTAGTCAAATCCTTGAACTCATTTAAAATTGTTTCCTTAGAATAAATCCCTAGATATGAAATGTGTGCATTGATCTCCTTGTTCTTTGGGGTCGGTTCATTTTCATCAAAAGCTTCATCCATCCTTTGGAACCCCTAGGCTAAGGGTTATGCACCTTTGTACCTTAAATAGTTGATATTTGAGGGGGGTTTTTTCCTCCTAGTTATGGCTTCTTGTTCTAATATATAGTTTGCCTGGTCCTGATTTTTTTTATTGTTAATTGTTTACAACACTCCTGTAATTCATCTTAAATCTTTTGTGGAATGAGGTGTGGGTCATGCATTTATGAATTAATATCAGTACATAAATAGGTATGTCGTGGGAATTTGGAGCTAGTTCCTGACTTCATTCTGGTCGTTTTGTCCATTTCCTGTTCATGATTCCATTTTGATGGGTAATATGCCTGCTTACTATTTTATTTAGTATATTCTGAAAAGTAATAAAATAAGCTTAACTTTTAATGTGAATGTCTTACTTTGCCACTTAAATTATGGATATTTCAGGTTAATCTTTTCCTTTATTTTTTGCCTTACTTTGATAGCAATGAGTGATCATTTGAATATATTAAATTCTTTTTATTAGGAATGACAGTGATGGGGAAGGAGAATCTGATGATCCTGAAAAAAAGAAACTACAGAGTCAACTTCAAGGTTGCTTTAGATTTCATTTTTAAATTTACTATTTTATTTTTAAAAAGCTCATAGTGAATTGTCTATTTGAATTGGGTTTTTTTTCCCACCTGTATTTAAATGAGGTTCAAGAACTGGCTTTGGTTCCCAGTGGTCACATGCTGGCTTTGTTGAGAACATGTTTATAAGATTTGCTCTATAGGGTCTCTAATGGGTTGGTTTTTTTTCCATGCAGTAAAAATATTGTTTCATTTTGTATCTGCCTTAAAAGCTTACTCTCTTTCATTTTGTCTTATTTGCCCCCTTTTAGAGAGGGTAGCAGTTATACTATTAGCTTACTATAAAATCTGATGGTATTGAAATTTCCTGTCAGAGGAACAGAATGCATTAGGACTCACACTTGGCTTTTATTGCTGTTGCTGTAGCGTATTCATTGATGCTATTTTTTTCATGTTTCCTACCTGCTCTTCCTAATCTGCTTTTTTATCCCATTTCAGCATTCCCATTTACATTTCCCTCTTTCGGCTTTCAGTTTTTTACCTTCCACACCTATAAAAGCCCTTTCTCCCTACTGTAGTGAAGTGGCATGATCCAGAGGGCATAGATTGTAGCTGCATTCACATCTGGATTCCACTCCGGGATCTGCTGCCTAAATCTGTCTAGTCTTGGGCAATTCCCTAACCTCTCAGAGTCTGAGACCCAGCTCTCAAGTGGAAGTTAAGAATACTTTCAGGGCAATTAAAAGGTTAATGACAATGTAAAAACTGCCTAATATTACATCTGACAGTACTAGGGACTCAGTAAATAGTAGCTCTGTGTATCTAAAAAGGCATCTATTTAATTGCTGGCTTCTTTAGCTACTGAGACTTGATTGTTCTTTGATATGTTACCTAATGATTTTTCAAGTTGAATTTTATGCTCAGTCATTGGTAACATGTATTTTATTCATTTGAATCTTGCTGAATAGAACACATATCTGGGAAAGATATCCATTAAGGCCAGACCTTTAATCTTGCTATTCTGATCTCCATTTTGGTAATATTTCTGTCTTACCGACCCCTCTGGGATGTATAGGGTAATACTATAAGGATAGTATTTTGAAAACACTACAGTTAACGAGGGTATTTTTACACGCCAGCGTCAATGGTGGGTGTAGTCCAAGGGCAGTAACTGAGTTTGCACTGCCTCGAGCAGTGTGGTCATACTTCATCCTCGTAAGTATTTTTGGGCAACCCAGTGGTCCATGCCAAGTGGCTTTATTTTACTTGTAAGGCAAAAAGCTTTTTTCTATCTGTTCTTTTGGTTTTGTTCCTCCTCTCTGTGGCTCTGCCCCACGGAAGTAAAAATTGGATGGTATCTTTAATTTTGAAAAAGATACAATTTTTAATAAGGAATTTTTTTTTACATTTCCTATGAGTGATGATAAGGCCCAAGGATGTATAAAAATACAGATGCTTAAAACATTTAAATGAGGAAATTTATTTGGAATTTCAGGATGAAATAGAATATGAAGGAGTCCTAGCCTTTCGTATCTGAGAATCCTTTTTCTCCATCTTTTAGTTTCATGGTTTGCTGATGGATTTCGTCGTATAATATCCTTTTTTGAATCTTCCCTCATTTTTCCTGAAACAATTTTCCAAATCTTTTTACTTCTGTTTTAGGTTATGGCATTAAGTGTAATATTTTATTATTAAAATTAAAGTTCATGATTTGAATTTTCTTTTAATTTTGATATTCAGTGACTTTGAGGTTAAATAACATATTAGTATAATAAATAGTATAATCAAAAGAATGGATAAATTTGTACAATTGGGAATTATCAAATTACTTGGCTTTTATTTTCTAATAATCCCTCTCTTTTAATTTTAAAAATCATTAATCAGTGTCTAATAATTGATACTACTTTTGTCTAAATAGTCTTTTATCACTGAACATTCCAAAGTCACCTAGCTTAAATTTTTAAAGAGAAAAGTATTAGTTAAATGTGGAGATAAATTATGACACATTTAGAAAATTCATAACAAAAGATTTTAGTTGACCAGATAATGCTTATATATAAATTTACTTTTGTTTAACTGACACAAAATCCTATCAGATGATGTAATATTTTCCTCATGTAGGGTTACTAATCTGTATGGGACATAGAAAAGAAAAAGTGAATTGGCTATTTTTCTTAATTTATACTTAGTCTGAACTTTTAGAATGCTAAAAGTGTTTATGGTTTCATTTCTTTTTTATTTTTTAAATAAACTTATTTATTTTCGTCTGTGTTGGGTCTTTGTTGCTGTGCGCGGGCTTTCTCTAGTTGTGGCGAGCGGGGGCTACTTTTCCTTGCTGTGCGCGGGCTTCTCATTGCAGTGGCTTCTTTTGTTCCAGAGCACGGGCTCTAGGTGTGCGGGCTCAGTAGTTGTGGCTCGTGGGCTCAGTAGTTGTGGCTTGCAGGCTCTAGAGCGCAGGCTCAGTAGTTTGTGGCACATGGGCTTAGTCGCTCCGCGGCATGTGGGATCTTTCCGGACCAGGGCTCGAACCCATGTCCCCTGCATTGGCAGGAGGATTCTTAACCATTGTGCCACCAGGGAAGTCCCTCATTTCATTTTAATGTATAGCTAAAGATTTTCATAATTTAGGGAAGTAAGTTGCAGAGTATAGCATTCTTAGAATAATAGATGATCTTTCAAAACAAGAAAAAATACCCATAAAACTAATATCATAGGTAATCAGTAGATTGTGTGAGTGGTGATATTATACTTAAAACAATTACACATCACCTTTGAACAGGCTACTTTGTAGTTTGTAGTTGAGCAATTTCTATATACTGAAAATTGGGAAAGATTTTGATAAAAGATCTGGAAAGTTTTGCCAGCACGCTATAGTAAGAGAAATCTTTTGTGGACTCTTACTGATTTTTACTTCTCCTTACTGCAACAGTTTGCTATGGCTTTTGAATATATTGTGTCCAAAAACTAAATCATTTGAATGACTTTGTTAATGTACAAAAATTGTAAATAGGTCTATTTAGAAGCCGGATAGAAAATTTGGCAAACCTTGGGAAAGTATTGCATGTCTGTAAGAGTACACCTTCTCCTCTCCATCATCCCTGTCCCTTCCTCGCCCCTCCCTTCCCCTCTCCCTCTATCCATCCATCCATCCATGTGCCTATCTTCAGTTAAAGTCGTTAAGTGTATTTTCTTTCTGTAGTTAAGGAGAGCATTAGATCACCGTTTCTTTTGATTAGAAGGAGAAATAGGGCTTCCCTGGTGGCGCAGTGGTTGAGAGTCCGCCTGCCGCTGCAGGGGACACGGATTCGTGCCCCGGTCCGTGGAGCGGCTGGGCGCGTGAGCTATGGCCGCTGAGCCTGCGCGTACGGAGCCTGTGCTCCGCAACCGGAGAAGCCACAGCGGTGAGAGGCCGCATACCGCAAAAAAAAAAAAAAAAAAAAAGAGAGAGAAATAGGAGCTATTCCAGAATCAACGTACTCAAACATTACAACTACTTTTTGTAACGTTTGGTGCTCTTCCTAGCACTCTAATGTTCATTACGTTATTTGATCTTTCTACTAACCTGTCTAAGTAGTTTGGGCAGATGGTATTGTTTTTATTTCACCGTGAGGAAGTGGAGGTAGAAACGTTAAGTGACTTTACCCCAGGTTATCTGGCTCCCCACCCCAGGTCCTGACTCCCCCTCACTACTCCCTAACAACTTCGTCCTCATCACACACTTTCAGAAATGTTTTTAATACATAGAACTTTTCCAGACAAAGTTATAATGCATTTCTGTATTTCATCATTATTTCTTGTTGTCTTCTAAATGTGATGGAATAGTCCTCTTTAAAGATGACCTAATTTTTTGTAGGCGCCATTGTTATAGAGCGACCAAATGTGAAATGGAGCGATGTTGCCGGTCTCGAGGGAGCCAAAGAAGCACTGAAAGAGGCTGTGATATTGCCTATTAAATTTCCTCATCTCTTTACGGGTGAGATGACCTTTAAATAATTATTTTTGATGGTTTTTTTTTTTAAATGTGTTGATGACTGAAGTAAAGTATTGTGAATTCTTGTCATTATATCACGAGTTGTTACCTTAATTCTGTTGTAAGGCAGTGATATACCTTTACACAGATGCTTATTTCATATGCATATACATATTTATAATATATTTATTGCAAAAAAACCTAAATGTCAAACAATAGGGCATAGGGTAAATCATGGACATACAGTAGAATACTGTGCACTCATTAGAGTATAGGATACCATCTACATTAAGAAATTTAGATCTACATTATAATTGACATAGAAGAATGTCCACCTATATTGTAAAGATCAAAAAGCAATTTACATAGTATGTATAGTATGATTCCACGTTGTTAAATGTGTGTGCTGAGAAATAGGTGTAGAAAGATTGACATAAAAATGTTAATGTATGTCTAGGAGATGAGATTATGGGTGATTTTTACTTTCTCCTTTGACTTTGATCTGAATTTTTTTGCAGTGGACATGTGCTAGTCTTATAAGAGTATTTCCATTTCTTAAACAGAGGAGTTAAAATTATTGAACAGTTTCATATGAAGCACGTATCCTCTAGTAGCTCTTTATCACTGCAAGGAGAATATTGCTAACCCACCATCTGGGTACAGTTGAAGTTACAGCTCCAGCAGTACGTGGTTTGTCTGTGCTGAACCGTTCCTTCACGTTGTCCTTTTTTTGACTGATAGCCTGTGTTTGTGATATGGCTATACCCACAGTCTAACAGTGAAACAGAGGTTTTTCCTTTTAAAAGCAAGCTGGTTTATGTAGAGAGCAAATCTGTGATATTGGCCTCAAACTGAACAGGTCCAGACAGTGATGTCGTATAGAGCAGTGATGAAGAGCAAGGACCCGTGGGCCACCCGTTGTCCACCTAGCTTCGAGGTACGACTCACAACCTCACTTCAGGAATATGAAACTAACAGTGTAAAAGTTGACATCATAATCCTATAAAGGTACAAAAATACGGTTGAACTCATTTTATGTTGTGTTACTTACACCAGTGTTTCCCAAACATGAGTCCTATATGTGTCATCTTCATGAATTTTTCCATATACGTGTACCATTATTTTTTAAATATTTTTCTTTAAATCACTCACTTTTAGAGCAGACTTTTTATTAAACTGTAACATAATATACAAAGACATGCAGGAACCCATAAGTGTTCAGCTTCATAAATTATCAGAGTACACCTGTATAATCATCACCCAGATAAAAAAGTACTGCTGGTAACCTAGAAATCCCTCTCTGCCTCTTTCCTCCCCAGAGGTAATCACGCTTTTGACTTCTAATACCATAGATTGTTTTGCTCACTTGTTTTTACTTAGTAACTTTATTTTAGAAGACTTATTTGTATCTCTATAAATGGAAAAATTAGTGTTTTTATAGAATGCATTTTAAAAATTACTTAATTGACAAGTATTTGTATACCACCTAAAAGCATCTCATTGCCACCAGTGGTATATGTACCGCACTTAAGGGAACACTGATTTATAATTGCAGACATTTAAAATAGGCAAATAGAATTCAAGTAAAAGTTGAGGCTTTTATAACAATAAACATGATATTTAGTTTTGCCATCAGTCATCTGTATATCATTCTTTTACAGACACCGTGTGTCCACCCACAGTTTACACCTAGTAGGTTTTTTTAATGTGTATTTGATATTTTATTGCCAGTTGTAACCCAGCCTGGTTTATTTAAGGCAGCATTATAATTTCTCATTAGCAGAACTGAGATACAAAGAATTTACTTGTTCACTTGCTATTATATTTTGGCAAAACTAGTATTTAAGGTAGAGTCCGCTTATCATTACCCAAGCACTGGAATGGGAATCTGCCACCTGAAATAACCTGTGCTTCCTTGTGGAATCAGGAATTGAGTAGAACTTCACCAGTCATCCAAACTGTGTTAGTTTCACTCCTCCAAAGGTCATAAATATTTTTAAAAGAATATTTCCAGCTGCCCTTCTCCTGTGAGTATAGTTTCTCCTACAATATTCTGATGTTGAGCAGTGCACATAGTAGATGATCAGGAAGTACCTTTTAACTGAATTCTTTTCTCTTTAATAGACTGGAAGGCCTTGGAAGGCAGAGATCCTTGTATTCATAGTTCTCTGCCTACATGTCGTGGTTTCAATATGTAGTGGTTGAATGAGTGAGCAAGCAAATGAACTTTCTCTTAGAAGGATTATAGCTATATAAACACAGTTTTGACACAGTGGTCTCTAGAAAAAGCAAAGTACACTTAGGACATACTTACCTTAGATTGATTTATTTAAATGTTGTTTTATTCTACGGCTAGCTTTAGAGTGGAAACCTCTTCACGGTATTCTTCACTGTGGATGATGTCTCTGGTAACTGAAGTCAACAGTCTTGAAAGTCTCATGTTATTTTTCTAATGCAAATTTTAGGCAAGAGAACACCTTGGAGGGGAATCCTGTTATTTGGGCCACCTGGAACAGGAAAATCCTATTTGGCCAAAGCTGTAGCAACAGAAGCAAACAACTCAACATTTTTCTCAATATCTTCCTCTGACCTTGTTTCTAAGTGGCTAGGTGAAAGTGAAAAGTAAGTAATAAATTGATTTTTTTTTTAAGTTTTTCTTTGCCTGATAGTCACTATTTCAGTCTATAAAGTAATAGGTTTCTTATATCATTAATAGACGTTCAAAAAAAGTGCTATTATAAATACAGGTGGTATTCATTTCTGTTAGATTAGTCCCTAGTTTGGAATTTATTTCATAGGGAGAAGATAACATATATGATATGTGTATGGTTTAGTAAATCATGAAATGAATTATCCAAATGTAGTAATCTTATTTTAGAGATCAAAACGTGATGAGACTTTTTAATCTGTAGAGTTCCTATACTATTGGTATATAGTTTTGTTTTAGGTTTTTCATTGTCATGTGTCATTTACTATTTTTTTTAGAAATTGAAACCTTTATTTATTTTTAGGCAAGTTAAGTACTTATTCCAACTTGCCAGAGAGAGTAAACCTTCCATTATCTTCATTGATGAAATTGATTCTCTGTGTGGTTCAAGAAGTGAAAATGAAAGTGAAGCTGCACGTAGAATTAAGACAGAGTTCCTAGTTCAAATGCAAGGTAGTGTTGCTGATTTTTTAAAATAGTTTCTCTTTATCGTATAATCATTATTATGATAGTAATGGAAAAACTTTCAAGCAGCATTTCTCCGTTCTTATAGTCCAAGTCTTATGCCATGTCTCGTTCTGATCCACATGCATACATAATTTTTACCCAGTTGTAATCATCTCGTTGGTATAAATAGTGAAGAGATTAATATATTCACTTATAACATGCCAGAAACAATATCAATAAAAGGAATACATAAACTTCAAATTAAATCTTTCAAGAAATATTTTGAAAACAATATTAATAGTATTTTCCCACAGTTTAGGAGATTCTAGGGAATATTTGCATCATATTCTAGTAGTAAGAAATGTGGTTAAATACAGTTTTTTTCAGAGAGAAAGTCTCAAGATGAGGCATTTTAACATTAAAGTACCACGTTCATAAGAGAACATATGATGTTCAAAGAACACTTGAAATGACAAATTATTTAAAACATTACCTATTTTGATGCAGGGGTTGGTGTGGACAATGATGGAATTTTGGTTCTGGGAGCTACAAATATACCCTGGGTTCTGGATTCTGCCATTAGGCGAAGGTATGACGATACAGTAAATACCTTATTTCTAATTACAATATAATAAGTGAATATTAATTCCCATTCTGTCTAGTTGAGGAGGCATTCTGATAACTTCAGAATGTTTTTTAATGTGCTTGAACCCTATTGGCCCCCGCCTTAGGGAAGAGAGGCAGGCACTTGTTTGTTTGCCTGCTGTGTTCAAGATCCAAGATTTACACCTACTGGAATCTTTCACGTTCGAAAGTATGTTACCTGATGCTTACTTTAGTTCTAATTAAGCTTAGTAGGTGCACTGATGCTTCAGAAATTTATATATACAGTTTGATATTTCAATGGAAAAACCTTCCATTGAAGGTTTTTCCATTTTGCTAAATATAAAATTTTAGCAAAATGACAATTCTACAAGTTAAAGTATGCTAAGAAAGATATAGTTTCAGTTTAAAAAATTCTGTCTATAATTTTTTAACTGAATATGAAACTTGAGCTACAGGAAAGGTATACAGACTCCTTACTTTTCACTGCTTCACAGTTCCCTATCCCATTGATTTAATTGTGCATGGTAAAAATGAACACTTCAGTTTTTGCTGCTTTTACCCCATTCACTTGATGGTTTGCCAGAATGTTAGATTACCATCCAGTATCAAGAAAGGAAATGTGCTGGTTATTTTTGAAAAATGGCCTAATTCTAAACCCATCTCTAGAGATGGTGGAAACTTTTAAAATTCCTCTTATTGCCACAGAGAATAATTACCTGGAGAAGAAAATGTCTTCACAGACCCATTTAAATTGTCCCTCATTGCTTCCTCCTTATCTCCAAATGCTGAAATTCTAAGAAGGCAAGCAAAATTATAAGATTTTGAGTGATTTTACTCCTTAGAATTTAGGTCATTCTTTTGTCATCTCTTATTTCACACTTTTAATCATATTAATCCCTTGATCAGGAGTTCAGAGTGTCATTCTACAGGAAATTGTAATCCTGTAGGACATGTCGTGTCATGAATTCCAGACATGTGAACACTCTGGCCAAAATAATTCAAAAATCATGTGAGAAAAACTAAAGCACTCCAGACTGGTTCCCTGGCTATTTTGGTTTTATTAATGTGTTCTGGATATTTCCCCTTTATTAACCTAAATATGTATCTGTTTAACTCTGATGGATATGGGCCCATTTAATTTATTCAGCTTAACTTTGTATAAATGAGAATATCTAAATATCTTGTTTCTTCTTGAAAAACTAATTTTTAATAGAAATTAAATAGTATTATATAGTAATATTCTTGATGTAATTTTCTTTTTCATTTTAAGATTTGAGAAACGAATTTATATTCCTTTGCCTGAGGCCCATGCCCGAGCAGCAATGTTTAAACTGCACTTGGGGACCACTCAGAACAGTCTAACAGAAGCAGATGTCCGGGAACTTGGGAAGAAAACTGAAGGCTATTCAGGGGCAGACATAAGTGTCATTGTACGTGATGCACTTATGCAGCCAGTTAGGAAAGTACAGTCAGCTACTCATTTTAAAAAGGTAAGGAACTTTTATCCATCTTTTCATATATTTTTAAAATCAAGCTTTGAGACCATGATTGACTTGTCTTTGAAGAATTTTAGGAAGATTTCATTTTTGTATAGGAATTTTAGGAAGATTTCAGTTTTGTATAATAAATAAGTAGATTTACATAAAAGATTATGTTTCCATTTCATTGAAAATAAGTTCTCCCAAAGTGTTTTAAAACTTTGTATGCAGTGATTTTTGAAGTATTTATTATTTTGATATAAATATAGAAACTTAAATCTGTGATTGTCTCTGATGTAACTAGAATATCCTCGAGCAGAATCTAGTATGTTTACACCTCATCAATAAAGTAAAAATAATAATAGCTAATATTGTTTAAATATTCACGTGCCCAGCACTGTGTTTGCTCCATCATCTTCCTATTTCATTTGGTCCTCACAGAAGCTCTACGAAAGGTACATATAGCCACCTGTTGATGGTTAGTTCTAGACTAACATGATTAAACTGGGACTTGGATGTTTTTAACACAGTTTGCCAAGGTACAGCTAGAGAGGATTGGAGGTGTGGTTTTTCTCTAGGTAAGGTGTACTTCAGAAGCCTCAACCATTCTTCTCTCCTGCTCCTCCCGTGTACTGTTTGGTCTGCATGAATGACTTGAGTGTATATGGTTTGAGAGAGAATTTTGTGAAAAGACTGTGGTCTTGGGATATTCAATTTAAGTAACAGTAGACTAGATAATTTGGACCAGCTCTTTTGCTGAGGACAGCAGTCTCCAGTATGCTCATGAACGTAGATATGAAAATCCTGAAACACTGTTAGCAAACCTAATCCATCGGTATATGACAAACTAATATGTCATGACTCTGATACACATATATGTCTGTTATATACCACAGTAAAATTTTTTTTTAAATGAGGAGCTTGAATTAAAACCTGAATTTGAAGCGCGACTCTACAATTTACTTGTTTTATCTCCTTGACCAAATTGCATTACCTTTTTAAGTCTCAGTTTTTATCATCTCTTAAGTAAGGATGATAATTACTACTTTGAAATGCTCTTATGGAAATGAAATGAAGGAATATTCATAAAACAGCTGTCATGGTACCTGAATAGCCCAGTAAATATTACTCATCTCTTCTTCAGCCATCTCATTACTGAGAGAAATATGGTTAGCTCAGAATCAAGTTTATGCCACAACTGTTGTGTTTTTTCTTAAATTCTCTTGGCCATTTAGAAGGAACTCAGTCCTTTCATACTCAGAACTTTCCGTTCAGTTCTCTGTATAACTACTAGGGATGGCTTGTATGACCCTAAAGCCAGGCCCTTGTTAGGAGGATAGAGTTGAAGCAGCCAAATTTCGTTTTTCTTTCTTTCTTTCTTTCTCTTTTTGTTTTTTGGCCCGTGCTGCACAGCTTGCAGGATCTTAGTTCCCGGACCAGGGATTGAACCCGGCAGTGAAAGCAGCGAGTCCTAACCACTGGACCGCTGGGGAATTCCCAGGCAAATCTCTTTTAACATCAGGCCGTTTGTATCACCAACTATAGTAGATCTTTCTGTGGCTCCATCTTCTCCATTTTTCAATTAGCAAGAACAAGTTTGCCTGTGTATTTTATTTATTAAATGTATAAGTACTAATCTGGGCCCAGAGGTAAGTCAGAGTACTTAAGTTAAACTTAAGTACTTAAGTTAAAAGTACTTAAAGTACTTAAGTTAAAAAACACAAAAATCCCTGCCACTGAAATTGTTGTGAGCAAAGACAGACAATAAAATACACATAGTAAAGTGAAAATATTTATTTCTCTACCCCTGCCCCAATCCTGAGACAGTATTTAAGATTGATCATTGTAAAACAAGTATTAAGTATGAAAGCAGTCCCTGGTTTGATACAAGTGTGTTGCCTTCTAAATACTATATGTGACTCTGTGTCACAAAGTTTCTTTTTCTGGATGTTATTAAAACTTTTTCTTTTAAATCAGTTATGAATTGTAAGATAGCACTGAAATTACATTCAGCATTTAATTTTGTACTTATATTTGAAGAAGGAGTTTTTGTGGGAAAAGACAAAGATTCAGTAATTTCACAATAATAAACCTTCCAAAGATCACAGAAATTTCTTGGCTATGGAAAACAGAGTAACTTAAAGGAATTTTTAAGTAGGTCTTTTTTTTTTTTTTTTGGGAGTATAGTTGATTAACATTGCTGTGGTAGTTTCGTACAGCAAAGTGATTGTTATACATGTATCTATTCTTTTTCGAATTCTTTTCCCATTTAGGTTATTACGGAGTATTGAGCGGAGTTCCCTGTGTTATACAGTAGGTCCTTGTTGGTTATCTATTTTAAATATAGCAGTGTGTTAAGTAAGTCTATTTTTGGTCTCTAGGATTATGACCACCTAATAATCATTAGGAAAAAAAAAAGAAAATTTTAGCTACAGGTAATTGTTTCTTTACTTTATTTTAACTTATTTTCTCCCTATGATCATCTAAGTAGTTTATTGTAGGAAATTTAAAATATAGAAAATCATCCAAGAAAAAAATTAAAATCAAGCAAAATCTATCCCATCACCCAGAGCTAATTGCACTTTTTGTTGTATACGCTTCTGTTTATTTTCAGAAGTAAGCATTTTAACAAAACATAAAATAATAGTACATTTTCAGATTTCCTGATAATGGTCTAAATCTTTTTTTTTTTTTTTTTGCGGTACGTGGGCCTCTCACTGCTGTGGCCTCTCCCATTGCGGAGCACAGGCTCCAGATGCTCAGGCTCAGCGGCCATGGCTCACAGGCCCAGCCGCTCCGCGGCATGCGGGATCTTTCCGGACCGGGGCACGAACCCGTGTCCCCTGCAACAGCAGGCAGACTCTCAACCACTGTGCCACCAGGGAAGCCCTGGTCTAAATCTTAATGTTTATTTAATTTGTTCTGTTGTTGTACTGTTTATTCCAGGTTTGCGGACCTTCACAAGCTGATCCTAACAACATAGTAGATGATCTGCTAACGCCCTGTTCTCCAGGTGATCCTGGTGCCATTGAGATGACGTGGATGGATGTCCCTGGGGATAAACTTTTGGAGCCAGTTGTTTGCATGGTTTGACATTTTGTTTGCTTTTAAGAAAAATTTTAAAACGTTATATTTTATGGGGACTTCCCTGGCAGTCCAGTGGTTAAGACTCCACGCTTCCAGTGAAGGGGGCACGGGTTCGAGTCCTGGTTGGGGAACTAAACCTCTCACAGGCTGCACCGTGCAGGCAGAAAAAAATTATATTTTATAATTTGTCAGATAAAATTTTCAGTTTTGTAAAATTAGTTCAAAAAGGTTAATACTAACTACTTAAAAAGTTTTAAAGATTAGTTGAATGTAAAATATAAAAAAATAATTATCTTTAAAATGTTTTCTTGGGCTTCGAGGAAATTTTAAGTGAATAAGCTATTTTTAAAAACATACAGGTTTCTGACATTATAGGTCTTATAGCTGGGATATTATCACCAAAATGGTGGGATTGGTTAAAATTTTTTCCCCTGAATCTCAGATTTTGTAAAATATCCAGAAACGCTAATGCGTGAATCATAGTATTCATAATAGTATTTTCCTGTTTTACTTCTCAGAGCTTCATAGAAAGTTTAAATAATGCACTACTCTTTTAAAAAGTTTTGAAAACAAAATTTTTATTATAAAAAATTACATTTCTGTTTATATTAGAGGAATTAAAATATTCATAAAAATTACATTGCTGTAGTTTCTATTGGAAGAAATAAAATAATTCGTAAGACTTTATTATTTTGTAAGCCATATTAATTTTAGGGAACTTACTGTGATTGAAAAGGTACATTTATTATGTTTTCTTATTGATAAACAGTCATTTTTAAAAATCTTCTGCTTTAGTTATAGATTTTCAAATCTATATGTCAAAATTAACAGTAACTTTCACATGATGTGTAGACCTAGATATATAGACAAATATGTACATATATGTATATAAGTTTGTATGCATATATAGAGAGAAATATATCTGTAAATATAGATATATTTATGTGTTAATCAACCACAATGCTTATCTGAGAAATTATTCAGAAATCCTTTTTTGTTGCAATCCTTGGTTTATTTTTTAAAGTTTTGGTTCTTTTGACTGTTTTCCATACTGTTTTACAGGAGACATGGCCTAGAAGTTAATTTCTTAATGAATCCTTGATATTTGTATATTTTCTTACCATTTTGATTGTAACTTTAACTAACAGTTAAAATTTTTGATTAGTTGATTTTGATTAAATGGTATTATTCTGTTTCACATAAGTATAAGTGAATGACTGTATTCCTTTTGAGTTGCACTTGGACAACTGCTCTCTTGTTTAAGAATAAACAGATACGGCCAGAAAAGCGATCGGGGACTTAATTCTGGAGGCCTTGATCATCAGGCTAAGAGGACTGTACTTCCTCAGGGTGCTGAGGAACCTTTGAAAGTTGTGATCATGACAAGGCAAGCAACTGAAAGTTTATAAGCAAAGGAATAACTTGGTCAAAGATGTCCTTCAGGAAAACAAGAGAGTTTATTGTCAGTAGTTTATGGCACGATGCAGATTTTCAGATTTAACCTTAGGCAAAAGTTAGGAATGTTGATAATGAAATGTTTTTTATTCCGTTAAATCTATTACTAATACTCCCCCACTTCTTTTTCCTGACAGTCGGATATGTTACGGTCACTATCTAGCACAAAGCCCACAGTCAATGAGCACGACTTGTTGAAATTAAAGAAGTTTACAGAAGATTTTGGCCAAGAAGGCTAGACCAAAGACAACAAGGAAGACGTTTACCACGTGTGTTCTCTCTTTCATAGGTATTTTTGCCTTTCTAGGATGGCAGTCAGATTATTTCCGGTAAAACTCTTTTACTGCAGGAAAATAGAGATCTCACTTCAGCATTCATTTAAGTTTTATATGTACTTTTGCTCCATTACCAATTAAATCCTCCTGTTAACAAAAATTATAAAATAATGGGTTATAAGCAAATGAGTGACATAAATAGAAAAAACATAGAAATTACCTAGTAAAAAGATTAAAATTGATTGAGATACAAATATTTTAAATTGTTATAAATAGTGGTCTTTGCAAAGAGCATTCATTTTTTTTTTTAACTAAAATGAAGTGGGGCTAATTTCATATTTTGAAAAAAAACTTAAGCATCATTCTTGTCAATGTAAAATTTATTTACTTTATTACAAAAATTAAAAATGATTTACTCTCAGGGATGGGCAGTAAAACAGCAAAGAGCACTGATTGGGTTTGAAAGGTTTTGAATTGTGTTCTAGCCAAGGCTTTTAGTGGTTTTTTGATAGGTTGACTTTTTTCTCCGTGTAGATTTAAATAATTTCTGTAAAAGCAGCAAGCTTTTTTATATTTAACTAAGTAATACCTTTTACTGTGCAATCTCAAGAGAAAGACTCTCTAAATTAGGCATTGTCTCTACCTTGAAGAAGAAAATTGTCTATTTCAGTGTCTTTTTGTAGCAAGATTGACCAAAACAGGGGGTTAATAAATGTGTACCTTTTAAATAATTCTGCTGTGGAATACTGTAATGGGAGCCTCTGCTAAAAGGAACAGCCTCCCTTTGGATTATGGGAAGTTTCTTGTGTGTGATGGGGGCGGTGTGTGTGTACATATATATAAATTTTTTTTAATATAGGTTAGCTAGAGTCTTGTCTTTTACCTTTTAAGTTCAGGGAACAGCTCGTCCTGGCCACACGTATGTTATCAGTGTAATGTTTCATGAAGCTTTAGAAATGAGCTGATGTCTCCTTAAATAATAAAATACAAACATGATATTGTATTATTTTAATATCTTCAAATAAATAATCTGAGGGTGTGTGTTACATACTTGAGCACCAACACTAAGTTGTGCCTTGTACATTTGCATTGGCTCTACATGCAAAGGGTTATTAAGTCAGCTAGAATGAGGTAGATTCCTTAATTTACTATAAAGTTCTGCCTTGAAAATGCTATAGGATAACTTGCATTTTAAAGTATATTTGCACATTTTACATATTGTGCTATATGGTTGCCTTTGGGTTTTCTGTACAGGTTGTTTTCGTTGATATTAAATGGAAGTCGTAGGCCTGAAATATGCTGTTCTTACGTGAAGTAAATTGATACAACCTACTATTGGCTGTATTCTGTGTGTGCTTCTTTATTTTGGGATCTTCCATATAGGAGAAAATATTATCTAAATTGATTAGATACAAAGAAATCATTAAAAATTATTAATTAAGGATGTATACATGAAAATTCTATTTTTCAGTAACTACTGTGTGAGAGTTGGGAATTAACTTGGCACACCAACACCGAGTTCTTTGCGGACGTCTTACGAGACATTTTACTTTATCCACCTCAGAATCATACAATATTGCTATTAATCATATCATTAGGATAATTAACATAACTATATTAGTATAACTAATTGCTGAAATCCAGATGTTTTTGTGAATCCAAAATTTGTTTTGAGGAAGTATTTTACTTAAATTGGCCAAGTAGCGTGTAAGTCCAGGTTGATGATGAGTGGATACTTTATCACTCAGTTCCTACACGTGCTCTGAGAACCGTGCCTCAGTGTCCATGTCACTTCTAGCCATAGCTCCATTTTCCACATTTCTGCTTTTAAAACTGTTTCCAGAATCTAATAATTTTAGACTTATTTTAGAATGGTAGAGCATAGGTCATTTCCATGTGTTCTTTATGGGCAGATAAATACTCAAGAGGAAACAATGTTCGGGCTCTGTCTGGACCTTGGCCATTCTGATTTTGGGTAGATGTTTTCTGAGCCACCAAGTAAACCCTACTTGAGCAACTCTATGAGCTAGCTATTCCCTGGATTAGTTTAGGAACACTTTTTGATCTCAGTCTGAAAACTCTATAGAGAC